>NC_063164.1:86587551-87281718 GCF_023159225.1 Perognathus longimembris pacificus | reverse complement strand
TGAATTATAATTTTTAAAATAAATTTAGTGGAACTATTTCTGGTGGTTATTTTTAAAAGTTTTCAAATAGTGCCTGAATTTTCCATCCTGTTCTAAACCCTTTATTTTCATCTCCTCTGTTGGATGCGATGTAAAGTAACAATTCATTTCTGCTGATTTACTGATGATTTGAGAGTCTATTGGTTGGGAAGAAGTTCAACCATGAAACATAACATGGTTACAATAAACTGTCCTGAATGGCATTTTTTCAATGAATGTTTGCCCTACTTTCCAAAATTATTCTGTTAGTGGTATACCACAAGGTGGAAATGATAATACAGTTGAGTGATGATTCAGCACATACCAGAATTCTGATGGGCACCCAGTTTTGTTACTCAGATTAATATTTGATTATGATGCTGAATCAATTCTGATTGTTTTTGGTAGATAATTTCTCACCTAATAGACAACTAGTATCTTTTACACTTTGTTTTGTTAGACTTGCTGTGTGCTGATGGCTTTAAACCTGGAATCCTAGCTTCTCAGGAGGCTGAGATCTAGAGGATCCCATTTTGATAAAAACCCTCACAGAAAATTCAAAGAAGTTCAAGCTCCAAAATAGACAGCAAAAATCCAGGTTGGAGACATTGCTCAATTGGTAAAATACCCACTATAGCAATAGCTGAAGAAGCATGACACCCTTAATTCAAACCCCAGGACTGGAATTTAAAAAAAAAAAAAAAGGTCTGGGAATGGCTTAGTGGTAGAATGCTTCTCTAGCATGCATGAAGCCGTGGGTTCTACTCCTCAGTACCACATAAACAGAAAAAGTCAGAGTGACACTGTGGCTCAGGTGGTAGAGTTCAAGCCTTGAGCAAAACAAGCTCAGGCCCTGCATGCAAGTGCTAGGACTGGCAAAAAAAAAAAAAAAAGGAAGGAAGGAAGGAAGGAAGGAAGGAAGGAAGGAAGGAAGGAAGGAAGGAAGGAAGGAAGGAAGGAAGGAAGGAAAGAAGGAAGGAAAGAAAGAAGGAAGGAAGGGAAGGGAAGGAGGAGGAAGAGGAGGAGGAGGACGAGGAGGAGACGAGGAGGAAGGAGGAAGAGGAGGAGGAGAAGGAGGACGATGAAGAAAAAGTTTACTAAATCATTCCTACCTTGGAAAAGAGTCAGCAGTTGCTATTACACTCAGCAATCAGACAGGTGCTACTACAATCTGATGTAAATTGAAAGAAAAAATGATGTATAATTTCTCTGTTATATGTTGGATTCTATAGGAAATGTTTACAAACAATTTTTATAAATAAGTAAAATACATATGGATGTTCATGAGAGTTTTACAGTTTGAATCAAAGATTAAATAACAAAATTTCCAAGATGTTCATTATGGTGTGTGCCCAGTTTGAGAAAGGGTTGACTGATACCTCTTATTAGAAAATACAGTAATTTTAAATTGCTTAAAAGAAATAGTAGGACTTCCAGGAAGATAATGGCATCACCACAGGAAAACTCCCTAGGTTCCTCTGAGGAAACAGAGTTATAAGATTCCTCCACACACTTAACCACAAGAGATCCACACCAATCAAACTTTAAACAGATATGCATTCTAGTGCAAAAGAAATTTCATCACGGAAGTGTGAGAACACAAAAACAGTGGAGATTCCAGAAGCAGTGTGCAGCCCCCAGCTAAGAGGCTGCAGCCTTGGTCCCAGGATGCCCCAGACAGGGCGGGGAGATCAAGAATGACATGCCTGTAGCATCACCAGTCAAACGTCAAACATATGATCACTTGAATACTGAAGAAATCACAATGTGGGAACACAAGGAGTGTGCTCAGTGTGCAGACCCTGCTGAACAACTTTGCCCTGGTTTTAGGACCATCCTTGGTGTGATGGGTTGTCTCTGTATCCATCTGTGTCCAGTTGGGATGTGGTTTTCCATTCTTGGTCTTTAAGTTTGGAGATGAGTGGAAAGTCTGCACACATGCTGTTGGCTGCTTTTTCATGGCTGCCCCTGGCCACCATTGCCACTGCTGCCAGTAGGTACTTAAATCTCTCTTCTTAATCAGGCTGCTTACAATTGTCTTCTTTAGTATAAATCTCTGTATAATTGTAGCTTACTTAGTATGACTCTGTAGACATGGATAATTGGGTGGCACCCTAAATCTCTGCTTCCATGGCGAGAAATGTGTTGGTCTCCTATCAATTTCCTGTCATCTTCCTTCTTTATGTGAAAACTTTAGAACTATGAAAAAAGAAATTAAAGCAGTCCTAAGAAAATGGAGAAACCTCTCATGCTTGTGGTTGGGGAATATTAACATAGTAAAAATAGTAATTCTGTCCAGAGCAATACACAAATTCAATGCAATACCCATCAAAAGCCCAACAACTTTCTTCAAAGAAAAAGAAAATTCAATCCAAAAATTCATATGGAATAATAAAATACTTGGAATTGCAAAAACAATCCTTTGTGGGAAGAACAGTACCTGAAGAATATCAATACCAAACTTCAAGCTTTATTCCCAACCAATAGAAATTAAAACAGTTTGGTACAGGCACAAGAATAGACCTGAGGACCAATTGAAAGGATGACCCAGAAATAAACCCACAAACATATAGCCATCTAATATTTGATAAGGGAGCCAAAAACACAGGTTGGAAGGAAAACAGCCTCTTCAACAAATGGTGCTACCAAAGTGGCTATCTACCTGAAGAAAACTGAAGCTAGATTATATGACTTTGCACCAGAATCAACTCTAAATGGATCAAAGACCTCAATGGAAGTCCAGATACTGTGCACACATTACCAGAAGGGGCAAGAGAAACACTAGGCCTTCTAGGCATGAGGCAAAACTTCCTAAATAAAGATCCAAAATCACAATAGATCAACAAAAGACTGAATAAATGGTATTGTATCAAACTGAAGAGTTTCTGCATTGCAAAGGACATATATAGCAAGATAAAAAGAAAGCCCACAGAATGTGAGAAAGTCTTCAATAGCTATGCATCAGACAAGGACATCATATCTAAAATATACTTAGAGGGCTGGGAATATGGCCTAGTGGAAAGACTGTTGCCTTGTATACATGAAGCCTTGGGTTCGATTCCTCAGCACTACATACATAGAAAAGGCCAGAAGTGGTGCTGTGGCTCAAGAGGTAGAGTGCTAGCCTTGAGCAAAAAGAAGCCAGGGACAGTGCTCAGGACCTGAGTCCAAGCCCCAGGACTAGCAAAAAAAAAATTTTAATTAAAATATGTATGTGTGTGTGTGTGTAAACTTCAGAATCTCAACAACCCAGCTGGGCACCAATGGCCCACACCTGTAATCCTAGCAACTCAGTAGGCTGATCTCTGAGGATCGTGGATAGATGCCAACCCAAGCAGGAAAGTCTGTGAGACTCTTCTCTCAATAAAATACTCAGAAAAAGCTGGAAGTGGAGCTGTAGCTCTAGTGGCAGAACTAGACTAGCCTTGAGCAAAAGAAACTCAGGCCACTGGGAGACACTGCTGCCTGCTGCTGCCATGTTCCCTATACATCCCATTTGGGTTAAGATGGAGGGCGGCCTGACAGTCATCTGGAAGAATCTACATCTTCACCCTGCACACCCCTACTGTGGTAAAAGCAGATGGGACTCCATCACACCCAGCTGATTCCTATTGGAAGACCTCTCTGGATCTGCTGAAACTAAGATTTGGTGGTGGGAGGGGGGGGGCGGCGGAACATTCTTTCTGTGGTAACCTTCCCACTCTGAGTTGACAGGAGTTGACTAACTCCATTAAGAAAATTGAAAAGCATGCATGGCAGGCTAGAGAGTCTCTCCCAGGCTATGCCTGGGGTGGGAGGTGTATCCAGATGGATTAGGGTATGACCTCAGAAGGGAGGGAAGTAACTGCCTTCGGGTGTGCCAGTTGCCTAGGTGACTGGATGGAGATTTAAACAGGTGAAAACACCTGCAGCCTTCCTGGGGGTGGACCTTACAGATAACCAGTTTCTTTCTGGGTGCAAGTTTAAGAGCAGCAGTCCCATCAGACTGGCCCTTGTCTCATCTTTGCTCTCCCCAGCAGCTTGTGGGTGAAATCACTTTATGATTCTGCAAAGTAGGCAAGGGCTGAATTCAAAGTTAGTCAAGATTAAGCTCTCCAAAAGAAATCAATGATTTGATTTCTATGTACAAGAAAAGAAAAAAAAAAAAAAAAAACAGGGGAATGTAATATGGAGTCAGATCTGGCCAGCAAAAGAGGGCAGAAGCTGACTCCATCTCCACTATCTCCCTAGCCCCCTCTGCTCAGAGGCCCAGGAAGATTCTCTCTCCCTGTAAACAATAATGCCCCTCCTCCCTGAATCAGCCTGCCAATTCTTGATGGGTGTGCCTGAATTCCTACTGGAAGGAAAGCCCCAGGGAAGCCCCATCCCCAGGTAATGGGAGTTCCTGAATCCCAAGACACAGGGGCGGGCATGTGGCCTATAGGTTACTGAACCTGTCTGTCAAGTACTTGGAACTGGGAGCTCCCTGTGACCCAGCCCCCTGGCCTGACCCTAGTTAGGGGCAGGCGAGCTCAGGCACCATTACGCCATGCCAAATGTTCAAGTCTTGTGTCTGTTGTTCCCATGGCATCCCAATTCAGCTCTCCATTGGAGCTGAATTGGTTTGTTGGAATCCTCCAGAAGTAAGTCTCTGTGCCACTGCCCTGTTCTGTGTTACATGTTTTTCTGAAACCTGGTACCAGTCCATCTGGAACTTCCCCAATAAATTCATCTTTTTACTTGGAAAAAAAGAAAGAAGCTCAGGGATAGTGCCCAGGCCCAGTATTCAAGCCCCCAAGACTGGCAAAAAAAAAAAAAAAAAAGCCTCAACAACCTAAATAATAAATGGGCTAAAGACATAAAGAGAGATTTCTCAGAGGAAGAAGAAAATCAATAGACATATGTGATCATTGTTTTTATAATACATTGGAAAAAATATTTATAAATGATTATCTTAGCAGATGCATAATAAAAATATTAAACATGATTTGTATATGTTTTTAAATATATCTGAAGCCTTAGGACTATCAAAGTAAATGTCTTTCTGAATATTCTACTGTATTATTACTTGGCAAATTATGGTTTCTTTTAGAAGTCTTTTCTTCACTTGCACCAAAGAAAAGCTTTCAGATGAATTTTTATATTGCTTATTCAAAAATAAATGTTATGTAATGTAAACATTTTCACCACTACTGGGCCTTCTCAAACCCTTAAATTAATCCTACTTTTGAGAGTGATTAGAGGAAGTCTACAGGACTGCACTGAAAAGAGGCCAACTTGTAACAGGTCCTGTTTCTTCCTCTTTTAAAGTGCAGCATCTTCCATGAATCAAATGTTCTGCCTCACTTAGGATTTAACAAAATGAACAAAAGTAAAGTTTTGCAGAACGAGTTCTGTATTTAGATAAACAAATATTTACGCTATTACACCACAAACCATTAATTAGTGCTCAGTCACTGAACATGATCTCAATTATTGTGACATAAGAACAACATATTCACAAGGGTGAATTAACCAATTTTAATATAAAGTAACCTTATATGTTTCATTATGATAAATGATATTCAAAGTAACATCAATGTCAGAGATTGTGAGGAAATAATTATTTTTATTTTAAAAACAACAGCTGTCTAAGGACTGGAAGAACTATTTCAAATAAAAATCACTGCTCTTAGAGATTTCAAACAAACAGAAAAGTAACAGGTAAATGGTAAGTAATGGTGTACTGAAAAAATTATCTTTATGTAATCATAGAAACAGAAGTGATTAGGTATACATGCGAATTATAAAATATGTGACTCCCAGTCATTGTATTTAGTGTACACTATGTTTTTCAAAATGACCTTTGTAACTTGTAGGTATGGACAGGACTGGGGAAATGGTGGAGGAAAAGGGAAAGGATGACATAATCCAAGAAGCACTGTTTCATAACCTGACTTTGCACAATTGCTTAATAATAACAATCAAAATGTGCATCTTACATCCAACAAACATCACGTGGTTTGTGTTTATTTGCCCATAGTTGAAACTGACAATTTTCTCACTGTAGCTGCTGAGAGCAAAAGGTCACAAAAGTATAATGAGATAAAGCCAGTAGTGAAATCTAGGTAACTCGATGCATAGCTGGAACTCCTTGGTAATATCCTTGTACCAGGTAGCTCAAGGGTTAGAAGAGCAGCTTAAAATTCTTATTATAGTCTTGCTACGAAAATTCTTCCAGTTTCTTTCCCTTCTTTCATTACTTTTCCCTTCTTTCCTCTTTTTCTCTCTCTGTCCCTCTCTCTCCTCCATTTTCCTTCCCTCTCTTTCTTCTTTCCTCCATTCCTTTTTTCTTTCCTTCTTTCCCTTCCTTTCCTATGTCTATCAATCCCTCTCACTTTCTCTCTTGTGGTGAGGGAGATTGAATCTGAGACCTTGAGCACCCTAGGCAAGTGTTCTACTGCTGAGTTACATACCAAACTCTTTCTGGCTTTTTTAAGCAAAATTTTGACTCTTGATTTCATCTACCATCATATGGGGCAATGCATCTCACTCACTAAAGAGTTTGGTACAAAAGTCAGGATTTTCTTCTCTTCTTTAATCCTAGTTCTCATCTCACTAAGCTGAATTCTCACACAAACTGCCATCATTGGGTTTTAATGGTTCTCAGACTTTCTTATTACTAATATTGTATTCCATACGATCTCCACCAATCTCTTACAAGTTACACCTCAAATTATTAAGCTTTCAATCACATTATCCTCCCCATTTTCTGGAAAATATCAGATTCTGCATATTTTCAATTGATCCTACAATCTTTCATTTCAATCACTTGGGGGCAGCAATCTCCATCTCTCTTGTAATGTTTTCCTTTCAAAGCTTCCAACTGGAACCTAAAAATGTGTGCATTTTGTGCCTGTACCTACATTCACACAGATGAATGCTCTTCAACAGACTATTTCTATAAATCAATTACCTAATCTGCTGCCAAATCTGTCAATCACCAGCTTCTCCTACTATCTTGACACAAAAAAGAAAATGAAGCATTATATTCTCTTCTTAGAATCCAGGTTCTCTGTATGTAGTCCAAGTCCTAGCCCTTTCCCACATTCTCTACAATTTATGGCTGTCTTAGGCTAGACACTTTTGGAATATTTGCTGAGTAAAAATCCCAGGGTGCAAATATATGGTTGTTCTCACCAAGCCACACTTTAGAAGCCTCTTCGAATCACTTTCAGTATTGAATTCCATATGAGAAATGTTGCTTTTCATACTCTGTGCTTAGTATCCTGACCATTCTAGCACATACAGATCGCATGGTATTATTTGGACAATCAAGGTTTTATCCATGTTCTATATTAATTTATAGTCTCCATTTTTTCTTATAGGACTTAAATAGCCATGGAAGTTAATAGTTTCATTTGAAAGCCAACTGGAGGGCTTTGAAAGCTACATGCTCTTCACCTGAAGGATAAATTTTCTTGATGTATGTGTAGTCACACCAATCTCCTAGTCCTGAAAATTCTCTGATCTATTTAACAGAATTTGGCAATTTCTTCAATTTTTAATTGTTTTGCCTGGACTGTAACCAGAAATCCTATTTCAAATTTCTCAGTAACACAATAAAATTCAGCTTCACCATTTTGTTATATTTTTAATTAGGTACAGTAAATCATTTGTCTGATGATGTATCAGGCTCAGAGACAAATGGCATATGTTTTCTCTCACATGTGAAAGTTAGATTGAAAATACAAACATGCAAAATATGCCCAGGGTTATATGCATATAAATACAAACAATATGACTATAGCATGCTATAATTAGGGGAGGAGTAACTCCAACAAGCAACTAATGAACCCTTTAGTGATCCTAGGAAGCTGAAATATGTTGTGGGGAGGGGGAAAACAGGACAATGGAGGTGGACACAAATGGAGGAGGAAGGGTGAGAAAATACAGTCAATCTTTTCAAAATATTGGGTAAAAATTGAATTATGTAACTGAGGGTAGGGATGGAATGGTGAACTATGAGGGAGAATGATGAAGGGTTGATATTGATCAAGGTTCATTGTACTCATAAGCTGACTTCTAGAATTGAAACCCTGTCATACAACTACTTAATAAAAATACAATTACATATAACTTTACAGTGACTATTATTTGCTCCATTTATAATAACTTTCATCTTGCATAGCTATTTTATGCTTCTCTGCAGTTAATACTGTTGATCTCAGTGCATCTCAAATGTAATAATTTTCATTAATTTTGAACTTCAATTAAGATTCCCAATTAAATTACAATTTAATCTTCACTTTGGTTACCAACTTGCAAATTTTCTAGCTGATTTAGCAATTAGATAAATATGCCTCTACACATATAACCTTGTATGCAATGAGGACCACATACAAACTTATTACTTTTCCAAAGTTTTGGCAATGAAGCTTCAAATTTAAC
Organism: Perognathus longimembris pacificus; assembly: GCF_023159225.1. Lineage (NCBI taxonomy): Eukaryota > Metazoa > Chordata > Mammalia > Rodentia > Heteromyidae > Perognathus > Perognathus longimembris. The sequence continues at coordinate 87,273,291 of NC_063164.1, read as the reverse complement.
ATGGCTTAAACAATGTAATTCAATTTCAACTGCTCAAAATATTCAAATGCAACACATTTCTGCAACCAATGAAAATGTAACAGGTCTTCCTTACAATTTTTTGGTTCAATTAATAATTAATGAATTAGTAAGCATTTTTAATATCAACCTCATACTCAACCTATCTAACTTAAAGCAAGTCTTATGTATAGCATATTTTTCTTCCTATGTTATATTATAGCTTCCTATGTTATTAAATGTTGATATTCACCTTATATATGTAAGAAGTATTATCAGATAATATGTGTTCATTTTTTATTGAAACTCACACTTTCTTCTCCAATCAATATAATTATTCTTACTGCACGACAAAATATTTGCTTCCTTATGTTTTTAATACTATTAAAATATACCACCCCTTTAAAAGATAAAATGTTATATTTCTGAAAATTATAACCAAACATATCTTATTTGTATACTGTCATCATTACATTGACAATTAAAGACATACATAAAATCAGTACAAGCATTGGATTTTATTGGAGTAATTAAGGTAGTAATTCATTGACATGTAGGACAATCAGCTATTGAAAGATGATGCATTGTCCATTGATTACCTTAGAATAAGAATTATTATGAATTATAAACAATTACCCTAACACAATTAATAAAATTTATTCTGGATATTTTCATTCATGGGCTTGACTTGAAACCGTGGTTCTCCTGATCACAGCCTTTTATATGACTGGGATAATAAGCATGTACCCTACTGTCAGTTGAGATGTGGGTCTCAGGAACTTTGTGCCTAGACTGGCCTTGAACCATGGTCCTGTCAATCTTTACCTTCTAAGTAGATGAGATTACAGGCTTGAGCCATAAGGTGAGCTATTAAATCAGAGCAGCCTTATTCAACTCAAGGTTAGATCACTTGATTGCATCATTTTTCTTTTGCTGGAATGAATCTCATGATATTTTGTTTACTATGGCCACAGGAATAGATATATCTGTGTATAAAACACACATGCATAAATCATACAATATAGGTAAACAGTAGGGTATATCATCTAACTTTATGAAATTGTATGATGTTCATGTTTAAATGTGTTACATCCCCATCATGTAACATGTAAAACTGGGAATATGTGAATTATGATGAGCGGATTAGATTAATGTTATTTTCTTTTTTTTTTTTTTTTGCCAGTAATGGGGCTTGAACTCAGGGCCTGAGCACTGTCCCTGGCCTCTTTTTGCTCAAGGCTAGCACTCTGCCACTTGAGCCACAGCGCCACCTCTGGCTTTTTCTATATATGTGGTACTGAGGAATCGAACCCAGGGCTTCATGTATATGAGACAAGCACTTTTACCAGTAGGCCATATTCCCAGCCTAATGTTATTTTCTTAATTACCCTGTCTACCCTGATAGTTTTATAAGGTGTTACTTTAGGAAATATTAGATAAGGGTACACAGGTTCTTTTTTATTTTTCTTTTTTTTGAGTTTTTAACTTTAACGAGTCATATTTTTATTATTAAAGTGAATTCTATACCTTCCTCAATGCATTTTCAAAACTGGCTTACTTCCATACACAGGTTCTTATTACTGCTGCAATTACATTTTAATAGCTTCATGTGACTCTTCACTCATAACTGAATTAATTAAAAGTTTAAATTTTTTAAAATATGGGGCTGGGAATATGGTCTAGTTGCAAGACAGCTTGCCTCATATACATGAATCCCTGGGTTCGATTCCCAAGCACCACATATATAGAAAACGGCCAGAAGTGGCACTGTGGCTCCAGTTGTAGTGGGCTAGCCTTGAGCAAAAGGAAACCAGGGAAAGTGCTCAGGCCCTGAGTTCAGCACCCAGGACTGGCAAAAGTTAAAAAAAAAAAAATCTACTCCATAGAATAAAGATAGTTGTAAAAGGTTGAACTCAGGGCTGGGGATGTAGTTTAGTGGCTGGCCTAACAAAAAGCCCTGGGTTTGAGTCCTCAGCACCACATATATAGAAAGTGGTCAGAAGTGGTGATTTGGCTCAAGTAGTAGAGTGCTAGCCTTGAGCAAAAGAAGCTCAGGGACAGTGCCCAGGCCCTGAGTTCAAGCCCCAGGACTGGCAAGAAGAAGGAAGAGGAGGAGGAGGAAGGGGAGGAGGAGGAGGGGGAGGGGGAGGGGGAGGGGAGGGGGAGGGGGGAGGAGTAGGAGGACCAAGTTTGAACTTTTACCTGTTTTTGAGAAAATGTAATGAATAATTTATTCAGTGTATATGTATCAGTTATCTGCAATATTACATAATGACTAGGCCTTAAAATTAAAAATAAACCAAGGGGGCAGGGAATGAGTGCTTGCCTAGCATGCATGAAGCCCTGTGTTCGATTCTTCAGCACCACATATACAGAATAAAGCCAGAAGTGGTGCTGTGGCTCAAGTGGTGGAGCGAAAAGAAGCCAGGGACAGTGCTCAGGCTCTGAGTTCAAGCCCCAGGACTGGCAAAAAAAATTAACCAAAGTGCAATCACTCATGCTTATAAAATGAGGTACTAAGGAGGTAAATATCCAGAGATTGAGAGAATCAAATACAGCCTGGACATAAATCACAGGATCCCTTTTCAATCAATAGTTGGGCATGGTAGCACACATCTTTCATCCTAGCTACAGAAGGAATTACAGTCCAGGTAATCCTGGATAGAAGGAAGGAAGGAAGGAAGGAAGGAAGGAAGGAAGGGAGGGAGGGAGGGAGGGAGGGAGGGGGAGGGAGGGAGGGAGGGAGGAAGGGAAAATTATGCTCCCCAAAGCCATACTTGATCAGAAATTAACATATAATTTTAGTCTATATCTACAAAATGTAAAGTAAATTACTTCTGAAATTTTTCACTTTTCATTCCAATCCAATCTCTTTCACATGAAATTTTGGAGCGTATTTTTTTCTTTTAAATCAAGTGTGTAATCTTCCTGAGATCATTTTAAATGATTTCTGCCAAAAAAAACTTCAATTCAATTATATAAGATATTACAGAATATATTAATATATTAAAGTTACTATATTAATTCTATAGATCTAAACTGCAATGTGATAAACATATTTAAAATTACTTAGCCATTCGTAAAGTACCTGAGCCCTGGATTCTTCATATCTGACTTTGAATTATATTTCTACCATCTATAGCTATAACAACTTAAGCAAGTTTACTGAACACTTTATGCCCACCTTCCTAACCTACAGTAATCAAAACTAATTTTTCATAACAGTTTTGTGAGGATTAAATGCATAGATCCTGGAGGGACAAAAAGCATGCACTGAATGAACATGCCTTGTTATCAAGTGTAGTAATGAATAAAACAAGCAGAATAGCAAGTTGTCAATAGTTTACACCTGTAATAGCTACTGAGCATGATAAGATCTGCAGGACTGTGGTTCACAACCAGCCCCCCCCCCACACACACAAAAAAAAAACAAACAGCAAAAAAGCAGGGCTGGAGTGTGGCTCAAGTGGTAAAATGCCAGTAGAGGAAGCAAAGCTGAGCAAGTCCAAGGCCTTAAGTTCTAAATCTGGCATCACCAGAAAAAAAAAAAAAATTGGAAAGAACAGAATGATTCCATCCTGAACTATGATTAAAAATAATACTTGCATTATATTATTGTTATATATTGTGGTCATATTTAACAATACTAAGTATTTTAGCTGTTTCAAATATTTGTTATTACACATATGTACATATTCAGACATTTCAGTTGTGTTTTGTTTTAAAATGCTCTTTACTTTTATTGAAATATCAAAATACATGTTGATTGACGTTAACTTCAATGTTTGGAATTGTAGTAAACACTATATTCCAATGAAACCAGTATTATTAAATGGGTATTCAAAAGTTCAACCAAAGAATTACTTATTAACTGCAAAATTGAAACTTAAAATGACATCAGGATTCACAAAAACAGAGCAAGTAAATTTGGGGATTTTTAACACATTCAAAACAAACAACTAGTTGTGCTCTGAGTTTTAATGTGAATAAACTCCTTCTATTGGTCCTATTAAAGCTTGTAATCTTAAATGACTTAGCAGATGTTCCCTGCTTATTTACACTTTAATTATATATTCTTTTTTTTTTTTTTGGCCAGTCCTGGGGCTTGGGACTCTGGGCCTGAGCACTGTCCCTGGCTTCTTTTTGCTCAAGGCTAGCACTCTGCCACTTGAGCCACAGCGCCACTTCTGGCCATTTTCTGTATATGTGGTGCTGGGGAATTGAACCCAGGGCCTCATGTATATGAGGCAGGCACTCTTGCCACTAGGCCATATCCCCAGCCTAATTATATATTCTTATACTTTTCCTTTTCATTATGTTAGTCTCTTTCCCACTTTTCATTTTACAGAATTATTTTCCCAGAGAAGTAATATGTGTGAATAAAATATTTAACAATGTATGTAAAAAAAATCACATGTTGCTTGTCACAAAATATGTCACATATGTAAAATAGGAGACACCATTTGGAAGTCATCATTTCTCCTATTAGAGAGTTAGTAAAATGTGATTTTTTGTTAAAATAACTATGCTCCCTATGATAGTCCCATTATTTTAAATTTCTACATTCCCTTGTCAAAGACTATGTAAAATTGCCATTTACTTCATTAACACAAAGCAGGCTTGGTAAAGGTCTATTAGGGTCTGCATTAGCTCAAACACTGCATGATATTACTCCCAAGAGATTAATTTCTGATACTGTTTCCAGGCTGGTTTTGAATAACAAATTTTCATACTACCCATGGAAAGTGTGATTTTAATAGAAGATTTTAGTATTAGACGTAATAACAGATTTTAGCAGTAGGCATTATTCTTGAAACTACATTTATTTAAATTTTTGCTTACAATATTACATCTACTCTGCCCTTGAGACATACCCTCTACTTGGCTTTTGTTTGTTTGTTTTCATTTCTAGTTATAGGGCTTGAACTCAAGGTCTGGGTGCTGTCTCTGAGTTCTTTTGCTCAAGGCTAACACTATACCACTTTGAGACACAGCTCTCCTTCTGATTTTTGAGGGTTTAACTGGAGATAAGCGTCTCATAGGGATATTTTTGTTTTGTTTTGCTTTGTTTTGCCTGTGCTGGTTTTGAACTATAATCCTCAGATCTCAGCCTCCTGAGTAGCTAGGATTACAGGCATGAGCCACCAGTGCCTGATTCCATTTGTGTTTCTTTGTTTGCTTGTTGTTTTATTTTGTTTTTATTAACTCCTTATTCAGTTATCTCATGATTATCTATTTATCACTACTGTATAATTCAAAAACTATAATTTAAATCATAAAAAATAATTTAAAGTAACTCAGCTACTGAAAGATATCAAGAAAAGCTTAACATGTAGAGATCTGGAATCACAGATAATTGACCAAATATGTGAATTATTAATATCTACTCACATAAGGGTTTAGTAAGTTGGCTTCTTTTAGACAGTTTAGAAAAAGAAAAGGTACTTTACAAGTATGACAACAAATTCTAAAATCTGAATTGAAAACATTGCAAAGACATAGTGTTATTGAAAAAAAATATAACTTGTATGGTAAAGAATCATACAATAAACTCATTTTTACATTAGCATAATTTTAAACTGTCTGAAAGCAGTCTATATTATTACCTAAGATTACTTGCAAGATGAATACAAATATAAATTTAGCGAAGTAACAAATATATTTTAAGATCAACAAAATGATGGTGAATATGCAACAATGAATATGTGCAAGTAAGAAAAACTAAATTAAATTCTGATGTATAACATTATGTATGTAAATTTCATGAACGCACATTGTTGAAAGAACTGCCATCAGAAAAAAATTCTCAATAATGGCAATTATAATGTTATTTTATACAGATTTTAAAGTTTTAGTTAAGAACTTCACATAAGAAAGTATAGGGCTGGGAATATGGCCTAGTGGTAAAAGTGCTCACCTCATATTCATAAAGCCCTGGGTTTAATTCCTCAGCACCACATATATAGAAAACGTCCAGAAGTGGTGCTGTGGTTCAAGTGGCAGAGTGCTAGCCTTGAGCAAAAACAAGCAAGGGACAGTGCTCAGGCCCTGAGTTCAAGCCCAAGGACTGGCAAAAAAAAAAAAAAGTAAGTATATATTGATGAAAATCTTAGTGAATTTAAAATAAAAAGCAAAAAGAATTAAATGATAACTGTAGAAAATTATCAATTAATTTATTGCATAATGATATTTACTACCACAAATATTTTCACAAAAACACTATTGTCATAGTTTATATATATAAGCAAAGGGAAAAACTTAACTTACATTAAAATCCAAAGCTAAATATTCATTAACCTAAACATTGAAATTAGAATGCTTTGAATGTATATTTAAACATGTATTAAATGCCTTCTTAACAAAATAACTTAAATGCTTCAGTATTCACTTGGCACATAAGAAAATGTTAATTAAGTTGTGCTTACCTAAAAATCAAATCACTGTCATTTGAAGTTCAAATCTGTCAAACTTACAGAGAACTGTATGTTGTAATGATGATAAAGCTTCCTAAATGAAAGGTATCTGCAGGTTGTATAGTTCATTTTCAACATGTCTAGTGACACCACTACTGCATTTGTACAGCTAATACAAACACATCTAAAAAGTATAATTTCCTTAATATCTTGTGCATTGAAAAGCATTTTCACAAATCACATTTATATATTCAAATATTTGTTTATTTGACATCTGTACATCTATGTTTATTGAAGCTCTGGATACAAAAATATCCTGCAAGGAAAACATTTACATTAGGAATTGGTATTTGCTTAGAAATGAGCATTTGGCAGGAGAGGGAAGATGGCACCGCCACAGTAGGGAGGCACCCCGACTTGCTCCAACTGAATAGCGAGCTGGGAACTCCAGCACCCAACACCCCATCAAGAACCCAGCAAAAGCAGCCAGAAGCAGTGGAGAAATGCAGGAAAACAAAAAGGAGCAAAAAAGAAGAGCTGAAAACCTACACGGAGCCGGAGAATCTACTGGGGCACCCTCCCCCCACCAGCCGAACCTGGCCCAAACAGGGCCAGGCAGGGAAAGGGGACCTGGCGATCGGCAGACCGACTGCCGGGAGTGCAGAATCCAGACAGCTGGACTTTACAGACACCAGGGAGAGTGCGGACCAAGACTTATGACGACGGCGGCGAAGGGAAGTTAGGGTCCACACCGGGAACAGACATAAGTGGCTGGGGAACCCAGCGGTGCAGAAGAGGAGAGCCAGGGACGCCACCACGACCTTTCGCCACACCCGAAGAACCAATGGCGGCGCGGGAAACACACACAATCCAGGACCAGTGAGTGCCCCATTACCCCCTCCTCAACGGGAGACCAGCTATCAGAGACCCAAACCCTACAAAGAAGCTAGGTCTCCCTTCCTCCCCCTCCCCACCCCAAGGGAACAAAGAACCCCCAAATCACGTGGGAAGCTCCCATTAGGCACTGGGAAGTCACAGGAGTTTAGCAAGGGAAGGGTGGAGCAGCCCCAAGGCTGCCCAGGAGCCGGAACTGGCCGAACCAGCCCTGCACCCTTCCCAACAGGGGCCGGGGGACAGCTGGCAGTGCAAGCCCCACCCAAGGCACCTGGACCTCACAGACCTTTACAACTAAAATCACAGGTGCTGGTGGGCAATACCAGCACAGTAGGGACACCTGGGCCTGATCACGCCCCACCCCTCGCAGCGGAGGTGCAATCTGAGGGCACTAACCCGCGCCTGGACAGTTTATCCCACTGGGCCCCACACATACGGCCCCCCTCAGCAGACGCGCGGGAGGGCGCAAGCACAACCCAACAACCCGGGGCTCGCTCTGGTAGGCGTACCCCGCTCAGGTGTTCGGGGCCACAGCGGCAGTGCCTGTGGTAGTGGGCGCACAGTGCTCAGGTGGGCGGGGCCCCCAGCGACAGCACCCGCTCTGGTAGGCGTACCCCGCTCAGGTGGGCGGGGCCACAAAGGCAGCCCCCGCTCTGGTAGGCGTACCTACACAGGAGGGCTGAGCTCTCCATCAGCCCGTGCCCACTCAGTTTGGTGCATTTCGCACAAGTGGGTGGGCCGCCCCTCAACAACACTGGCCCCGGAGCGGTCCACACAGGAAGGCGAACGGCCTGAGAGGTGAGCTCCTCTGACCAAGATACAGAGTAGAAAAAAGAATCAAAGAAGAGATAAGCCTCCGCGCCACACTGAATCAGTGACCAGCAAACCCCCAACAGGGGCACACTAGGGTAAGCACAGCACAGCGGCAGGACACTGTCCCACAGAGAAAGACACAGAACCAGAACCTACCAGCCCCCAAGTGCAGGGAGAGTGACCACCTCAGCAACAACTGAGAAGGTCACGCTCACCCATTGGGAAGCAAGGTGCAACAGCCAAACCCAAACCCAGAGCCAGGACACTAGGAAACAAGGCTCCCACTGATGGACCAGCACAAAACCAAACCAGGGAAGCCACCCATAGATCTTCAGATGCGAAAATCACAAACAAATATAACACAGTTCATCAAAGGGCAAGCCAACTCACCAGCTCCAAAAAGCAGCATGACTGAAGAGGAGATGGAGAATTAAAAAGCAAATGAGGCCATATTAACAGAAATGATGGAAAGCATCATAAACAAAATCAAAAAACAATTCCAGGAGTTTACAGTGGAAGTCTTGAGGACATCCATGAAGCCAAGAAAGAAATGGAAGGAAAAATGGATACAATGCAAACCTCTGTTAAAGAAGACCTTAACATCCTGAGAAGGGAAATGCATGAAAAAATAGATTTAAAATACAACTCTTTAAAGGAAGAAATTTGCATGATCAGAGCTGATCTGACAACCATAAATAGCTCTCTGACATCCATAAACTCCACAATTGAATCCACAGCACAAAGAATTGACCATATGGAATCCAGAATCTCTCGCTTGGATGATGAAGCAGCCGACAACAACAAGAAAATTACCACACTCCAAGAAACGGTGAAGCTTCAGGGCAGACTAATCCAGGAACTAATGGACAAAGACAAAAGATATAATCTGCACATAATTGGAATAGAAGAAGGAGCCAGAGGGCTTCATCATATTGTCAATAAAGTTATTGTAGAAAACTTCCCCAATCTCACAAGGGACCCCATCCTGGTATCCGAAGCCTATAGGACACCTGGCAGGCCAGATCCCAGAAAAGCCACCCCAAGGCACATAATATTCAAGACTTCAGATCTCAAGAATAAAGAGCAAATTCTAAATGCAGCCAAAATGAAGAAAGACATTTTCTACAACGGGAAGAGGATCCTAATAACAGCAGACCTCTCCACACAAACCTGCCAAGTGCGAAGTGAGTGGAAGAACACCATCCAAGTACTACAGGCCAACAATATGCAAGCTAGGATTAAATATCCAGCGAAATTGGAGTCCACATTCGAAGGGAAAACCAGATCTTTCCATAGCAAAGAGGATCTAAAGGAGTATGTGAATAAAAACCAGCCCTACAGCAAATTCTAAGAGGGGATTTCCAAGCAACAGAGATCATACAGGACACACATACAGAAACAGAAACAGAAAGAGCAGCTCACTAAAGACAACGAAAAAAAAAAAGAGGAAAAAACAGCCCAACAAGAAAATGGAAGGAGAAAAAACACTCTTATCCTTGATCTCTTTGAATATAAATGGTATAAACTCTCTGATAAAGAGGAGCAGACTGACAGAATGGATCTGCAAACAAAAAGTTGGCTTCTGTTGTCTACAAGAGACCCACCTTACAGCAAGGGATAAAAACAGGCACCGAATGAAAGGATGGAGCAAGATCTTCCAAGCAAACGCACATACCAAAACGGCAGGTGTAGCCATCCTGATCTCAGACAAGCTGCACTTTTCATTAAAATCAACTCAAAAGACAAAAAAGGACACTACATTTTAATAAAAGGAAAAATCCAGAATCAAGACATCACGGTGATAAATGTATACTCACCGAACAAAAGAGGCTCCACATATGTCAAGCAAATTATCACAGAATTACAGAGCAAGATAGACACAAACACAATCATAGTGGGAGACCTAAATACCCCACTCTCCCCAAGAGACAGATCCAACACCCAGAGGAGCAAGGGAGCTGAGGACCTAAATAACACCATATCCCAAATGGATCTGACAGATCTATACAGAATCTTCCACCCTACAGAGACCCAATACACTTTCTTCTCAGCAGCCCATGGATCATACCCCAAAATAGACCATGTCATAGCCCACACAAAGAACCTCAGCAAATACAAAAGTATTGACCTCATTCCATGTATTATATCTGATCACAGTGGATTAAAGGTAACCCTCAATAACAACGGTTACCACAGAGGCTATGCACATTCTTGGAGGCTAAACCTTACACTGTTATCCAACACATGGGCCACAGACCAAATTAAAGGTGAAATCAACGAATTCATAAGCCACAATGACAATGAAAACACATCACAAAGAAACCTATGGGACAAAGCTAAGGCAGTACTGAGGGGTAAGATCATTGTCCTCAGCACCCACATTAAAAGAATGGAAGCAGAGCAGGTGAATAACCTCACGATGAAGCTAAAACAATTGGAGAAACAAAAAATGACCAAATCTAAAACGACTAGGAGGAGAGAGATCACAAAGATTAAAGAAGAGATAAATATTATTGAAAATAGAAAGACCATTCAACAAATAAATAAGACTAAAAGCTGGTTCTTTGAGAAAATAAAATTGACAGACCCTTCGCAAGACTTACAAAAAAAAAAAAAAAGAAGAGAAGAGATTCACATACATAAAATCAAGGACTCCACCGGAAAAATTACAGCAAGTACACACGATATTCAAACAATCATAAGGAGCTATTTCCAGAACCTCTATTCAGTAAAAAACAATAATTTTACAGAAATGGATAAATTCTTACAGAAGTATAAACTGCCCAAACTGAACCAAGAAGAAATAAATCAACTAAATAAACCAATAACTTACAGTAAGATACAGGAGGTAATCAAGAACCTCCCAACAAAGAAAAGCCCAGCCCCAGATGGATTCACCAACGAATTCTACAAAACCTTTAGTGAGGAGCTAATACCAATACTCATCAAACTCTTCCACGAAATAGAAACAGAGGGAGAAATCCCAAACTCATTCTATGAAGCTAATATCATACTCATTCCCAAACCAGGCAAAGACCCAACCAAAAAAGAGAACTACAGGGCTGGGGATATAGCCTAGTGGCAAGAGTGCCTGCCTCAGATACACGAGGCCCTAGGTTCGATTCCCCAGCACCACATATACAGAAAACGGCCAGAAGCGGCGCTGCGGCTCAAGTGGCGGAGTGCTAGCCTTGAGCGGGAAGAAGCCAGGGACAGTGCTCAGGCCCTGAGTCCAAGGCCCAGGACTGGCCAAAAAAAAAAAAAAAAGAGAACTACAGACCAATATCACTAATGAACACAGACGCAAAGCTCCTCAATAAAATATTAGCTAACAGGATCCAGAAACTGATCAAGAAAATTATACATCATGACCAAGTAGGCTTCATCCCACAGTCACAAGGATGGTTCAACATTCATAAATCAATCAACATAATTCACCACATAAACAGAACTAAAATCAAGAATCACATTGTTATCTCAGTCGATGCCCAAAAAGCCTTTGACAAAATACAACATCCATACTTATTCAAAGCTTTGGAGAGAACAGGAATAGATCGAACATTCCTCAAAACAATAAAAGCCATATACAACAGACCAACTGCTAACATCATATTAAATGGAGAGAAACTAAAATCATTCCCCCTAAACTCAGGAACAAGACAAGGATGCCCACTCTCCCCACTTCTGTTCAACATAGTGCTGGAATCCCTAGCCATAGCAATAAGGCAAGAGTAGGACATCAAAGGGATCCACATCGGCAAGGAAGAAATCAAGTTATTCCTGTTCGCAGATGACATGATCTTATATCTGAAGGACCCAAAAATCTCAGTCCCCAAACTCCTACACCTAATAAATCATTTTGGCAAAGTAGCAGGATACAAAATCAGTTCACAAAAGTCAGCAGCTTTTCTATACACCAGCAATATACAAACAGAAAAGGAAATTATGGAAACAATTCCATTTACAGTAGCCAAAAAAAGAATAAAGTACCTAGGGGTCAACTTAACCAAGGACGTGATGGACCTATTTAATGAAAACTATAAAAATCTAATAAGGAAAAATCAAAGAAGACACAAGGAGATGGAAAGACCTCCCATGCTCATGGGTAGGCAGAATCAATATAGTGAAAATGGCCATATTGCTCAAATTCTTATACAAATTCAATGCAATCCCTATCAAAATCCCAGTCACATTCTTCACTGAAATAGAGAAAGCAATCCATAAATTCATATGGAACAGCAAAAGACCTAGAATAGCCAAAGCATTTCTAGGCAAAAAAAGCAGTGCAGGAGGTATCACAATACCAGATTTCAAGCTCTACTACAGGGCCATCATAACAAAAACAGCCTGGTATTGGTATAAAAACAGATCGCAAGACCAATGGGTTAGAATTGAAGATCCAGAAATAAAACCGCACTCTTACAGTCAGCTGATATTTGACAAAGGAGCTAATGACATACAATGGAATAAACATAGCCTCTTCAACTACTGGTGCTGGGAGAACTGGGCAGCTATATGCAGAAAACTCAAAGTAGACCCAAGCCTATCACCATGCACCAAGATCAACTCAAAATGGATCAAGGACCTCAATATCAGACCTGAATCCTTGAAACTACTGAAAGACAGAGTAGGAAAGACGCTAGAACTTATAGGCACAGGAAGGAACTTCCTGAATAGAGTCCCAGGGGCACAACAAATAGGGGAGAGACTCGACAAATGGGACTACTACAAATTGAAAAGTTTCTGCACAGCTAAGGACATAGCCACCAAAACAGAAAGACAGCCAACCATATGGGAAAGGATCTTTACCAGCACAGCAACAGACAAAGGCTTAATATCTGTCATCTACAGAGAACTCAAAAAAACTAAGCCCCTCCAAGCCCAATAAACCAATTAGGAAATGGGCAAAGGAGCTAAAGAGAGACTTCACAAGAGAAGAAATAAAAATGGCAAAGAAATATATGAGGAAATGTTCAACATCCCTGGTAGTAAAGGAAATGCAAATAAAAACAACCCTGAGATACCACCTCACCCCAGTTAGAATGGCCTATACTCTGAACTCAGGAAACAACAAATGCTGGAGGGGGTGCGGGGAAAGAGGAACCCTTCTCCATTGTTGGTGGGAGTGCAAATTAGTACAACCACTTTGGAGAACAGTATGGAGGTTTCTCAAAAAGCTCAATATACACCTACCCTATGACCCAGCCATACCACTTCTAGGCATCTATCCTAAACAGTAAGTCCCAGAGGGGCTGGGGATATGGCCTAGTGGCGAGAGAGCTCGCCTCGTATACATGAGGCCCTGGGTTTGATTCCCCAGCACCACATATACAGAAAATGGCCAGAAGTGGCGCTGTGGCTCAAGTGGCAGAGTGCTAGCCTTGAGCAAAAAGGAAGCCAGGGACAGTGCTCAGGCCCTGAGTCCAAGGCCCAGGACTGGCCAAAAAACAAAACAAAACAAAACAAAAAAAAAACAGTAAGTCCCAAAATATCAAAAAGACATTTGTACTTCCATGTTTATCGCGGCACAATTCACAATAGCCAAAATATGGAAACAACCCAGATGCCCCTCCACAGATGAATGGATCAAAAAAATATGGTACCTATACACAATGGAATACTACATAGCGATTAGGAATGGTGAAATATTGTTATTCGCAAGGAAAAGGTCAGAACTCGAACAAATAATGTTGAGAGAGACAAGCCTAGAACACAGAAAACAAAGGTGCATGATCTCCCTGATATATGACTGTTAAGAAAGGGAGACGGAGAGACAGTAGAGACCAGGTCTGTGAAACCAAACACTGCTTGTCAAATGGAATTTCCCACAGGATTGGGGCAGTGACCCAACAGTATGCAACTAAAACCAAACAACTACTCAACATATAAAGGTCAAAAATCGACCTCTCAGTGGAATACAGTAGCTCAAAAGCTATGTATGTACGTTCATATAAGTCTACTGTCGACATATTGTCTAATATCGACATTACATTTAAAGCCCTAGGCAAATTTTCTTGGGCTTGTCCACGTGGCTACTGTATATGTTCTTGATAAATTGTATATTGTATATATGTCTACCTGACCTAGAGAAGGGAAAGAAAAACAGGGCGTAAGATATCACAAGAAATGTACACACTGCCCTACTATGTAACTGTACCCTTTTTGCACAACACCTTGTCAAAAAAATTGTGTTCAATTAATAAATAAATTAAATTTAAAAAAAAAGAAATGAGCATTTGGCAGAACCTAGCCATTAAAAGAGGTAGGGGGAGGAGCAATGGTTATTTGCCTGGAAATGATGGACATTCAAAACAAACTGATTCATTTATCTTTATTGCTATTAAAAAGGTGATGTACAGAGAGATCACAGTTATAAATGTCACATATTGAGTTCATTTGTCTTCATACAATGTCACTCCTTCCCTAGCACTCTGTTTTTCCCACCTGTTCTCTATACAAACTGTATAGTTCATTTTCAACATGTCTAGTGACACCACTACTACTGCATTTGTTCATCTTTTTCCTCCATTTCCGTGCCCTCCCTTACCCTCCATCAAATAGATAAATGAATAAACAAGACACAAAGAAAACAAAAGCAACAAAGGAATAAACCTCTTATTTCCATTTCTTGGAGTTCATTTTGATATATATTATTTTATATGATCAGAGGCAAACAGGCACTGCATCTTTGTGTTTCTCTCCTAAAAAAAACAAAAAACTTAATTTTCTATGCCACAATGACCCAAGCAATTAAACCTCTGGTTCCATAAAAGTGTAATCAAAAGAATGACTAAACATTCCAGGTGTCAGATCAAGGGGGAGCACTTACTCTGAGGTAAATTGAAGCCAAACCCTTAACTTATCTTTCACCATAAATGTGATGGTAGAGCATTTATGGTACAGTTAACAGCCCACACTATAGTCTGGGTTGCATACTACGTTTCTATCTTCTCTGTTTTGCTTTATTAAAATAAGTTTTCTTTATCTCTTCCCTGATGTGGCCTAAAACTCTTTTTTCAGGAACATCATGAACTTGGTCCTTAAAGGTCAGCAGAAATCTCCTTTCTCATGGAAAGACCCTTCCCTGGAGTACCACCACTTCACAGCTTCTGGCATCTGGCTGCACAGTCTGTAGCCAAATGGTCTCAGAGTTCACTCCCTTAGTTCTGCAGAAACCTGGATTCCTAGAGGAAGAGTATTCTCTGTTTACTCTTAAAACTCCCAGCCAAGTATACTCAAAAGTCAACACTCCCTCCCAGCTACAAATGCTTATGTGAATGCCATATGTGGTATCCCAAATATATGTATTCATTGACACCAAAATCCTAGCTCTTGGCACAGCTGCACACACAAGCAATCATGAACAGACCCTAGTGGAAACATGCATACATACAATGGCCACCAAGGCCTTATGTCCACACATGAAACATGCATACTCATCCATATATGGGCCTCAGGGTTGACAAGGTAGAAACCCAGGCCTGGCCCTGTAGTCATAACTGCACTTGCATATATACACTTTCACGGGTAACCAGGGATATATGTGCACTGACACTGATGCCTGGATCATGTCTGATCACTTATACCTGCATGTTCAAACAAGATATGTGTCTACACATACCCAGCCACAGGTCCATGGTCAAATATGCACCTATGCATGTTGCTCAGCACCTGGGTACAAATGCACTCAAGCCCAGGCCAGTAGAAATTCCTCCACACAGGCACACGTGCAAACACACACACACACACACACACAGGTTTCCATATGTGTTCATTTTCCATATGGTGTGTCTGGGATGTACCCATATGGACTCTTGGGTTCATAATTGCCTAAGTTGTGCTCAAAGTCTGTATGAATACACCACACACACACACACACACACACACACACACACACACACACACACCCCAGCCTGGGCCACTGGGCCTTCTACACCGTGTAGGAGTTGTCTGTACATGTGTGTCAGGATGCCCATGCAGTTGGGGAGACATGAAATTCAGGCTAGAACCCACAACTACAGGCAACTGATTATGGAATCTCATGCATATGCACAACTTTTCACAAACATGCTACAAATGTCAAGCTCCTCAGTCCACCTGCTGTTCATCTCCACGAAAATATACACATGCATATGATAGCTCCATGTACATATAATCACACCTGCACATGTGCCAACAAAGCATGAGTGTAAAACACACACACGGGCAGAAACACACTGTTCATATACATACAACTTCACACATCTTCAAGGAGGTATCTTCATTTCTTCTCATCTATCAATCCTGCCCAGATGGCAATGGCCCCTAGTTTCAGCATTTGGCAGCACTTTATGGTAAGGTACCACCTGAGATACATGATATAGCTCAACTTTCTGAAATCACTATGTCACCTTGTAGTCATAGATATTTAATCCTTTCTTTGGCTTGCCACTAGGTAGGTGCGCTGTGCCGGCTCTTTGAACCAAGGTATAAATGTCTCTAGAGGCACAGGTGTTCTAAAAATGATAACTTGAAGGAAGTAGGCTTGAGTGGAGCGTTAGATGGCAACTCCACACCATTCTGAATACTCCATAAGCAGTCATTACTCAGTCTGCAGAAGGGCTGGGCCCAATCTATGGTGGAAGCCTCCAAAGCCACAGATTACCTCAGAATTCACGCCTACCTTTCCCTAACTTCACTTCCCCTGTCAGCTTCAGAGTTCCCTTCCACTAAACGAGAAGAATGTGCCTAACAGAATTTTCCGTATTTCATTTGAGTGCCCAATTTCCACATACGTGACCAAGATGAATCTCCTGGAATAAGTCCTGAAAAGTTCTGAAGGCTTTTTAGTCCAAGGTCAAGGTCCAAGTAGCATTGGTTTTTGGTATGACCAAGATGAATCTCCTGCAATCCAACCTGGAAGCTAAAACCTGATAGAATTGGTTTCTGGTGAGGCATTATTTCCTGAGTTGTATACTGACACCTTCTCATTTATCTCCACGTGGCATTTACTCTGGGTTGTGAATATTTCTTAGGTCACAGAGGAGAGGAGGTTATTCCTAGAGTTACATAGACAAGCGCATATACTCCTGTGGTGAGAGACTAAAGCATACAAATGCAAGCTGAGTAAAGTCACAACCCAAGTTGGCAGACTTATGCATGTTTTCTTTCCTTGTTTTATCTTCACAGGGTTTTTTGCAGGTGCTCATATAGGTATCTTTGTCCATGCTCCATTAGTGAGATTTGAAAACAACTTCATCAATACACATTCTGCTTTTCCTAAAAGGTGGCAAGCTCTATTAGGTTGCCAGTTTAATGTGTTAAGGTGAACAGTTCATTCCACTGTCTTGAGATCCAGGACAATGTGGTAATAAGGGACAAGTGGAACAAACACGTTCACTCTGTTGAGGACATCATCCTACCATCCTGGGAATGGCTCTCTTTTTTCAATATGCAAGCAACCTGATACCTGAGATGGGAGGCTGTATGAGGGGAGTGTACTTGTACTAGGATTCATCCCCCAGATTCAAGGGGTAGCTGAAGTCTCAGTCATAGGCACTGAAGTCACCACAGGCCACAAAAGGTATGATGATGTGCATAGGACTGATTAGAACTCTAAGAGAAGTCCAGCAAGAGTTTGGCCAGATCTGCCATGAAGGCTTTCAGACAGTCTTAACACTGACAGATAGTGAAGGCTTAGATGCTGGAGTTTTCTGCTTCTCCTGGGTTTGGCACAGAGTATACTGGGAAAGAAAACTCGCAGCTGGTTGTGGAGCAGAGTTACATCCTGGCTTCGGAATATCTTGGCCAAAAAGCACCCTTCAAGATATGTGTTGCCATATTTAGAGCATCTAGGAGGATCTGAGCCTGGGTGTGCTCATTGACCATGGAGGCCAGGGACCTCACAGGAGCCCCGAGTACACCTTTCAGTGGGCAGGGCAGCCCTCACAGTGATGGATTGCTGGATCATCTGCTGGTTATAAGGTCCACCCTGGGGAGGGCTCCATGCAGATACCCCCATTAAGTCTCTGCCCAGTACCTGCATTACCTAGGCAAGTGGTCTACCAGACAGTTACTTCCCCTCTACCACCTCTGAGGACACATCTGAATCCAACTGGACACACCTCCTGCCCCTGCCCTAGATGAGGCACGGCCCTGGATGGTTCTGTCCTTCTCTTTGGTCATGCATCATCTCAGCTACAGGCTAGCAGTTCAGAATAAATTTTTCTCTCCTGGTGATTTAGTGGTAGAGTGTTTGCTTAGCATGCATGAAGCCCTGGGTTCGATTCCTCAGCACCACATAAACAGAAAAAGCCAGAAGTGGTTCGGTGGCTCAAGAGGTTGAGCGCTAGCCTTTAGTAAAAAGAAGCCAAGTTGATGTAGTCCCATTTGTCCAACCTTTCTTTGATTTGTAGCCTTTCTGGGTCTTTGTTAAGGAAGTTCCGTCCTGCGCCAAGGAGCCCAAGTGTTTCTCCTACTCCTTCCTTTAGTGTTTTCAGGGTGTCTGTTTTGATTTTGAGATCTTTGATCCATTTGGAATTGATTTTGGCGCAGGGTTATATATAAGGATCTAGTTTTAGTTTGTTGCATGTGTTGAACCAGTTTTGCCAGCACCATTTGTTAAAGAGGCTATCTTCCAGACTATTGTTTTAGCTCCTTTATCAAAGATTAAGTAGGCGTAGTTCTGTGGGTTCATTTCTGGGTCTTCAATTCTGTTCCATTGGTCTTCAGGCCTGTTCCGGTGCCAATAACCAAGCTGTTTTTATTACTATAGCTTTATAATACAGCTTGAAGTTGGGTATTGTAATTCCTCCAGCACCATTCTTTCTGCTTAGGTTTGTTTTTGCTATTCTAGGTCTCTTATTGTTCCATATGAGTTTCAGGATTGCTTCCTCTATTTCATTAAAAAAAATGGTGTTGGGATATTAATGGGTATTGCACTGAATTTGTAGATAGCCTTTGGCAATATTGCCATTTTGATTATATTAATCCTACAGAGCTTCTGCAGGGGAAAGGGGGAGGGGGAAAGGGGGAATGAGGGACAAGGTAACAAACAGTACAAGAAATGTATCCAAGTATCCCAAAACCATTTTTTAATGAAATAGAGGAAGCAATCCAGAAATTCATATGGAACAATAAAAGACCTAGAATAGCAAAAACAATCCTAAGCAGAAAGAATGGTGCTGGAGGAAATACAATACCCAACTTCAAGCTGTATTATAAAGCTATAGTAATAAAAACAGCTTGGTATTGGGACCGGAACAGGCCTAAAGACCAATGGAACAGAATTGAAGACCCAGAAATGAAGACCCAGAAATGAACCCACAGAACTACGCCTACTTAATCTTTGATAAAGGAGCTAAAACAATAGTCTGGAAGAAAGATAGCCTCTTTAACAAATGGTACTGGCAAAACTGGTTCAACACATGCAACAAACTAAAACTAGATCCTTATATATAACGCTGTACCAAAATCAATTCCTAATGGATTAAAGACCTCGAAATCAAAACAGATACCCTGAAAACACTAAAGGAAGGAGTAGGAGAAACACTTGGGCTCCTTGGCACAGGGTGGAACTTCCTTAACAAAGACCTAGAAAGGCTACATATCAAAGAAAGGTTGGACAAATGGGACTGCATCAAACTCCAGAGCTTCTGCACAGCAAAGGACATAGCTCGCAAGATAAACAGAGAGCCCACAGATTGGGAGAAGATCTTACTGGCCATTCAACGGACAAAGGACTCATATCTAAAATATATGCAGAACTAAAAAAATTACCTTCCTCCAAAACAAAACCGCAAAGAACCAATAGCCCCTTCATCAAGTGGGCTAAAGACTTAAAAAGAGACTTCTCTGATGAGGAAATGAGAATGGCCAAGAGACATATGAAAAAGTGCTCTACATCACTGGCCATAAAAGAAATGCAAATCAAAACAACATTGAGATTCCATCTCACCCCAGTAAGGATGTCCTATATCAAGAAAACTAACAATAACAATTGTTGGAGGGGATGTGGCCAAAAGGGAACCCTGCTTCATTGCTGGTGGGAATGTAAACTGGTTTGGCCACTCTGGCAAGCAGTATGGAGATTCCTCAGAAGGCTAAATATAGAACTCCCCTATGACCCAGCAACCCCACTCTTGGGTATCTATCCAAAAAACCACACTAAAGCCACCATCACAACAATGTTCATAGCAGCACAATTTGTCATAGCTAGAATCTGGAACCAACCCAGATGCCCCTCAGTAGACGAGTGGATCAGGAAAATGTGGTACACATACACAATGGAATTTTATGCCTCTATCAGAAAGAATGACATTGCCCCATTTGTAAGGAAATGGAAGGACTTGGAAAAAATTATACTAAGTGAAGTGAGCCAGACCCAAAGAAACATGGACTCTATGGTCTCCCTTATTGGGAATAATTAGCACAGGTTTAGGCAAGTCACAGCAGAGGATCACAAGAGCCCAATAGCTTTTACCCTTATGATCACATAAGATGATGCTAAGTGAAATGAACTCCATGTTATGGAAACGATTATTATATCACAGTTGTAACTACTTTCAACGTCCCATGTGTATCTGTAGCTTCTACTATTGATGATGTTCTTGTATCACCTTCTTGTGATTGTATCTACACTATCTCTGTAATCTTATCTGAGCATATTGGAAACCGTCTATACTGGTATTAGAACTAGGAAAGGGAATACCAAAATCGAGAGACACAGGGTAAAAAAAGACAAACAACTACAAAAACAATACTTGCAAAACTGTTTGGTGTAAGTGAACTGAACACCTCATGGGGGGAAAGGGAAAGGGGGAGGAGGAAGGGGGGAAGGAGGGACAAGGTAACAAACAGTACAAGAAATGTATCCAATGCCTAACATATGAAACTGTAACCTCTCTGTACCTCAGTTTGATAATAAAAATTTGAAAAAGAAAAAAAAAAGAAAATGGCCAGAAGTGGTGCTATGGCTCAAGTGGCAGAGTGCTAGCCTTGAGCAAAAAAAGAAGCCAGGGACAGTGCTCAGGCTGAGTTCAAGGCCCAGGACTGGAAATTAAAAATAAAAAAAGAGTTCACTTTTGTCTGCACCCTCAACAGCATCTAGAGTTGTTTGTTTTTTCAATAGGGGTCATTCTAACTGGGGTGAGACAGAATCTTAGGGTTGGTTTGATTTGCATTTTCTTTAAGGCAAGAGATGTTGCACATTTCTTTATGTGTCTATTGGTTAGTTTTGTTTCTTCTAAGAAGTCTTTCTTTAAGGCATTAGCGCATTTATTATTTGGGTTGTTATTTCTTTGAGGGTTTAATTTTTGAGAGTCTAATTTCTTGAGATCTATGTATATTCTGTATATTAGGACTTTGATGTATACTTTCTTTAAAACTTTTATCATCTTTTCTTTTTGCTCATAATGATCTAATAGGAAACTTGTAGTTTTATAGATAAAAAGACAACAAAAGAATTATTATCATTATTATTATTTTTTTTTACTCAAAGCCTGAGCACTGACCCTTGCTTCTTTTTGCTCGGGGCTACTACTGTTCTACCACTTGAGCCACAGCACCATTTCTCACTTTTTCTATATATGTGGTGCTGAGGAATTGAAACCAGGGCTTCATGCATGCGAGGCAAGCACTCTACCACTAAGCCACATCATCAGACCACAGAATTATATATATATATATATATATATATATATATTTTTTTTTTTTTTTGTGCCTGTACTGAGGCTTGAACTCTGAGCCTTGAATTTTCACTTGGCTTTATCCACTCAAAGTGGTGTTCTAGCCTTGACACACAGCTCCTCTTGAATTAAATATTTAAAAGAACAAATTTTGAGGCAGCCATTTTCATGTAGATTAAAACTTGGAATAAAATAAGGACATAATGTGTTAAATATTATACTTTCTTTAAGACTTAGAAGTGGGTCTCTTTGGATGTCAGCTAATAAGTATATTTGAACAATAAAGCTTATTCTTCAAAAAAAAAGAAATGTATCCAATGCCTAATGTATGAAACTATAACCTCTCTGTAAGTCAGTTTGATAATAAATAAATATATATATATATATATATAGAGAGAGAGAGAGAGAGAGAGAGAGAGAGAGAGAGAGAGAAGCCAGGGACAGAGGTCAGGCCGAATCCCAAGCCCCAGGAGTGGCAAAAAAAAGAAAAGAAAAGAAAAGAAAAGAAAAGGTGGTGGGGGGCAGAAATCGGTATATTCTTCCCTTTTGCCATTGGTAGGATCTATGGACTCCATTTCCCAGGATGCAGCTGTTCACAGTTTTTCCGAGAAAGCCATTTATCTTAAGAAACTTGTCAATGTGATGGTGCGGGTGGCAAGGTCTGGCTCTGCAGATTGGAGCTTCAAGGAAGAGCTGTGCTACAGCTGGAGCTTTAGGTGGACTTCTGGAAGAATTCCATCCCCAATACACGTTTTATTAGTTTGTTGGGGGAGGGGATAGGTGTAGGGCTTGAACTCGGCCTGGGCGCTGTTCTTGAGCTTTTTCACCCAAGGCTAACCCTCTACCTCTTTGAGCCACAGCTAGGCATCTGGTTTTCTGGTGGTTCATTGGAGATGAGAGACTCTTCGACATTTTCCTGCCAGAGTTGGCTTCAAACTGCCATCTTTAGATCTTAGTCTCTTGAGTAGCTAGGATTATATGCATGAGCCTGCAGAGCCTGGCTCCAAAATACATTTTATTGAAATTCATAAGCTACTTGTAGGCAGGAAGAAGCAGAGACATTAGTATACTCCCAAATTTATACACTTACTCAGTACTACTGTAAGACTGACTCGGTGTGTTTTCTGATATATGTACTACTTTTTATGTCATCTAAATTTGTATTAATTAAAAATCACATACAAATGATTTAACAGTATTTTAGCATTAACACTAGAAAACATAAACAGAAGTAAACAAAGATTTCCTTGATGACAAAATCTAATACACATTTCTCAGGAAGATAAGAGTAAAACACCGTAGCCTTCATTCCTTTTAACAGGTGAAAATTAACTACCCATAAATGAAAACAACAACCTGTCCCAACTGGGTGCTCCAGGACAGGAAAAGAAAAAAATAAAAAGAACCTAAGGAGCCATGGTGGAACAAACTTGCAGTGTCAGGGAGATGTTTATGGGAGGATCCATGTCTTTGGCAATGCCTGGAAAAAGCCAGACTATCACCAATAAATCATCTAAAGCAAAAAGGCCTGGAGGCAGACCTTAATTTGTAGAGCATTTGCACAGGAAGTACAAAGGAGATGTCTTTCTCTAAAATATTAAGAAAATTTAAAATATAGGCCCTTCATACTGCAGTATAGCATACATCTATAATCTTAGTCTTCAAGACTGAGTCAATAACATTTCAAGTTTAAGGCCAGCCTGAGCTGCATAATCGGGACTCTATCATGTTAAAAAAGAAAAAGGAAGTGTGAAGGGAAGGGTATTAGTAGGGAGGAAAAGGAGAGGAAAGAAATAATTTTACACTGGGGATATGGCCTAGTGGCAAGAGTGCCTGCCTCATATACATGAGGCCCTGGGTTTGATTCCCCAGCACCACATATACAGAAAATGGCCAGAAGTGGCGCTGTGGCTCAAGTGGCAGAGTGCTAGCCTTGAGCAAAAAGAAGCCAGGGACAGTGCTCAGGCCCTGAGTCCAAGCCCCAGGACTGGCAAAAAAAAAAAAAAAAAAAAATTAAAAATAAATAAATAAATAAAAGAAATAATTTCACCTTAATAGCAAAAATAGGAAAGACATCAGTAGCTCATAACTTTTATCCTATCTACATGGGAAAGTAAACATGAAAAGATTACAATTCTAGGCCAGCTTGAGCAGAAACATTTTCCAGACTCCTTCTCAATCCATAGCTGGGCATTGTGGTGGACATGGACACTTGTCCTCCTAAGCTATGTGGAAGGCTGACTTTGAGAGGGTGGTAGATCTAGGCCAGTCTAGGCAAGAGTCTGGGAGATTCCATCTTAATGGAAGAATTGGGTCTTGATGTCACACTGTCATCTCAGCTACAATAAGAAGCTTAAAACAAGCATACCAAAATCCACACACATGACCAGGTCAGAAAAAAAAGATGCTATTTCAAAAGTAACCCATGCAAAAAAAGGGCCATGGGGATGGCTCGCTCATGGAGTGCCTGACTAGCAAGTACAAAGCCCAGAGTTCAAACCCCAGAGTTGCTAAACCTTAGCCAAGATCACTTACTATAGAATTAATTGAAATGACAAAGTACCTAAAATATGAAAATTATAAAACATACAAGATTAAAATTAAGCTAGAAATAAATAAATAAAAACATAGGATGCTGTGTTCTTTTGGGATTTTTTCTTTTTTTGACCAGTTGTCGGCCTTGGACTCAGGGCCTGAGCACCATCCCTGGCTGCTTTTTTTTTTTATGCTCAAGGCTAGCACTCTGCCACTTGAGCCACAGTACCACTTCTGGCCATTTTCTATATATGTGGTGCTGGGGAAATCAAACCCAGGGCTTCATGTATAGAGGGCAAGCACTCTTGCCACTAGGCCATATTCCCAGCCCCAGGATGCTGTGTTCTTGAGTTGGAATAAGTAGTATTTTAAATCACATTGTTTAAAGCAGTCTATAAACTCATTGTAATCCCCATCAATCTCCCAATGACATTTTTAACACAAATAGAAGAAATCATCCTAATTTATTGGCACCAAAAGACCATGGGTATCCAAAGCACACCTGAGAAAGAACAAAATAGGGATGAAAATAGGGGACAAGAAGAAAGAAGAAAGAAACAAGAATTAGTGAGAATGTCATGAAATGAGAATGCTTATCTACTGTCTTTCCAGAAAATCAATTGACGTGTTTCCTCTTTCTTTGCTTTTCCTTGTTCTGACTCCCAGCAGTCAGCTTCCACTAGCTATTCCACTAAAGCACTTCATCATTTGAAATATTAATTGACATTAGTTTTCTTATCAATCAATAACTCAGCACCATTTGGCACAGAAGTCTTTCACCTCTTGTCATACATGACACCATTTCCCCATTATTATCTAGCTTCAAAACTGTGCTATTCCATTCTCATATGCTATTCCTTCCACCTTCTCCTCTCTTATTCATACATGAATTGCAGTTGCAAAAGTGGATGACTTCACTTGTGATCTAATAGGTCATACATTAATATATATTATATAGGTAATAAATATTATGAGATGTTAGTAGCAGCAGAGATAATCTGGGTTACTTTCACTTTAAAGCTATAGTTTGTAACACTCGAGTCAGTAATAAGTTTATCAGTTATTCTCAAATATTCTTCAGTTATATATTATTAATTTCCAAACTGCTCTTTCAAATTTAGGTCTTTTCTCTGAGATCCAAAACTTGGTCCCTTTATATACAAGAACTTAGCCTTCCCCACCTCTCCAAACCACCATATTATGGTCTTTGTATCAATTTCCAAACCATGCTATTCCCTAAGCAAATGCTTTGCTCCAAAAAGTATCCCAAAAGCAAGTGCTTTTTTTTGGGGGGGGGGGTAGTCGGGGGGGAGGATATGAAGGATTTACATTAGTATTACAAGATTAAGAGGGAAACAATGGAAAAAAGGAGAACGTACATCTTGCTCCTCACACAAGAAATTGAAGTTATAACCACTATTCCAGATACCTTTACAGTCAATAATTCTCAAATGTAGAGATCCATGAATTATTCGTGTTTTTGTTCTTAGTTCCTATCACACATAGTGCTTTGAAAATAGAAAATAGTTACTGATACTGTTTAAGTGAAAAAGCTAAGACAATTACTTTTGAATTGCCTGGTAGTGCAAACAGGTGGTAAAGGAAGTGCCACATATGTGACGCTCCTTCAAACACAAAGGAGCAAATTGTTTTGCAGGAAACTTTCTTATAGGTAGAAATATTGTCAAAAATAGCAACAAAGGGCTGGGGATATAGCCTAGTGGCAAGAGTGCCTGCCTAGGATACAGGAGGCCCTAGGTTAGATTCCCCAGCACCACATATACAGAAAACGGCCAGAAGTGGCGCTGTGGCTCAAGTGGCAGAGTGCTAGCCTTGAGCAAAAAGAAGCCAGGGACAGTGCTCAGGCCCTGAGTCCAACCAAGCCCCAGGACTGGCCAAAAAAATAAATAAATAAATAAATAAATAAATAGTGTCATTAAAGATTTTAAAGTGATTGATATCAGACACAGGTGGCTTGTGCCTGTGATCCTAGTTACTTAAGAGGCTGAGCTCTCAGGATCATTGTTTAGAGCCAGCTGGGGCAGACAAACAAAGAGCATAGAAAATAATAAAGCAGTATTCTTACTATCAAATGTCATGAACTATAAATAGTTGTATGTGCTATACCTCTAAACAACAGCAACACATTTTTTACATCAACATCTCCAAAACACAAGGGACATGCTTTACTATAGTGAGATTAGTCACTAGGGCACCAGAATGTTTCAGCTTCATTATAATCATATGGACCCAAAATACTGCCGTGTGATGCAGACTGTATTTTTTTTTTGAAACAGAAGTAGAGAAAGAGGCAAGTGTAAAATATTACAGAAATTTTAAGAATTGATAAACCTTGTGATGAAATGGTACATCTAAAAAAGCAAAAAGAAAAGAAAAGAAAAAAACAAAACAAAACACATCTTCCACCATCTTTACACAGCTTTAATGATATATTAGTGGGAAAGAATCTAAGATAAAGCTTTGCTGCCATCTTGTGGACAAGATCAGCATACATATTTTGTATCAATGTTTAAATTTTGTAAAATTTACTAAGTATATGATTATCTCTATTTAAGTTTTGCCCTACCTAAATGGAATCTTTAGGTTAATACGTAACACTGAAAAGTGTTGATGTTTCTTCTTTCATTAAATATAATTTATAATCTGCATAGATATGTGTGTGTTGTGTATGATACTGTGGTTTGAACTACAGCCTGAATAAAGTCTAAATCTGTAAGCCAGAAATTTCTCAAAACAATGATGGTGAAACTACACATCCTTTCCACATAGGTCAAAAAGAGTCATAGAAATGTTGGTTTTGTTCTTTATAGTATTAGGTTACATAAAAAATATCTGCCTTATTTTTTAAATTATAATATATAAAAGCAAAATACCAGCTTTATTGCTTCATATTTATCTTTTATTCAGCATTCTCAAAGACTAATGCAGTATATTTACAAATAGTATTTTATTTGTTTACATAAACATATATAACGTAATCATAATTGTTAAAATGCAGAATTGAAACCTTCACTTTTTTCTGAAAAACATAGATTTTCATAATAATTCCTTTCAATGTCTTACTGCAGTTCATTCACTCAATCACTTTAAAATTGACTAGGCAATGAATAGCAGAATAATTCTGCCAAATATAATATCTACTGGTAACTTGGCCAAGAAAATGCTGAATAATTCTAAAGTCTATACCATAGTTTGGATACTATACAAATGAGATACCACATTTTTAACTTCTCATTTTAATCTACTTTTTTTTACTGTTGCTATTAGAAAATTAAAATTCTGGATGTGCTTGTACTGCTAGGACACAGATACAGGAGACAACAGCCCAGCCTTCAAAGGTGATGTTTGCTACAGCTAATGAAAACAACAAAGAATCATTTACATATATGAACACACAGATTAATATATATAATATGCACTATCAAGTATATGTATAAAACAGTATAAACAACTGCAGAAAAGATTGTTTCCATATTGATGAACACTTGTTAATAAAGTAACTGCTACAAAATGTAAATATAAATGCTAGTTCAGGGGCTGGGAATATGGCCTAGTGGTAAAGTGCTCCTCTCATATACATGAGGCCCTGGGGTCGATTCTTCAGCACCACATATATAGAAAAAGCCGGAAGTGGCACTGTGGCTCAAGTAGCAGAGTGCTAGCCTTGAGAAAAAAAAAAGAAAAAAAGAAGCCGGGGGGACAGTGCTCAAGCCCTAAGTTCAAGCCCCGGGATTGGCAAAAAAAAAAAAAAAAAAAAAAACACCAAACAAACAAATGCTAGTTCATTTTTGTAGATACATTGTGAATGATTAGAAAAGCAGAAACAGTACAAATAACCACATAAGGGACTATTTCCATGTTGATGGACACTGTTTTTTAAATAATTTCTATACAATTTAAGTAGTTTATACATAGTGTTCTTATAATTATTTATAGTAATATAATTATGTTAATATTATTGTAATGTAATTTTATAAGTTTACAATATATTTGTAGTATTCTTACCCTTATTGTGAGAAATATCTTAAAATGCAGAAGGTCACTGAGATTATTACAGTAAATATGTATAGTAATTTCAAGAAGAACCAATAATGTTAAGTCTTGTGAAAGTTAAGGACATTGACTTAACTATTGTATAAACTACACCTTAAATCTAGAGCTAGTAGATTTTCAGGTGATGTGGGTCCACACTGTCCTGCAGGAATGGGGTGGGAATGGTAGCATGGAATGTCCTTTTGCACTGATTTATTTTCTATCACAATAATGATTAAATTCTACATTTAATTTGTGTGATGATTACAATCTACACCTTGAACTTATAGTTCATTAAAGTATCTAAAGAAGGAACATGAACTTGCATATATGAATTATTTCTGTTGTTGTTTTTACATCCATGTATTTTACCTACAGGGGTAACAATGAGAGTCAAGTTTGCCAGGGTGTTACACGTTCGATATTTCTTTCTTAGTAGTAAAAATTACTGATTTCATAATTGTTCTTAACATGTTTTCATTTTGGTATTTACCTATCCTAAACAATTATTTTCTGATGGTAAGCGCTATAAATGACCAAAGGCATTAAGCATTAAAAATATCTCAAATACGTAGCTTATAAACAATCTTGGTGATGTTGCAGTGACCCAAGGATACTTATCCAGTGGACATGTCTATGCTAAGGCTTTTTAGAGCTATCCTTCATTTTATTTCTACTTCTGATCAATTTCTGAGGTTTGATATAATTCCCACGGCTTGTGAAAGTGAAAATTGGTAACATTTATTGGAAAGTAACTAGTAATATACATTGTCTTTAATTTTTTAAATTACTTTAAAAGGCGATTTACTCCTATGCTGTCACTTCTTAAAATTACAGAGCTAGGGCTAGGAATGTGGCTCAGTGGTAGAGTGCTTGCTTAGCATGCATGAAGACCTGGGTTCGATTTCTCAGCACCATATAAACAGAAAAGGCCCGAAGTGGTGCTGTGGGCTCAAGAGGTAGAGTGCTAGCCTTGAGCAAAAAGAAGCCAGGGACAGTGGTGAGGCCCTTAGTCCAAGCCCCAGGGCTAGCAAAAACAAACAAACAAACAAAAAACTGTTCCAGGTGTTGACATTTCTTTCATGCTTCAGAGATAGCAGAGAGGGGAGGAGGGGGAGAGGGGGAAAAGGGGGCAGGGGGAGAGGGGGAAGGGGAGAGGGAGAATGAGAGGGAGGGAAGGAGAGGGAGAGGGGAGAGAGGGAGAAAGAGAGGGGGAGAAGAAGGGGAGGGGGAGAGGGGGAGGAGGAAGGGGGAGAGAGAGGGAGGGGGAGAGGGGGGAGAGGAGAAGGGGAGGGTGGGAGAGAGGGGGAGAGGGAGAGGGAGAGGGGAGGAGGGAGGGGGACAGAGAAGGAGGGAGAAGGAGGGAGAGAGGGAGGGGGAGGGAGAGAGGGAAGCGGGAGGGAAAGCTAGGGGGAAGAGGGAGAGAAGGAGGAGAGGGAGACACGGAGAGGAGAGAGGAGAGGGGGAGAGAGGGAGAGGGAGAGGGAGGGAGAGAGGGGTAGAGGGAGAGAGAGGGAAAGGGAGAGAGAGGGGAGGGAGGAAGAGAGAGAGAGGGAGAGTGGGAGAGGGGTAGAGGGAGAGAGGGAGAGAAAGGGGGAGGGGGGAGGGGGTGAGAGGGAGAGGGGGGAGAGGGAGGGGGAGGGAGGGAGAGGGAGAGAGGGAAAGGGAGAGAGGGAAAGGGAGAGAGGGAGGGAGAGGGAGAGAGAGGGAGAGGGAGAAATGGAGATGGGTGGGAGAGGGGGAGGAGGAGAGGGTAGTGGCAGAGAGAGAGAGAGAGAGAGTGGGAGAGAGGGAGAGTGGGAGAGGGAGAGAAAGATCCACCGTTCGTTCTTTTGTTCTGCTGGGGGAACGCGCCTCCGGGGTGAATCTGCACAGGCCATGGACTCCACAGCTCTCTGCCAGGGCCGGGAGCAGCTAGCCTGGCCCTTCCCAGGCTGGGATAAAGGTGCCGGCAGAGGACAGAGAAGACCGGGCCAACTACACAGCTCCGCCACATCCGGCGAGGGCGCGTCCTCCCTCCGGGTCGCTCCACCTTCCCCTCCCTGAGTGTCACACCCACAACGGTCCGGGTTGCACCCACAGGCGGCATCCGAGGAGCCAGCGACTCCAGCAGCTCCCCACCCATGCTCCTCCTCATCGCTTCTGCGCATGCGCGACCGGAAAAAATCGCGAAGGTTCCTGAAGCAGGGCCGGCCGTTTCCGGAAGCGGATAGCTGCCCCGTCGGTCAGACGGTGTCTAGCGACCGGGCAGTTGCGGTCGCATCGTTTCATTTTACGGTCCCCAGAGGTCGGGAAAAGGAAATGGCCCTGCTTTGCTACAACCGCGGCTGCGGCCAGCGCTTCGATCCCGAAGCCAACGCGGACGGTAAGAGAAACGCGCCGCCCGCCGCCCGCCGACCTCCCTCTCCCTCGTCGCCGCCCGGCCGCGGGAGGCCCTTGGAAGACCGGCCCCCACCGGGGCCGCCGCCCGCCGCCACTCCGGCGGCGTGCGTGTTCCTCGGAACCTGCCTCAGCTCGCCCGTCGCGCAGATCCGCGCGCCCGGCCTGCGGCTTCCCGGGCGTCCCGGGCCGGGCGCCCGTGTGGGGAAGCTGCGCCTCGCGGCCAAGAACGGGTCCGCCTGACCCGCGCCGCTGTCTCCTGTACCGTCGCTCCGGCGTTGCGCTTCTCCGCCGCCCTCCCGCCGGGGCGGCCTCTTCCCTGGACCCCCTCGGAACCCCACGGGCCCCGGAGCCCGTAGCTGGGCTGCTGGTGGGGAGGACGCGCTCCGAGTGCGCCCGGCCCTGGACGTGGTCGGATGCACTTTTCTGAAAGGCACAAGAGTCCGCCTCCTCATTACGTAACTTAGCCTTGCCGACCGCGGGGTTTAATATGGAAACGGGTCGGCGTGGGGAACAAAACCCCTTCTTACCTCTGCGACATTTGAAATATTTATCTCACCACACAAGTTAATCAATACTTTAATTTGAAATAAAATTCCTTCAGAGCATTGTAAGAAAAAGATAAGTACAGTCTGTACAACACTGTAATACATCTATACAATGATGTAAATACTTGAGGGGAAAGTTGTGACTTTTTTCACTGCGTGACAAAATTGAAAAAATGAATTTTTAAGACTATGTAAAAAAATAGTCTTGATGTATGCACATATTCTGTTTTCATGTCCTGTATAAAGGAAGCTGATGTTCTGTGTATATGGGACTTTAAAAAAAAAAAAAGGATTATTTTCAGGTTCAGAGTTAAAGGAAGATTAAAAAAAAAAAAAATTGAAACCGGGAGAGCCACCGGAATAGTCTGGAGTGCCTGGCCAACAGTCCCAGACTAACAGGCACTCTCCAGGAAGATTGCTGAAGTTCACTCTAGCCAAATAGGAATGGTTTTAGAGATTGGATAACTATGTCAAGTAAATTGGTTGAAGGAATGGAGGATGAAGACAGCTTAGTTAGGAAAAAGTTAGAGCATAGATTCTTTGTTTTTTCACTGACAAAATAACACCTTCAGGTGTTAACTGTGAAGGTGCCAGAAAGTTCTGTTCGGCATGGAGTCTGAAGCTGGATCTGCCATGCTTAAACGTTTTTAAACTGCTTGGGACTTCTTTGGCGGTGAGGCACCATCTCCATGCTGTGTGCTTATTTCATCATCTGAAGATTTCTTTTTCCTCCTATGAACAGTCTGTCTTCTAAAATTGTGCAGTTGAGTTGTGATACAAACCCAATGTGAAAAGCTCATAACTGTTGTGTTGTAGCTTTTTTCCTATAAAGTATTAATTGAGCAAAACTGGTAAGGTTTGTAAAGCTAGTTAAATGTTTCGAAAGCAGATTTGGGGAGCTATCTAGTTACTTGGTCAGTATCGACTCGTTTCTAATACCATTCTGCAAAAACCATTATTGTGACTTTTTTTCTATATGAAGATTTTTTTGTTGTTGTTTGTTTTTTTTGGCCAGTCCTGGGCCTTGGGCTCAGGGCCTGAGCACTGTCCCTGGCTTCCTTTTGCTCAAGGCTAGCACTCTGCCACTTGAGCCACAGCGCCACTTCTGGCCGTTTTCTGTATATGTGGTGCTGGGGAATCGAACCCAGGGCCTCATGTATACGAGGCAAGCTCTCTTGCCACTAGGCCATATCCCCAGCCCCTGAAGATGGTTTTTTATAAGTCTGAACAATTTAATCCTACGTCTGTGCGCTAAACCTAATATTGGGTACTATTGTTAATTTATTCTCTAGTTCTGTTTTCCTCTTAACATCATGTTCTTCTGCATATACATGTTTGTGTCCTCCATTCTTCAACTCTTAATTATACACCACTGCCTTTAATTTTGATGCCTCTGCCTAATCCTTGGATTTACTTACTGTTCCAGAAAGTTCCTCACTCCTGTTTCATTATCTAGTATAGTACCCCTGTAGCAGATACTAAGGAAGTACCAATAGCTATTAACACCGGGTGGAGAGAGTGAGTCTCTTGAGTACTAGGAATTGGTTCACTTGAAGGCAATGCCAGGAGGCTGGGAATGTGGCTTAGTGGTAGAGTGCTCACCCACCCAGCATACATAAAGCCCTGGGTTTGATTCCTCAGCACCACAAACACAGAAAAAGCCAAAAGCGCTGTGACTCCAGTGGTAGAATGCTAGCATTGAGCAAAAAGAAGCCACGGACAGTGCTCAGGACCTGAGTCTAAGCCCTAGGACTGGCAAAGGAAGGAAGGAGCAAAAGAATGGGGACTACAAAATGTTTTCTTTAGCTCATGCTGTGGGTTTGGGACTGTGCTAACTAAACAAAATACTTCATACTGCCAATTTTGTTTCTTTTCTTGCCAGTCTTGAGGCTTGAACTCTACTGTCTCTGGATAGCTCTTTACCACTTGAGCCACAGCTTTACTGCCAGCTTTTTTGGTTATTAATTGGAGCTAAGAGTCTCACAGACTTTTCTGCCCTGGCTGGCTTTGAACCTTGATCCTCAAATCTCAGCCTCCTGAGTAGCTAGGGTTACAGCATGCATGAGCCACCGGCTCTCTGCTGGGCATAACTTTTTAAAATCAATTATGCACCTGGGAATTGACACTACCTACAAGAGTTGAATTAACAGATACTACCAAACACTTTTTAAACATTTAGCTTACTTTTCCAAAATACCTTTTTGGTGAGTCTCTTAGGCTACTGTTAACACTGACGGAAATTTCCTTCCTAGAATACCATCTATAATCTTTTTCTTAGGCCTACTTTTGCTTTCCAAATTCTGTCATCTATTACATAAGAGTTTGATATTTTTGTAAAGGAAGAATGGAATAATGGTCAAAATGTAAAGCTTGTAGTTTCAGTACTAAAAAAATTGCTACAAAGATTGGAGGAATAAGCATATCATTTGTTTCTTTTCAAGTTTTATATTTTGTGTATGCAGCCATCGTGTGAAGCTCTTGAGTTAGTTTCAGTTGTTAGTATAAGTAACTCCTTTCTTTGTTACTGAGTTATGTTTTTCTCCTTTATGTTTATGATTAGATGCTTGCACTTACCACCCTGGTGTTCCAGTCTTTCATGATGCACTGAAGGTAGGAACTCCTATTACATTTTAGTTTATTCCTTCTCCACCTCCTCCTCCCCTCTCTCCTGCCTTTCTCCTCCCTTCCCCCTCCATTTGTGTGTTTTAAATGTGGAAATTAAATCCTTCCCGAGTTTGAGTTTTTGCTTTCTTGATCACCATTGGGATAGTGTTCTAAGCAGGTATTTCACTAAAGTCAAGGCAGTAAATAGTGATATTTCTAAAATTTTATTTTTACTACAAATCACTTTCCTAATTCTTCAGATTTTTGTTTGTTTTGTTTGTGTTACCAGTCCTGGGGTATAGACTAAGGGCCTGAGCTCTGTCCCTGGCTTCTTTTTCCTCTAGGCTAGCACTCTACCTCTTGAGCCACAGCGCCACTTCCAGCTTTTTTCTATATATGTGGTGCTGAGGAATCAAACCCAGGGTTTCAGGTATACAAGGCGAGCACTTTACCACTAGGCCATATTCCCAGCCCCTTCACTTCAGATTTTTGAAAGGGAATAGAAGAAGCAGTGTTTATTGAAACTGAATCTTCCATCTGTTACTGTTAACTAACATGAGCAGTTGTATTAGATGAAATGATTGTTAGAAACATTTCATGATGTGAATTTCAGGACAGACATGTTAAGTTCTAAGTGTTTTTACTTAGGTGATACTAGTTTTTCACCCGTATTTTTATTTCCTTGATTTTTTTTTTAAGGCAGTTGTTGATAGTGATCTTTGTAAAACTCATAATATGGTACATTTGAAAAGTTTCCCTTGTATATTTCAAAAGAAAATGCTAGTGGGCTGCCATGGTTTTAGTCCACTTTTGTTCTGAGAAGCATTAACAGTCTTACACGTTTAAGTATTACTATCCTTTGAATTTTCTAATGATACATTCCGGAAAGTCATTGGCTTCTAGGCATTTAACTCATATACATTGAGATCTAAACAAATTTGTACAGCAGTTGAGTTTTAGTTTTCTTAGTTCTGAGTGATGAAAACAGAACATTGGGTTGACATGACCCCTTCTTGGACTACCATTTACTGTGAAACTGATTCTGTAGAAATGTTTCCTTTTCCTTGGGAGAAATTTTTTTTTTGTGGACTCCAGTTTCTTTTTATAACTTTTATCTAACCATAGTTAGGAAATTAGTCTTTACCTCAGTATTTAGCTTCCTATTTTCTCTCATTGAGTTAGTGTCCTCTAGTGTCAAATGTATGACAACAATGGATGAATGATTAAGTACATCCTACTTCCATATATGTATCTTCTTGGTAACATAAGATTAGTTATAGTTTCTAAAAGTATCTTTGTTCCACTTGGAAAGTTCTACTGTTTATTATTATATATTCCATATTTTTGTCAACCTAACCTCTTGGAGACTATTAGATTTTATATCTTACTAAATTTCAGGTAAAATGTTACATCCCCAGTATTTTATTTAACCAAGTAAGAAATGAATGAGAGAAAGAAAAAAAAAAGGAATGAGAGAATAACATTCTAACCTTGGGAGGGGACTATTCAAAAAAAGAACAATTTTTCTCAAGAAAAGACAGCAACTGAATAGTCACATTTTCTCCTTTTTCTTGTAGTGCTGAGGAATAGCTAGATGGGCACTAGCATGCACTGGCATTTGTGAACATCTAGCTTGTATTGATGACTTTACATGTTATATGTCCTAGTACCTGTCATAATTGTGTCTATATAATTTAAACAGTGAAGTTCATCTCTTGCAGAATAACATTTTTGATGACTATTATGAATGTTTAAGCCCTCTATATATTTAAGTTTGTGGTAATGGGTTCATTTTAATTCAGAGTACAATTAAATTTCAAAAGTAAAGGAAATTTAGGCTGGGAATATGGCCTAGCAGCAAGAGTGCTTGTGTCCTATACATGAAGCCCTGGGTTCGATTCCTCAGCACCACATATACAGAAAATGGCCAGAAGTGGCACTGTGGCTCAAGTGGCAGAGTGCTAGCCTTGAGCTAAAAGAAACCAGGGACAGTGCTCAGGCCCTGAGTTCAAGGCCCAGGAATGGCCAAAACAAAAACAAAAACAAAAAACAAAAGTAAAGGAAATTTAAATGCTTTATAATTCATACTTCCTTTTGAAAAAGAAAAGAGGTTAAACCCAAAAGTCCATATTGTACCGAACAACAGAATCATACTTTTTATAGAGTAGACTGAGAAACCAGAGGTTCAGGTAGATATAAATTGTTTCTTAATCTATTTGGTACCTGAAGACTACTGCATTTCTGTTTTCCTATTCCATATTGGAATTAGAAATGATAAAGCCAATTTTTGTTAAACCATTTGATACACTCTGTTAAATAAAATTGCACCTATTAGTACATTTTCTATACCTTCTGTCTTTAGCTTAAAGGATCATTTCACTTCAAAGTTGAATGCCTGGAAGGCTGCTATAATCTCTAGTGCTCTGAAAATAAGAGTGTTTACTGTTTGAGCTACAATATTAAATGTATTGCAAGTTGTCGTTTCTAAGGAGATACATTTTTCAGATACATTTTTATTACCTTTTATAGGGTTGGTCTTGCTGTAAGAGAAGAACGACTGATTTTTCTGATTTCTTAAGCATTGTAGTAAGTACTGTTTTGCTTCTTGATCATTTCTTAAAATTAGCTATTATAGGAAGTAGCAGATTTGAGTTAAACTGTGGTATATATTAATGGATCCTCATTAACTACTAGATAATACCTTCCCCTTAAAATGGAGTTCACCTACTTTCTACAGCCTCTAAAATGAATAATTTGTCTGTTTGGGAGACTAAGGTTGTAAGATACTAATTACTCATTTGTCATTTTAGGTTCTTGATTTTAGTAGTCTTGAAAAAACATCAAGAAGGAACTGGTAGGCAATTACTTATCAAATCTTAGATATCATTGAGATTCACTATTTTATCTACCACTAAGAATGACAACTGTCAAACCTAAATCTTACAGATTATCTTGCCCAAGGTTATAAAGTCAAGGACTTGTGTATAAATAAGTTGTGAATTATATAAGTAATTTGTGAAGGTTTTTTTTTTTAAAATAAGAGAGGTAAAAACTATTTTACGAAAAAATAGCACAATTTGGAGTTTCATTTTTAGTTTCCTAAAATGAGTCAATGCAATAAAAATATCTCATGGCCTGTAAAGTAGGTGCTTCATAATTAATACCTTTTACTAACAGGGCTGTACTAAAGGTAGGCATACTAGTGAGAAGCCACCTGAACCAGTCAAGCCTGAAGTAAAGACTACTGAGAAGAAGAAAG
The DNA here is from genome assembly GCF_023159225.1 of Perognathus longimembris pacificus. Classification (NCBI taxonomy): domain Eukaryota; kingdom Metazoa; phylum Chordata; class Mammalia; order Rodentia; family Heteromyidae; genus Perognathus; species Perognathus longimembris. The sequence continues at coordinate 87,236,132 of NC_063164.1, read as the reverse complement.
AACTATCTGAATTGAAACCCAGGTTTCAGGAACACATCATTCAAGCCCCTAAACCAGTAGAAGCGATAAAAAGACCAAGGTATACATGGCTGCTTATTTTGTCACACTTGAGTGGTAGCAGTTATTCATAGTGCTTCCTTTTCCTGTTTTGCCTAGTAGCATTTGTAGCTGCTATATATACCACCATTTGTTTTTTCTCTTAGATAACCTTTTATTTTATCCCTTCTCAATTTGATGAAATAAATACAGTAAAACTCAACTGTGGATTTGTTTATACCACCGTAACTACAGGTGCATGTTCCATTAGGGCTGAGGAGTGAACATTTTTTCTTTTGCTAGGCATATATATTTTGTGGCATGGCAAAGTTGGTCTTTCATGGAGTTAATTTGAATTGAAAAAGATAAAGGCCTAATCACTTTACTATCAAGATGCCTGAAAACTACTGTTCTACTGATGCTGTCAGTTTTTAATATGTCTGATTTAGATGAATGTCTGAGTCTTCAAATAGCTTTTGCTTATTTTGAAATAGAATTAGATTGTTCATAATCACCTTTTGATCAAATAGGCTGTTTGAAATTCATATGTACAACAATGTTCAACCAGAAATGTACTCTTTACCTTGCTTATGTTACTGACCCCTCTGTACAGCACCCTTTCAATAAAAGAAAAGAAAAAAATTCCTACATGCATACTAGGTTTACTATGAAGGTAAACCTCACTTAAACACTAAATGTTTCAGATCCAAACTGCAGTATTCAAACATTTAATGCTCTGTATCCTTTCTGAATTCTCCCTCTCCCCTCCCCCGCAGTCCTGGGACTTGGCACTCAGGGCCTGAGCACCGTCCCTGGCTTCTTTTTGCTCAAGGCTAACAACTACCTCTTGAGCCACAGTGCCACTTCTGGCTTTTTCTGTTTATGTGGTGATGAGGAATCGAACCCCGGGTTTCATGCATGCTAGGCAAGCACTCTACCGCTGAGCCACATTCCCAGCCCCCTCTCTGAATTGTGTTAAATAATTCACAGTCCCTACTAAAATTCTAATTCATTTATCAAATAATATAAGACAAGGACCCTAAGGTACCTGATGCCTGTTTGCTCATTTACACTTGGAAGTACCCATAAGATTTTATTCCATATACCTTGCTAGTCAGAGTGTGTGTGTGTGTGTGTGTGTGTGTGTGTGTGTGTGTGTGTGTGTGTGTAAAAGAGTTCTACACGGCTTCGTACTACCAGTTAATAATACCAGTTGATGTTATCTTTAAATGAGGGACTATTAAGAGGCAGCCCCCTGTATATGTTCTTGATACATTGTATATTGTATATATGTCTACCTGACCTAGAGAAGGGATAGAAAAACCGGGCGTAAGATATCACAAGAAATGTACACACTGCCCTACTATGTAACTGTACCCTTTTTGCACAACACCTTGTCAAAAAATTTGTGTTCAATTAATAAATAAATTAAATTTAAAAAAAAGAATGGCCTTCAAGGGCTGGGAATATGGCCTAGTGGTAAGAGTGCTTGCCTCGTACACATGAAGCCCTGGGTTCGAAGGAAGGAAGGAAGGGAGAGAAAAGAAAAAGAAGGGGCTGGGGATATGGCCTAGTGGCAAGAGAGCCTGCCTCGTATATATGAGGCCCTGGGTTCAATTCCCCAGCACCACATATACAGAAAACGGCCAGAAGTGGCGCTGTGGCTCAAATGGCAGAGTAGTGCTAGCCTTGAGCAAAAGGAAGCCAGGGACAGTGCTCAGGCCCTGAGTCCAAGCCCCAGAACTGGCCAAAAAAAAAAAAAAAAAAACTCAGTACCAGCACAATAAATAAATACAAATAAAATATTATATTATAAAAAAACTTGTAAGTGTAGGTAAATTATTGCAGTTATTTGTAAAATATTTTTCATGAGGAATGTTTGATGCAGTTAACTTCTCATAAGGCACATTTTACAGTTTTAATTATAAATAAGCATTTTGGTATGTTAAACAAAAATGGTAATAAGGTTTGAAATTCTCTAGCCCAGATGAGCCAATGACAAATTTGGAATTAAAAATATCTGCCTCCTTAAAACAAGCACTCGATAAACTTAAACTGTCATCAGGAAGTGAAGAAGAAAAGAAAGGTAAGCTTTATTTTATTTTTTTCCTTTACAATGTAAGCAGTCACCCTAGATACAGAAGTAGTTTGCAAAATGTAAGTTTGAAATATATCACCCTGTAGTGTTGAGTTGACTTTTATTAAGTGCAAGTAATTCCACAAAATGAATATGTATTTCCATTAAATTTTTATTGAGGGACTGGGAATATAGCTTAGCAGTAGAGTGCTTGCCTACCATACATGAAGCCCTGGGTTCAATTCCTCAGAGCCATATAAACAGAAAAGGCCAGAAGTGGCTCAAGTGGTAAAGTGCAAGCTTTGAGCACAAAGAGGCTTAGGGACAGGTACTGAATATGAGAATAACATTTAAATTTGTTTTATAATTGAAAATGTTTATTAATATTAAGTATTATTTTTTCTGACCTATGTCTGATACCAGGAGATAAAAATTATTTCATGATTTCTCTTTCACAAAATAAAGCTATTACATTATATAGTATAGGTTTATATCATTTTGGTGACATTAACAAAACCTAAATTTGTTGATTTTTAAAAAAAATAAGGGTACAGTGGAATTCTATTTTAATATTTTGATTTGTTTACCGTTTTTACAAAAGATAGTGATAAAATGTAATTATTTTCATTGCAGAAGAAGATGGTGATGAAATTAAGGTTGGGACCTCATGTAAAAATGGAGGGTGTTCAAAGGTAGGTATTATAAATCTGTGATATTATGAAGTACAACTTTTTGGTGCCAGTGCTGAGGCTTCAATTCCGGGCCTGGGCACTCACCCTGAGCTTTTTGCCTAATGCTGTGCTCTCCCACTTGAGCCTTTGCACCACTTCTGTTTTTTGGTGATTAATTGGTAATAATAGTCTTAAGGACTATTCCTGACTATTCCTTGAAACCTTGATCCTCAGATCTCAGCTTTTCACATAGCTAGTCTTACATACATGACTTACTAATGCCTCACTTTTATTTTAAAGCAAAGGGGTGCTATTCACTATCATTTTAGCAAACATTTGTATGGCCTATGTTGGGCATTATAATGACAGCTGAATTTACAAACATGGATTAGGGACTGGCTGAAACAGTAATAGAATTATAGAATACATTTAGTTTAATCGTTTACTGAGCGTTCAGCAGTATTACCCATTGTTTTATATATAATAGCATTAAATAAAACAATACATTAAACAGTTACAAGTAGGCAAATATATGTTAGAAACTCAGTTAAACAAGCAATAAAGCAGACTAAGGAACTTGTGTGGTTAAGATTGTCAGGGAGGTTTTTTTCATGTAGCGACACTAAATCAGCATTCTGAATAATGTAGAAAATGAGCTGTAAATTGGGGAAGGGAGCTGTGGACAAGAGCAGCATGATTCTAGAGGCTTTAGAGATGGGCTGTTCAAGAAATATTGGGTCAGAAAAACTTAAACAAAAGCAAACTGTTGGGTAAAGAAATAGACATGCTTGTTGAGGAATTGTGACTATGAAGAGGGGTTTAGACTTTCTTCTAATTATAGTAGTAAGCCATTACCTGTTTTAGGTAGAAGTGTGTTTTGATTCAAGGTTTCACTATTTTAGGCTGCCTCTTTTTTAATTAATTTATTTATTTATTTTGTCGGTTGTGGAGCTTGAGCTCAGGGCCTGGATGCTTTCCCCGAGCTTATTTTGCTCAAGGCTACCACTCTACCACTTGAGCCACAACACCATTTCTGGCTTTTTCTATTTTATGGGATACTGGGAAGTCCAAACCCAGGGCCTTGTACATTCTAGGCAAGCACTCTAGCACTAAGCCACATTCCCATCCCTTCAGGCTGCCTCTTAATTCTTTATCTTTCTGCTATGCCCAACTTAGGGCAGGGATTCAAAAGAAGGTTTAGTAAAATGCATGTCAATAGGACATGAATGGAAGAAGAAAAACCATCTATAGATCTTATGAAAGACTAGGCATTGAGACTAGACAGAAGACTGTTGAGAATAGACTGAAATATGTACTTTGTGATTACCTCCATGGAAAGATTTGGAATAGTAGATTTTGCTTTATTCTTAGTTTTAGCTTTGAATGATAGTCTAGTACCTAGCAAATCTGTGTAGAATGAATGATACATTGGAACATATTAACAGTACTTGGTATAACTATATTCACATGTACATGAGGCAGAGGTAGTAAGTAAAATGAACTAGAGACATGGCTCAACTGGTAGAACATCAGGCATGAACAAGAAAGCCAAGCAACTGCTTGAGGCCCAGAATTCAAGATCCCAGTAATATAAATAACAGAAGCGGCAGGAACAACAAAATGGGATTGATTATTTGAAATGAGGAAGTTAGTATAAATGAAAGAGTAATGGAGAAACTATCAGGTGAGTCTCAGAAAATTATAATAGTTCTGAACATGGGAAGAAGAATAAAGGGAATATAAATAACTAGTAGAAATGATAGCCACAGCATTAAAAAGTAGTTAAGAATAATAGCCAGATTTGCTGCATTGAGTTAAAGGGTATAAGTAACAGCCACATATAGCAGTCTTTAGTAGCACTGAGAAGTTAAATCTTATTTAAGTTGTATAGTATTCTTTTTTTTTGGGGGGGGGGGGCCAGTCCGGGGCCTTGGACTCAGGGCCTGAGCACTGTCCCTGGCTTCCTTTTGCTCAAGGCTAGCACTCTGCCACTTGAGCCACAGCGCCACTTCTGGCCGTTTTCTGTATATGTGGTGCTGGGGAATCGAACCCAGGGCCTCATGTATACGAGGCAAGCTCTCTTGCCACTAGGCCATATCCCCAGCCCCTATAGTATTCTTATGGTTTTAACTTCTATTTCCCTGCTGGTGATGTTGCATACCTATTTATTGTTTATTATCCAGTTTATATCTACTTTAGTGAAATGTATAAAATTGTTTACTTTGTTTCCAGTCTTTTGTCTCAAATACTGTGCCTTTTCATTATCCTAATGGTGGCTTTAATAAGCAGAAGTCTTTCATAATTTTCACAAAACATGTTTTGTCCATCTTTTCTTTTATGACTAGTAATAGTAGTAGTATTTCAGAAATACTTCAGGGCCATGAATATTTCCCCTTAGAGAAATATTTTCTCTTAGAGACATATTTAAGTTAAAACATTTAGAACTGATTATTGTGGAAAGTGTATGGTACATACTTAAAACAAGATTGTTGTTGTAATTTGAAACTATAACAAGACAGTAAAGAAAAAGAAATGAAAGGATAGAAAATGACTTAGTTGACAACAATATAGTCTTATCACCTGAAATCTAGTTTATGATGAAGAGTGACTAAACTAGACCAATAAATATTTATAGGCCAGTCAGTTTCCTATATAGCAGACTATATTGTAGGAGGAGAGAGAAGAAACTGAAGTGGACCTTCAGAATTTTACTTCAGATATTTGGGAGACTAGAGGTCTAGAGGTGATACCATCAAATGATAAAAGATGAGAGGAATAGAATAGGCAGTAGGGAGACTTACAACAAATCTTATTGCTTGTACTTGTAGTAATATGAATACAGAAATGGAAAGACATTATGCTACTAGCTACTCAAATTTTATTAACATCTTATGAATTTATCTGTGGAGTCTTCACCTACAGCAATCAGCAGTCTGGCCCAGATCTTCGAGAAAAACTATGGATGCACATATAGGTCTGCAGCTTGTTTGACCATTTGTAGGAATAAATAATCACCATCACTCTAAAATTTCCATACATGTTGGACTTGTTATATCAATTGATAATGCCCATACAGAATTTACTATACACAGAAACATGCTATACCTATATAACTGTTGATAATACTGGTTCTTTGATTTTGACCTGTTTCTTTTATGTTAAATAACTGAATGTGGCTGGATAGGATGTCAATACTCAAAAGTCTAGAAGCATCTTATTGCATTCTGTTATATACTTGTCTTTCTCGTAAGGACCTCAAATATAACCATGTCCTACAATAGGTCGTTTTTATTCATTAATGGAGATAGCTTGGAAGGAACTTAATGTTAAAGGTGAATGCTTGGCAAAGTTCTTAGATAATGTCTGAGTTGTAATTGAATGATAACCAGCTAATTCCTTTTGCTTTTTTTTTTTTTTTTAGACATATCAGGGTCTGCAAAGTCTAGAAGAAATCTGTGTATATCATTCTGGAGTACCTATTTTCCATGAGGGGTAATTTATTAGTTAAAATTCTTTATGGTAGAAGCTAAAAATGTTTAACCTTTATATTTTTTGTTGTTATTTGCAATGAAGTTTTACAAAGAATAACCTAACAACCTAAAAATTTGTGGATTGTTTTAACACATGAAAACAGAAAGTTTCAGTTAACATGTGACCATTGTAACTCAATCCAATATTTTTCAAATAGTTCCATTTTTTTTTCTGAGGCAAGATCTCACTAAGTTGTACAAATTCATAATTCTTATGATTTAGCTTCCTGTGATACAGGTATACAACAGTATAGGCATAGCCCAAATTCATTTTTTGTTGGAAAACATTTCCTAAATATTGTCAGACATTTAGAATTTTTGCCACTGGGACTGTTCAGGTACTGTTTATTTAAAAAAAAAAAAAAACTCATTGCACAGACCTTGGTTGAGATCTTATCTTTTACATCATATTGTAGTTCATAGAAACAGTATTAGGTTAAAGTCTTCTGTTGTTTCCATATGCTTCAGGTCTCAAACATGTACTTCTGTTGTGATTCTTAGCCTGCTGTGTTTGCTGCATTTTTCTGCAGAAATTAATAGTGGCTTTCACTTACTTGGAGACTGACTATAAGTGTGTAAACATTGCTTTTCAATTTGCTTACATATTTTACAAAGGATTTTTAAATGTAACAATTGCCTTTGATCCATAGTGTAGGCTGTCGGTGAAAACCTCACTTAAACATTTTCAGTTTTTATTTCCTTTTACTCAGGATTACTGAGTATACTCAGTATAACAACACTCACAATTTTAAATTTGTTCTTCCTGATAATATATTTAACTGTAACACTTTAATAGTGTAACACTTCTAAGGACTATAGTTTGAGTCATATAGGTGACTTGGTTTATTAAAATAGTCACTATAATACTTCTGAACTTAATTAATTGTGAGATCTTCCTTCTGTTAAAGAATGAAGTACTGGAGCTGTTGTAGGAGGAAAACATCTGATTTTAATACATTCTTAGCCCAAGAGGGTTGTACAACAGGAAAACATGTGTGGACAAAAAAGGATGCTGTAAGTAATTCCATGGTAGCATACTCTGTTCATCTAAGTCATTATTTTAAAAAAATTCCATCACAGTAGAGCATTAACATGCCTACAATGTAAAATTAAGCCAAAGGGAGCTTTCAGAATACTGTGTAATCAGAAAATAGCCATTGTATTTATTGGTGCAAGTCTGTAGTGTCTTGGGACATACTTAGCCTGCAGAAAATTAATGTACCTTTGTCGTTTTCTTAATTGAAGTTAAATTTTTAGGCTGCCACTTTTTGTTTTCTAATATTTTTCTGTTAATTTGATGCTTTTACATTACTTGGGCCTCTAAAAGCCTTGAAACTAATACTTCAGCCTCAAATCTCAATCTAATGGACAAAGAAGAGGATTGTGCAAACTTGGTCTGAATGCCCCATGAAAGCAGTTGTTGTTCCCTATGGATGAGTTTAATGTGTGTGTGGTTTTTCCCATTGAGCAAATAATCCTTTTTTTTTTTTCTCTGCCAGTCCTGAGCCTTGGACTGAGGGCCTGAGCATTGTCCCTGGCCTCTTTTTGCTCAAGGCTAGCACTCTGCCACTTGAGCTACAGCGCCACTTGTGGCCATTTTCTATGTATGTGGTACTGGGGAATCGAACCCAGGGCTTCCTGTGTTAGAGGCAAGCACTCTTGTCACTAGGCCATATTCCTAGCCCCAAAGTAAGGGGAATTGACTTGCCTAGTCTGTTTTGTTTTGTTTTGTTTTTTGCCAGTCCTGGGGCTTGAACTCAAGGCCTGAGCACTGTCTCTGGCTTCTTTTTGCTCAAGGCTAGCACTCTACCACTCGAGCCACAGCTGGCTTTTTCTATATATGTGATGCTGAGGAATCAAACCCTGGGCTTCCTGTATACAAGACGAGTACTTTACCACTAGGCCATATTCCCAGCCCCCAAATAATATTCTTACTCTCTCTGGAGGCTTTTGTTGTTGTTTGTTGGATAAATTTTATTAAGACTTCTTAAATTTTTATGTCTAAAAACATAGTGGTCTTAATTGGGAGGAATAGTCATGGTCAGGTATCACAAAACTAATGAGATACTGTGAATCTTGCTAAAACAATTAAAGAGTTTCTTTTATTACAGGGAAAAAAAGTTGTTTCCTGTAGACATGACTGGCATCAGACTGGAGGTGAAGTCACCATTTCAGTCTATGCTAAAAATTCACTTCCAGAACTTAGTCGAGTAGAAGCAAATAGTACATTGGTAAGTACACACAAGTAATAATAATTGTTAAACACACTTTTTGTGTTAATGCCGTATAAAATATTTTTTATAGAAAAAAAAAATTTTTTTTTTTTTTTTGGCCAGTCCTGGGCCTTGGACTCAGGGCCTGAGCACTGTCCCTGGCTTCCTTTTGCTCAAGGCTAGCACTCTGCCACTTGAGCCACAGTGCCACTTCTGGCCGTTTTCTGTATATGTGGTGCTGGGGAATCGAACCCAGGGCCTCATGTATACGAGGCAAGCTCTTTTGCCACTAGGCCATATCCCCAGCCCCCAGAAAAAATTTTAAATTACTTTCTTGGAAAGAATTTCAAATGAAAACTCCCATTTTATACCTTTTTTTTTTTTTTCAACACAGTCTGGCAGGTAATTCAGTAGCTTAAAGACTTACCAAGGGCTGGGAATATGGCCTAGTGGCAGGAGTGCTTGCCTCATATACATGAAGCCCTGGATTCGATTCCTCAGTAATAGTATATTTACTTCTCAGAGTAAAACTTGAAGTCAATTTTGCTTTTCTGTTAATACTTTTGAGGAAGAAGAGCCTATAATATTGACAGTTTCTCAGCTTATATTAAATGTGTTTTTATAATCATACCCAGTGTTTCTTTTCATAAATTCTCTACCTGCTAATCAGTTAACCTTTTTTCTTGAGTTTTGGCTCAACATGTAGGGTTTGTACTTAGTCTGTGTGATGCCCTGGGTTTCATCCTTAGCACCAAAATAATACTCATAATTGATTTTCTATGTCTTTTAGTTAAATGTACACATTGTGTTTGAAGGAGAGAAGGAGTTTCATCAAAATGTGAAATTATGGGGTGTAAGTATTATGAATCCATCAAAATATTTTTTTTAATTTTAAAATAGCATTTTTTAAAGGCATAGTGTACTACATAACAAGTTAACTCACCAAGAAGCTTAAATGTGGAATAAAAATGGTTTTAGAGCATAGGTTTGGAATTTTTAGCCAAGTAAAAAGTGTTTTCCACTGAGACTAATGAAAGCACTTAACCTTTCTCTCACTCCCCTTGATACATTTCAGGTGATTGATGTAAAGCGAAGTTATGTAACTATGACTGCAACTAAGATTGAGATCACCATGAGAAAAGCTGAGCCCATGCAGTGGGCAAGTCTTGAACTGCCTACCTCCAAAAAGCAGGAAAAACAAAAAGAGATCACAGATTGAATGGGAAAAAGCAAAAGCTGTGGCGATTTCAGAATACTTAGTAGTGTGTAATGAAGTGGTGGCTTGCTGCTGTAATCTTTTTGTTGTTTTTAAATCTGGCATTTCAGGGTCAACATGTGAGGTTCTCAAAGCCAAAGTCATTTTCTCTTTCTGTGCCTCTCATCTTCCTTTTAAGTTCTGTAATGTTGATTATTCATTTCTCTTCGCTGGTTTGGACCCCAGCCTTGAAGAAGTTGGAGAATTGCTAAATAGTGTCATTACAGTATTTCCTAGTACTTCTATTATGTTGAATAGTGAAATAAAAGGCACCTTTGTCTTTTTCACGCCTCTTAACCCATAATTAGGAATTGAGATGAAATGTTTAAATTTCAGTTTGTTCATGGATCTTTGTTGTATAATGTTCGAAGATATAAAAGAACTTTGTTGTTTCCCTATGGTAGTTAATTCTTTTTAGGACTGATACTAAGATAGTAAATAGGAAGCTAAGGGAGAAATATGGCTACCAAATGAGAATTTGTTTACAGTCAATTTAATTTAAAAACCATTACTTGCCAAATGGTATGATTTGAAAGGATAGGGACGTAGATAAGGTTATTGAAGTAACAATTTATTTAAAATTCACCATTTATAAAACTAAGCAATAATGTTTGTTTTTTTTTTAAAGTGTTTGTTTTTGATTTGGTGCTGGTTATTGAACTTAGTTATTATTAGCACCTTGCGCTTTCTAGTAAAGTGCTCTTCCACTAAATCCCCAACCACTATTTAGATATCTCTATATGGTATACCGACTAAATTATTCCTGATTTGTAGTCTAAATAAGCCCTCTTATATTAATTAATCGAACATAAAAAGAATTTTTTATGTATTTGGTCTCCCTGCTAGGAAAATTGCACCCATAAAAATCCTAAATCTTAAGGATTTTTGGAAAATACATTAAATTATAGCAAAACTGAATATATAACACTTGGTTTATGGCAACGTGTATTCCATGTTAACTAAATAAAAGACAATAGTTCTTTTGGAGTTTTGGGTTTTTGTTTTTGTTTTTTAGGCTTCTATGAAGACCTTGACAATTTTTTAATACAATGCTGATTTATATGTTGTACCTTGTTTTTATTAAATGTAGATGGAATAGAATTTTGATTATTTGAGCCTATTAGATTCATTAATGCATAGGTTACTTTTTGAGCTCATTCTAATAAGCTCAACAAGGAAATTTAAATTTAGGATTGTTACAAAGGTCAAAAGTCTGACAGAACTTAATAAATTTGGGGATTATGGGACTAATAGATATAAGAAAGAAAAAAGTGAGGGGTTATTTTTCAAGTCACTTGGAGGTTTTCTTTGTATTAATGGAAGTCTATAAGAAAAAGTAAAGTGGAAGTAGTATTTTAGTAGTTTCTATTCTACTAGTAGGAGATAACTTTTACCAGTATTCCATTACCAATGTTAATGTAATTTAGAGATCTAGCTCAGTCACAGGCTTGAAAACAAAAGGTCTGACAACTGGCTTTTCCTGATAATAACATGAAAAGAAATTTTTGGAAGTAAGAATTGTATCCAAGTTTAGTTCTGATAGAGATGTATTTAAAGTTTTACAATTGCCTTTTAGATTTAGAAACATGAGTTCATTTAGAGGCATGAGTCTTGATTTTATTTGGAATAATGGCTATACCTTATAAATGCCTACTTTTTGAGAATGTTCTTCTCTGAACAGTATCCTACTCTGTTATGATTAAACTGTTAAACAAGTAAAACATTCTAATTTTAGACTTAGTTGCAAGGCACTGTTTTTTTCCTGATTCAGCTGTGTTATATAGACATTAGTGACCATTTATTTCTTACTCCTGAGAATCTCTGAATGTGCTGTCCATATAATTCAAGTGAAATTTACCTTAAACTCTAAAGTTACATTTCATTAGGTAGAATGTTTCGGTGCCTCAACATGTTCATAACTGTTAATAAAACTGCTTATTAATTTTACTGAAATTTTTTTAGAAATATGCTTTTTCTTTCTTGGTAAAGTAATTACTATAGTAAAGCTATATCAAACCTGTGTAGTCTCAACACAGGAAATTAAAATTGATGTTTTTCCCTACCACATTTGGGTAGTGTAAAGGAAAATATGTCCTCAAAACTTGAGTTTCTTTTATAATGTCTTATTTTGAGATAATTTTAAAGAATTGAAAAGAAAAAAGATAATGTACAAGAAGTTATGTTGATAGGCTAGGGATGTGGCTTAGTGATGGAGTGCTTGCCTAACATTCACAAAGCCCTGGGTAGAGTTCCTCAGTACCACATACATAGAAAAGGCTAGAAGTGGGGCTGTTGCTTAAGTGGCCAAGTACTGCCCTTGAGCTAAAGTGCTCAGAGACAGGTCCCAGGCCCCAGTTCAAGCCCTGAGATTGGCAAACAAAAAAATTTTTAAAGACTCAACCACAGATTATTTACAGAAGTAAGAAATTAACTTTTTTGTTTAAAGTGGGTTGTTGAGTTTTTCTTGCTCACTTGTTTCTTTTTTTATTATTACTATTTTGAGACTGTGTCATATATGACCCAAGCTGGCCTCAAACTTGTTATCTTCCTACCTCCCGCTCCAGAATGCTGAGATTCAAAACACACTATAAAGTCCAGGTAGAACATTTAATTTTAACCATGTCTTTTTATTTTTATTTTATTTTTTGCCTGTCCCGGGGCTTGGACTCACGGCCTGAACACTGTCCCTGGCTTCTTTATGCTCAAGGCTAGCACTCTGCCACTTGAGCCCCAGCACCACTCTGGCTTTGCCTGTTTATGTGGTGCTGAGGAATCCAACCCAGGGGTTTCATGCATGCTACACAAGCACTCTACCACTAAGCCACATTCCTATCCCTCAAATGGTAGTTCTTGAAACCTGTCCTACATTTCTTGTAATAATTTAAGCCAATTGTATCAACAGTTAAAAGTAAGAATTAGCTGAGCACCAGTGGTTATAATCCTACCCACTCAGGAGGCTGAGATTTGGGTTTTACCACTCAGAACCAACCTGGGCATGAAAGTGTATGAGACATTTCTAATTAAGTAGTAAAAGGGCCAGAAGTGGAGCTGTGTTGCAAGTGATAGAGTGCTAATCTTGAGCAAAAAACTTCTTAGGCTCTGAATTCAAACCCCAAAGACTAGCACAGAAGAAAAGAATTAAAAGCAACAAATTGTGTTTACAGTTTATTGTAACTTCTTGGGGAAACTCCAACAAAGAGCTATATTTTTTGCTACAACTTTGCTATAGGCCATAAAATTGAAGAGAACCTTAAATTAATCTCGCAAATAAATAAGGTTTAACAGACCATTGTGTTATTGCTTCCCTAGTCCTCATGTTTAAAAAAAAAAAAATCGGTCATTCCCAAGCCTCATTCATAAGTAAATTTAGGGGTAAAGCATATTCATGAGATCTGGTGTCCACTTTAGGGCGATTTCAGATATACAATGTAACTTCATCTTTTTTAAACATCCTCATACTTTTATATACCTTTATCTATTTGAACACTAGAGTATTTTATAATTGCACTACTTTATGTTGCTTTTCCATAAATTATTTTGACTTGGCATTTATGATATTTCTGTCATTTCATGACTTTATTGGCTTAGTTGGCTTTTGTTTTATTGAACTTTATTTTACTTGTTAAGTGAGAGATTGCTTTTTATCCATAACTACTTTACTACTATTCTTACCACTTAAATTCATCTATTGTTACATGATTTACTCTTTTTAATTGTAGAAAACATTTATAGTTTTAGGCAAGTAACATCGTCCCTAAAATACCTGGGTGGCAAAAGTGTTTTCTGCATAGTTGTTTCTTGGTACTAAGTTGTCATGAGTTCTTAAATGCATACAGAGTTCCTTAAGAATAATTTTCTTCAAGAAGAAAAATTATGACACCAGCAGGCTAAGAATTCCTACCATAGTGGCACTATTTTTCTATAAACAACTACTGGGAGTTCATGGGCAGGATGTGAGGACATGCTTTCGTTTTGATTGGTAGTGTGTTCTAACCAGATCAGGACCATCTCCATGTTGGTCTATTAACTCTACTCTGTTCTTGGATCATTTGTCCTTAGATAGTACTGCTCATCACAAGGTGACTTCCAAGAATAAGAGAACGCTCTGGAGAATAGCAGTAGTAGTTCAGAAAAATCTTTGGCACATCAGTACTTTTCTCAAATTTTGTTGTTAAATTTTTGTTGATAATATATATGTATTTATATATACTTACATATAAATATATACACACATCAAATGAGATAGTCTTTTATTTTTGGTAATACTAAGATTAGAACTCAGAGCTTCACACTTGCTAAGCTGATGTTCTACCATGCCCCCCATCCTTTTTTGATGTAGATATATTTTGCATGGCTTGGCCACAGATTGTGATCCTCCCACATGTATCTGCTTGTACATGAGCTTACAGGTATGTGCCATCTTGCCTGCCCTCTAATCATGATCTTCCTGATCTCTGCCTCCTGAACAGCTGAGATTACATAAGCATGACCCATATTGCTCAGTTTTAGTGTTTACTTCTTAAAACTTTGCAAAAGAAAAAGCATTTTCTTAAATTCATATTTTTTGTTTGACTTTTGCTGGTTGGTTGTAGGATCTAGGCACTTTGCCTGAGCTCTTGACCTCAAGGCTGGCACTCCACCCCTGAAGCCACAGCACCACTTCCAGTTTTCTGGTGGTTAATTAGGCATAAGAGTTTTATGGAGCATCTGGGAATGTGGCTTAGCAGTAGAGTGCTTGCCTAGCATGCACAAAGCCCTGGCAGCACCACATAAGCAAAACAGAAGTGGCACTGTGGCTCAAGAGGTAGAGCACTAGCCTTGAGCAAAAAGAATCCAACAACAGTGCTCAGACCCTGAGTCCCAAAAGTCTCGGACTTTCTTCTCTTAGCTACTTTGAGATCCTCAGATCTCAGCCTCCTGAGTAGCTAGGATTACAACCACATTTTTTACTAAATGCTAATTAATGATTTTTCTTAGTTTGCCAATTTGGTAGGCCACCTTTAATATCAAGTAAAATGAAACGATCGCCTTAAACATTTGATGTTCTTGAAGAATTGTTTAAGTGGTTATATTGTAAGTTTTTTAAAAGATTTTTGCTATTTAAGCTTAGGAAAAGGAAACCTCCAAGCTTACTTTTCCCCTAATGTCCTAATGAAGACATTACATAAGTATATCACTGTTTTACTTTTGTATGGTTATTGTTTATATTCCTTTGCCAACTGCATGTAATCTTGACTCTTGGTCAGCTGTTCTCATTTACTAGCACAGTACTGGACATTGTTTGGCTGTTGGAAATGTTACACATGCAGCAATAATGGGCCAGGTTCCATCCTAAGAATTTATATGACTGGACGTAGTGCTTATGGCCCCAAGGAGGAGGATTCTTTCATGTAGCAGATGGGGAAACTATAGCACCCAGAGTCAAAAGAGGTTGAGTCAAAATGTAACTACTGATTCAGGCAACTTGACTTACTTGTGCTCTTCATTATTCTGCACTGCTTTTGCTTATCAACTGAATGAATAGACTATAGCCCATTGGCATGTAACATGGGAAAATAGCAACTGACGAATAATTGGGAGCAATTTTTTGTTAGATATTTTATTAAAGAATAAATCTATGAAATACATAGTCATTGTGTCTGAGTGGTTTTCAATACCCTGCTAAAAACCCATCATGTGATTTGACCAATTTTAAGATATGCAGTTTCTCTAAAGAGCCTCTAGAGAACTCTTAAGAATCTTAGTGCAGAAATAAGTTATGGAAATGACTTTGATAGTGAAATATATCTTGTAGAATATAATTCATAACTTTGATTAAAAACCTATACTGAAATAGCATCTCATTTGTCTTTCTTTCTTCTGTTAATGTGAGACCTAGTCAAAACATACATATTTTCACATACCTGGAACCTAAATTTGCAGTGTAGAAATAAGGATGAACAAGATTGTGAACCCAGGAACAAGATAGCCATGGATCATTTGAGTTTTATTTTCCATACCAGGACAGCACTTTTCAGAAGAGAGTTTATATGCCAGCTGGGTCTTCAGCAATGGAAACCTGTTAGAAATGCTAATTTGTGGACTCCAAACTGCAAAATCAGAAAAGGGAAATGGGTTCTAACTATCTGTAATTTTGAAATGCTTCTAATGTAAAGTCCTTTTTAATTTTTAAGAATTTATGGCATATAAAAACATGAAAAATTAAGGCAGAACTAAGGAAATGGAAATCCCATGCTCCTGGATTGGGAGAATTAATATAACCAAAATGGCAATATTGCCAAAGGTTATCTACAAATTCAATGCAATACCCATTAATATCCCAACACCATTTTTTAATGAAATCAAGGAAGCAATCCAGAAATTCATATGGAACAGTAAAAGACCCCTAATAGCAAAAACAATCCTAAGCAGAAAGAACAGTGCTGGAGGAATTACAATACCAAACTTCAAGCTGTATTATAAAGCTATAGCAATAAAAATAGCTTGGTATTGGAACCGGAACAAGCCTGAATACCAATGGAACAGAATTGAAGACCCAGAAATGAACCCACAGAACTATGTCCATTTAATCTTTGATAAAGGAGCTAAAACAATAGTTTGGAAGAAAGATGGCCTCTTTAACAAATGGTGCTGGCAAACTGGTTCAACATGTGCAACAAACTAAAACTAGATCCTTATATATCACCCTGCACCAAAATCAATTCCAAATGGATCAAAGATCTCAAAACAGACACCCTGAAAACACTAAAGGAAGGAGTAGGAGAAACACTTGGGCTCCTTGGCACAGGGTGGAACTTCCTTAACAAAGACCCAGAAAGGCTACAAATCAAAGAAAGGTTGGACAAATGGGACTGCAGCAAAGTGCAGACAGAGCATCTGCAGGGCAAAGGACGTAGCTTGCAAGATAAACAGAAAGCCTACAGATTGGGAGAAGATATTTACCGGCCATTCAACGGACAAAGGCCTCATATCTAAAGTATATGCAGAACTAAAAAAATTACCTTCCTCCAAAACAAAACCGCAAAGAACCAATAGCCCCTTCATCAAGTGGGCTAAAGACTTAAAAAGAGACTTCTCTGATGAGGAAATGAGAATGGCCAAGAGACATATGAAAAAGTGCTCTACATCACTGGCCATAAAAGAAATGCAAATCAAAACAACATTGAGATTCCATCTCACCCCAGTAAGAATGTCATATATCAAGAAAACTAACAATAACAATTGTTGGAGGGGATGTGGCCAAAAGGGAACCCTACTTCATTGTTGGTGGGAATATAAACTGGTTCAGCCACTCTGGCAAGCAGTATGGAGATTCCTCAAAAGGCTAAATATAGAGCTCCTCTATGACCCAGCAGCCCCACTTTTGGGCATCTACCCAAAAGACTACAAACAAGAAGACACTAAAGCCACCAGCACAACAATGTTCATCGCAGCACAATTTGTCATAGCTAAAATATGGAACCAACCCAGATGCCCGTCAGTAGACAAATGGATCAGGAAAATGTACATATACACAATGGAATTTTAATGCCTCTATCAGAAAGAATGACATTGTCCCATTTGTAAGGAAATGGAAGGACTTGGAAAAACTTATACTAAGTGAAGTGAGCCAGACCCAAAGAAAAATGGACTCTAAGGTCTCCCTTATCGGGAATAATTAGCACAGGTTTAGACAAGTCACAGCAGAGGATCACAATTGTTATATCACAGTTGTAACAACTTTCAATGTGCCATGTGTAACTGTACCTTATTGATGTTCTTGTATCACCTTCCTGTGGTTGTACCTACACTATGTAATCTTATCTGAGTATATTGGGAACTTCGTGTACTGGTATTAGAACTAGGAAATTGAAAGGGAATACCAAAATCAAGAGACACAGGATAGAAAAAAGACAACTACAAAAGCAATACTTGCAAAACTGTTTGGTGTAAATGAACTGAACAACTCATGGAGGGGGAAAGGGGGAGGGGGGAGGGGGAATGAGGGACGAGATAACAAACAGTACAAGAAATGTATCTAATGCCTAATGTATGAAACTAACCTCTCTGTAACTCAGTTTGATAATAAAAACTTAAAAAAAAGAATTTATGGCATTATAAGTAAGTCAATACATGTATACAATGTATTTGGATGATAATCTTTAACATCTTTTGACCATTAAATTTATGTTTTTTTGTTGTTTTTTCTTTTACTTCTGTACTCATTAACAGTCATTTTGAAAAGTATCATGGTTGCTTTGCCTAATAACTAACCCTGCTTTGCAGGAGAGCCAGGAGTGATTCCTCTTCTCTTTGTCTTTAGTAAAATTTTCTCCTCTTTTCCCATCTTATTCTTTTTAGTCTCCAGTGATCACTATTCCACTCTTCAGCAAGGTTGGCAGAGCCTCTAGGGTCTGGAAATGTGGCTTAGCAGTACAGTGCTTGCCTAGCATGCGTGAAACCCTAGGTTTGATTCCTCTGCACCACATAAACAGAAAAAAGCCAGAAGTTGTGCTGTGGCTCATGCAGTAGAGTGCTGACCTTGAGCAACAAGAAGCCAGGGACAGTGCTCAGGCCCTGAGTTCAAGCTCCAGGACTGGAAAAAAAAAAAAAAGTCTGGCATCCTTCACTTAACATGTTATAGTAAATTTGAAAAGCTTTTTAACAACATGGTCTGATTAGACTTTGCATTTTCTTGGCTCCATTTCTTTTAGCAGTAATGGCATTTGAATTTAGGGCTTTGTACTTGCTCCTAGATCAATTTTGTTTCAGTAAACTTTTGTTTTGTTTTGTTTTGTTTTTGCCAGTCCTGGGGCTTGGACTCAGGGCCTGAGCACTGCCCTTGGCTTCTTTTTGCTCAAGGCTAGCACTCTGCCACTTGACCCACAGCACCACTTCTGGCCATTTTCTATATATGTGGTGCTGGGGAATTGAACCCAGGACTTCATGTATATGAGGCAAACACTTTTGCCACTAGGTCATATTCCCAGCCCCTCAGTGAACTTTTATTTAGGATATTTTGGAATTTATAGGAATGACATATGATCTCACAGAGCTATATATGTAGCACAATCAGTTTCCACTATTACTCCCTGAACTTTTCATAATTTTAAGTGACTTGCAGTATTCTGAGAGAAATAATACATTTGTTTCTGTTTTCTTATGTTCTCCTTCATTTGAGCCTCAGTCTCAAGGTACTTACATGTACTTTGAGGAGTAGTGGTTGGGTGTTTAGGAGACAGTCCCTCAATTGGGATTTGCCTAGTGTGATACCATTCTCATCCAGTCATATTGGTTCACAGTCAGCTTTTGAAGGTAGTGTTTGTCAGGCTTTTTGTTTTTGTTTTTGTTTTGTTTTTCTTTAAAACTACATTTTCTGGGGTGGGAATATGGCCTAGTGGCAAGAGTGCTTGCCTCCTACACATGAAGCTCTCGGTTTGATTCCCCAGCACCACATATATGGAAAACGGTCAGAAGGGGCGCTGTGGCTCAGGTGGCAGAGTGCTAGCCTCGAGTGGGAAGCGGGAAGAAGCCAGGGAAGGTGCTCAGGCCCTGAGTCCAAGGCCCAAGACTAGCCAATAAAAAAAAAAAAAAAAAAAAAAAAAAACTACATTTTCTGTTCTTTGGAAGGAAGTCCCAATATGCATTAGTGTCCATGCTTCTCAATTTATGAAGGATTAAGACGTTATTTCCATCTCCTTAAGGACAATATACAAAATTACTTTGACTCTTAGCAAAGATTTGTCTCATTTATTGCTAAAATTGTTGAAGATTATTGTGTCCCTTTATTTGGTTCTTGTTTTCCTATGTCATAGATGTTGCATTGTTATTTTCTTTTGTGTGTTTGTGGGAAGTCTGTTTTGTTTGCGGGGCCTGGGCCTAGGCGCTATCCCTGAGTTGAGCCACAGTTGCACTTCCTTTTTGGAGAGAAGAGTCTCATGGACTTTTCCTGCCTGGGTTGGCTTCAAATCAGTATCCTCAGATCTCAGCTTCTGAGTAGCTAGGATTACAGGCATGAGACACTGGTGCCTGACTAGTATTTTGTTTGTTTTGTTTTTTACCAGTCCTGAGGCTTGAACTCAGGGCCTGAGCACTGACTATCCCTGGCTTCTTTTTTTTATCAAGGCTAGCACTCTACCACTTGAGCCACAGTGCTACTTTCAACTTTTTCTGTTTATGTGGTACTGAGGAATCGTACCCAGGGCTTCATGCATGCAAGGCAAGCACTCTACCGCTAAGCCATATTCCCAGCCCTTTTTAAAATTTTATTTTAACAGTTAACTTATTTTCTGCTATTTTGAGTTTTTTATATTGGAAAGTGGTATTAGAGACCAGGATCTGGGTTCTGGATGTGCTTGGACTTGACTCCAAACTATTCAGTTGACATCAAGGAAATACTTGTGTGTGCGTGCACGTCCACATTTCTAAGTAATGAATTTATTATTACATAGAACATTTCCAACCTTTTTCCCTCTGTAACTTACTGCTGCAGTGCAAAGCCAGGCTCCTAGTATCTTCTGTCCATTTGCACAATGGCTCAATGCTAATACACATGTATAACCAGGTCAGAATCAAGTCCTCTATGCAAAACAACTTTACCAACTACAGCATAGTTCTTGTGTATACATGTACTTTAGTTTAAAACTTCTCTTTCGCTGCGGATTTAGCCTAGTGGCAAGAGTGCCTGCCTCGGATACACGAGGCCCTAGGTTCGATTCCCCAGCACCACATATACAGAAAACGGCCAGAAGTGGCGCTGTGGCTCAAGTGGCAGAGTGCTAGCCTTGAGCGGGAAGAAGCCAGGGACAGTGCTCAGGCCCTGAGTCCAAGGCCCAGGACTGGCCAAAAAAAAAAAAAACAAAAACAAAAAAACAAAAAAAAACTTCTCTTTCCACTTTATATATTGGTAATTGCATTTTAGAAAGGCCAAATAGAAAGGGAGATGTGAATTGGTATAAAATTAGGTTAAGGACATTGAATACAGCAGAAGTAGGCTAAGGGGATTAAACACAACAAAAGGGATTTATTAAGAAACAGGATCATAAATTAAGGACTACAAAGTGAAAATTGAAGACAGTCCTAGCTTAAATGCAAAAAAGGCTAAATAAGATATAATATAAACCAAGATTTGCGAGATTTTCTCCATGAGATTGGTGTGTGCAACAAGGTTATCCAAACAATAAGATTGGAGATTCAGCTTACTAGGACTCAGGATTTGGAAATGAAACAAGCATGATGCAAACGTTCTTTTAACTTTAAATAAGCAAAGTTCAAAGCATTCTGAACTTGGTTGAGGGCCTGTTATTTTCAATCAGAAAGCAGCCTTTTGTATATGTGCAGGAGTTCACAGATTTGGAAATAAATGAATCCAATAAAAGATTAATTATTCCTATGTACTGAATACTGAGAATATGCCATCCAAATCATCTGTAATGATTCTCTCATAAGAACACTTCTCAGAACAGGAAAATAAGATTGGACGGACAAAAAGTACACAATTCCAACAGAGACCCTATATTCTTTATTGAAAACAACTTACTTTTCATGATATATTCTTAGGTAGAGGAAAACATAAGAGCTATCTACTGTAAGAAAATTTGAAGTTCAGTACCTAAGTGTGATTATAATAATTACAATTTCTTGTAAAATTTTAAAGCTTGTTAATGAATCCTACTTTTCAAAGCCAACATGGGCTAGTTTCCATTCTTTAAAGGACTCTGTCAGTTCCTCTTTGTCTCCAAGTAAAGCTGCATTAGCTTACCTGTAGGAAAAGACTTAGTGATAGCCAAAGGGAACATTTTAAAGACCAGAAAGCCAATGATAAAATAATTAAACTCAGAACTAGACATTATTAGACTTCTAGTTTCGAGTTCATATTTCAGAAATTCTACTTGGGATTTTGGTTTAGGAATTTAGAAATTATTAGCTACAAAAATTAACTTGAGGGGGCTGGGAATATGGCCTAGTGGTAAAGTGCTCGCCTCGTATACCTGAAGCCCTGGGTTTGATTCCTCAGCACCACATATATAGAAAAAAAAGCCGAAAGTGGTGCTGTGGTTCAAGAGGTAGAGTGCTAGCTTTGAGCAAAAAGAAGCCAGGGACAGTGTTCAGGCCCTGAGTCCACGCCCCAGGACTGGCAACAACAACAAAAAAAAATTAACTTGAAATGTAGACATGACAGCTACAGTATTTTTTTCAAGTACTAAATAGTTCTTCATTTCCTCTTCAAACTTCCCATTATACACTATTTTATTAACACCAGTATTCAGAAGCAAAAGACCTGTTAATCAATGCCAAGTACAGAATATGCTGACATTCAATTTTAGAATTACATACTTTGCCTCTTAAAAGTCCTTAAACTCTTAACCATGATGCTATGAACAACCAAGTTGCAAAACCCCAAGTTCAAATTGCTACCTGCTTATGAGTATTCATTCCTGACTCTGATGTCCAATAACTGAATTACTTTTTTTTTTTTTTTTTGTCCAGTTCTGGGGCTTGAGCTCAGGGCCTGCGCACTGTTCCTGAGGTTTTTTGCTCAGGGCTAGCACTCTGCCACTTTTTGCCACAGCACCACTTCTGGTTTTCTGGTGGTTAACTGGAGATAACCTTTGCTGCCTGAGCTAGCTTCAAACTGGGTTCCTCAGGTCCTCAGCAGCTTCCTGAGTAGCTAGGATTACAGCTGTGAGCTAACAGTGCCCACCTTGAGCCATGTTTTAATAAGATACAAGTTGATAAGCTTCTTCAATATTACAGCCATCCTTTGCTTATTTTATTTAATGCAATAAGAAATAGTAGTCACTTAGATGCTTAAGATAATTGGTTAAACCTGGCCTCTGCTTCCAAGAAAGGTTCAAAAATAGAAAACAAAGGATCACTAAATAGACTTGATGAGTGAATTTTTTTTTCTGGTCTTGGGACTTGAAGTCAGCATCTGGGCTCTGTCCCTGAGCTTCTCTGTGCTCAAGGCTTGCACTCTACCACTTGAGCTACAGTGGCACCTCTCACTTTTTTGTTTATGTGGTACTGAGGAATTGAACCCAGGGCTTCCCGCATGCTAGGCAAGCACTCTACCACTAAGCCACATTCCCAGCCCTATGGGTGAGTTTTTAAGCATGGTAGACACCAGAGTCTCTGAGGGGTTGAAAAGGAATTAACCAGATAAAAAACAATGGAGAAGTCCATGGAGAAATTGGGTATAAACAGCCTGGGATGGTCTTGGCCAAGTTGAAAAGCTGTTGGGCCCCTACTCTTTCCACCCTTGCCCTAGCTCTCAAGTAAATATTTCTGATTGACCTTCAGTTCTCTTGATTCTCTTTTGGGGCAGCTCCAATCATATAAGGCAACAAGATCCCCTTAGAGTGATCTTCAGGTTTGGGCAGCAGCTATAAGTCCTAACCTGCCATGATGAAGCCCCTGGTCCACTGTCCACTCCCGGGTCTCTGCCTCCTAACTTCTCCTAACCCCAGTGGGTTATATAGGTCACCTCAGACAATAGCTGGCACTTCTCTCTTGTGAGAAAGGATCTTGCTGGCCCCCTTGTTGGCAACAAACTTTCCTTAGTTCTTTGTGCCTGGATGACTGTGGTTTTCTGGCAAAGTCTAATTTATTCTAGCACCCAGTAATTTGTTTAAGTCTGTGCCAAATTTGAACTTTAGCCCTTAACTTGACTTAATAAATTCCTTCAAGAAACTCATACTGTCAACTCTCTAGGAGCTACTATGAGAAGTCTAGATTACAAAAATTTCTAAAAGGGTATTCTAAAGGCATACAGTGGTTCCTTCTTGTTATCCTAGCTATTCAGAAAGGTGAGATGAAAAAAATTGCAAGTCAGGAGCTGGGAATGTGGCTTAGCAGTAGAGCGCTTGCCTTGTGTGCGTGAAGCCCCTGGGTTCAATTCCTCAGCACCACATAAACAGAAATGGCCAGAAGTGGTGCTGTGGCTCAAGTGGTAGAGTGCTAGCCTTGAGCAAAAAGAAGCCAAGGGAAGTGCTCAATAAAACTAGGATGTAGCTCAGTGGAAAAGCACTTGCCTAAGCAATTGCAATGTCCTGGGTTTGATCCCCACTACCAAAAAAGAAAAGACCAAAATATTAAAAAAAAAAAAAAAAAAAAAAAAGCTATAGAAGACAGTGCTCAGACCCCAAGTCCAAGTTCAGGTCTGGGGAAAAAAAAAACAAAAAATTATGACAGGGAATGTGGCTTAGTGGTAGAGTGCTTGCTTAGCACACATGAAGCCCTAGATTCAATTCCTCAGTACTGCATAAACAGAAAAGGCCAGAAGTGGTTTTGTGGCTTAAGAGGTAGAGTGCTAGCCTTGAGCAAAAGAAGCTCAGGGACAGTGCCCAGGCCCTGAGTTCAAGCCCCAGGACTGGCAAAAAAACAAAAACAGTTGCGACTCAAAGTTCATAAGACCCCCATCTCATCAAATAAAAGGCTGGGTGTAGTAATCTGCACCAGTCATCCTAGCTATGTGAGAAGCATAAATTAGAATCTATCATTCAAAAGATAAAATGGCTGGAAGTGTGGTTGAAGTCGAACAGCAAGTGTGAGACATGAGCTCAAATTCCATTACCACCTCCAACAACAGCAAAAGTATCAAAAGGTATGTTAAAGGCTTTAATGCTAGAAAATGATGCTATTCCACCAAGAACAAGGAACACAGAGACTCCTAGAAGTGAATCCAAGTAGAAGGAACAAATGCTTTCAGTAAAGGGAATTACATGTTGAGCTGACACATCAGTACTTGGATATAAAGAAACAGGCCTCTAATAAGAATTTTAGAAAGTTTTCTAATGTGCCATTTTCAGTCTTTTTAAAAGTATACTTAAGTGTAGTAGTTTGACCTTAATGATCCTAAGACCTAAGTGAGTATGTAAAGCAGCTACCAGTGCTGTGATTTGTTTTTAAGATTTTTACATTTCTTATTGAAATATATATCTATGTAAACACTCCTGGAGTAGTAATATAAATTAAATATCTTAAAAGAGATATGAAGCCCTTTTAAGCTTGTCATCTTATATCCAAGGTGACATAAATAACACTTCCCTTTGTTTTCACAAAATATAAACTAACATTATTCAATAATTCGAATGTTTGTTCAATATAATGAACTAGAAGGAATGCAATTTTCTGTAGATGAATGAACAAAATGGTAACCATTAAATAATTGCATTTATATGTTGCAATACATTTCAGAGGGAGTGTTTAGCTCCAGGGAATAAGCACCTTAGTGCAGTTCATTGTGGTGCTATTTGTTTTTACCTGAATTCTTTCTTCAATGGCAAATGTTATTAATCTTCCCTTCATAGAACCTCTGTTTTTGTTTTCTAAATTAGTTTAAAAGTTCTTGTTATGTTCATGATAAGATTTGGTTAGCACATTTAAGATCCTCTTCCAAATCTCCACACTTAAAAGAAATTCCAGATTTTTAAACATGATAACTAAAAAGTACGTGTAAGCCTGATGAATATGTTTTTAGTGGAATATGGATGTATTGATATAAATTTTTAAAAACCCACATTTTAGACAACCTTACATATTTGATGCTTTCAATGTTAAAAACATTTTATATGCTAACAATATATTTGTTACAAGTTATAATGAAAAAAATAATTAGTTAAAAAAGCAGACAACAAAAGGAAAGCTTTAATGCCTCTAGTTATTAATTCTTCTATAACTCTTTACTGTCTTTAGAAATATTTTGCATTTGATCCACTTTTTCCGGTTGATTGCATACAAACAATTGCTAGTTATTAAAAGTACCAGCTCTGGAATGGAAATCCCTGTCAAAAGTTTTAACTGTCAGGGGATAACATCTATAATCTTAGGTATGCAAAGAAGTTTTATCATTGATTCAAGGAAAATATGGATCATCTGAATTTAGAATAATACTGAGGATTAGAAGAAATGATGCTTTCTGAGTCTGAATTTTATCACCTTTTTGAACAGTAAGTCATGGACAACTTTCCATGTAAATGAAAGTGTGTGTGTGTGTGTGTTTATATGTTTAATTGATCCTGTAAGTTGATTACTTCCAAGACTCTCATTTCACATTTTTCATAATATTTTAAGTAAACACCCTGTGTATTTCCTTTGGTATTCTTCATAGAACAAAGTTTTAGAATTTCTGTTAGACCCCATTGCCTTTTATTTATTTATTTATTTTGTTGGTTGTGGGGCTTGAACTCTGGGCCTGCCTGGGCACTGTGCCTGAGTTCTTCAGCTCAAGACTAGTGTTCTACCACTTCAGCTACCATGCTACTCCCAGTTTTCTGCTGGTAAACTGAAGATAAGAGTCTCATAGACTTTCCTGTCTGGGCTGGCCTCCTGAGTAGCGAGGATTACAGGCATGAGCCACTGGCACCGGTGTGTTTCCTTTTATATTAGACAATTTATTATGTTAAACATGATGCTTAAGTTTTTGAATGACTGCTGGGCGCCAGTGGCTCATGCCCATAGTTCTTGCTCCTCAAGAGACTGACATCCAAGGATCAAGGTTCCAAGCCAGCACAGGCAGGAAATTCTGAGAGACTCTTACCTCCAATTAACCACCAGAAAACTGGAAGTGGTGCTATGGTTCAAGTGGTAGAGCACTAGCCTTGAGCTGAACAGCTCAGGGACAGAGCCCAGGCCAATTTTAAGCTCCACAACCAACAACAACAAATGACAACTCAATGAATTTATGGATTATTGAAAGTTAATTTTATCAGTCATGAATCAGGCAATCCACTTCAATTAGTAAAATAGTTTATTTATCCTTAAATGAAATAATCTTTCACAAAAGAACTTTAAAGAAGGAATTGAAAGAAGAATATCAGTTAACTAATCTCAAGTGGTTAGGAGAAAAAATGTTCAAACACTTTCTATATGTAGTAATAGCTATACTATAAACTAGCTATGTATAATCCATTTAGTGTCATAGATAGCAGTATATGCCACATAATCACATGCTCTGCCATTGGTGATTAAAAACACAAACTGGAGGGACTGTGAATGTGGCCTAGTGGTAGAGTGCTTGCTACCAATGAAGCACTGGAACACTGACTAAAGTAACAGTTCATTTCATTGCTAGGAGAAACAAACTATCCAACAATTCACCTTAATCACCTTAATATAGAATTGAAGCAATACAGATGGTCACACACACACACACACACACACACACACACACACACACACACACGCACACACACTATGCCAATCCTTGGGCTTGAACTCAGGGGCCTGAGCACTGTCCCTTGCTTCTTTTTTCTCAAGGCTAGCACTCTACCTCTTAAGCCACAATGCGACTTCCAACTTTCTCTGTATATGTGGTGCTGAGAATCGAACCCATGTCTTCCAGCCTATAAATGCTTTTCTACTGTTTTTACTCCTAACTCTGTTAATGTAGTTGAACAACTAAACTTATGTGTGTTTGCTTGTGTATGTTATGGATTGAACCCAGGGCTAGCTTATATCAGGCAAGTGTTCTTATCACCCATGAATAATACACAAGTCTAGAAACATGATTGAAAAAAAATCAAGATCTGAAAATCCTTCGGTTTCATGAGTGGTTAGGAAAGAAGACAGATTTCATCCTCAGACTTTCTGCAACACCTTTAATTGGTGAGACATCCCTAGAAAACCTCTCTCAGTGTGCCTGCAGCTGCTTGAATTGTAAAAGCAGCAATAGAAATATGCTTCTTTACTTCTGTCCAAGCCAGATGAAGGTCCGCACTATTTTCAATATCAAACATAGCATCATAAATTCCAGGAAACGATTCGCCAGCATATTTGTTGTGGCTACTTGGAGCAAAGATGATGTGTCTACAAGGAAAACAGAACACTTAAAAAATAATGAAAAAGTATGAAACCACAGTATTAATACATATCTCAGAAGCAATTGGGAAAATTGTCAGTATGAACATGTTTTATACCGATTTCATCAAGGAACCCTTAGAGTTATGAAGGGAAAGAATATTTCTATGCCATGGAATAATTCAAACTCCTTTAGAGTCTTAATACTTGGTTACTAGTTCAAAGTGTAGTTAAGAAACACTGTTGTCAGCCAGGCACAGGTGGCTCATGCCTGTAATTCTAGCTACTCAGGAGGCTGAGGTCTGATTATAGTGGTTCAAAGCCAGCCCAGGCAGGAAAGTCTGTGAGACTCTTATATCCAGTTAACCATCAGAAAACCAGAAGTGGTTCTGCGGCTTGAACTGAAGAGATCAGGGACAGCTCTGAGGCCCAGAGTTAGAGCCCCATCACCAACAAGAAGAAGGAGAAGGAGGAGGAGGAGGAGGAGGAGGAGGAGGAGGAGGAGGAGGAGGAGGAGGAGGAGGAGGAGGAGGAGGAGGAGGAGGAGGAGGAAGGAAGGAAGGAAGGAAGGAAGGAAGGAAGGAAGGAAGGAAGGAAGGAAGGAAGGAAGGAAGGAAGGAAGGAAGGAAGGAAGGAAGGAAGGAAGGACTGTCCTTTGGGAGGAGATTGTTAGAGATTGAAAATGTCCTCTTATCCTGGTCAGAAGACCCAAATTCTGGTAATGGATACATTAATAAGTGTTCCAGTACAGCACAGGACATTTTATGAAAATACATTTCATAATAGTAAATAGGAAGAAAGACTAGTTAAAAATCTCAGTAAAGAACAATTGTAAAAAGCAGCTGGGCACTGATGGCTCACACCTGTTATCCTAGCTACTCTGGAGGCTCAGATCTGAGGATCACAATTAAAAGCCAACCCAGGCAGTAAAGTATGTGAGACTCTTATCTCCAATTAAGCACTAGAAAAGCCAGAAATGTAGCTGTGGCTTAAGTGGTAGAGTGCTAGCCTTGAGCACATAAGCTCAAGGACAGCACCGAGGCCATGAGTTCAAGCCTCATGACCACACACACAAAAAGAAAATTGTAAATGTAAACTATACAAATTGTATCCAGATAATGAGAAACTAGAACTAAGCTGACATTGAAAAATCTCTAAGATAGAGTCTTAAAGCAAGTTGTAAAAGAATACATGATTCCATTCCTGTAAAGGAATATTTCTGTTTTTATCAAAATATGTATAGGTATCTAAGTATATTTACTTGTAAACAAACACGGACAATATATGAATACATACACATTTACATGAACATACACATTTTATGTATACAGATATTTTTATATCCATATATATGCACATGTATAGATGTACATATGCAAATGAATGTGCTGAAAACTTCATGCTGAACACTTATTTTTCCCCCCTCAAGAATAGTGATAGTGTTGACTGGCTTATGTTACAAACCAGGTCATTGGGGTCCTAATCCAGATGGAAATTGTGAGTAGGTGGGGAGCTCCTCCAGTAAGTTGTTCCTGACCAGGCAGCCTGGGAGTAGTGGTAGTCAGCCCTGGCCTTTGACAAGGATAATGGATGGGGGTTGGTCCTTGGGGTTAAGGTCCGAGGTCCCTGGGAGGGTAACCATGCAGGATTCAGTGCCTGATAGCAAATTGCTTTGGGGACTGAAGGGGTCCCTACCTACCAACCCCACACAGCCATTGTTGGTTTTATTTTCTCAATTTCCTGCCCATACTCTCCTCCCAGTTGGTGCCTGACCTTGCTACTCTGATCAGTTTTTGCCTGGATCTCTCCATTGCTGGCCTCATGTTGACCTTTTCAGGGCAGCTTCTCTCCCATTGCCACTGCTTTTCATCTTTTTCTTCATGTTACCAGTTCAGCAAATGTTGGCAAACTACTTGAGAGAAAGTCTTTATTGGGTCTGATGTCATAAGTCAAGAAGGCATAGCTGTTCACAAAGCCAGTTGATCACCTGATTTGATAGAAGGGGCAGGAGAGTGCCCATACCAATCAGAAGAGTTCATTCATGTTTGCACCAATCATAGTACAGTCCATTATGCAAATGAAGGATTTTGACTAGGGGAATCACAAGTCTTCTCTTGGACCAATGTTTTATCTCTCCACCCCCAGCCCAGCTGTTGTGGATGATAGTACTGTTGGTCTTCTGTTAGACTAGGTGGCTTTCAGAAGGATGCTTGTAACAAAGGTGTGTCAGAAACAGCACTTTAAAACTATCAGTGGTCCAACAATGCTTAACTCCTGTTCAAGTGTCCCAGACCATCTGTTACATTTGGTTTGATGTAGTGTGTGAGGGAATGCCTGAAAGAAAATTGTCTTTTTTTATTCTATATGCTTCTATGTTATGCACTTTCTATATTTATAAGACATGGGTATTTGGATTAAAAATTTTTTAGGGCTGGGGATATAGCCTAGTGGCAAGAGTGCCTGCCTCGGATACACGAGGCCCTCAGTTCGATTCCCCAGCACCACATATACAGAAAACGGCCAGAAGCGGCGCTGTGGCTCAAGTGGCAGAGTGCTAGCCTTGAGCGGGAAGAAGCCAGGGACAGTGCTCAGGCCCTGAGTCCAAGGCCCAGGACTGGCCAAAAAAAAAAAAAAAAAAAAAATTTAAGTATATACACTAGTAATAAGTCTAAAATGTTGGTATTTCAACTTTTGTGTAAATACTGAACTGATGGGTCCTATTCCATATGTCAATCAATAAATAAACATTTATAATCCATGTATAACATAAAAAAAACTAACTGGCAATAAGCTGGGTTGCTGGTATGTCACGCCTATAATCCTAGCTATTCAGGAGGCTAAGATCCAAGGACCACAGTTCAAACCCAGCCTGGGCAGTAAAGTCTGTGAGACTTTTACCTCCAATAACTTACCAAAAAAGCTGGAAGTGGATCTTGGCCTAAGTGGTAGAGTGCTAGGCTTGAGCCAAAGAAGCTCAGGGACAGCTCCTAGGTCCTCAGTTCAAGCCCCAAGACTGGGGCTTGATTCAAAAAAATGTATGGAATGAAAACAATTACAATCTCTCTGTATAATTGAGCAATATGAGTCTTAACGAAATAATGTGCCCAGATGATATTTATTTAGTGGCAAAGATGGCCCTAACAGTGACTGCTTGAAATATTTAAGTATGTATACTAATCAGCATTTAGAGAACGTTAAATTATAGAAATCTTTCTGTATGTGTAACTAAATCACACATCTATAAATGTACTTGAATAGGGTTGAATGCTCTGACTCTCAATGCTGGAGCCTTCCTAATTTCCACCAAGAAATCATAGTTAAAAGTGACCTGAGAAAGACAAGACTATTCAGAGTTGTATACATCCAGACATTGAAAAATCATGCATGGAGGGGCTGGGAATATGACCTAGTGGTAAAGTGCTCGTCCCGTATACATGAAGCCCTGGGTTCGATTACTCAGCACCACATACATTGAAAAAGCCAGAAATGGTGCTATGGCTCAAGTGGCAGAGTGCTAGCCTTGAGCAAAAAGAAGCCAGGGACAGTGCTCAGGCCCTGAGTTCAAGCCCCAGGACTGGCAAAAAAAAGAAAAATCATGCATGGAGACACAGATAATCAGGGTACTTTCAGAGGAAAATGGCAACTGTCTATGAGTCAAAAAATATAAGAAAATACAAGTTAACTTCCTTGATTACAGAGAACGTTATAGAATAATGAGATCTTTATGAATAGAATTTGCTAATAATTACATCTTCTCATTCAGTAAGGTTCCCATTCTTCTTAAATTGAAATACAGACTGGTAAGTTCTTATGAGCCCTGTAAAACAGTTTGATGTCAATGAATAGATTTAACTGAGCTCTAAGATCTTTAAAATTCTAATGCTTGAAGATTTTGTTCAAGATATCTTCTTAAACTGCCATTTAATATTTGCATTTCTTACATTCTATGTTCTATACTATTGAATGGATAATAGTATCCATCATCTCATCAGTATACACATTCACCTCCTCATGGTTTAGGTTTAAAAATGACTTTTGGTATGCTTTTGTTTTTGTATGTACGTATTGTAGCATGTTTTAGGGAATCCCAGTTTCCTTACCTGTAGAACTTCCTCCCTGGTAAGCCGAGGGGATCTATGAATGCTCTTTCCAGAAGCATCAATTGGTCATTCACAATTCTCACTGCAATGGGACTTTGACAACAAGAAATACACGATTAGAACCATAAATAGAACATACTCTCTTAAGGCTATGACAATTTGGGAAAAGAAAAGGAACCCACAGGAGAGAAGAAGCAAATCCAGAGAGGGCAATGTAGAATGTAGGGTGTGTGAATTGATCAAAGTGGTGTGTGTGAAAATATCATGAAACTGATGACTCTATACTTTAAAAAAAAACAAAACAAGAAAGTGAAGCCTTTACCATACAACTATGTTTAAAGTAATATCAAATAAAGCTTGGGAAAAATAAAATTAATAAGCTTTTCAACATACTTCCTATTAACACTGTAATGTTTTACATGGTAAACAGTATATACCATCAGGGCCATGTTTCTACCATTTAAAATAAACAGTATCCTACCAGGATTTCATTGCTTCATTTTTCAAAAGCAGAAACTTGCCCAAAGAACTGACATTCTAGTTTTCTGCAGAAGAGCCATGTCTTTTGGAAAGCAGATAGAGTGAACTAATCTATCAAGTCATTCTAGGTAAGCCATTCCGTTTACTGTGGACCAAGGGAGTAGAATAGATGCTGAGTAACGAAGAGTGAGTGACAGAACCAGGAATCCATAAGAATGAATGGCAGCTGCACATGTGTGAGAGGGTCTCTTCCCACAAGGAATCTTTACAATGTCTTTGAGAGCTACACAAATTCCCTTTCCTTCAATCCAAAAAGGAAGGGAGGGCCCTCAAATTAAGAAATATGCTATCTGCTTTCTGATTAAGTAAAAATAAATATGTTGTGGACTTTGCTTTGGAGAAATTTATGCTTATTACATAATGATTAGCCTTGAACATATCTTTTTAACTAATTTCAACCTGAAAGCGGCAAGATGTTAAGTGAAATGCAAACATCTATCACCACAGAAAGTATTTTGTAAGCTGACCTATGGTGAACTTAAATATATTTTTATTGCATATGCACTTAAACCCATGGAGCTATGAACTGCCAGCTGTGGACTGAATTCTCATCATGAAAATTCAAGATATGCCTCTGGCCCTCATCTTAGAAGCTTCAGGTTTCAGCCTACAATGATCAGTTGTGTTCCACACTGCAAGCCTGGCATGAATCATCTGAAGGTCTTGTTAAAAACAGAATTTGAATCTACTATTTGAATCTGCTTTCTAATCAGTTCCAAGGTGATGGTGGTGATAATGGAGTCAGTTTGTGATAATGGACCACAGTGTGAATAACACTGATGTAGAGCTGAACACTTATATGAAGGAAAACAGTTCAATCTTCAATCTTATCAGCAGATGGTGCTTCAAAAAATAGGCATTTAAAACTTACTTTTCAAGGTCAACTTGCTTAAGTCTTCTATGGAAATCAGAAGCAGCCTCTGAGAAGTTTTTCACAGCAGAAAATAAAGGATCTTGAATAAAGAAATTAAATTAGTGAACAAAAGTATTATTTCAGAAGTTCATATTCCAGTCCATTCCAGACTGATATGACTGAATATGTACCAGAACCGTTTTCTACTGAGCTTTCTTATAGAGTCATGATACTTACCAGAAATGACTTAAAATATTGTATGAAAATTTAAAATGGCTCTATTGGTTCTTAAGGAATTACCTTTCAAAAGCCTATTACATAAATCATTCTTTGACTTATACTTTATCAAAAACATATTATTCATTTGATATACATTCTTTGGGACAATTACTATAGTGAAGCACCAGGCACATCTATAAATGAGATAAGTCCTGTTATAATTATAGAATTCAAACAGTATCACTCTTTATTTTCAAATACTACATTTAAGTTCTTATTTAAAAGGTAACCTGTGATAACTTTACACACCCAGACTCTGGAAAAAGTGATCAGGTATGGTGTGGCCAAACTTGTTTAGCTCACTAAATTTCTAAGGAAAATAAAACATTAAAAAAAATCATAACCTGTTGTTTTTTAAGTAGAACTTAACATACTATTTACTTAGGACTTTGTCAATTTTATGATGCAGGCAAAATAGGAACTACAATACTCATTGACTGATAAAGCACTTACCCTCACACCACAGGATTTGTTAGCTTGCACACCTACGAGGTGGTACCTTCCATATATGGACACTGGCCTACAATTTCTGTCATTAAGCTCTACTTGGTTTTCAATGTTCAAATCAAATAATATAGTAAGAGATATGATGGGAGCTAAGAGAATAGTACTAAAGAATAAGTTTTTAAGTTCCTAATACAGAAGTCAAGATGAGAACTGAAATGTGCCCTAGGATTTAGTTACACAGTCAATGAATGACAGCTGTGGCGAGACTGTTTTCAGTAGTGGTACATAAGGTACCATGGTGAATTGGCCAAAGAAGGAGAAGAACTGGAGACAATGAGTGTAGATTATGTGTCCCTTCACTCACCATGCCTTATCCTTCATGAAAATACTTTCTAGGAATTGTTGCCTGGCACTAGATGAATTTTTATTTGAAGGAAATGAGGCAAATCAAGAGGAGACATACTGTTGTTGAGAAAGAAACAGGAGACTACTTCAGCTGGTCTAGTCACCAATGGAAATGAAGAGAATGGTATAAACAGCACTTGGTCCCCGAGAAAGAAAGTGGTTGGAGGTACAAAAGGTCTTTCCCCTGAGCTTGTTAGTATCTGTCTCTTGTTTGGACCCTAACTTGTACCAAATAGAGAAAATTCACCAAAGGGCAGTCAGGAGTCTTATGGTTACTAGAGACTATACAGTTGCAGGGCTGTGCATGTCCTTTCAGAAGGCTCTGTCTCCAGCTTCTTCTCACCTCCCTCATCATGCAGAAATGCTCTAATCACTCAGACATAATTAGAATTTTCTCTATCTCTCTCCCTCTTCCTCTTCATCTCCTCCCCTTCTCCTTCTGCTCCTCCTTCCTCTTACCTCTACCCCTAGCACTCACCCCACTAGTCTCTGTCTACTGGGCTTGAACTTGAGGCCTGGGCACTATCCCTGAGCTTTCCCACTCCCTGAGCTTTTGCACTTGAGGCTTGCATTCTACCACTGGGCCAGAGCTCCACTCCTGGCTTTTTGAGCCTCAAGGTCTTGCCTGCCTGTTCTGGCTTCTAACCACAAGTGTAAGATCTTATCCTCCTGAATATCTAGGATTGTAGAGGAGAGCAACCAGTGCCTGGCTTTTGCTTTTATTCCTTTCTTTTTCAATATTCCTGGTGTTCTTCCTAACCTCATACACGTATTACTAATCCTTAAATTACAATGTTCAAAATTATATTGAAAGGGCTGGGAATATGGCTTAGTGGTAGACTGCTTGCCTCACATACATGAAGCCCTGGGTTCAATTCCTCAACACCACATATATAGAAAAGGTCAGAAGTGGTGCTGTGGTTCAAGTAATAGAGTGTTAGCCTTGAGCAAAAAGAAGCTAGGGATAGTGCTCAGGCCCTGAGTCCAAGCCCCAGGACTGCCATAAAA
The DNA here is from genome assembly GCF_023159225.1 of Perognathus longimembris pacificus. Taxonomy (NCBI): domain Eukaryota; kingdom Metazoa; phylum Chordata; class Mammalia; order Rodentia; family Heteromyidae; genus Perognathus; species Perognathus longimembris. The sequence goes on along the minus strand of NC_063164.1, from coordinate 87,200,940 downwards.
ACAAAAAAATTATATTCAAATATATAGATATATATACATACACACACACACATACACACACACACACACACACACACACACACACACACACACGCCAGTCCTGGGGCTTGAACTCAGGGTCTGAGCACTGTCCTCGTCTTCTTGTGTGCAAGGCCAGCACTCTACCATTTGAGCCACAGAAACCTAGGGCTTCATGTATTGTAGGCAAGTACTCTACCACTAGGCCACATTCCCAACCCGCAAAATTAAGTTTTATATGTTACATTAAAAATTATATTCACCCTTATAGTTACTCTGCATGATTTAAGAATTTGTTCTCTACAGTTTTCTTCTCCTTCCCCACATGAAAGTTCAAATTCTTTGAAAATTTTTGCTTAATATATATTTCTCAGGAATAAATAGCACTTAGTACATAACACTAGCAAAAGGCAATACTTACTAAACACTAACATTAAGTCCAATATTTGCTTAGCACCAGCCACCACCACTACTATGTACTACATAACATTTTCCCACATTTTTTTCAATCCACTATAAGAAAACTGCAACTTAGAGAGGTTAAGTTTACAAAGGTCATAGAGATGGAAGGGTAGAGTGGATATCTGAGTCATGAAACTGTTTCTAGACCCAATGCTGAATACTGCTACACCACATTGTAGCCACACTGCACAGGACAAGTACAAGAATTAGAGTAGGGCCTACTGAATGGCAGTTACAAAAGGACACCTTTATGAAAATCCAAAAGCTAATTGATCATAGTAACAATGTAGGCAATAGAGCTGATGGCTCTCTGCTTTTCAATCCTTTTTTAATATTGTTGCATTTTCCATATATTATTCCTGTAGGAGAAAAAGGATTTTTTGACATCTGTCTCATTATGTAACTGTAACATAGTCAGGCCTCAAGCTTGAACTACTTCTGCCACTGGCTCTCAAGTGCTGTGACTGAGTGTGAAGCAATACATTCAAGCTAAAAAAATATTTCAATAATATAAGACAGGGCTGGGAATATGGCCTAGTGGTAAAGTGCTCGCCTTGTATACATAAAACCCTGGGTTTGATTGCTCAGCACCACATATATATAGAAAAAAAGCCGGAAGTGGCACTGTGGCTCAAGTGGTAGAGTGCTAACCTTGAGCAAAAAGAAGCCAGGGACAGTGCCCAGGCCCCGAGTTCAAGCCCCAGGACTGGCAAAAAAAAAAAAAAAAGGACAAATATTTACTAATTTAGGGTTTGCAGCACTAACTCAGAACTAAATCAGATTCCTAAATAGGTGTTAATTTAAAGCTTTTGTCTGGAAGTCAGAGAGAATAGGAGACACAAGGATAGAATGAAACCGTATACACTAATCATGATAGCAGATAATCTCTTTAAGTTCTAATATAAAGACTCCATGTAAAGTATCTTACCAAATGATACTCCATTTTCTGTCAGTTGTTGCCCATATCTCTTGGATAAATTGAAGATACTTTCTGCATAAGTTTTCAAAGTGTTCGCATAGTCTTGTATATTGAAAGGAATGACTGTCAAGTCAGCAAGTTCATAAACCAATGCTCCTCGTAATTGAGCCACAGAAAGCTGTTTCTTAAATGTAGGGTCATAAAAATTCTCCACTAGTTCAAATGTCTCATAAATCGTGTGGTACATTGGGTAGTTGCTATATTTATCTGTTTTCTAAAATGGGGAGGGGAGTGGCACAAAAACAAATAAGCATTAAATGTTCAAGTTAAAACATTTTATGCAATCACAGAAATGACTATTGGGAAAATGCATACAGTATCCTGAGTTTCATCATCATAAAGCAAATAGAAAAATCTAAATAAAGCATTGCACTCAAATTGTTCACTGATTTAAATTTTTATCTTTATTTTACAATTTATGTAAACTTCATTCCAAATACACCTTGCAAGTTTTTTCCTACATGCATTCCTAATAACTAAAATTAAGGAATATATACTCAAGTTACATTTGTATAGTTCAGAATTATCTTTGGATTGGGGATGAAAGGTCTTTGGCAGCTACCTATATGCAGAGCAAAAAGATGATGTATTTAAAGCCTTTCCTCTCTTCTTAAGGAGTCTTCAACTAAATGCCATTTAACTCTGATTATATAAGTAAGAGCTAACTACAATGAATATACATTATTACATAATTACTTAGATATCCTGTAATAATTTTCTGAATTCTTGGGTCTTCCTATATTAACTTTAGCTTTCACCATCTACTACCTTGTTACCATCTACTGATTTGTGGCTATTTATCACTTGGGCTACTTTTGGTATTTTTTTTTTTTTTGCCAGTCTTGGGGCTTGAACTCAGGGCCTGAGCACTGTCCTTGACTTCATTTTGTTCAAGGCTAGCACTCTGCCAACTTGAGCCACAGTGCCACTTCTGGCCTTTTCTGTATATGTGATGCTGAGGAATTGAACCTAGGGCAAGCACTCTTGCCACTAGGCCATATTCCCAGCCCCTGCTTTCTATTATATATAGTTTGTATAACGTTCTGATAATTTTTCAACTTTTAATAGTAAATTTTACATATTTTATGGTGTTAATAAGATGAAGTATTATGCATATATTTTATGCACTCATAGCAGAACAGAACTTATTGTAGTATCTCTAGAATATGCATTTTGTAAGATTTTTCAAATTATTGCAAAAAGTCAAAGCAATCTGCATGTAAATGGAACTGTTCAGTTCAAATCAATGTTGCTGAAGAGCCAATGTTACTTTTCTTTTCTTTTTCTTTTTTTGGCCAGTCCTGGGGCTTGAACTCAAGGTTTGGGCACTGTCCCTGAGCTTCTTTGTGCTCAAGACTAGCACTTTACCACTTGAGCCACATCATCAATTCTGGCTTTTTTTCTGAGTAAATTTGTTGGAGATAAGAGTCTTACTGGGGCTGGGAATAAGGTCTAGTGGCAAGAGTGCTTGCCTTGCATACATGAAGACCTGGGTTTGATTCCTCAGCACCACATATAGACAAACATGAAGACCTGGGTTTGATTCCTCAGCACCACATATATACAAACAAAAAGGCCAGAAGTGGCACTGTGGCTCAAGTGGCAGAGTGCTAGTCTTGAGCAAAAAGAAGCCAGGGACAGTGCTCAGGCCCTGAGTCCAAGCCCCAGGACTAACCAAAAAAAAAAAAAAAGTCATATTGACTTTCCTGCCTGGACTGGCTTTGAACCATGATCTTCAGGTCTCAGCCTCCTGAGTAGCTAGGATTACAGGTGTGAGCCATCAGCACCCAGCTGCCAGTTGTATTTAATGAGTATTGGTATCCAGAATTTATTAACTGACTTTTTAATACTCAAGAGCTGTTTTTCTTACTCTACTCACATATACATAATAATCAAATTATATATACAACTATTCAATGACATGATCTTGGTGTATTGCACTTTTCCATTAAAAATTAATTCAAACCATGAAAAAAACCAGTTTCTACTAATCTAATCTTCAATTTGACTTGTGATATAATTGATAACTTAGATAAGCCAGCCTGCTATTTGTTGGCTGCATCTCAGTAGCTATGTTATTGTCAAGATCCTCAAATAGCAGTGGTAACAAAGCATTCAGTGCATAACAGAAGCTTTAAAATGATGAGAAAATTGATTTATTCTCTACTCAAGGGACATTGGCTGGGGCTAGCCAGAAATGTGCCTATGGAAATAGAGAACCTTAGGATAGCAGAACCCCAAACAGAACTTGTCCTCCATCTCCACTTTTCCTCCAGAAAAGTGTATCAGAACCTAGAAGACTAGCTTGGAAATGAGATTTTTCCAGAAAACAGGATAAGAATTGCTTGGCACTGATAATTAGCTAAGGATCTGGCATTTCAATGTGAATAACATTAGGAATTGAAGTATTTCCCAAATAACTCAATTTATTCCTTAGTCTGTCTACAAAGGAGCAGACAGTCTATTTCTGGAACCCCCATCAGGTCAATGTGCTACCAGTGCCAACAACCTAGTGACAAGAGTTCTTCACACCACATTAATGGTCTGCTAGAGTCTGGGTCTGGGATGTACTCAAAGGCTCACCTGTTGACAGAACCTTTACGAGTCAATACTAATGAAAGGTCTTATGTTACGGAGACATGGTCTTGAAGCTGTTGGGGTAATCCAGCCCCTTCTTGTCTCCTTTTTCGCTTCCCATCTGCTCCTTTACCATGTGTTCCTGTTTACTATGAGCTTAAGAGTAATAAGGATGATTGACTCTGATCTGAAACCTCTGAAACTATAGACCAAAACATCCTTCTCTATTTATGACTTGTTTACTTTAGGTTTTTGATACAATAAAAATATGACTTACACATATACTATATACTTAAAATGATAAAATACCTTACCCTATTCTTAGTGTAACGTGCTCTACCTGAAGCAATTCCAAGTCTCTGAAAATAAGCTTCAAAATCACTTCCAGATCCAAGCTTATTGATTCTAAATGGAGAATACAGAAAATAAACATAAGCTCATGTACAGGTAAATAATACAAATTCAATTCATGAAAGACTGAATAAAGCAGAGAATTGCACAGTACATAAAAGGATCATAAAAAGCTGACTAGTTTCCAAGATATTTTCCTATCATTTGCTGGAACTGTTGCAATAAATCACAAATTTGCACTGAGTACAACCAGAGTTGAATATTGGTACAAAAGCTGCATCATAATAAGGATGCTGTCCTCAGAAGTTTTACCATCTGTGGTCTTGTTTAGAGGGAATGACAATGAAGCCATAGTTTATGTAAGAGAATTACAGCCATGCACTGGAGGGGAAAACAGTGAAGGCATAGTCTATATAAGAACTAGAACCATGCACTCTGCTGAGACCGAGAGGTTCCAGCTTCTTAGCCAGCCCAGAAAAAAAACAACAAAGAAATGAAACACAAAAATTCCAAACATGAAACAGTCTATGAGATTTCTATTTCCAATTATCCAACAGGAAGTACAGGCTGGAGGTGTGCCTTAAGTAGTAGAGCATCGTACAGGACTCAGAAAGCTAAAAAAGAGTACTAGGCCCTGAGTTCAAGCCCTGGTATAACACACACACACACACACACACACACACACACACACACACACACACACACAGCAGTGTAATAAGAAAACTGCCACAGAAAATGTATATTTAAAATCATGGAAAAATCTAAATGTGCCTTGTTTCATTTCAACAGTAAATTGTGAGAATGTTGAAAAAGGGGGGTGACATTGATTGAAGATACGTTGTACTGATAAACTGTTTTCTTAAATGGTAACACCTTTGTATAATTACTTAAAGATAATTTTAAAAATCAGTAAAGCTGGGCACTGGTGGCTCATGTCTGTAACTGTAGCCACTCAGGAGGCTGAGATATGAGACTCTCAGTTTTATTCCCAGCCTGTTCAGAAAAAGACTAAGACTTTTTGCCTCCAATTGACCACCTGAAAACAGGAAATGGACCTGTGGCTCAAAGTAGTAGGATGCTAAACCTTGAGGAAAAGAGCTCAAGACAGCTCCCAGTCCCTGAGCACAAGCCCCATGGTCAACAAATACATGAAGACCTGGGTTTGATTCCTCAGCACCACATATATACAAACAAAAAGGCCAGAAGTGGCACTGTGGCTCAAGTGGTAGTGTGCTAGCCTTGAGCAAAAAGAAGCCAGGGACAGTGCTCAGGCCCTGAGTCCAAGCCCCAGGACTGGCAAAAAATAAAAAATAAAAAATAAAATAAATAAATCCAAGAAAACTCTGCTTCTCTGGTCTGCATGAGAAGGGGTAAAATAATAAAATACTTCTATAAAATCTATATACATTACTTGTAAGCACACATTTTGCTTGCTAATTCCCTCTTAATAAATTTAGAAAGAATCCATCATTTGGTTTTCCTTGATCACTGTTGTTTGTAGCTATATTTATTGATGCATCTGTTACTTATTTGCAAGATCTGTTAGGTAAGAATGCTAAATAATGACTAACAAAGTTGCAAAAATTATTTTGACTAATATTTTCAAATATTTTGCAGGTTAAACATTTGGCCATGCTTATCGATTAGTAAAACAATAATTGGACAGAAGATTCTTTTATTAACTTTATACACATTTTAATGGCATTGTATTAATTAGAGAATTGTATTTTTGAAGAAACAAGGGACAAAGAGGAAATCATAACTTATCCTGTGGTACAAAAGATACAAATAAGTAATTTACCTAGGAAGATCTTTATTCTCAGGTGAAGGGTCTTTTTCCAGCCAGCTTTCATAAAGTGATTTACTCTCAAAACCATCATCAGGGCTAGAGATCTAAGAATATGAATCACATACTGGGGATTAGATACAGAGGCAAACAAATTGATGCCAGCATCAAACCACATACTACTGGGGATTCACTTTTGCTAACTATGTAAACATTTGTGTATCATTATCATTTGTAGAAAAATATCTTTTTGCAAATGTGAAGGAAAAAGACTTGCCCAAATTCTTGTTCTTTTGTGATATATGCCTGTGGGTAATTTTGCCAAGTAACTAAGATGTAATTTCCTGTTTATTTTGATAAACTTTTCTAGAGATTTTCAAATTTTTCATAAATATTATTGTTTTCATGTTGGCGCCTGAGTTTTACTTTTGTTAAGTAACAAGCAGTGTAACAAGTTGGATATGAAATGTATTCACTGCCTTATATATGAAACTGTAACCCCTCTGTATTTCACTTTGACAATAAAGAAAGAAAAAACAAGAAAAGACAGGAGGGGGGAGGGGAAGAGTCAGCAGTGAACTGTCGTCAGTTGAAAAATAAGTACTAATTGTTACTCATTGATACACTCATCAGAAAACAGGAAGACATCTCATTCTATACCTCTTTTGTCAATTTATATACCAGTTGGTAAAGAAGAGGTGTACAGTCAATTCGGAGAGTGTAATTGCCTGAAAAACATAAAAAGTATTATTTCTTAGAAAGGAAATGTCATTTATACTTAATTCTAAAACTTCTTTTTGAGACAAGGGCTTGACTTGTAGCCCAAAGTAACCAATAAACTCTCTATATAGCTCAAATTGGTCTCAATCTCTTGTTTTCCCTGCTTCCATTCCCAGAATGCTAGGATCAGACTACCATAATCTAATATTTTCTAGTTTTAATCAAGATATAACAGTACTTAAATAAGTTAAAGATATAATCCACATGATGGGAACTCAAGAGTGAAAGAGGTTACAGAATGTGCTTTGAGCTTGGAATGTAGCTTAGAGGAAGAGTGCTTGCCTAGTATACATGAAGCCCTGGGTTCAACTCCTCAGTATCACATAAACAAAGCTGGAAGTGATGCCGATGGCTCAGGTGTTAGATTGCTAGCCTTCAGCAAAAGAAGCTTAGGGACAGTGCCCAGGTCCTGAGTTCAGGCCCCAGGATTGGCAAAAAAAAAAAATGTGTTTTGAAATGAAGAAGGGGTAGATGGCTTCAATGGTTAATAGCAGCTTCCACAGCTATCACAGCTATGAAACAAGCATCTCTCAGGAAGATGTTGGCAAAGGAATGTGGTGAGAGCACAGAATTAGTAATTCCATTTTTCCAGCAGATAAGTTCTGACATTCTTCTAGAAGCAATGAAAAGACAACGAAAGTCTAAAAGTAAGTGTTATAAAGTAAAAGCCATATGCCCATGGCTTTTCATTCCAACTATTGAGGAGGGTGAGATGTGGCAGTTCTGGTTCAAAGCCAGCCCAAGTAGGAAAGTCTGTGAGGTGGCATCTCCAATTATCCAGCAAAAAGCTGAACTAAAGTTAGGGGCTGGGAATATGGTCCAGTGGTAAAGTACTCGCCTCATATACATGAAGCCCTGTGTTTGATTCCTCAGCACCACATACATAGAAAAAAAAGCCAGAAGTGGAGCTATGGTCAAGAGGTAGAGTACTAGCCTTGAGCAAAACGAAGCCAGGGACAGTGCTCAAGACCCTGAGTCTACGCCCCAGGACTGGCAACAAAAAACAAAACAAAGAAATAAAGTTAGTATTTTTTCTTTGGTGCCAGTCCTGGGCCTTGAACTCAGGGCCTGAGCACTGTCCTTGGCTTCTTTTTGCTCAAGGCTAGCACTTTGCCACTTGAGTCACAGCGTCACTCCTGGCCTTTTCTCTATATGTGGTGCTGAGGAATCGAACCTAGGGCTTCATGTACATGAGGCAAGCACTCTTGCCACTGGGCCATATTCCCAGCCCCCAAAACAAATAAATAAAGTTAGTGGTCAAGAGTTACAAAACCGGGGCTGGGAATATGGCCTAGTGGCAAGAGTGCTTGCCTCATATACATGAAGCCCTGGGTTCGATTCCTCAGTGTTAGGGTTAAAATTATAACAGCTTCTAAACCCTGGTGATGCCTCCATGCTAGAGGGCTGCACCCCCACCCGTGAGACTAGTTTCTTGTAGTTTGACATTTAAAAATATAGGGAGGCCTTCTTCCCCTCTGTACCTAGGTAGCGGCCATGGTAACGGACAGTAAAAAATGATCATAGTCATAGACTATAGAAATAACCATAATAGTGTAGAAATGCCATGGTAACTGTTGGGTTTGTTTACTTATGATTGAGCACTGGATTGTTTTAGCCCCTCAAGCTTGCTTAGTGGTAATGGGAAAACATGGCAACAATTGTTAAAATAAAGTTGGTACTACGTCAGCCTGACCACATTCTGCTTCTTTAAATGACTTGCTTAAACCATTTGTGACTTGCTCTACCCCTTGCATTAACCTCCTGCCTCAGTGCTACGTGACCACCTGTTGTCAGTTGCTGATATGGAGGCCAGTTCCCTTTTTCAAAGCCAAAATAGATAACTGAAAGGGTAGATAGCCAATAGAAATAGGACAAGACTTGCTTGATAAATGCCATCCATTCAAGTATCCGCCAAGTTGGAAATACCAAGCCCCTGTTGTACTCACAATAAAAACCCTGCCTATCTGAGGGTAGGGGCTCTCAATGCAGATCCACTTTGTAGGTGACTTTTGAGAGTCCAGGCTCCAGCTTGCAACAAAGATTCTGGTGCTTTTGCATCAGAATCAGCTCCTTGGTGGTCTTTGGGAACCGAAATCTAGGCATAACATCAGCAGCACATATAGAGAAAAGGCCAAAAGTGGCGCTGTGGCTCAAGTGGCAGAGTGCTAGCCTTGAGCAAGAAGAAATCAGGGACAATGCTCAGGCCCTGAGTTCAAGCCCCAGGACTGGCAAAAAAAAAAAAAAAAGTTACAAAACCAACCATAAGCAATCAAATCGAATGAGAGACATTGGCCCTGAGTTAAACCATGATACTGACACACACACACACACACACACACATACGCGCACACACACACAAAATTCAAGAAGTTAGTAGTTTGTGCTTACTTCAAACGCACCCAATAAATATAGAAAATGCTATTTCATCAAGGAAATGTTTCTGCATGAGATAGCCTGTGAAATATTTCAGACAAATCCCTTTTTTGATAGGAAAAATGCAGTTAATGATAAATTTTTAAGGAGTAATCAAAAGAAATTAGGAAGGGCTGGGAATATGGCCTAGTGGCAAGTGTGCTTGCCTCATATACATGAAGCCCTGGGTTCAATTCCCCAGTGCTACATATATAGAAAATGGCCAGAAGTGGTGCTGTGGCTCAAATGGCAGAGTGCTAGCCTTGAGCAAAAAGAAGCCAGGGACAGTGCTCAGGCCCAGAGTCCAAGGCCCAGGACTGGCAAAAAAGAAAAAAAAAAAAGAAAAGAAATTAGGAATAGTAACTCACTAGTGAATGGTTGTGATTGATACAAATTATATTTCCCTATCCTAAAATTGTAAATGATATCATTAGTGAGGAATTTCATAGGATAAAATAAGCATCCCAGATAGCTGACAGATGAGAACTTACAGAATTCAAACATAATGTATTCCTTAATTGCCATAAAATACTTTAAATTTTCTGCACATTTGATTTTTTAAAAATAAAATTTACCTTCTATAGATGAATCTGAGTTGATATAAGCAATGCTTCTCTCCTGGAGTATTTTCACATTCTCCTGTAGTTGAAACAAAGTTGTGACCCAATTTACAGCATTTACTTTGGTGGAAACATAAACAAAATGAGCAAAGTAATATGGTAGAAAAATGGTTTCTGAAGTGCCAGACTTTGAAGTCAGGCCCCATTTTACCACGTGAACTCCATTTTACCACGTGAACCCCATTTAAGAATCGAACCCTCAGCCAATCAGATTTGTACCTGTGTCCTAATCTTGCTTGCTTGAACACCTGATTGTTGTAACCTTGTTCTTTGCCTTTATAAGCCCTGTGTAATCACAGCTCGGGGCTCTTCCTCCTAACCTCCGCTGTGTCGGTGGGTAGGACGAGGCCCGAGTTGCAGCTCGCTTAAATAAAGCCTTGCCTTGCTTTTGCATTTCGAAATGTCTGAGTCTCGGTGGTCTTCTTGGTGGTGGTTTCGCGACTTGGCACAACAGTTTCCACATGCTTTATAAACCAATCTTAATTCTGACCATATATCCTGAGAAATGAGGATAACTAAATGATTGACATTAATGTGAGTAAAACTACAGAAGAATGTTATTAGGTAGTAGCTTTCGTTTGTAGTAACATCAGAGAGACTCGCAGGAAAACACATTTTCAAATGTGGCTTCATGATGCCAGGAAGGGGTTTCAAAATGTGCCTTGTTCCAGTCTACTGAGAAAACTGCTCACAGGTAGGTCTGAAATCTATGTTTACTACCAGACATCCCCAATAATCAATTTTTATAGCCATAGAATTCTAAAGTCTACTAAGGGTGGACTCCTAGAAAAAATTCTTATATATAAAAAGTGTCCAAATTTATAAAAAAAAAAAAAGGTACTGAATGATTTTTTTACGAAAGAAAGCAAAGAGAAAAGCAGAGGGCAAGGAGGGACCTGTAGAACAGAAACATGACTATGTAACCATCAAACCCATATAAATACACACATGCAAGAAAGCATCACACAGACAGGAACGTGCTGGGAGAGCCTGTCACAACATCTCTCTCCCTTTCTCTATCTCTCTCTCTCTCTGGCTCTCATTACCTGTAAAAACATGCTGTTATAATTTCTTTTTTCTGTATATGCGGTGCTGAGGAATCAAACCCAGGGCTTCATATACACGAGGTGAGCACTTTACCACTAGGCCATATTCCCAGCCCCTGTTATAATTTTTTAAAAACCACACAGCTTGTATGTCTATGGCACAAATAAAATCCATCTTGTTGATCTTGATGGAACAGCAAACATGATTCCAATTGTCTCTCCCTGAATCGCGGTTCACTCACTTTGGCTCCGCGGTAAAGCAGGCTGAGTCCTGAACTCCAAGAAAACCAGCCAGGTAGTGACCAGGGAGCTGACCCAAGGGAATTCTCACCTATCCTACCAGGGGCCTCAGAATGCAGCAGCTCCTGCCACAGGGGAGACCTTTGTGTCGCATTACTTACTGAGAAATGCAGAGAAAGAAGAATATCCATAATAGTAGTAGTATAAATAAGGATGATCCCCTATGGGTATTTATGGGACTTAAAGATGCTGCTGAATATGATATAAAATCTGGTAGAAAACTGAAGAGTATTGAAATTTTCTCTTAACCCTTAGGTGTAGGGAGCCAATAGCGATAATTATCTCAATGGCAAAGTCATGGCTTATTTGTAGGACAGCACTAATTTGAAGATGTTTTATTATGTCCACAAGAGTCTGTTTTATGTAAACCATTCAACTTTATCTTGTTTTACTTCCTCTTGTTATTTACCAACTTCAGGGTCTTCTTGTTTTTTTAAACTTTAGTTAATCCTATGCCATTCCCTGGTTCCTAAACTGTATATATGCTGGAAGTTAAGAATAAACTGAGCTGCAGTCTTGAGCTACAGTCTTGAGCTGCAGACCTCCCGAACCCCATCTTTTGTCTTTTGTCTTTTGTCTCTTGTCTTGTATCTTTCTTTTTCTTTAATCCTTGCCCCCTCAATCAGGATTTCCTTTTGCTGCCGGCTGGCTCCGGCACTTAGGTGTATATAATTAATGAAAAAATTAATCACAAAATTAGTATAAATCATATTTATTGTTTTAGATCTTCGTTCTTCATTTGAGCTTCTAAAATAGACACATCATTTATACGTGCATGTGTCATAAGAAATATTTCTCAGAATAAATTACCTTAATGAATGATATTTGATTGTTTTAAATTATTCGTTTTGCTTCAAATTTCTACTGTAAAAAATTGCAATGTAGGGTCTGGGAATATGGCCTAGTGGCAAGAGTGCTTGCCTCATATACATGAAACCCTGGGTTCAATTCCCCAGCAATTCATATACAGAAAATGGCCAGGAGTGGTACTGTGGCTCAAGTGGCAGAGTGCTAGCCTTGAGCAAAAAGAAGCCAGGGACAGTGCTCAGGCCCTGAGTCCACGGCCCAGGACTGGCCAAAAAAAAATGCAACAACAGAAAAGTGACATCAGACAAATAATTGCATATGGCTTTACTCTGATGTTTATATAGTTCATACACCTTTTACTATTCTATGACTCAAAGGGAGGAAGCAATCCAGAAATTCATATGGAACAATAAAAGACCCAGAATAGCAAAAACAATCCTAAGCAGAAAGAACAGTGCTGGAGGAATTACAATACCCAACTTCAAGCTGTATTATAAAGCTATAGTAATAAAAACAGCTTGGTATTGGCACCAGAACAGGCCTGAGGACCAATGGAACACAATTGAAGACTCAGAAATGAACCCACAGAACTATGTCAATTTAATCTTTGATAAAGGAGCTAAAAAAAAATAGTTTGGAAGAAAGATAGCCTCTTTAACAAATGGTGCTGGCAAACTGGTTCAACACCTAAAACAAACTAAAACTAGATCCTTATATATCACCCTACACCAAAATCAATTCCAAATGGCTCAAAGACCTCAAAATTAAAACAGATACCCTGAAAACACTAAAGGAAGGAGTAGGAGAAACATTTGGGCTCCTTGGCACAGGATGGAACTTCCTTAACAAAGACCCAGAAATGCTACAAATCAAAGAAATAATGGACAAATGGGACTGCATCAAACTGCAGAGCTTCTGCAGGGCAAAGGACATGCTCACAAGGTAAACAAAAAGCCCACAGATTGGGAAAAGATCTTTACTGGCCATACAAGGGACAAAGGCCTCATATCTAAAATATATGCAGAACTAAAAACATTACATTCCTCCAAAACAAAACCACAAAGAACCAACAGCCCCCTCAACAAGTGGGCTAAAGACTTAAAAAGAGACTTCTCTGATGAGGAAATAAGAATGGCCAAGAGACATATGAAAAAGTGCTCTACATCACTGGCCATAAAAGAAATGCAAATCAAAACAACATTGAGATTCCATCTCACCCCGGTAAGAATGACCTACATCAAGAAAACTAACAATAATAAATGTTGGAGGGAATGTGGTCAAAAGGGAACCCTACTTAATTGTTGGCGGGAATGTAAACTGGTTCAGCCACTCTGGAAAGCAGTATGGAGATTCCTCAGAAGGCTAAACATAGAACTCCCCTATGACTCAGCAGCCCACTTTTGGGTATCTATCCAAAAGACCACAAACAAAATCACACTAAAACCACCAGCACAACAATGTTCATCACAGCACAATTTGTCATAGCTAAAATATGGAACCAACCCAGATGCCCCTCAGTAGACGAATGGATCAGGAAAATGTGGTACATATACACAATGGAATTTTATGCCTCTATCAGAAAGAATGACATTGTCCCGTTCGTAAGGAAATGGGAGGACTTGGAAAAAAATTATACTAAGTGAAGTGAGCCAGACCCAAAGAAACATGGACTCTATGGTCTCCCTCATAGGGAATAATTAGCACAGGTTTAGGCTAGTCACAGCAGAGGATCACAAGAGCCCAATAGCTATGCCCCTATGAATGCATAAGATAATGCTAAGTGAAATGAACTCCATGTTATGGAAACGAGTGATATAGCACTGTTGTAATTACTTTCAACATGTGATGTGAAACCATAGCTTCTATTGTTGATGATACTCTTGTATCCCCTTCCTGTGGTTGTACCTGTACTATCACTGTTATCTCTTCTGAGTACATTGGAAATTGTATATACTGGTATTAGAACTAGGAAAGTGAAAGGGAATACCAAAATCGAAAGACACCGGATAAAAAGACAAACAACTACAAAAGCAATACTTGCAAAACTGTTTGGTGTAAACCAACTGAACAACTCATGGTGGGGAGAGGGGAAGGGGGAGGGGGGTGGGGAGAATGAGAGAGGAGGTAACAAACAGTACAAGAAATGTATCCAATGCCTAACGTTTGAAACTGTAACCTCTCTGTACATCACTTTGACAGTAAATAAGAAAAAAATTGCAATGTAATTATAATCAACAACAGAAAAGTGACATCAGACAAATAATTGCATATGGCTTTACTCTGATGTTTATATAATTCATACACCTTTTACCATTCTATGACTCAAAGGGAGGGTATTATTTGAAGCGCTCACAATGGCAAGGTATATGTACTATGCTTTATAACACTCCCATAGAATCTGGACTCAGAAATAATGGACAAAGAGTGGAGCAAAAGCAAGTACTTACATAGTTTACCAACTACATAAACATGTGTGTGAGCTTACCTTAAACACACATAAAGTTACAAGTTACTCAAAAAAGAGGCTTGGGGAAGATGATGAAAGAAAGGCACAAAGCAGATACACCGAAAGAATTGAGAGCTCACAGTGAAAGTGAACATGAATCTTCAGATGAAGGGCAATTTTTTTTAAAACCTATAAAATTACATAGTTACTAGCTGGCACTGGTAGCTCACACCTGTAATCCTAGCTACTCAGGAGGCTGAGATCTGAGTATTATGATTCAAACCCACCCTGAGCAGGAAAGGCTGAGCTTATCTCCAATTAGCCACCAAAACACCAGAAGTAGCACTGTGGCTTAGAATGGCAGAACTTTATCTTTGAATGAAAAAGTTCAGGCACAGCACTCAGGCCCTGAGTTCAAGCCCATGACTGACCAAAATAAAAGTAAAAATAAAACAAAGTAGGGTGCTTTATTAAGTAATTCAATTTACAAATTCATCATTTGTGAAAGGTAAAAACAGCCTGCTAAGCTGGGCACTGGTGGCTCACACCTATAACCTAACTACTTAGGAGGCTGAGATCTGAGGATCATGGTTTGAAGCCATGAAAGCAGGAAAGTCTGTGAGTTTCTAGTTGTCAATTAACCAGCAAAAAAAACAAAAAAACAGAAAACAGAAAAACCAAGAAGTGGAGGAGCTGTGGCTCAAGAGGTAGAGCACTAGCCTTGAGCAAAAATTCTCAGGGATAGAGTCTAGGCCCGAAGTTGAAGCCCCAGTACTGGTGCATGCATACACATGTGCTCTCTCTCTCTCTCTCTCTCTCTCTCTCTCTCTCTCTCTCTCTCTCACACACACACACACACACACACACATATGCACACAACTAATAGCCTGCTATTTGATTATCTTCTGAGTTTACAGACTTAATTTTCACATAATATATAAAAAATTTGACCATGAATAAATGTGTAGCCTGAGAGACTATTTGGTTTTATGAAAGTAGCATGAAAGGAAAAATAAACTCTATTTCTTCAATTTTTTGAGTCATTTGCCAAATTAAAATCATGTTAAGCAACAGAATCTGTGATCATCTTTTTTTTTTTTTTTTTTTTTTGCCAGTCCTGGGGCTTGGACTCAGGGCCTTGGACTCAGGGCCTGAGCACTGTCCCTGGCTTCTTTGTGCTCAAGGCTAGCACTCTACCACTTGAGTCACCGTGCCACTTCTGGCATTTTCTGTTTATGTGGTGCTGAGGAATTGAACCCAGGGCTTCATGTATGCTAGGCAAGCACTCTACTGCTAAGCCACATTCTCAGCCCTGTTATCATCCTTATATTTGCATATCTATAAAGATATATACATATATAAATAATGTAATATATTATGTATATATTAAATACACATATAACATACGTGCATATATTATGTATGTATTTATATATAACACATTATATATGTACACATATTATATAACCATATATTATCATATATGCATAATTTTCTGTGTCAATAAGGAATATATATTATAATCATTACTAGATAGACCTATGTAGGTAGGTAGAGAGGTAAATCTCTTGTAGACAAAAATATACTTAATGAGATAAATAATTAGTCCCTTCCTTGTCTTAATTACCTCAGCCCATTCTGTGGAACCGAGCAACCCAAATTCTTCAGCATCCCAGCTGGCAAAAATGATAGTTCTCCTAGGTCTCCAGCCTGTAATCATGGTTAACATACATGATTAGGGACACCCACCAAAAAATAGAGGAGTATTAAGTAAGTCATTTTCTGTCAGTACCTACCAAATAAATGTTATTACCTGTCTTTAGCAATTTTCCAAAACTCTGAGCAATTTCCTGCAGAACTGCAGTCCCAGTGGTTGGGTCAATCCCTCCAAATACCCAGGAGTCCCGGTGACCTCCCAGAATAACATACCTGTCTGGAATAGGACACAAATATTTATAATTTTTTTGTCTTTTGTTTTTTGGTACTGGGGATCGAACCCAGGACGTTGCACTTGCTAAGTAAGCACTTTGCCACTAAGCTACATCCCAGCCCAATATTTATAATTTATACATTTACCTTAAACATCCCCAGCTTAAGATTTCCCCATAGAAAACAACACTAATGTCAAATCTTTTAAAGCTGTAGAATTCTTCTGCCCCCCCAATTTGTTTTATGTCAATCAGAAAGTTTACTTTGTTTTCTGAAATTAGTATTTTCTTATTCTTACTCTTTATTAAAAAAAATTTTTTTGAAAAAAATCCAATAACTCACCAGGTTCCACAGACCCTCTAATCATTCCAATCACATTGTAAATCCTTGTAATTTTATTGATATTGTGAACATGCATTCGAACTTTCCTAGAATTTCAGAAGGAATACATCATTTCATACATGACATTATATTTACCGTTTTCTTCCTATATTTTGTTAGGAAAATTCTCAGAATTGCAGAAAATTGTACCTTCAGATAATGGATTCACACATGGCTGCCATCTGAAATCATCTGTTTATACTGGTGAACCATTTGCAAGGAAAATGAGAACATCATGACAATATACTTCTTCTTTTTCTTTTAAGGCTAGGTAGTGTTTGGAGTTTTTTTTTGTTGTTGTTGTTTTTTGTTTTTTGTTTTTTGCCAGTCCTGGGCCTTGGACTCAGGGCCTGAGCACTGTCCCTGACTTCTTTTTGCTCAAGGCTCGCACGCTACCACTTGAGCCATAGCGCCACTTCTGGCCGTTTTCTGTATATATGTGGTGTGGGGGAATCGAACCCAGGGCTTCATGTATACGAGGCAAGCACTCTTGCCACTAGGTCACATTCCCAGCCTGACAATGTACTTCTTATACCCACATACTTACCTTAAAGTAAATATTTTCAAAGTATATTTTTAATATTATCCTTTCCCAATTACTGTACTGTTGATATTTGTGTATAACTCTAAATATTGTATTAAAAATCCTAGGTATTGATTTTCTAAACTTTAAATAGAGGCTAATTACATAATTACAAGGGATACAGAATATCCAATCAGTAAAATACCGCATACAGGACAGTGGTCCCCTGAAATTATAAAGGAGCTGGGAAGTTCCTATTGCCTATAATGAAGATGCTCCACTGTCATCTCACAATGAATTACTCATGTGTTTGTGGTGATAATAGTGAGCAAACATGTTGCTCTGTCATTCATTTGAAAGTATCACATGCACACACACAAAATCAAAACACAGAACTGGAGGCTTAGGTACAATGCCAGTCCAAGCTAGAAAGTACATGAAACTCATCTCCAATTAACTAGCAAAAAGCTGCAAGTAGAGTTGTAGCTTAAGTGGTAGAGCCCCAGTCTTGAACAAAGCCAAGGGAGAACACAAGGCCCTATGTTCAAGAATACGTACTGTTCCCCCACCAAAATTAAGTGCAGCAATGAAATTATGTAAAGTACATTATATTGTACTTTTATTGTTCATTTGGATAAAAAATACAATAAATGTACTGCTATTTACTTTTATACCATGTTATGCCAGTGGTTGTCCCATACATCTTGTCTTTATAAGAGCTGTTGATTGTATTAAGTGGCAGCATGCAGGGAGTGGACAGCACCATGTTGTTTGTGTACATAATTTCCAGAGTTCAAACAAACATGAAATCACCAAATGGCACATTGCTCATCTGTGCATGAAGTAAATGCATGACCAACTTTGTTATCAGTTCCTGCTGCTCAGTGACTTTCTTCAAGTCAGTGGAAGGAATCTCTAGGTATATTTGAAAAACAAAACAATAACAGCAAAAAATTGCAATCTGTGTGCTGCCTGTAAGAATAATGACAGGTTCTATTGTTAAGTGCTAATATGGGAAGCTCTGCTCAAATACAATGCATAAGCCCATAATGAACCTTTTCCAGGCTGGA
Organism: Perognathus longimembris pacificus; assembly: GCF_023159225.1. Taxonomy (NCBI): domain Eukaryota; kingdom Metazoa; phylum Chordata; class Mammalia; order Rodentia; family Heteromyidae; genus Perognathus; species Perognathus longimembris. Next base: position 87,182,453 of record NC_063164.1, on the reverse strand, counting down.
ACGGTTGATTCTGATATGGACAGGGATTTAATTAAACATTCATGAATAGAAGGAACTAAGAGAACAAAATAAAATAAAATAAAGCTTATCTAAACAGAAAAATAACATGTCACACATATTTTATGGCTACAGGATAACATGCGGAAATATTTAGCCACTTTTTCACAAGAGAATAATAAGCCTTTGTTTATTCTGGGGACAGAGGGATCTAGTTATTTTTCATTGATTTTTGTTAGTTTGCAGAGTCCATATAATGTTAACTATAACTCCCCTCTTCCTAAAGCACATTGTGTATCTTAGTACATAAGCAATCCTACGATAGTCAACTAAAAATACTTCTAAGAGACAACAGTACATGAGTTCTTTATATTTTAGAGCAAGAAGGAAGGAAGGATGGGAGAATTTAATCATATTGTTCAATGTATACAGATGAAAAAGAACTAGGAAAATTGAGGAGTTCCATAGGGCTAGGAGAGATGGGGGAAATTATGAAAGGGATGACATTGAATAAGATGATTATACTCATGAAGTGGCATGTTGAATTGAAACTCCTTTGTGCAACTACTTTAACATAATTTTTTAAAGTACACTAAAATATTTACTCTTATTACTGAGAGAAAAAAATAACAGCTGGGCTTGCAGCTTAATAGTGGAGCTTGTGCTTGTTAACAGGAGCAAGGCTGGGATTAATCTCAGTACAAAAGTAATTATTAATAATAATAATAATAATAGGGCTTGGAATATGGCCTACTGGTAAAGTGCTGGGTATACATGAAGCCCTGGGTTCAATTCCTCAGCACCACATATATAGAAAAAGCCGGAAGTGGCGCTGTGGCTCAAGTGATAGAGTGCTAGCCTTGAGCAAAAGAAGCCAGGGACGCCAAAAAAAACAACACCCAAAACAATAATAATAATAATAACAGTACGTAATGTAAGTTCTTAAATGGAAACATCAACTTTGCTGACACTGTGTGTCTAATTTTATGTTTTTCTTCTTCTATTTGTTTTTTGCCAGTCCTGGGGCTTGGACTAGAGTCTGAGAGCACTGTCCCTGGCTTCCTTTTGCTCAAGGCTAGCACTATATATACCTCGAGTCACAGCGCCACTTTCAGGCCTTTCTGTTTATGTGGTGCTGAGGAATCGAACCCAGGGTTTCATGCCTGCTGGGCAAGCACCTTACTGCTAAGCTACATTCCCAGCCATTCTTTTTTCCTTACTAATGTCTTTACTTAAGTTTCTACTTTGCTTAGTACATATTAAGTTATTCTTTGTTGATAGCAACAATATAATTAGGTATGAGCTTTTTGTCTTGACATTTGTAGTTTCTAAATGAAGCAATAGAATATCAACATCCCTGTGAAGTAAGATATGACATTTTTTGTGGCTTATTGTTGACTGATTTGCCTACTTTCAATTGAAATCAATCAGGGCTGGGAATGTGGCTCAGAGGTAGAGTGTTTGCCTAGCATGCACAAAGATCTGGGTTCGATTCCTCAGCACCACATAAACAGAAAAAGCCAGAAGTGGTGCTGTGGCTCAAGAGGTAGGGTGCTAGCCTTTAGCAAAAAGAAGCCAGGGACAGTGCTCAGGCCCTGAGTCCAAGCCCCAGGACTGGCAACAAAAACAAACAATTCAAATCAAAATAAAAATTTTTGAAGGAGAACAGGTTTTTGATATCTAGATTTTGGGTTTCTTACATTTCTGTGTGTCAAATGTAATTGAAATTATAGAACTGAATCTATGCTTTTTCTGTGCTTGTATAATTCTGCTAGTAATACAAAACAGCTTATTTTTACTTTTGGTAGCACTGGGGCTTGAACTGAGAGCCTGTAATAACTTGGATTGATTGCTCTGTAGGTACTCTACCACTTGAGCCACAACACCAGCCCAGCTTTATGCTGATTATTTTGAAGACAGAGATTCTCCAGTTTATATGACTGTTCAGACTAACCTCTAACCATTATCTTCTAGATTTTAGCCTCTTGATTAGCTAAGATTAGAGGTATAAGTCACTGGTTCCTGGAAGCTTTTGTTCTTCATAGAGAGTTCTTAATTTAAGAGGGTATAAATAAATTAGATGATACAATTTCTAATATCAGATAATTAAGAATCAATAGTTTAAAAAGTCATGGAAAATAATTGGCTACAGTTTATTTTAATAAAACATATATTTTTATTCTGACCTATCAGTGTTAACATCCCACCTGCCACAGCATTTCAGACAAATTAAATGTCTCAAAATTCTGCCTATTCAGTACTATTCCCCTGCTTGTTACAACCTGATCTGGGTAGTTGTCTTGCTAAATGGAAAAGTTTTGCTCTTTCTATAAGATTGTTTTCACTCCAGTATTATACTGCTGTAACAAGTTAAAAACAATGGTAATTATAAGTTTAATGAGTTTAATGAGTAAGTTTAATGATAAGTTTAATGAGTATTTATAGCTAAGTGATTTACTTCTTTTAACTGATTGATGAATAATATACATTTTAAATAACTATCAGTTTCTTTTGCTCTTCCTCTTTACCCCTCCCTCTGTTAATTTAACTTGATGATTCACTCTTAATGCACTTTGAAAGTTAGTAGTAAAACAACAGGATATTATAAACCACAAAATTACCTGGATGTGTCACTGCCTATAAAGCCAGGCCCGATTTTGTAAGCAACATTGAGAGCTCCCTTCCAGCTCTCATCAGGTGAGTCAGGTCCACCCAAATGGCTTTCATGAGAAAATAAAAGAAAAAGATTGAGCTTCAGTTTCTAAGAAGAAATCATGAAGTTGTAGGTGATATAATGTCTCACTCTATATCCGATGTCTTTATTGAGCAAGTTGTCAAAAATCCCTGCCCTTGTGTTGCCCATATTCTAGTATAAATGAGATAATTACATAACATACATTGTGTTAGTGATATGAACTAAAAAGAAAAATTAAGCCGGGTGGTGGTGGCTCACGCTTGTAATCCTAATTACTCAGGAGGCTGAGACCTAAGGATCACGGTTCAAAGCCAACCCAGGCAGGAAAGTCCCCGTGAAACTCTTATCTCCAATTAACCACTCAAAAACCCACAAGTGACCCTGTGTCTCAAGTGGTAGAGCTCTAGCCTTGAGCACAAAGAGGCCAAGGGATAGTGCCAGGCCCTGAGTTCAAGTCCTACAACTGACAAAAGAAAGAAAGCAAGAAACAAGAAAGCAAGAAAGAAAGCAAGGGAGGGAGGAAGGAAGGGAGGAAGGGAGGAAGGAAGGAAGGAAGGGAGGAAGGAAGGAAGGAAGGAAGGAAGGAAGGAAGGAAGGGAGGAAGGAAGGAAGGAAGGAAGGGAGGGAGGGAGGGAGGGAGGGAGGGAGGGAGGGAGGGAGGAAGAGAAAAGTTTAACAATGAGGCAGATGGATATCTTGGATCTTAATTATTTATGTGGGGAAAATACCTACAATATAGAACTGAAGTTGGGAATGTGGCTTAGTGGTAGAGTGCTTGCCTAGCATGCATGAAGCCCTGAGTTTGTTTGATTTGTCTGTACCACATAAACAGAAAAAGCCTGAAGTGGCACTGTAGCCCAGTGGTATAGCTCTAGCCTTGAGCGTAGAGAGGCTCAGAGACAGAGCCCAGGCCCTGGACCCATGATGGAACAAAAAAAAAAAAAAAGGACTGACTGTGCTGTGCTAGGAAGAAATTAATGTAATTAATGTGTAAAGACAGTACTGATTACATAGGGATGCCCATCAATACATTAGTGTTCTGGGGCTGGGGATATGGCCTCGTGGCAAGAGTGCTTGCCTTGTATACATGAGGCCCTGGGTTCAATTCCCCAGCACCACATATACAGAAAACGGCCAGAAGTGGCACTGTGGCTCAAGTGGCAGAGTGCTAGCCTTGAGCAAAAAAAAGAAGCCAGGGACAGTGCTCAGGCCCTGAGTCCAAGGCCCAGGACTGGCCAAAAAAAAAAGAAAAAAAAAAGAAAATGGCCAGAAGTGGCACTGTGGCTCAAGTGGCAGAGCGCTAGCCTTGAGCAAAAAGAAGCCAGGGACAGTGCTCATGCCCTGAGTTCAAGGCCCAGGACTGGCAAAAAAAAATATTGTTCTGGTGCAGACATTAAAAATGGAAGATGGGAGATAGATTAAGGCATATCAACTATAGATCAACTATGGCAGCCAACATGAATTAAGATTTCCCACAATCTAGATACTATCATAATTACTATGATTTCATAATAACTCATCGCAAAGAAATATTGATACCCTCATATTATAGATAAAGAAAATAAGCCAGAGCATGATTCAGTAATGGTTTAAAATCACCAATTTGGTAAATGGTAGGTAAGATCATATTTTCACATTACAAACTAAGTACAGATACCTAATGGGTATTCAAGAAACCCTAAGAACTTGAAAAAACTCAAATCAATATTTAATGTTTTATTTTTTCAGTTTTGCATTTGAGAAATTCATTTATAGCAAAACAGCCATGTTTTATTGGTGATTCTTAGTCACTAAACTGACTTCTCTTATAGAACAAAAACTATGTTCTATTGTATTTACTTCAAGAGTTATTTTATTGTGAGAATTTATGTTTACCATAAGTGTATAATACTGGTTTTATATCAGAAATGGTATCTTACAGAAAAATATTTTACTATCATACCAACTAAAAGGCTATACCGTAGTAATATTTCTGCATCGATATATCCTATTGGATGTACAGGTATTTTGGGTACTCCCACTCCATCTTCAACATTAAGTCTGAAAGTGTACTCTGTAAAAATCAAATGCATAAATGAAAATTTAAAAATCTGAAGGAGTGTGAAGGAATTTCTTGAATTACTGTTCATGTTTGCTGTGCATTTAAAAGTACATCAAAAATTTAAGTTTCCCTAAAGGCAAGGATTGTTTTCCCCAATATGGCTTTCTCAATTCAACCATAAACATTTTGTCAGTTACATTTCAATAATATCAGTTATAGATATCATAGAGTCTCAAATTTGTTTTATATGCACATAATTCTCCTAAATTTTATAAAAAAATATTTTATTTGCTCAAGGTGTTAGTATGATTTATTGAAAAGGTATTCTAATAACCAGAAGGCACTAAGATACCCTGGAATAAGTATACTTTCTTACAACTTTGAAAAGGCAATTTTGCCCACCACCATCATCCAAAGAACATACATTATTATTCAATCACAGCAGACCTAGGAATTTAATCTATAGAAATTTTCATAAAGACTTCGACATATATACATACACAAATGTTCACAGTGAAATTATTTAGTGCTTAACAAATTTAAGGCAAGCATTCACCAGCAAATCAAATGTTTGGAAAAAAAGAATCTCGAATTTTAAAATTAGAAACAGAAAAATCAAGGAAATTTATGAAATCTTAATAATTTTAATAAAACAATAAGTAAACATTCTTTTCAAAGATAGACTGAAAAATATTGCCTGTCTTCAAATTTCACTGGGACTTTGGCTTCAGCCAAAATAAAGAAAAAGAAGCAGGCTTTAATTTTTTTTTTCCAGGCCTGGGGCTTGAACTTAGGGCCTGAGCACTGTCCCTGGCTTCACTTCACCACTAGGCCATATTCTCAGCCCCAAGAAGCAGGCTCTAAATTCGTGTCTGAAACAATTTATAGAAGGACTAAAATGTCCTATCATAAGATTTTTTTCCTATTAAGTATCTTTATAATTGTTGAAACAAAAAGAAAAAAACCCCACTACATACATAACTAAAATAACACTATTGGCTGGGGATATGGCCTAGTGGCAAGAGTGCTTGCCTTGTATACATGGAGCCCTGGGTTCAATTCCTCAGCACCACATATATAGAAAGGGCCAGAAATGGTGCTGTGGTTCAAGTGGCAGAGTGCTAGCCTTGAGCAAAAAGAAGCCAGGGACAGTGCTCAAGCCCTATGTCCAAACCTCAGGACTGGCAAAAAACAAAAACAAAACATCAAAATAAAATAACACTATTCACTAATCTGATTCAATACACATTTTTAGTACTTCATCCAACAACAGGGTATATATTATTTTCAAGTGTATATGGAATGTGTTTTAGAATATATTCTAAGCCATAAAATGTGTTTCAATAAATACAAAAAGTAATAGAAAGTATAGTCTCTCATCCTGTGGAAACAAATTAGAAGTCAATATAAGAAAAATACCTAGACATACTTCAGTTTTTGGAAACTCAAACCACTCACTTATAAATAAACACTGTGTGAAAGGATAAAAGAGAAATGACAGGTGATTTGAAATTGGGTAGAAATAAAAACATGATACACCAAATACTGTAAGATGCAACTAAAGCACTGTTTAGACAAATTATCAAGTGGTAGAGCACTAGCCTTGAGCACAAAAGCTTAGAGACAGAACTCAAGCCTGGAGTTCAAGCCCCAGGACTGGCACAGAAAGTAAAAACATAAAATACAAAGAGCCGGGTGCTGGTCACTCACCCCTGAAATCCTAGCTACTCAGGAAGCTGAGATCTGAGGGTCTCAGTTCAAAGCCAGCACAGGCAGAAAAGTCTGTGAGACTCTATCTCCAATTAGCCACCAGAAAACCAGAAGTGGTGCTGTGGCTCAAGTGGTAGAGTGCTAGCCTTGAGCTGAAGAGCTCAGGGACAGTGCCCAAGCCCAGAGTTCAAGCCCTACAACTGACCAAAACAACGGAAATACTTTGGCTTCCTTAGTAGTAGTAATCCAGATGATATATGTGCAACCATTATAGCTTTAATGTTACTCTGTTGATGAATGCTTTCATCCATCTAAAAGAATAAGAAGTGTATTTCAGAGGTGGCAGACCAACAGGCTTGACCACTACCTTTAGCTGGATAGCCTGGAGTGAGTGGGTCACCAGCACCATTCAAATTCAACACGTTTCCTCTCTGTACTGCAGTTCCAGGAAGGTTCCATCCTTTGGGATATGGCTGTACCTCAGGGGCAAAGTAGTCAGCTGGATCTGAGTACAAGATGATTCCTATGGCTCCTGCTAACATGGCATTTTTAACCTGCAGGCACGATATGAAATCCATGACACAGAAATGACAAATGACTGGCTTCCTCATTCAAAATTAATTAGATAAGGTAAGAAAATGTAGACACTGGTTTTGAACTTGTCATTAAATATTCATCTTTCTTTGCTTTGAAAATAATATCCTTGTTGGAAGACCTAACAAATGTCAGCTTATTTTACAAAACCCTCAACAATTTATCAACGCTATCATTCTGAAACCTGCAAAATTGATCTCTCCTTCTTCTTTGTACTTTTTGGTACATATTTCCACTATAGGAAAGATTATCGTGAGTTAAAACACTGTATAAGTATATGTCTCTACTATTAGACCAATAGTATTATTGAGAACATTAATTATAGCTTACACTATCAAAATTTTGCACATTTACAAATATTTATGTACTTAAGCTGATTTGTAATTTTATGCAGAATGTTTACAATGTGTTTTTAAATTCTTTGTAATATTTCTCTAATAATTCAAACTGGAGAATAGGAATATCTATCTTGTACAATCAATTCTTTATTAGCACAAGTACTATAGTAGAAGATATGTACCTATTAGTGTGATTTACTAAAAAGATATTCTAATAATCAGAAGGCATTAACCTAACACAGAAGAAGTATACTCTATGACATTTTTCAAAAGGTAATTTTGCCAACCACAAACATCCAAAGCACATACATTACAATTCATTCATATCAGTCCTAGGAGTTTATACCATAGATTCATACTATTATTTGAGATGTATGTATATATGTGTGTATGTATATATATACATATATACATATATATGTGTGTATATACACATTGTGAACAAGTTCACAATGAAACAAATTTAGTGCTAAGAAATTTAAGGCAAGGGGGCTGAGAATATGGCCTAGTGGCAAGAGTGCTTGCCTCATATACATGAAGCCCTGGGTTCGATTCCTCAGCACCACATATATAGAAAAGGCCAGAAGTGGTGCTGTGGCTCAAGTGGCAGAGTGCTAGCTTCGAGCAAAAAGAATCCAGGAACAGTGCTCAGGCCCTGAGTCGAAGCCCCAGGACTGGCAAAAAAAAAAGGAAATTTAAGGCAAGCATCCATCAATGGGAGGTATAAAATAATTTTTCATCAATTCTATAACATATGTCACCATTTAAATAAGCAAGGTATTTCATAAGTAGTTATACAGAAGTCACAATGGTATCTGCTGCCCTAAGTGTGTCTATCTAACAAATTCATTTGTAATAAGGAGTTCTATGAAATTGGTGTTATAATCAGCATTCCCACTTTATATACAAGTAAAGTTTAGCATAGCAGGATTAAGTAAAGGATATGAAGAACAAAGGCTCAGACCAGACCAGAACCAGGTGGTAAGGGTCTCATGTATTTTACTCTTACTTACATTATATAACTCTCAGTGTGTTGGGATTGAAGTATGCGCACAAGTTGTGGCTAAGTGAGAACATAAAGTTACATAATGCACAGTGTATCATAGCCTCTTAGTAAAAAAAACTTGTGTGCATTTCTGTGTGTGTGTGTGTGTGTGTGCGCGTGTGCATGTAGAGCAAGTATATGCAGAGAGATTTATATTTTGATGAATTAGGTTGGGAAAGAGCTACTAAGGTTAAATTGCTTTTTGTAAGGTTAAATTTCTATGCAATAGGGCTGGGGATATGGCGTAGTGGCAAGAGTGCTCGCTTTGTATACATGAGGCCCTGGGTTCAATTCCCCAGCACCACATATACAGAAAACGGCCAGAAGTGGTGCTGTGGCTCAAGTGGCAGAGTGCTAGCCTTGAGCAAAAAGAAGCCAGGGACAGTGCTCAGGCCCTGAGTCCAAGCCCCAGGACTGGCCAAAAAATAAAAATAAAAAATAAAATATAAAAAATTTCTATGCAGGGCTGGGAATATGGCCTAGTGGCAAGAGAGCCTGCCTCGTATACATGAAGCCCTGGGTTCAATTCCCCAGTACCACATATATGGAAAACAGCCAGAAGTGGCGCTGTGGCTCAAGTGGCAGAGTGCTAGCCTTGAGCAAAAGGAAGCCAGAGAGAGTGCTCAGGCCCTGAGTCCAAGGCCCAGGACTGACAAAAAAAAAAAAAAATCTATGCAATAAAGTTGAATAATTCAGAAAAGATTTCCTTTATATAAATTTCATTCATTTAAAGTTTAAAAGGCAAATATTACTTTCATTAAAAAATTAATTACAACACGGTAAAAAAAAAAGACAAACAACTACAAAAGCAATACTTGCAAAACTGTTTGGTGTAAGTGAACTGAACACTGAACACCTCGGGGGGGGGAGGGAAAGGGGAGGAGGGAGGGGGGTATGAGGGACAGGGTAACAAACAGTACAAGAAATGTATCCATTGCCTAACGTATGAAACTGTAACCTCTCTGTACATCAGTTTGATAATAAAAATTTGAAAAAAAAAGAAATAATAACTCCTCCTCACATAAAAAAATTAATTACAGGGGCTGGGAATATGGCCTAGTGGCAAGAGTGCTTGCCTCGTATACATGAGGCCCTGGGTTCGATTCCTCAGCACCACATATACAGAAAATGGCCAGAAGTGGCGCTGTGGCTCAAGTGGCAGAGTGCTAGCCTTGAGCAAAAAAGAAGCCAGGGACAATGCTCAGGCCCTGAGTCCAAGGCCCAGGACTGGCAAAATAATAATAATAATAATAAAATAAAATAATTACAGCCAAGTACCAATAGCTCCCACCTGCTAGTCAGGAGCATAAGATCCAGAGTATCACAGTTCAAAGCAAGCTGGGGCAGAAAAGTTCATGAGAATTCATCTCCAAATAGTTAACAAAAAAGTAAGATCTAAAACCAAACAACTACTAAACATAAAAAGGTCTAGAATAAACCTATCAGTGGATCACAATAGCCCAACAGCTATGTACACATGATCATATAAGATGAGGATAAGCAAAAACAACTTCCAGATAAGGACACAGGAGGATTCTACTGTTGATGTTATCTTTATAGTTCTAGTGAATTTCCTGTGGTGTACCCTACGTGGTTACTGTATATGATTTTGGTACAATGGATATTGTATATATGCCTACCTGATCTAGGGAAGGGAAAGAAAAATGAGGGTGTAAGATATCACAAGAAATGTATTCAGGGCTGGGAATATGGCCTAGTGGCAAGAGCGCTTGCCTCCTATAAATGAAGCTCTTGGTTCGATTCCCCAGCACCACATATATGGAAAACGGCCAGAAGGGGCGCTGTGGCTCAGGTGGCAGAGTGCTAGCCTTGAGCAGGAAGAAGCCAGGGACAGTGCTCAGGCCCTGAGTCCAAGGCCCAGGAATGGCCAAAAACAAAAACAAAAAACAAGAAATGTATTCACTGCCCTATTATGTAACTATACCCCCTTTGCACAACACCTTGTCAATAAAATTTAATTTCAAAAAAAGAAGTAAGCCAGGGCTGGGGATATGGCCTAGTGGCAAGAGCACTTGCCTTGTATACATGGAGCCCTGGGTTCAATTCCCCAGCACCACATACACAGAAAACGGCCAGAAGTGGTGCTGTGGCTCAAGTGGCAGAGTGCTAGCCTTGAGCAAAAGGAAGCCAGGGATGGTGCTCAGGCCTTGAGTCCAAGCCCCAGGAATGGCCAAAAAAAAAAAAAAGTAAGCCAGAGGTTTGGCCCAAGTTGAGCACCATCCATGACTAAGCAAGTCCATCCTGTGTGAGACCCTGAGTTCAAATCCTAATACCACCAAGAACATTTAATGTAATTTTCCTTTCTAGATCCACGATGTATGAAACACGAATTTCTGTGCACATGACAATGAGGTATGAAACACAAAGTTCCATGCATTCATGACAAACACCAAAAAAATATTCAAGCAGTGTTGGAAACTTGTGAAGCAAGTGGATCAAGTACATTTATATGTATAAATCTATCTTCACTCTTTCCCTTTAGAAATGTAATACCATACTTTATTTCCTCTGAAGATTTTCCCATATCTTGCAATAACAATCTTCCCAGTGCAGTTGATGCTCATTTCTCTTTCTAGCTTGAAAAAGTCTTCAGTGCGAGCATAATTCACATACACAAGCTCTCCCTACAGGGTAAGGGAAAAGATATAGAGTACAACTGAAATTAAAGAGAATAACAGGGCTGGGGATATAGCCTAGTGGCAAGAGTGCCTGCCTCGGATACACGAGGCCCTAGGTTCGATTCCCCAGCACCACATATACAGAAAATGGCCAGAAGCGGCGCTGTGGCTCAAGTGGCGGAGTGGTAGCCTTGAGCAGGAAGAAGCCAGGGACAGTGCTCAGGCCCTGAGTCCAAGGCCCAAGACTGGCCAAAAAAAAAAAAAAAAAAAAAAAAAAGAGAATAACAAATACATTCATTGGGTTGAGAAGAATGGGAGAGAATAATGAAATAGGTGATATCAATCATGATGCATTGTACTTATAAACTGATTTGTTGAATAGTAAACCATTCGGACAACTACTAAAACATAATAAAATTAATTTAAAATATGTGTTTGTTTCATGAAACTGCACTGGCCATCTTTCTTTCCTTATTTTGGGATTCATTAAAAAAATGTGGAGTGCTTTAGAAAGCTTTTCAAAACCTTTCAAAATCATGAACATATTTAAACAGGAAATATATATTTTTTAAAGTGTGTTTTAGAGAAGTTATCAATATATATGGACGCATAGGAATGAGTAAATATCATTTTTGAAATGTCATTATGCTGGGAGTTGGTGACTCATGCCTGTAGCTACTTAGGAGGCTGAGATCCAAGGATCTTAATTTGAGGCCAGCCCAGGCAGGAAAGTCCATGAGTCTCTTATCTCCAATTAGTTAATCCCCAAAATAGAAGCTGAGCAGCGGCTCAAATGGTACAGTGCTACCCTTAAGCTAAAAGGCTCAGGGACAACACACACACAATTAAAAGTAAACCAACTATGTTTCATCTCCTACCATGATGTTAACTGAATTTTTGTGATATAACCTACTAAAACAGATCCATAAATTTATTTTTTAAAAACCTCAGATTGGGCTGGGGATATAGCCTAGTGGCAAGAGTGCCTGCCTCGGATACACGAGGCCCTAGGTTCGATTCCCCAGCACCACATATACAGAAAACGGCCAGAAGCGGCGCTGTGGCTCAAGTGGCAGAGTGCTAGCCTTGAGCGGGAAGAAGCCAGGGACAGTGCTCAGGCCCTGAGTCCAAGGCCCAGGACTGGCCAAAAAAAAAAAATAATGATATATGACTGATATATGACTGTTAACAAAGGGAGACGGAGAGACAGTAGAGACCAAGTCTGTGAATACTGTATATGTTCTTGATACATTGTATATTGCATATATGTCAACCTGACCTAGACAAGGGATAGAAAAACAGGTTGTAAGATATCATAAGAAATGTACACACTGCCCTACTATGTAATTGCACCCTCTTTGCACAACACCTTGTAAAAAAAATTTATGTCCAATTAATAAAAAAAATAAAAAAATTAAAAAAAAATAAAAAATAAAAAAATAAAATAAATAAAATAAATAAAATAAAAACCTCAGATTACAAATAATGGAAAGAAGCTTATAGGACATTTATAGTTCTTACTGAGTCAAAGCATGATTGTTTTGTTTTATTTTTAATTTCGGAGTGTCATGTGCATCAGTAGGAACTCTGCTTTCAGCATATTTATCTACTTTTTGGTAGCATTCTTTCCTATTAAAAAGAAATGTTTTGGGACTGGGGATATAGCCTAGTGGCAAGAGTGCCTGTCTCGGATACACGAGGCCCTAGGTTCGATTCCCCAGCACCACATATACAGAAAATGGCCAGAAGCGGCGCTGTGGCTCAAGTGGCAGAGTGCTAGCCTTGAGCAGGAAGAAGCCAAGGACAGTGCTCAGGCCCTGAGTCCAAGGCCCAGGACTGGCCAAAAAAAGAAAAAGAAAAAAATAAAAAAATAAAAAAAAAAAGAAATGTTTTTTACTTTGGAAGGGTGTTCACAGTACTGGACATTAAACAATTGGTGAGTACACATAAGGTCTGAGCAAAGCTACTTGTTTTAATTCCTCTACACAGGGTTTTATGCAACAAAGAAAGATTTAAAGATAGCTAAACAATGCTTTGTATTTTACCTCTGGCATGCCTTGGGGTGAGAAAGCGCTGTAGGGTGGCACAATATTTGTAACAGTCTCGTATCCATCTGGTGGTGATTCAAGGTATGATGTTTTGAAAATCTACCAAGAATTGAAGTCAAGTTAGAGAAAAGCATTCCAACTAGTACACAATCCTAGGTAACTGAAGTCTGTTATAAAATGTAAACAGAACTGGGCATGTCAGCACAGGCCTGTAATCTCAGTACCTGTAAGGCCAATGCTCATAAGAGAATTATAAAACAAGACAATAAAAAATGGGGAGTCAAAGGAGACATTCTTAAGCTGAGGATGAAGGCCAGTGCTAGAGAGCATACCTAGTGTATATATAGCCCGCGGCAGCACCACAAACAAACAAAAATGGAGCGCTTGTGATTTCCTTTGACTACGCCTTTGAAACTTCCCTTTTAGACCTCTTCTCTTTCTCATTTTCACTTCAGTGTTTCCCTATTTCTTATCCCTGGTTTATGCTTATTTTTAGATATCTCTTCCCTGTGAGAAACTTCACTGACTACCAAATTTTACAAAAGGCTAATATGGTTTTGATGTCAAGCATATCACACTCATACATTTAAGAGCCCAATAAGAGCTTTGATGTTTAAGCTCAACATACGATTTTTTAAATCTTTTATTACTCTGCGTTCTACATCTGCTTCTGCACCCCTACATACATAAAATCCTGACAGAATGTCTCCTGAAACATTTTTTACTTGACTCTGATCTCTTTCTTCTTCTGATCCATCATGCTAGGATACTTCCTGTTTCTCAATTTCACCCTTCATCCATCTCCTTGCTAACATCCTGATTCAGGACTTCAACTGTCACCTGAGCTATTGTCTTCAGAAAACAATGTCAATTTCTTGTCTAGTTTAGGTATAATCTACAGATTCCACATGTATACACACTGAAGTGCTTTTCCAGTCACATCTCCCGGAATTAGGAATTCTCATCAGGCCCTTCCACCTGAAATTCAAGTGTGAGCTACTCTCTGGGACAAATCAACCGGTTTATTCCTTACCAAAGCCCAGTTTGTGTTCTATATTATTGAAATACAAAAAATCTTAAGTTTTACCAATAATACTAAACTATTTCTTCATACCTTTGCCAGTATTTTCTTCTGTCTACATTTCTCTTAGCTTGTTTTGCTTTTTCTCTTAAGCTCTTTAATGACTCACATATCAACTCTCTTAGGAAGACTTCTCTACTGGGCTCTCCAAAAGGGCTTCATTACCCATTTCTCTGCTGATAAAGAGCCTCAGTTATTCTCCTCATAACAATTACTCTACTGATTTTTTTTTCAGGCTGGAGAGAGAACTTTATTTTCCCAAACTGCCGCAGCCCTCTTGGGGTCTGATGACATGATGGAGATTCATGGCCAAAGGACTCTACTGATTTTATATACTGATTTAACGTGACATATCCAATTGTCCTTATCACCTTGCTTGGGCAAAGGACTCATGTCTTCATCTTCATGTTAGGCCTGAAGACCTAGCACCAGGCGTAACACATAGTAGGCATTAAATAATTTACAACTAACTTCCTTAAGGATGTAAATTCTATTATGCTAGTAACAATTTTCTCTTTGTACTTCTTCCTTCATTTTAATACAAAAGTGAGGGATTATAAAATATAGAAAGGCACCAACAATTATACATCACCTCAGTTCCATGTCCATCCACAATTGATATATAATTAGCATTTGTCTCATTGGGATAAGAAAGGAGAACATCATAATGAACCAAGTCGGCTGAATCCAATCCAAATCTTTTCCATTGCATCTGGATTTCCTTGGCAAGCAGTAAATTTTGTGCTGTTCCTGCCAGATGTGGAAGTTTTGTAAAAGAACTACAAAACAGAAAAAAAATAAATTAACCAAAAGTAGGAATTAAAGAGTACATTCAATTCTTAAAATTACTCTAGATAAGCTGTACTTCAGCACTATCAGTTCTATATCAGATATAAAAAGGGATTTAAAAAAACCCAACTAGACATATCAATTACTATTTTTTCTCCCTCCCTCTCCTTCTCTTTACCTCTCTCCCACCTCCTTCTTTCTGCAGTGCTAAGCACTGAATTTAGGGCCTAGCATAAAATAGCAAATCTAAATTATTAGTTATGCTGAATTTTAAATTAATATACAGATAAGGTTTTCATATTATGCTCTTTCAAAAAAGAACATTTTCCATGGTAAAAGCAATCTTCAGAGGATGGTGGAAAAACTCTTACCAGTGCTTCTTCTTCTTAGTGATTATAAGTAAATGGAGGCTATTTAGGGAAGATGTTTAGGGGAGATGTTAATGTTTGCCAAAAAACAGTCCCTTGCTTCTACATGTACTTAAATACTTTTATTTTCTTGCCTCCAATATTGGGACTCAGTGCCTCAAGCTCTCACCTAGCTTGCTTGCTTGCTAACTGCCAATGCTCTACAACTTGAACCACACCTCAAATCTGGCATTTTGCTCATTAACTGGAGATGAAATCTTGTCAATTCTTCTGTTTAGCTTGGTTTCAAACTTCAACCCTCTAGATCTCATCCTCCTACATAGCTAGGATTATAGACATGAGTCACCAGCACTTGGCACTTGGCTTAATTATTTCAATAATCAACTTCATTGTGTATGTAGTTGTTCTTTTATCTTGTTCAAATTAAAGTGTGCATTTTTATTTTTATACTATACAGGGCTTAGCTCTTGTCTATTACTGAGGCAATATAGGTTTGTTGAACAAAAGTTAGGTAATGCTTTCTCCTATGGTGTAACTGAGTTGTAGCATTTAAGTGACTTCATTGATATTTCTTAGAGATACTTATTTTCCTTTGGATGACTAATACATTTAAACCGTTTTCTACTAGTGAGAGTAGAACATAAATAAATACTTTTGTACATTGGTTTTCAAATTATTCACAAGACTGGTTTTGGTAAAAGTCCACTAAAATTTATTAAAATTGTATTATATACTGAGCACCCTGATGCCACTTTCATATCTGGAGGCAAAGTGACACTTCTTAACAACTCATCTGGTCTTAAAATGCTTACCAGTTACTTAAAATGCTTATGAAGCTCTGCACATCCTAAATCCTACATTAGAAGTTCACACTCAGCTAGGAAAGATGTTGCTTGCCTACAGAGACAGGAGGAGCTCATGTTTGAGGCCAGCCGCATAAAGGTAGTAGTGAGACTCTGTTTCAAAATTAGAAAAACAAAAATAAAGGCTGAGGTTATAGACCAAGTGGTAGAGGTCTTGTCTAATATGGGCAAGTCTCTGAGTTCAGTCCCCAGAACTTCAACACATGAATGAATAAATAAACAGATACAAGATAGATAGATGTATGGATGGTGGACAATAGATGGATGGATGAATAGACGGATAGATGATAGATAAATGGATCTCACGCTCAAACAGATCATATAAAACCCTCTTTTGTCTGGCCCATCTTTCCACTTTTTCAGCTTCATTTCCTACTGCTCTCCTTATACTTTTCTCTGTTCTGTGCTATTGTTCCATCCTCATTTGCATCTTGAAAGAATTATACTGTCCCCCAAGAACTTGTAACCTTTGCACAAAGTCTTTTTTGCCAGTCCTGGGGCTTGAGCTCGGGGCCTGAGCACTGTCCCTGGCTTCCTTTTGCTCAAGGTTAGCACTCTACCACTTAAGCCACAGCACCACTGCTGGCTTTTTCTGTTTATGTGCTGCTGAGGAATCAAACCCAGGGCTTCATGCATGCTGGGCAAGCACTCTACTGCTAAGTCAGTTTCCTAGCACACACAAAGTGTTCTTTCAGACAGAAACATTGCCTCATCTATCTGAATTTTCTTCACTCTTTCCCACCTGTAAACTATGAACAATCCACAGAGACTCTGCATCTATCACCTTCTCTGTATAGTTTTCTTTCTCAATAACATTCAGTGAAAGCAGAAGATTTCAGAGATTTGCTATCTTCCATCTTTTTGTTGTTGTTTGTTGGTTTGCCAGCCCTGGGGCTTGAACTCAAGGCCTGGGCACTGTCCTGGAGCTTCTCTTGCTCAAGGCTAGCACTCTACCACTTGAGCCACAGCCACCACTTCCAGATTTTTTCTGTTTATGTGTTACTGAGGAATAGGGCTTCATGCATGTTAGATAAACACTCTGCCACTAAGCCACATTTCCAACCCTCTTCCATATTTGTTTAAAAACATAGAAATTAATTGG
Source organism: Perognathus longimembris pacificus (assembly GCF_023159225.1). Lineage (NCBI taxonomy): Eukaryota > Metazoa > Chordata > Mammalia > Rodentia > Heteromyidae > Perognathus > Perognathus longimembris. The sequence goes on along the minus strand of NC_063164.1, from coordinate 87,165,143 downwards.
ACAGACTTATTTTATATCCACAGAAGAAAATAGACTGAGGTTGGCATATTTAATTTCTACTTAACGTAACTAATTATTGATGATTTTCTTCAGTGAACAGCAAATCTCTTATAATTAAGGAAAATATATTTCTTTAAGTGTAGAGGGGGGAGAGGGGAATGAGGGAGGAGGTAACAAACAGTACAAGAAATGTATCCAATGCCTAACATATGACACTGTAACCTCTCTGTACATCACTTTGACAATAAGAAAAAAAGTTTTAAAAATGAAGATAGAGGTTTAGCCATGAACTTTTGTTCTTTTGCTTCCTATCAACTCACTAAAATAAAAATAGGACAGAAAAGAAAAAGAGCAGGAGGGTATACAAGCCTTCACATCTGAGTTTCCTAACCCTATGCCTCACCTACTAAGTTGATTAATATTAGGAGAAAAAAGTAAAAACAAGAAGAACTATTCTTTCTAGATATCTATATTAACTGTGAAAAGCATTCAGAATTTCATTGGGAATTTCATTTTATTGGGAATAATAGGTTATGCATGCCTTCCCAAAGCAATCATTACAAGAATTGTTTTGTACATTGGTTGAAAGGGTGATTTGTTTAGTGTGTTTGCTTAGCTTATTAAGTTTGTTTACCTTCTTGTAAAAACTTTCAAAATGTACTTTTTATAGAGATGTGCTTATTTTATATAAATTACACATCAATAAAGCTTTGGGGGGATTGTTTTCCTTTTTTTTTGCTTCTCTCTCTCTTTTTTTGTGCCAGTCCTGGGCCTTGAATTCAGGGCCTGAGCACTATCCCTGGCTTCCTTTTGCTCAAGGCTAGCACTCTGCCACTTGAGCCACAGTGCCACTTCTGGCCACTTTCTATATATGTGGTGCTGGGGAATCGAACCCAGGACTTCATGTATACGAGGCAAGCACTTTTGCCACTAGGCCATATTCCCAGCCCCCCCCCCCTTTTTTTTTTTTGCTTCTCTTCTACTGGTACTTCCCTTGTTCTGCTTTGCTTGCTCGGCTAGCATCATATCACTTGCGTCATGCCTCCTGCCTGACTTTGTTGGTTATGTAACTAGAAGTGTACTTTACTAAAAGGTTCATCACATTTTAGAGTATATACATTCCACCTGTAAAGCAATTGAGTTATTAAAGTGACACATTTCTCAGAGCATCTGCAGACCAAAATAAATGTGCAAGTGACCACTTTCAAATGCAATCATGCTATTCAGTATACACTGTAGAAAATGACCTATGTAACTTGTGGGCAGAAAGGGAAACTCTAGTAAAGTTAAGGAAGGGTTGACATTGCCCAGAAAAAGAAATATGATTATTGCCTGTCTTATGAAATGGTAAGCCCTCTACAGCATCTTAATAATAACAATACAATTAATTTTTTTAAGTTCAAAAATGGTGCCAGACACTAGTGACTGCAATCTGTGTATAATTCTAGTTGGTCAAAGATCTGAAGATTGTGGTTTGAAGTAGGCCAGGAAAGAAGCAATAAGTAAACAAGTAAGAGCTCAAGATTGTGAGTTTAAGTCCCATACTGGCAAACTTTTCCCAACCCCTAAGTGAGAGCCCAGATTGTGAATTTAAGCCCCGTACTAGCAAACTCTACCTCACCCCTGCCACCCCCAAAAACATTCTAAAATGTTTCCTTGAATATGATTCTTTTTCAACCTTGGCAGCAGAAGAATTTGTACTGATTATTCTTGTTTTCATTCCACTACAAATAAATAACAAAGTTATATTTTCACAATAAGATAATGATTTAACTAAGAGCAAAAATCTGGAACATTGATCTCCTTCCCACTAATTTACTAAGTCTGCAACTTTCCAGTACTTTCTAGCACAAGGCAGTATATTAAAGATAAGAGGAAGAAAGAAAAGAAAATGAAAAAAATTACTGAGTAAATCAAAGCTGTTGATTAAGTTCATGACTGAGAAACAAAGAAGAACATTGAGTTGCAGTGCAAAATTACAAGAAGTGCAAACATCTTCCAATAAACCGAAGAACAGACAAGCAGGTAAAGGATGAAGTTTTAGGGAGGAAATTCCAAGGTCTATACCAAGCTACCACTCCAAAGTAGCTTGAAGAGACATTTGAAATGACCACAAATTAATGACTAGCATAATTTCACACATAGAAGACTGCTTAAATGGATAGAACGTGTATTTTTTTTTTATGTATTTGCCTGTACAGTATTTTCAACACTATTTTTTAGGATTAAAAAAAATCCAGCCAGGGCTGGGGATATGGCCTAGTGGCAAGAGTGCCTGCCTCATATACGTGAGGCCCTGGGTTCGATTCCCCAGCACCACATATACAGAAAATGGCCAGAAGTGGAGCTGTGGCTCAAGTGGCAGAGTGCTAGCCTTGAGCAAAAAGAAGCCAGGGACAGTGCTCAGGCCCAGAGTCCAAGCCCCAGGACTGGCCAAAAAAAAAAAAAAAAAAAAAAAAAATTCAACCAGAAGCTGGTGGATCATGACTGTAATCCTAGGTACTCAGGAGGCTGAGATCTGAGAATTGAGGTTCAAAACCAGCTGGGGCAGGAAAGTTCATGAGATTCTTATCTCCAATTAGTCAGCAGAAAACCTGAAGTGGAGCTGTGGGTCAAAGTGGTAGATCACTAGCCTTGAGCTCAGGGACAGTGCCCAGACCCTGGGTTCAAGCCCTGTGACCAACAACAACAAAAATCCAAACTTACCGAAGGAATGCTTTGATGTTTTCGGCTTTCATTTCTGATAGCAGTTTCCATTTTGTACTTTGATAATAGCGTGCTGAAATGGTTGTTTCTTTAACAGGCTTAATAAACCAGCCTGTGGGGGAAACAGACAGACAGACAGACACACACACACACACACACACACACACAATTGCTTTAGACACTTAAAGGACAGGAAAGAAAAAGGCAATACTAAACAAATTTAGTTTAAATGTAGAGATCTTTAAAATTCTGATGTGTGACATAAGCAGCTACTTAGGACAGATTACTCAGGAGATGCACTTTCTTTTGTTATATATTATGCATCTGCTTTTTCCCTCCCTTGGTGTTTAAGTCTGTCTTTTGCTTTTTGTTGTGACAGAGCTTCACTTCTGGGCTCAGGCTAGTCCAGAGCTCATCATCCTGCTGCCTTTTGTCCTTAGTCCTGGGATAAGACATGCACTATCATGTCTAGCTCAAAAACACTTATTTAAGTGGTGGTGCTGTCTATATTTATTGATAACATACTCCTTCATTTGTTTTGTTGTAAGGGAGAGTCTTGTTACATAGGCAAAGCTAGCCTGGCTCACTGTGTGACCCAGACAACTTAGAACTCATGATCTCCCTTCTTCAACCCTAATCAACCAGACACAGTTTTGACCAATTAATATTACTTGGAAAGGAAACCATATGCTTCACCCTATCCTTAGTGGCAGCCCTCTATTGTGTTTCCACCAGTCTGTAACAGTAAACTAAATTCAAAATAGCATTTAACAAATGTGAATTTTGACCACAAATGCATTTCATTGGTTTCTGCTTGGGCTGAAATTCAGTGGAAATTCAGCTAGTCTTGGAGCCAGAGTATCCCGTGCCCCCTCCAGCTTCAGTGTTTGTTATCTGGCTGGGCAGAGAGAGAGGCTCCTGGGTCCCAGGAAGGTCTCCTGTGCACTTACCCACTGTAAAGCCCACCAGGAAAGATGCCAGCGCTGCCGACACGCAAGCCACACACACCCAAAGGTACAGCCGGCCCCCGGACTTCGCCATGGCCTTTCGGGCTCTGAAGCTGGAGCGCAGGATGAAGTGGCAAGCCTCTGGGCTGCAAAGGAGCAGAGAAAATGGGTGATGATCTTGTAGATGGCCACGGATTCAGACCGCCCAGTACGTCCGGCCCTCCCTACCCCCTCCTCTAGGTCCCTGAAGAAAACAAGTGAGAAGAAAGCCAGAAAGCTCTTCTGAGCCAGGAACCACTTTCTTTGTGTTGGAAAGAAACTTCTTTTCTGTGGATCTTGCAGTTACGGGCAAAGTTGGCTGCAGAACTGCTCGAGTTTTCCCAGTTGTTTCTAAACAACTCTGTTATCTACTGCTACTTCCTTACTACACCCAAATTTCAGTAATTTGGCTGCAAGGATTAAATTCTTTTCCTTTCCTCTGGGTTAGTTTGCTTCCAGATTCTCTGTGTCAATTTCTAATTACTAAAATTTGGGACAAAAAATGCGGTATCCTGGTTAGTCCACTGTGACACATTGTCATTGCAAGGAACCAGCAAAACAGATAGGATAGACTCCCGTGGTTCCCCTGAAGAGAACAGACTGGAGCAACTCTGTGTTATTTACCCAGATGTGAGGCTTTAAAGGTTGTACTTAACTCTTGACTCACTCCATTTTATGAAGCAATAGTTTTGACCTAAACTACTCCATTTTGAGTATGAATGCCAAAACAGAATAATTCTACATTTTATTTATGCAAGTAAACAACTACCAAGTGGAAAGGCTGATAAATAATTTAATTATGCAAATAAATAATCGATAATATTACTAAATGAAATTTAAACTACACGGACCCATATCAAACCTCAAGTCAGGAACTACAAGCTCAGGAACTAATCAAACACATTAGACTCTGTGATTCATTCAGCTTCCTCATCTGAATCATATGAAAAGATAGGCTATGTTCCTAGCCCTGGGAAATAACAATGCAAGTTGATCAATTATCTTGAGACAAACTCCCAACTATGTTTTGGGGGCTTCTGCTCAGCCTCCCCCTGTATTTGAAGTGACCCATTCAATTGCCTGAAAATCATATCCATGACTGAACTTAATTCTGTCCTATGCAAAATTGAACCACGACTCACTGCACCTCAGAGCAATTCCACATATTGACAAAATCATCAGTTAGGTGGCTGGGTTCTCTATTAGTATCTTATCTGACCAACTGCAAAGACTGCATCTGAATCTGTGGCCTGCCTGCAATATAAGATTTACAAAATAGGCTGCGAATGTGGTCTAGTGGTAGAGTGCTTGCCCAGCATGCATGAAGCCCTGGATTCGATTCCTCAGCACCACATATATAGAAAAGGCCAGAAGTGGTACTGTGGCTCAAGTGGTAGAGTGCTTGCCTTGAGCAAAAAGAAGCCAGGGACAGTGCTCAGGCCCTGAGTTCAAGCCCCAGGAGTGGCAAAAACAAACAAACAAGATTTACAAAATAGTATTCCTTGTAAATAGAATTCCTACATCCACCCCTCTTATCTCAAAGGGACATTTTAGCAATTAACAATTGACTTCTCCTGTAAGAAACAGTTTTGCTGTTAAAGCAGAATTCCCGAATCCTATGAATGCTTTGATCTTTCTGTAATCTATATATTATCATGTACTTTGTGATCTGAGTGATATTAGCTTTGGAAACTGGAACACAGAATCTTGCCAAAAATGTTGCAATCTCACAGAAAAGGAAAAGATTTTAATCCTTGCAACCAAATTTCAGTAATTCTTGAAATAAGTGTCAACAATTGACTTCACCATACAAACCAAACCTAAATAGTGTTTGCCAAATGAATGCCAAAGAAATTATTGATTTATTGCTATTCAATACATCCTAGCATTATGGAAAGACAAAAGTATTTCTGGCTGTTTTTGACATCCCCATAATCTGAACAAGTCATCAAATTATTACCCTTCTGTTTCTTCTCCATTACTTGATGTTTCTACATACCTCATTCAATTGCTGTAAATTCAAATCCATCAAATTAGCTACTGGGAAAGTTATTATTACTATAGTACAGGTCTTAGTAAAATTATATTACCGATAATATTTTTTATTTGATTGGTTTTGTTCTGTGCCAATATTGGGGTTTGAACTCAGGGCTTTGAACTCTTGCATAATTTTTTTCCCTGAAGGCTGGTGCTCTACCAATTGAGCCATTCCCCTATTTCCTTATAAGAGGAAAGCAAGCTCCTTATCCTATATCCTTACAGTACATTTCTCCTGAAAGATGTTAAGGCTTACAAAATAATGTTCACTGTAAACAGAAGACCTACATTCTCCCATCTTATCTCAGAGGAAAACTCTAACAATTAACATTTGGCTTCTGCCAGGCTCCAATGGCTCATGCCTGCAATCCTAGCTACTCAGGAGGCTAAGATCTGAGGATAGAGGTTCAAAGCCAGCCTGGGCAGGAAAGTCTGTGAGACTCTTATCTCCAATTAACCACCAGAAAATATTAAGTGGCGCTGTGGCATAAGTGGTAGAGCACTAGCCTTGAGATGAAGAGCTCTAAGACAGTTGCCCAGGCCCAGAGTTCAAGCCCCATGACCAACAAAAGAAAAAAAAATTGGCTTCTCCTGTATTTTTAAAAACAAAGTTTTCCAGCCAAAGCAGAATCTCTGAGTGAACTTTGAATCAGAATTGCTACCTCTTGAGTTTTGACCAATCTTTCCTACATGGTCTGGGGTCCTTATGGCCTGAAGTGAGGCACCCTTGCTTCTAATGTCACTAATATAGTTCTCTTGGATGTAATTATTGATGGATATGCTTAACAGTTTTTCTTCTAGAAAATGTATAGAATATCTGAAAGTTAACTGAAACAAATATAATTATTGGACAAGTGGATTTTTGTTTTTGGCAGTGCTTAGTGTTTGAACTCGTGCTTCACAGTTGTTAGGTGAGCACTGTAATTTTTGAGTCATGTCCCAAGTCCTTTTTGCACTGGCTGTTTTTGAGATGGAGATTCGAGAACTGTTTCCTCCAGGCTTGCCTGGGCTACAGTCTTCTCCATCTCCACTTCAAAAGTAGGATTGCAAAAGTGAGCCACCTGTACCCAGCCTGAAACTAAGGAGATTTTTTTAAATGTTCCTGGGGCTTAAATTCAAGGCCTGTGTGTTGTCCCTGGGCATGTTTATGCATGGGAAGCACTTGAGCCACAGATTCACTTTCAGCTTTTACGGTGGTTAATTGGGAAAAAGTTTCACAGACTTTCCTTCCTGGCCTGTCTTTGATCCATGAGCCTCTCAGATCTCAGCCTCTTGACTATCGAGGATTATAGGCATGAGCCAACACCAGCTCCCAGCATAGAATAATTAACTTTTAGATGTTTAAGTGTCATTCAACTACTGCAGTTTTCTAGGGGGCAGGGGCAAGAAGTCTTGTATTTCTCCTGCTTTGTGTTTCTGAGGCTACTGCCTTTCCAAAATACGTTCCCCCACAGACACTCAGCAAATTAGTAGATTAAGATTCAAATGTTGAGAAGGTGATATAATCACTGAGAAAACCATACTCTTTGAACATAGTTTAAGAAATACTTCTAATTCTAGAACACACAGAATTATCTCTTCTTGGTATTAGTAAGCAGTACATAGATGTTTAACATTTGAGACAAGTGTCTGCTCCATGCACAAATAATACTAAATGTTATTTGTATTGTATATAAACTTTTTTTTTTTTTTTGGCTAACCCTGGGGCTTGAACTCAGGGCCTGGGCACTGTCCCTGAGCTTCTTTTGCTCAAGACTACCACTCTACTACTTGAGACACAGTGCCACTTCCAGCTTTTTCTGTTTATGTGGTAGTGAGGAATTGAACCTAGGGCTTCTTGCTTGCTAGGCAAACACTCTACCACTAAACCACATTCCTAGCCCCTGTATATAAACATTTTAAGAATTCATTATATGACTTTCTATTTTCTATATTCTTGGCTTTTCTATCTGATACTACAAGACCTTTGCTACTGTTCTCTAAGGCACACCAAAATTATCTCTGTAAGGTTTATTTTCAAGAGAAAAAGTAGAAACTAATGATTGTAGTAACTAACTTATTTGTGAAATTTGTTATTTCCTTCTTATGATCTAAATATTAATAGCTAATACACATTTTACTAATTGAAGAAGTTGTAAATTTTAGCAGTTTGCAAACCTGATTAATCTTCACAAGTTAAAAAAAGCTTATTAACTTAAGCAATATTTAACAAGTGTCTGTAGCATGTTATACATTGTGAATGATTCCAAGAGTGTATTCTTTGCCCTTAATAAGTCTACGATGTAGTGACATAGTAAATATTCAGTCAATAATTAACTATATATAATAAGTTCCAAAGAAAGACCAGTATTACCTCCTGTATGAACATGGCCGATGCCTCAACAGATGCCATCCACAATCTGTATCTTGACAATCCATTGGAAAACTCCAGCTAGCTGGTTCAAGAAGTCATTGGCCTGTTATTAGTGTAGAATCTGGAAGCATTCAAAATTCCATCTTCATGAAGTTTTTAATAGGAGGCTGCAATCAAATAGTAGTTTCTATTATTGGCACCTTGAGTCATAATTGCATCTTTTTTTTTTTTTTTTTTTTTGGTCAGTTGTGGCGTTTGAACTCTGGGCTTGGGTGCTGTCCCTGAGCTCTTCAGCTCAAGGCTAGTGCTCTATAATGTGAGCCATAGCACCACTTCTGGTTTTCTGGTGGTTAATTAGAGATAAGAGCCCACAGGCTTTCTTGCATAGATTGGCTTTGAACTGTGATCCTCAGATATCAGCCTCCAGAGTAGCTAGGATTATAGGCGTGAGCCACCGGCTCCCAGCTCATATTTGCATTTTATACAGCACACTAAATGAAGAAACATTGTGGATTTATGCTAACTAAGCACCTTCAGATTTTCCTTCAAAGTTGTAGCCCTAGTTCACATCTCCAGGGTTAGGAATTAGTATGCTGATGATTATGATTTCAAGGCTGAAGGTTTGATTACTGCCTTATTCTCAAGGTCAGGCAAAACAAGAAGCTTGACCACATGCCTGTCTGCAGGCAGGTTATTCCAATCTGGATTGAGCCATGGACACCACCCTTGGTCCCCAGAGGGCAATAGCCCTCAAACCAGGTGGAGCAATCCATTATGGGCCTGGCCAAGGACATCACCCTGGGCCTCTAAGAGACCATAACCCATTTCCTATTTTTTGCTTCCTTGTTAAGCTCTATGTAACCCCACCCCAAAATCCAGTTCCTGGCACAACCTCCAATCCTGCGGGAAGGTTTGTGCCCGTCACTGTTCCTCAATAAATAGTCCTTGCCTGTTGAGGATTGAGTCCAGCCTATTCCTTTTCCGTTCTCCTCCATTTTCCTATCATATGGTGCCGAAGACACAGAAGCGGAGAAGCGTCAAGAATAACTGGGTCCCTTCACTGGCTTCCTGGATGCCCCGCATCAAACCTTTTACCTTCTCTTTCTGAGGCCTTTCTCCATCAGGCTTACTTTGGACTAAACAGCCTCCTGTAACAACCTCGTGGCCTTTGCCTCTGTAAGCAATGCCTCGTGGCTGGCCACCACACGTGGCTTGAGGTATTATTAGCCACTGCATAAACCCAGAAAAGTCCTCATCTTTCCCTCTGTTCTCTCTCCCTCTCCCTGACTGTGGACTCTGATATCCAGGCAGGAGGCTCTTCCCCACTTGACCAACTCCTCCCACCACCAAAAGCCTTCCTTGCCCATGGTGGAGATGCCTGGACCAGGGGACTTTAAGAGTCCCTCCCTTCCTGTCTATGGGGTCCCCAGAGACTCCAAGAGTCTCTGCTGACCCATGACACCCTTTAATAAGGACTTGGGGGATATCCTCTCCTAGTTTTTGGGATCCATCTCTTTGACTTTCCTAATTGTCTTCCAGAGACATCCCATTGGCTTAGCAGCAGTCTAACCTTAAGGCTCTTGGGCTGACTGACTTAAAATCAAAGAAAACTGACTTGTTTATCTACTGAAATCTGGCCTCACTATCATGTAAACAATAGCTACTGTTGGCCAGAGGTTCTGAACCTTTAATTTTACTCTTACTGATTTAAACTATCCTCCAACAAAATGACGAGGAATCTGAGATCCCCTACACACAAGTCCTCTACCTCCACTCCAGAGACCCCTTGCCCATCCTGTTCTGTACACAAAGCCCTTCTCTGACCTCTGCTCCAGAGCAGCCCCCTCCACCCTGCTCACCAAGTCCTTCTCTGCTGTAAGCCTCACAGCTACCTCCTCTAGAAAGTAAACTTTCCTTGCCTTATAGCAATCCCCCGCCCCCTTTCTTACTCTCTCTGTTTCTCTCTCTCTGACCTCCAAACTGGTGATTATTTACCATTACATCACCTCCATTTCAGCTGACAGCCCTTTGGCTTGTGCCCTTGAGAGTAAGACACAGGCAGGGCCCCAGGGACCTCCCTCTAGGTTCACTCTTGAAAGCTAGTTGTCCTGGATTAGCAGTTCCATAAGCCCAAGTCTTTTGGCATCCTTTATACCTCCTCTCTACAACCAGTCTGGATTCTCTAAATGAAAACTATCTAACTGCTCCAAGCCTGAGAGCAGTTAGCAAATACAAAATAAGCCTATCCTTTTCGCCTTTAGGACAATAATCCATTCCTCTTCTCTTTGCTGAGTCTACTCACTTCAAAATCTGGATTCTTCACTTGATCTTAGCCAAAAGGCCAAGAAGCAATGAAAATCTGGATTCTTAATTTCTCCCTTAAGGCAAAACTCCTCTATGAGTTTGCTCTAGGCCCTGAAGGAACCCTTCCCTCCCTCAAATCTCAGTAAGTCTTGAAGATTGACCCACCTAGGAAGAGACAAAGTTCAGGGGCTGGGATTTCCTGTGACCTCCACTCTATCTCCAAGCTTTGCCAAAATTGTTTTAAAGGTTTTCTGTTCTTGTTATCAATGCTCACCTAAGCAGGGAGATTCTGTTTGTTGTTGGTTAAATCTTAAGTTTTCCCTTGTATTTTGTTTGATATTGTCTGTTTTTCTAACATTGACCCTACGGTTCTGTCTTACAATGGGCAAAAATGTCTTTTTTCATTTTGCCAATGAAATTCCAAAAAATTTATGGCTGATTTTCATTTTTTAAAAACCTTAGTGTACCTTAAAACTTTTGTGCAGAAGTGTGTGTGTGTGTGTGTGTGTGTGTGTGTGTGTGTGAATATATTCAAATGAAATTGTCATCATGGTATAAAAATGATTGCTCCTGGGGCTGGGAATATGGCCTAGTGGTAAAGTATTACTTCGTATACATGAAGCCCTGAGTTCAATTCCTCAGCACCACATAAACAGAAAAGGCCACAAGTGGTACTGTGGCTCAAGCAGTAGAGTGCTAGCCGTGAGAAAAAGAAGCCAGGGACAGTGCTCAGCCCCTGAGTTCAAGCCCCAGGACTGGAATAAAAAAAAAAAAAAAAGATTGCTTTCTGCCTGCAATTCTTAAAAAGGAAAAATCTTTATCAATGGATGTAGTAAAAGGAATGAGACCCAGCTGTGATATAAACCTAAAATCTAACAAACTGCAACCTGCTGGGTGGAGTTATAGTTAATCATCTTAAGGTAGTTCTGAAGATAACCTAGCCCCACCAGCAAAAGCAAAAACAAAGGGAAGTTTTAAACTCAAACCTACAGAAAGAGGAAAGTTAGTATAAGAAAGGATTTGGAAAGTAGGAATTATCTTCAGTCCCCAGAAAGTTTGAGTATGTAGCAGATGGTATGAGTATGTCTTAAAAAATAGAGCTTATGAGTAGTTGGTATCTAATTAAGTTGGCTGTGATTTACAAAGAAAACTAGCATGTCATTCTTTATGTCCCATCTATGAAAGTAGACCAAAGTTCACTTGAGTGTTTGTTTATGCCAGGTTCCTTCAAATGAACACCTTTTAACTCAAATTTCATTTTCTCTGTCTAGTATGTAAGCTGCCTTGGATAGACCAAAAGAATACCAACTCCTGCATTCTTCCTTGTAATCACAAAGGCTTAGCAATACCTACAATTGAGGTGCCAGACTTTGAAGTCAGGCCCCACCACGTGAACCCCATTTTAGAATCGAACCCTGAGCCAATCAGATTTGTACCTGTGTTCTAATCTCGCTTGCACAGCTGATTGTTGTAACCTTGTTCTTTGCCTTTATAAGCCCTGTGTAATCACAGCTCGGGGCTTCCTCCTAACCTCCGCTGTGTCTGTGGGTAGGACGAGGCCCGAGTTGGCAGCTCGTTAAATAAAGCCTTGCCTTGCTTTTGCATTTCGGAGTGTCTGAATCTCGGTGGTCTTCTTGGGGGTGGTCTTGCAACTTGGCACAACATTTGGGGTTTCGTCCGGGATAGCCCCAGAGACCCCGAGATCCCAGACTCCGAAGGTAAGAAAACAGCGCTGTTCATTTGTCTTGTCCTGTAATTTGTCTGTTTGTCTGTTTGTTTTGCTTTTGCTTGTAGGGCGCGAGTCAGTTTGGTTTTTGGCCGGAACTGACCAGGAGGGCCTCCTAAACGAGACTCAACCCGCCCACCTTGTACTTGGGTCTGCTCCTTCTGCTTATCTGGCAGGAGGTTGTGGGCCAACTCGGGTCCACTCCTCCTGTACCCTGGCAGGAGGTTGTGGGCCAACTTGGGAGATCTCCAACTCGTAACTCGGGTCCACTCCTTCTGCACCCTTGCAGGAGGTTGTGGGCCAACTCGGGTCCACTCCTTCTGCACCCTTGCAGGAGGTTGTGGGCCAACTCGGGTCCACTCCTTCTTGCAGGAGGTTGTGGGCCAACTCGGGTCCATTCCTTCTGCACCCTTGTAGGAGGTTGTGGGCCAGCTTGGGAGATCTCCAACTCGTAGCTTTTCTTAGGCCTGTGTGTTTTCCTCCTTTTGTATTAATTGTTTTGTTTTTGTAGCCTTTTGGAAGAAATTTGGAAGTAAAATTGTCCTAAATAATTATTGCAAAGTGAGAAAAGGAGAATTATGGCTACCAAAATGTTTAATTGCCATTCCAGCTTCTTTGTAGGTTTTTTGTAACAGTTTCCAGCAGGCACACAGAGAAGCACAGGTGATTCCTACAAGTTTGTCAAGATCTAATACGGACCCTTAAGTTCCAGGTAAGAGAGCATGCTTAAAAACTACTTCTGTGTGGACCACCTTGTTGCTTATAATTGGAGTAAAGTGGCCCCTTATAAGACTCATTGATCTGAATCTGCGGTTCGAAGCCAGCCCGGGCAAAGAAAGGTCCCTGTGAGAGACTTGTCTGTAATCAGCCAGCAGAGTGCTGGGAACGGAGTGGTGTGGAGCTCAAAAGTGGTACGGTGCTAGTCTTGAGCTGGAGAGCTGAGGGACAGCACTCAGGCCCTGAGTCCAAGTCGAAAGTCACTCCTCCTGGGACAAAAGTGATGGAGCATTCAGAGGCAGTAAGCCACTGCTTGGATGGCAGAGATGGTGTCAGATCCTAGAGTCACTACTGTTGGCCTTTCAAAAGTTAAAGCCGGAAAGTCCTAGAAGAATAGTTCATAAGCATGCCTTTCCAGTGCCCATGTCTGTCTACTGGGCAGGAATTTGCCAGTCATCTGTGATAGTGGTTAGTAAGGGTAAGTTTGTCAAATGAGAGGATAGATTAAAATCTCACCCCCCGCATTTACTCAAAGCCCTGACTGGCAGTAAGAATTTTAAGCTGATACATCTGTTTAGGAAAGAAAGCTTGTAGACCTGAGATTGTGTTGTGTCCTTATTGAGATCTGTTAAAGGCCTGTCAGCTTGCCAATGCCCCCAATCAACAGATTAACCACGGTGGAAGGGACACTAGACGGCATCGCCACTTGGGTTCATTGCTTCCACGCCAGGCCAGCTGACCCCTTTGCCCTGGATGACAACTACCGTGATGGAACATGGGAGGTCTCCAAGCACCCAACTCAGCCGCTTCACCTTCGCCTCAAGGAAAGAAAGTTAGACTGAGACTAAGGTTATAGGTTCCTGGCTAGGTAAGGTCTACGCCCCTGAGTCAGCCTGAAGAAGTTACAGAAGATGGATGATCTTCACCCATCAGCCCCCCTTTAAAATCAAGGGACCAGAGTTGTTTTTGGGAAGATGAGGCAGGATAAACTAGAGACATGCAAAACAGAGGTACAGAGACTATTCTTTTAAGAAATGGTGACAGGCCCTTTGGTTACTACATTGGGCCCTACTGGCCCATGCCTTACCTCTATATCATCCCCTAGACATGCAAGCCATTGAAATGGACAGAATGGAGCCATGATTGGCTCCCAAGGTACCAAAAAGAAAAAGGGGGAAATGAGGTGCCAGACTTTGAAGTCAGGCCCCACCACGTGAACCCCATTTTCGAATCGAACCCTGAGCCAATCAGATTTGTACCTGTGTTCTAATCTCGCTTGCACAGCTGATTGTTGTAACCTTGTTCTTTGCCTTTATAAGCCCTGTGTAATCACAGCTCGGGGCTTCCTCCTAACCTCCGCTGTGTCTGTGGGTAGGACGAGGCCCGAGTTGGCAGCTCGTTAAATAAAGCCTTGCCTTGCTTTTGCATTTCGGAGTGTCTGAATCTCGGTGGTCTTCTTGGGGGTGGTCTTGCAACTTGGCACAACACAATGTCTTAACCTCAATTAGTACCCTAAAGTGTTATATTACATATATTTCTATTTAATCTCCTTGTTGCTTTAGTTGGAAATAAAAAGGTATTTGTGGCAAAGACTCATCTGAGTTCAAAGCCAGCCCAGGCAAAAAAAAAACCTTGAGATTCCATCCTCAATTAACCAGGTAGGCTAGAATCATGGCTAAATAACCAGCAAAATTCTGAATGTGATGCTGTGACAGAATTCTGAAAGTGATGTTATGGCTTGAAATGGTCGCATACTAGCCTTGAGTAGAAGTGCTCAGAGACAGTGCTCAGGCCTTGTTCAAACCCCATGACAAAAGAGATGCCAACTGGGACAGGCCATCCCAGCAAAGAGGACCCAGACCACTGGGATAAAAAGCAGTCCTGGAGTAAGAGGGGATAGTGTCACATCCTAAATGGAGTCACCCTTTCAAAATTAACCAGAGCCAGGAAATCAAAAAAGAAATAGTTAAAAAGCTTGCCCATCTAATGTCCATACCTGATTCTAACTACACAGGAACTTAGTTTCTTGCCTTTGTTACCTACTATTTAAATGAAGAAGGCCTCTCACTAGGCACTTAACCACTCGAATCCAGCCCTGGCTTCTGACCAGTTATGAGCTCCTGCTCCAAATGGAACTTTTCTGGCTTGTGGCATGAATCATTCATGTTAACTGATCCTGCTACCTTGTCAGCCTTTTCCTGATCTCGCCTTTTTCAAGTTTCTCTTTAACAGGATAACAGTCCTCACTCAAGACACTATCTGGAAGCAAGTCAAGGCCATCCTATTACTGCAGGCAACCAGGGGCTTCTCTTATACCACCCTGCCCTGCCCAGCACAGATCTGGACCCTGAAGACCCCAGCCCCAGTGACTCCTCAATGCCCCTATGTCAGCAGGAAGTAGTCAGAAAGACAACTGCCAACCCCTTTCCTGGTCTCTCCCCTGCAGCCCAACCTTTCTGTATCGTATCCAAAGACCCTATATGAAGGACCTGCCTCTCATTTCTTGGCCAGATCTTTTTACGTATCTAGAGATGGAATATGAAGAATTGATTTCTGCCTTATTCCCAGGGTCAAGCAAGACAACAGGCTTGTCATACGCCTGTCTGCAGGCAGGTTATTCCAATCTGGGCCTGGCAAAGAGCACTACCCTTGGTCCCTAGGAGACCATAACCTATTGTCTGCCCCTCACCCCAGGTAGAGCATTCCACTGTGGGTCTGACCAAGGACATCACCCTGGGCCCTTAAGAGACTATAACCTATTTTCCACTTCCTTGTTAAACTCTATATAAGCCTACCCCAAAATCCACTTCCTAGTACAACCACCAATCCAACAGGAAGATCCGTGCCCCTCACTGTTTCTCAATAAACAGTCCTAATCTGTTTAGGACTGAGTCCAATCTATTCTCTTTCTGTTCTCCATTTTCCAAACAAAGGCCAGCTGGGCTATAAGTGAGGCTCTATCTCAAACCTGAAATAATTAAATCAAATGAGACAACCTTTTTCCTATTGGAAGATCAGTGTCTTAAAAAAGAAAACCTATTTGAACTGTTCTTGATTTTCTGAGCATGTAATACAACAAAATTCAGTTTTTCCATTGAAGAAATTACATTTTCATATATAATCCTTTACATTTTCCTCTTCTTGTATTATGGAAGAGACCACCTTGTAACTCCAAAGTACGTCCTTTAAAACAGATTCTGAGAAAGTTTGAAATCAGGGTGACATATAGGTACTAATAAATCAGCAAAGTATAAATTCTTTTTGCTCAAGGCTAGCACTCTGCCACGTGAGCCACAGTGCCACTTCTGGCCATTTTCTATATATGTGGTGCTGGGGAATTGAACCCAGGGCTTCATGTATACAAGGCAAGCACTCTTGCCACTAGGCCATATTCCCAGCCCCTGCAAAGTAGAAATTCTAACAATCTAATTTTTGTAAAGGAAAAACAATATTTAGCCTGGTGATAAGGTAACTCGTTATCTGTTAAAGCCATAGTCTCACCTGTTGCTGTTTTGTTTGAAGATGTTGCCTTATCTTCCTTCTATCTGATAGCTATGACCTGGACATGCTTACTGCCATGACTGTCATGTAGACACACATTATGCCATTAATGATGTCACAAGGTCACATCTGTACAGAAATTACAACTTCCCCACATGCTATGGCCATGTACATGGTCATACTCACTTCCCCAAAAGAGTAAATAGCCAGGTGCTGATAGCTACTTTGGAGGCTGAGGCTGTGAAACTCCAATTAACCACTTGAAAATTGAAAGTGTGGCTGTGGCACAAAGTGCTAGAGCATTTGCCTTGAGCAAAACAGCTCAGGGACAGCCCCAAGGCCCTGAGTTCAAGCCTCAAGATAGAACAAAACAAAAATAAAAACAGTTATTATCCTGATAAATAGGACATTCCTAATAAAAAGGTGACATTCCAATTGAGGATTTATAAGACTCTGGACAGCAAGATAATTGCAAATACACAATGAAGTGTTGGTATGTAGTACATGGAGTGATGTAAAGGACCTGTAGAGCAAGTAAGAAATGAGATGAAAGAAGCACAGATAGTAAGAAAAGACCATGAAAAGTGAAACAACAATAAATAAACAAACAAAAAAGCAAGAACTATGTATGACTGGACGAGTTTATTCTGATGTCACAATTGCCTATTCAGCAATAAATGTAGAAATAAGGCAAGAGCCACCAAGTTCAAGGGTAAAATAGATATAGAGGGAGGAGTACTGTAACCTCTCTGTACCTCAGTTTGACAATAAAAATTTAATTTAAAAAAAAAAAGAGGGAGGAGTGCTATGCATCCTCTCCCACCAACATTGCTCTCATGACAACATTCAAGTTAGAACCCAGATACTGGTAAGTTATGTCATTTGGCCTTGGAAGCAAGTTTTCCTTGCTCATCCTTTGTCATTAAGATAAAACTTCAGCTTATTTTCATGCACTGTTTGCTCACAGTGAAAGACCTGGGCATCTGGTGCTTTTTCTTCCAGCACTCACTCTGTAGCTGCATTTCCATTCCAATGCCGGGATTTCCCAGTATCATTTAACTGCCACTAAACCATTCTAGATTCTTATTCATACTTTCCTCTTCATCCCTGTTTTGTGTGACACTTATTTCTGTTTGAGGATACCATTTCCCTAACAAATAATCTTTTTTTTTTTTAACAATACTGAGACTTGAACTCGGGGTCTCTCTTGCAAGGCAGATACTCTACCACTTGAACTACCCCATTTGGCCCTTTATGCTTATTATTATTTTTCAGATAGCGTCTCCTATTGTTGCCTGGTCTGACCTGGATAGTAATCATCCTATCAATGTTCCTTGCATAGCTGGTACAGATATATACCACCATACTCATTTATTGATTCAGATGGGGTATCATTAACTCTTTTGCCTAGGTTGGTCTTGACCTATAATTCTCCTGATCTTTGTTTCCTGAAAATTTGGGATGACACTATTGATTCACTACAGCTGGCCTTATTTTACCTTTTTTTTTTTTGCCAGTCCTGAGGCTTGAACTCAGGGCCTGAGCACTGTCCCTGGCTTCTTTTTTGCTCAAGGCTAGCACTCTACCTCTTGAGCCACAGTGTCACTTCTAGCTTTTTCCATATATGTGGTGCTGAGGAATGGAACCCAGGGCTTCATGTATATGAGGCAAGGACTCTACCACTAGGCCATGTTCCTAGCCCTCTTTTTATATTTTTTGTGGCTTTTATGAAGGTGATGTAAAGAGAGATTACAGTTATATAAGTCAGGTTTTGAGTAGATTTCTTTTTGGACAATGTCATCTCTTTCCCTACTCTCTCCCAGTTTTTCCCTCCCATCTCACCACCTTAGAGATTACTCTTAGCTTTCTGTAACTCCATTTTGCTTTTGTGACTCCATCTTAAAGGTACACCACCCATGAGACTAGTTCCTTATGATTTGTAAAAAATATATGTATCCACTATTCTGTTTATGTTCCTAGCTAACAGTCATACTATGCCCTCGCTCAACGCTTGCTTACAGTATTTTTTTTTTTTTTTGCCAGTTCTGGAGCTTGAACTCAGGGCCTGAGCACTGTCCCTGACTTCTTTTTGCTTATGGCTAGCACTCTGCCACTTGAGCCACAGTGCCACTTCTGGCCGTTTTCTGTATATGTGGTGCTGGGGAATCGAACCCAGGGCTTCATGTAGTCGAGGCAAGCACTCTTGCCACTAGGCCATATTCCCAGCCCTTGCTTACAGTATTGTTTAGCTCTGTAACTTCTTTCTTGGCTTGCACCTGCAGGAAAGTACTGTTAGGAATTTTCCACCCCTGAGAAAACAAGAATGTAAAAAAAAAACAACAAAGAAAAAAATCTTGCTTCTATTTCTTGGAGTTCATTTTGATAAATGTTTTATATGAGGCACATATGCATTGTGCCTGTGTGTTCTTCTCCTAAGACCATCCTCCTTTGGTGAAGGCCCAAAGTCCTACATAATTTATCATACCCCAGTATATTTTAGATCTAGCTTCCAAACATGAGAGAAAACATGTGCTGTTTGTCTTTCTGAGCTTGATTTACTTCACTTAACATGATGATTTGTTTAGGTCCATCCATTTCCCTGCAAATGACAAATATTATTCTTTCTAATAGCTGTGTTAAATTCTATCACATACAGGTACCAATTTTGTTGGATCCACTCATCTATTGTCAGACATTTGAGCTATTTCCTTAACTTGACTGTTGTGGTCTCCTGACTTGATATATTCTGGGTCATAGGGCAGATCTATGTTTTCTGAGGAAACTCCAGACTGCTGTCTAGGGTGTGGTTATTTGTTTATACTCCCACCACCAGTGTAACAAGGTTCCTTGTCCCCCTCATTCCTGCCAACATTTGTTGTTCAAGTTCATAATCTGTCTGTTTCTATTATGCCCATCTCTGTCTCTCTCTCTCTCTACCTATTTTTATCCACACCTCTCTCTTTCTATCTCTTGCCATCTCTATCTATCTCTCACTCTTCTATGCCTTTCCTTCTCTTGTTAAATAATGGGGACATGTTATAGGTAACAGGTATTGAAGGACGTAGGTCTCTATTATGGCAAGAAAAAACTCTGGGGGTTGGACTGTGAGATTATTTTGAAAATTCATTTGGCTATTTTCATTATGATTTTAAATCTTCACAAAATGCAGAATCTGTGTACCCTTATTTGTTGTCAGTGGGATGTTCACTCATATTCTGTCCTCACTCTTTTTCCTGAAGATGCACAGAAAATTAATGCACCTGAGGGCAAAATCTTTGACCTGATCTGACCAAGAAGGCAGGTGTTCTAGTTATTCCTGGGGTGATAGGATCAAAGGAACAAGACTGATCCAATGTTAAAGTATGACAAAGTTAATTTCGCATCAAGCATCAAGATCACTAGCTGACTGGCCAGGGCCACTCCTTAGAGAGCAACCATTCCCTGATGATCTCACAGGCTACTTTTAAAGCAAAGTAACTGCAAACTGCAATGCCAACAGGTGCCCTTCAACACCATTGGCTCACACTAGGGAAATTTCAGCGTGGGTTTTCCTGATTGGCTATCTACCCTTTCAGTTACCTATTTTGGCTTTGACATCAGGAACTGGCCTTGGTGGTATTAGGAACCTACAGCAGGTGGTCACATAGCCCTGCATCAGAGGGTTAATGCAGGGGGAAGAGAAAGTCACAATTGGGTTAAGCAAGCTGTTTACAGCAGCAGAATATTGCTGTCAGGCTGACCTAGTACCAACTTTATTTTACCAATTGCTACCATGTTTTCCCATTACCACTAAGCAAGCTTGAATAGGTTAAAGTAATCCAATACTCAATCATAAGTAAACCAACCCAGCAGTTACCATGGCATTTCTACTACTATTATGGTTATTTCTATAGTCTATTACTATGATCATTTTTTTACTGTCCATTACCATGGTTGCTACCTAGGTACAGAGGGAACAAGGGACCCCTGTATTTTTAAATGTCAAACTACAAGAAACTAGTCTCACGGGTGGGGGTGCAGCGCTCTAGCATGGAGTCATCACCAGGGTTTAAAAGCTGTTATAATCTTAACACTAAAACTTACTATATTTAGTCACTCAGGTCCTCATGTTAGTCCTTACAGGAGCACATTACTTGGGTAGCCTTGGCAGAGGGTTGGTATCTTCATTAGCAGTTACCAAAGCATCCAGTAGTAAACTAAGTATATCAGACTGATTGGAAATTTTTATTACAAAGCTCCATATTAATGATTAACCAAAACCCAATTATATATTGTGTAATACTTATGAAAGTTGGTCATTAAGCAAAACTCTAACAGGGTTGCTGGTGGCATCTGGGCAGCTCTGTATGTAATGACTTCTATTTCTCTTGTAATTTCCACTTTGATGTGACAGCTCCACCTTTAATTTGTTAGCTAAACAATGTTTCTCTCCTTTTCTTCCAAGTTTTTACCTAAAGCCTAAGGCTCTTTTGCAATTAGGGTCACTCCTTTAGAAAATTAAAACTATTCTAATCTAAGTTGTGTTGCCTCTCTTTAAGAAGATATCAATAAAATATACATTTTAGAAACTTCATTTATTTATGTTATTACTAGAACTTGAACTCACCTAATACTCTCATTAGGCTTTCTTGCTCACTGATGTTATACTACTGCTTGAGCCTGGCATTGTGTGAATTATTCAGAGAAAGCATTTCAATGATGTTTCTTCCAGAACTGGTTTCAAACTATTGATTCTCTAGATCTCAATCCTCTGAGTAACTATATTCTGTATTTAAAAAAATAAGATTCATCTTATACAGTAAATGAAAAGGAAAGAAACCCATCAATTTTAGAACTTGGATGGACTTGCAGATTGTGATGCTGAGTGAATTTATCTAGCCAAAGATAAATATGCATGATCTCAGTCACATGTGGAATCTATATGAAAGTTGATATCAGCATGACAATCTTTTTTGTTTTGTTTCATTTTTTGCCAGTCCTAGGGCTTGAATTCAGGGCCCAAGCACTGTCCCTGGCTTCTTTTTGTTAAAGGCTGGCACTCTATCACTCGAGCCACATCACCACTTCTGGCTTTTTCTATATATATGTGGTGCTGAGGAATCAAACCCAGGGCTTCATGTATACAAGGCGAGCACTTTATCACTAGGCCATATTCCCAACCCCAGCATGACAATCTTTGTTTGCTTGTTTTGTTTTTTTTGCCAGTCCTGGGGCTTGGACTCAGGGCCCGAGCACTGTCCCTGGCTTCTTTTTGCTCAAGGCTAGCACGCTACCTCTTGAGCCACAGTGCTACTTCTAGCCTTTTCTGTTTATGTGGTGCTGAAGAATCGAACCCAGGGTTTCGTGCATGCTAGGCAAGCACTCTACCACTAAGCCACATTCCCAACCCCAGCATGACAATCTTATTGGCAGTTTTTTTGGTGATTCAGAAGTTAAAATGCTGCATCTAATCAAAGGACTCTAGAGAAATCCTAAAATTTTGCTGTACAATTAATTTTAACTCATATTTATTGAAAAAATGTTTTATTGTTTGTTTGGTTTTGCCTTAGTCACTGGCATTGCACTCTATTACAACCCAAGCACAGCTTTTTGCTAGTTTATTGTACTTTCTTTCTCTGGCTGGCTTTGAATTATACTCCTTCATGAATTAGCCACTAAAATAGCTAGAATTGCAGGCCACAAGTGCTCACCAAGAATGGTATTTAAAGGTAGTCTGGTTCTCACTGTAATTGGAGGATTTCTATTTTTCAGTTTATATTCTCTTTCAGTGATCTTAGCCTGTAATCCTAGCCATTCAGGAGGCTGAGATCAGAGGATGTGTTCTCTCATTGTTTATTTGGTTTTGTAAAATCTATATTGAAAAGGTAATGAGTGTCGGGGTCTCTAGCACCCCCCCCCGCCCCCTCATGCTTCTTTGTTCATTTTCCTGTCATCAAAAGCTTAGTGTGAAATTGCTCCATCTTTTCGGGGATACCCTTACCTCGGGTCATCTAAAGCTTAAACCTACGCTTCCTTGTGCCCCACATTGGGCGCCATTGTCAGAGTCTCTAACAGCCCCTCCCCCTCCCCCCCCCCCCCCCCGTGCTCCCCGACCCACGGGAGAGACGGGGAAGGCATGCCCCGACTGGACGAGCCAAGAAAGGAAAGGGTCGGCAGACTGCCTGCACCCAGCCCTCCCTCACCGCAGGACAATCAGACGGCCTGGGAGTCAAGTCAGCGCAAGATCTCATTTACTGGAGAAGTACATGCCACTAATATAAGGCACAGGAGCCAATCAGGTCTAAGAACCGCAGGAAGGGGAGGGATGAGCTGTCCATCAAGGGTGGAAGAGCCGGGGGTGTAAAACCCCCAGAACCGCCTCTGGGTTATAACCAAAGACACTTGTAGCAGCTGTGCGTTCGTTGTTGTTAGGTGCTGCCATCTTAGCTACTCGTGGCCCCAAGACTGAGAAACAGGCAGGGCCAGCTAGTTGACTTCCAGGTGTGCCCCACAATGAGCAGGGAGGTTATAGTTACATAACTAAGGTAATGAGTACATTTGTTTTTAAACACTGTTACCTCATCCCTCATTTTCTCCCACTTACCCCTCTCTGCCTCATCCCTCCAAGTTGAAAGGTTCATTTCCAACCTAGTGTCAAGTGAATATCAATGTTACATTAGTAACATCATCCTTCATCCAGCTGTTTCTGTGATTTCCTTTCCCTTCCACAGAGTTGAATAAACTTATATACAAGATACAAGGTATAGAAAACTAAGATAAATGAATGAAAAAAAAACTACATAGAGGACATTTCTTAGCAATATATGTGACTATCAAGGATTGGCCATGAACAATGAACACAGTTCCCACTCTTATGAAAGCAATTATCTCTTTAGAAAACAAGGCATTGAACATATAGGATCAGAAATAACACATTGCTTCAGTAAGGTTTAGCATTTTGAAGGAAAAAGCACGATGAGTGGGTAATAAATGCCGAAGTGTCTCTTTGATCATGAACTTGAGGTAAAAATGGAAACTAGAGTATGATATAGGTAAGTAACTTAAAGGGATGAAATTCAAATAATGGAATAAATCCATTTGATCTGGAGTGAACCTAATGAAAACATGGAAGAAAACTGGGATATTGATTCAGATTGAGGCCAGAATATTCATGGCCAAGGAAGTCCTAGCAAGTCTTTTAATTAATTATTTTTGGAGATGTCACTTGTCTCCAGGTTGACCTTGAAGTTAAATTTCTGCTTCAGTTTCCCAAGTGCTGAGGGATTGCAGGCAAGCGTCACTGCATCACTACTACATCCAGATAAATATTTTTCTTTTTGGCCAGTCCTGGCTCTTGGACTCAGTGCCTGAGCACTATCCCTAGCTTCTTTTTGCTCAAGGCCAGCATTCTACCACTTGAGCCACAGTGCCACTTCTGGCTTTTTCTGTTTATGTGGTGCTGAGGAATCCATCCCAGGGTTTCATGCATGCAAGGCAAGCACTCTTACCACTAAGCCATATTACCAGCCCCAGATAAATCCTTTATTTCATTTTTCCCTGAATTTGAAACTTATTTCTCTAGGGTATAGGATAAAGCTCAGTGGTAGGTACTTGACTAGCATGCTGAAAGCACTTGGGTTGCATCAATAGCACATAATCTCCAAACACCGTTGGCCTTATTTCTTTCCTACAAGCTAACCTTATCTCCTAGAGATATTATTGGTTTCATTTTCTTCTTTTTTTAATAAAGTAATTGCTATTGTTATTATAATGGTGATGTGCAAAAAGGTTACAGTTACATAAGTCAGGTAAAGAATACTTTTTTTTTGCTGGTCTTGGAATTTGAACCCTAGGCCTGGGCACTGTCCCGAAGCTCCTTTTACTCAAGGCTAGTACTTTACCACTAGAACTACCACACCATTTCTCACTTTTTCTGTGATTAATTGGAGATAAAAATCTAATGAACATTCCTGCTAGGGCTGGCTTTGAACCATGATCCTCAGATCTCTCAGTCTCCTGAGTAGCCCTCACCTAGCTAAGAGTACATTTCTTTTTAAATGGTGTCATCCCTTCCTTTGCTCTCTCCCAGCTTTTTCCTACCACCCATTCATTTTCTTATTTTTAATGCTGAAGTTATGTTTTCTTTCCATCAGCATGCCTCTCACACATTGTTTTATACCTAGGACAACACAACAAAAATTGTAAAGCAGGTAACAGTGCATTCATTTTTTTGCTTGTATGGACATTCTTCTAATAATTTCTTCCTCCATTGTCCTTAGCTGTAACTTTTAGGGGTATGGCCATAGCCACCAGTGTCAGCCACTTCTAGATTTTGGGTTGTTAATTGAGATCTGACAAGGCTCAAAGCCAGCTTAGGCAGGAAAGCAGGTGAGGCTTTTTCTCTAATTAGCTCTCCAAAGCAGGTTGGAAGTGGATCTGTGGCTCAAGTGGTAGAACACTTTAAGTTTCAGTATCAACACAAAAAATAGGGAAGGGAAAGCAGAAAGGGAAGGGAAGACTGTGTCAAAATTTAGGAGCAGTGACATACACCAAGAGCACCCCAGGGGGGAAAGAGAGAAATTGGTTTATTCCTCAGAAATATGAAATGCCTTTGATGAGGTTTGTATGTAAGCTTTGTACTCTAATATATTGTTATGTGTTTGAAAGTAAGTCTGCTCCTTAGTTTGTATTTTTCTCTGGAAATTATAAAGAATTTATCTTTTTCCCCACTTTTTTATTAGCATCAATTAGTTATCCAAATGGATTTCATTTTGACATGTTCACATATGCATACAATGCTTTAATCAGTCATCCTCATCATCATTTTCCCTCATCTCCCTTCTTCTCAAACAAATCTCACCATGGTTCATTGTTCTACTTTCACATGTATACATAAAGTATACCATAACCACATTCACTTTCTCCACCCTCTCCATAGGGAGTCTTTTTTTATTTGTTTGTGCTGGTCCTGGCACTTGAACTCAGAGCTTGGGCACTGTCCCTGAGCTTTTTGGATCAAAGCTAGCACTCTACCACTTGAGCTACAGCACCAATTCCAGTTATTTACTAGATAATTGGAGATTACTGCCTTGTGGCTCTGTCTACCTGAGCAGCCATGATTGTAGGAATGAGCCACTAGCTCCCAGTGAACACTTCATTCTATATCCTACTCTTCTTGAATCGATGCTTTGGCCATTAAAGGACACAGGCTGTTGGCTCTGTGATACCTTTATTCTCATACTATAGTTGGCCTGAAGACCTGTATATAATATTGTTCCTCCCTCTAGAGGCAGCATGGTCCAGCACTAAAAAGATGCTGTTCACTTTGCTTCAAAGTGAACTCTACACTATATAAGGAACACCTGAGTGGTCTGAGTGGTAGTCAAAAAAAAGATGGGAAGTGGAAGGGAGCTTTAGCAAAGGGAGGGAGAAAGAGAGAGAGAGGAAACAGACATACAGATCTGAATATATATATACACATATATATTCACATGGCTATACACACATAAATGTATATATATATAGTGTGGATATGCATACATATGCATATGTGCTTATATGTATATATATATATGTATGTGTCCATGTAAATTCTTATATTTGTTGCAATGTTTGATTCAAGAAATCTAATTTCTCATTGAAATTACCTTTCATTTGACTATCTCCTTTGCTTACGTTGAGCTAATAGCATGTAAAGTCTAAGCCTCTTTTTCCACTATCACAAAAATGAGTTCATGTACAGAAAAATTATATCCCTGCTAGTTCAAATCCTAATGACAGGGACTTCAGTTATTCCTGTCTCTCTATTGCCAGCACAGTGCTGGTGTAAGGGTCATATTGACCTTTCAATGCACTCTCAAATTTCCTACTTGTAAACTTGGACAAGATGAAATCTGTGAGTTTCAGTTATGCAATGAAATTATTACCCTGCTCAACCTGTGAGACTAAAAATAGCCACCATAATGGGGCACCTCTGATTCATGTTTTTAATGCCAGCTACTCAAAAGTCTGAGATCTGAAGATAGAAGTTCAAAGACAGCCTGGAATATCTCTTGAGGCTCTGTCTTGAAACTCCTATCTACAATTAAACACCAAAGGTCCAGAAGTAGAAGTGTGGCTCATGTGGTAGGGTGCTATCCTTGAGCAAAAAAGCAGCTGAGTTCAAGCTCCAGAACTGACACATACAGAAAAATGCCATTGTGTGAGCATTCAAAACAATAAGGGAACACTAAATGCTAGCTGTTAATACTTAAAGTAACATAAAAATTGAGAATGAATTAAATAAACAAATGATACAATTACTTTTATTATAATGATAATTGTTCATTAAATTATGAAAATTAGCACATTAAGTGTAAATGTACTACTTAAGTTTTTTAACTATTTTTATTTTGGCCAGTCCTAGGGTTTGAACTCAGGGCCTTGGCACTGTCCCTGAGCTTCTTTTGCTTAAGACTAGCACTCTTCCTCTTGAGCCACAGTACATTTCTGGCTTTTTCTGTGTATGTGGTATTGAGGAATCGAACCCAGGGCCTCAAGCATGCTAAACTAGGCAAACACAGTACCACTAAGCCACCTTCCTAGCCCTAATTTCAATAGTTTCTAAAAAATGAAGTAGACACTATTTCTTGTGATCGTAATAGGCTTATATCTAATAATAAGAGAGTTAGTTAGCTGGGCACAAGTGCCTCCAATCTGTATGTAATACTAGTTATGAGAGAGGTTGAGATCCACAAAAGAATGGCTTAAGGTCAGCTAGGGCACACATGCAAGAAATTTTCTCTCTCAATTAATAACTAGTTATGGCAGCCCGTGTGTATCATACTGGCTACATCAGAAAGTATAAGTCCACGCAGAAGCCCAGGCAAAAAGAGGGACTTCAAAATAAACAGAGGGAAAAACAATAGGAGTAGTGTGGCTCAGTGCAAGGTGCTGAGTTCAAAAGTCAGTAACAGCCTGGAGCCAGTAGCTCACTCCTATAATCCTGGCTACTCAAGAGGCTGAGATCTGAGGATGGCAGTTCTAAGCCAGCAAAGACAGAAAGTCTTATCTTCAATTAACCACCAGAAAGCTAGAAGTGTTACTGTGTGGCTCAGGTGGTAGAGTGTTAGCCTTGAACACAAAAGCTCAGGAATTGTCTCTAGTCCCTTATTTCAAGCCCCTGACCTGGCTGTCAGACCTGGCTCAAAGAAGTCCAATACCAACAAGAAAAAAAATATATTGTTTGTTCTTACCTGGTAACTGTTTATAATTTACCAGGCACCCTACTTACATTAATAAATTATATCACTTCAATATTAATAATAATTTTGTTTTGTTCTTTTTTTTGCCAGTCCTAGGACTTGAACTCGGGGCCTGAGCAATGTCCCTGGCTTCTTTTTGCTCAAGGCTAGCACTCTACCACTTGAGCCATAGCGCCACTTCTGGCTTTTTCTATATATGTGGTGCTGAGGAATCGAACCCAGGGCTTCTGTATACAAGGCAAGCACTTTACCACTAGGCCATATTCCTAGCCCAATATTGATAATAATTTTGTAAGCACATTGTTACAACCCCTGAACTGAAAACTAATTGCAATTATATACCTCAATTTTTCAACTGTTTTAATGAACATAAAGATTATTACCATTTTTCCATTGGAACTAGTCACCTGAAATGGAGTTTGATGAGCATTAACAGAATAATATTATAGGATTTAACAAATGTGACAATTATGTATGTTATTATTTCCTGATTTGCATATGATTTAACAATAGCAGTGAGTTTCATTTAAAAATTATATGTACTAGGGGATGCACATATTTTCATGATAATATAACTGTCAATTTTGTAGGGTTGTTTCAAGAATAAAAATTGTAAGTAATTCTTTTTTATAAGCATGTTGTATTCCAGGTAATCAGTTATTGTTGTTGTTGACTCATCTCTGAATCATTTTGAATTATCCATTTAAAGTAAAAATGTGGCCAAGCTCCATTGGCTCATGTCTATAATTCTAGCAGCAACTCAGAAGACTGAGATCTGAGAATTTCAGGAAAAATCCATGAGGCTCTTATTTCCAGCTAGCCACAAAAATGCCAGAAGTGGGGCTGGGGATATAGCCTAGTGGCAAGAGTGCCTGCCTCGGATACACGAGGCCCTAGGTTCGATTCCCCAGCACCACATATACCACATATACAGAAAACGGCCAGAAGCGGCGCTGTGGCTCAAGTGGCAGAGTGCTAGCCTTGAGTGGGAAGAAGCCAGGGACAGTGCTCAGGCCCTGAGTCCAAGGCCCAGGACTGGCCAAAAAAAAAAAAAAAATGCCAGAAGTGGAACTGTTGTCCAAGTGTTAGTACAGTGCCAGCCAAAGTGAAAGAGCTAAGGAACAGCAGCCAGGCCCCAAGTCTAAGCCCCAACACTACCTCCCACCCCAAATAAAGTGAAAACGTGTATGTCCACAAGTATTTCATATTCCAATCTTTGACAGTTATTGAGTTTGGAAAGTCAGTTGACAAGTGCCCTGTTCAAATAACCAAATTAGGTCTGTACAGCCCAGCATTATAGAGTGGTTTTTTTCCTCTTGCATATTACTTGTGCATCTAAAATGGAGCAAATTATTTTATCAACAGGCACTTTATCTATGCTCTGAGTAGCCACAACAAGTATGCAGAAGAGTCATTCTCAGAAATTATGATGCACTGTTTGATATTAAAAGCCAAGCAGGTCCTTCCATGGCCTCAAGAGAAGTGAAGAGGCAGATCACAGCCTTCATGGTGCAGACAGCAGGGACTCGGAGACAAGTAGCTTGAGAGGATTTTTAGAGAATCCCCTATAGTGACTTAGGATGGCATAATAAATGGATGTGATGATAAACTAAAAATGAAAGCTGGAACTTAAGTGTATATATATATATGTATTTATGTACATGTATGTTTATGTTTTATATACATATATATATATATATATGTCCTTCTCGATGGTTTCTAAAAGAAAAATGGAAAATTTGTATTCCATAATTGTAGGATATTATTCCAACCTTGACATTTTGAATTCAGCATTAATACTAAGGACAATAGTTTGATATACTAAAACTTACTTGGTATTGCCATGGAACTCAGTGGAGAGAATGTACACAGCTGTTCCTCCCAGAGGCCTGTGGCCTTCCTGGACAAACTAGGCTAAGAGGGCCACTTCTTGCCATACTTGTTTGGAAATTCTGATCTCATCATGGCAATTGTAAAATCTTAGTCTCCTGAGTTGTTAGGATTACAGACATGTTTCTAACAGATGTCATGGCTCCAAGGTTGTTATGCCTTTATTATGTGTGTGATGGTACTGGAACTTGAATATGGAGCCTCATGCTCTTTCTTGGCTTTGCTTTCCAGGCTGGAGCTCTGCCAATTGAGGCCCACGTGTACTTAGGGATTTTTGCTGGTTCATTGCAGATAAGAGTCTGGAATTTCTGCCCAGGCTGACTTCAAACTACTATTCTTAGTTCTCAGCCTCCTCAGTAGCTAGAATTACATTTATGAGCCACTAGTCCTCAGTGGATAGCTACTCTTTTAAGCTAAGAAACATCTCATGTATGTATGTATGTGTGCATATATATGTATATGTAAATGAAATTATATGATATTTATATATCTGTATGTGTGTATATGTATATGTATATATATAATTAGACTATTATAAGCCTGATAACCACATTAAAGAAGGACCATTTCCATTAGTTTGCACCCCACTTATGAAGAATAGACAATGAAGACTAAGTTTAGAGCAGAGATTCAAAGACTGGGAAATTACACACACAACAAAATTCACATCATTTTTTACTGGAGTCCATTGAGAGGTTATATATTGTCGAGGTCCCCCTCTAGAGGGGGCTTGGACTCAGGGCCTGAGCACTGTCTCTGGCTTGTTTTTGCTCAAGGCTAGCACTCTGCCACTTGAGCCACAGTGCCACTTCTGACCTTTTCTATGTATGTGGTGATGGGAAATCGAACCCAGGGCTTCATGTATATGAGGCAAGCACTCTTACCACTAGGCCATATTCCCAGCCCCAAGTCTTCTGTCTTAACTACAGCAGTGTCATGGACACTGATTCTCAGAAATCGTAAGTCCCCCTCCACCTATCATAGATGTTAGCTTATGTCTTTTCTCTCCTTGAAAGGTAAATTAATGGTTTCAGAAGAACCTGTCTATAAATGTATATTGCTGAAATGCATATTGAACCCTCCATCCTTTAAAACCAGGCTACAGTAAAGCAACCAACACAATTGTGTTCATAGCAGTGCTATTTACTATAGCCAAGGTATGAAATCAGCCCAGATGCCCCTCGGTGGATGACTAGATCAAGACAATGTGGTATATATACACAATGGAATTTTACTTATCAGTTAGAAAGAATATTGTATCATTAGTATAGAAGTGGAAAGACAGGCCCCGAATGACAAAGATTGTATGTTCTTTCACATATATGGAAGCTAAAGTCAGCTTATAAACTTATAAATACACTTAGCATATTTATATACTTATAAACCTAATGTATTTATAAGTTTATACAAGTGTATACAAATATATTAACTGAATATGGTAGATTCAAGGGAAAACTTCAACTAGTGTTATCCCTTAGAAAGGCAAAGACAGTCTCTGATCATGTAATATTTATTGAAATAAACTCCAAGAGGTAAACAAGATGTTTTTTATTTGTTGCTATTTTTGTTTACTTTTTCATTTTGTCTTGTTTGTTCATTTATCTTTCTTTAAGTGGGTAAAGGGGCAGAGCTGGGAATGTGGCTTAGCAGTAGAGTACTTGTGTTGCATGCATGGAGCCCTGGATTTGATTCCTCAGCACCACAAAAACAGAAAAAGCTGGAAGTGGCACTGTGGCTCAAGTGATCGAGTACCAGCCTTGAGCACAGTGGGCTCAGGGTTGGAGCCCAGGCCCTGAGTTCAAGCCCCAGGGGCTGCCAAAAAGAAGAAGAGAAAGAGGAGAAGGAAGAAGAGGAGGAGGAGGGAGAGGAAGAGGAGGAGGAGGAAGAAGAAGAAGAAGAAGAAGAAGAAGAAGAAGAAGAAGAGGAGGAGGAAGGAAGGAGGAGGAGGAGGAGGAGGAGGAGGAGGAGGAGGAGGAGGAGGAGGAGGAGGAGGAGGAGGAGGAGGAGGAGGAGGAGGAGGACGAGCATAAGGGGACACAGAAATGAAGGAACAAGGAATGACAATGCAGCAGTGATACTTACTAGACATTATGTTGAAAATGAACTACACAACTCATGGGTGAGAATGGAAGGGAAAAACTGGGAATGAGGAAAAGGGTGACACTGTCTCCAAAGAAATATTCTCTTTACTTGACTTACATAACTGTAATCTCTGTCACATTTATATTAATAAAAATGATTTTTAAAAATGAACTAGGTTCAGGCCCTGAGTCCAAGCCCAGGACTGGCCAAAAAAAAAAAAAAAAAGATACATTAAAAATGAACTAGGGCTGGGAATATGGCCTAGTGGTAAAGTGTTTGACTTGTATACATGGAGCCCTGGGTTCAATTCCTCAGCACCACATAAACAGAAAAGGCCAGAAGTGGCATCATGGCTCAAATGGTAGAGTGCTAGCCTTGAGCAAAAAGAAGCCAAAGACAGTGCTCAGGCCCTGAGTTCAAGCCCCAGGTCTGGCAAAAACCAAACCAAAACCAAAAAAAAATGTACTATACAATTTGTGGGTAGGAGTAGGAGAGGAAAACTGGGAGAGAAGGGAAGGGGTGACATTATCTAAAAAGAATGTACTTGTTACCTGACTTATGTAACTAATCCCTCTGTACATCACCTTTATAATAATAGTATAAAAGCAAATGAGATGCGAAGACAAAGTTAAAAAATGTTAAATGGACTAAGATCCATTGTCTTCATGAAGTGTCTGTTAAATGGTGACTTTTGTACAACTACTTAAAGATAATTTAAAAGAATGAATCAATAAATAAAATAGGAACAAAATTTTAGACCAAAAATAAATCTAAGCCAGGTGCTGGTGGCAAACATCTGTAATCCTAGCTCCTCTGGAGGCTGAGATCTGAAAATCTCAACTTAAAGCCAGCCCATGCAGGAAAGTCCTTGAGATTCTTATCTCCAACAAACTACTCTAAAAAAATCAGAAGTAGCACTGGGGCTTGTAATGGGGTCCCCCCAAGGGAGGGGATCACAATGTAATGGGGTTCAAGAAGGGGGGGAATCCCCCATCCTTCCAAGAGTCCACCACTCAGAGATAGTCTCAAGTAAAAAGATGGATTTATTGAGGAAGTAAAAAGTATACTGACCAGCCAGGGTCACAGCCCAGACTCAGGAGCTGGGACTGCGCAACCCGGGCCAAGCTTGGGGTCGGGTTATAAAGGCAAACACCACTTGGTCAAGCTTGCCAACACAGGTGGCCAATGAGGTTGCAACACTTACAGAGCATGCCAGGTCACACGCAGGTGGCCAATGGAGTTACAGTCTGCCTCATAGCAACTATCAACTGTTTGAACCAACCTATCATTTTAGTTAGACTTGGCGCACGGATTTGGTGGAGCTCACGTGATGCAGGTGGATATGCCTACTCATAGGAGAGCATAGGTTTAACTTTGAACCTTCCACAACTCAGGTGGCCAAACAGTTTACACAATCATATCACAGTGAAAAGGAACTTACCTGGATAGGGTGGGGGAGAGCTTGGTGAAGATGGAGTCAGCTTCTGCTCTCTTTAACTGAGATGGAGTCAATCTGACACCCCTAAACAGCCAATGATGGCGCTGGCCAGATCTGACCTCCATATTACAGGGCTCAACTGGTAGAGTGCTAACCTTGAGCCCAAAGAATCTCAGGAACATCACACACATTGTGAGTTCAAGCCCCAGGCCCATGATAAATAAATAAACAAACAAATAAATAAGTCAATTACACTTTTTCTATGCCTTACACAGCTGTGCCTCATGGGCCAAAGCACTAGTTCAAGTTAGTAGCTGCTGTAAGGTTTTCAGAATTGGATAAATATACTGATGCTTTTCTTATACATCCACTGATTTCTACCATCTGAATAACCTCTTTTTCTCATCACTGACATTTAGGTATGCCCTGTGATCATGCACTGATCACTAAGGTTAATGGCGATATCCAAACTGGTATCACTTATCTTGCCGGCTTTATGCATGTCCCTAGCATGCATGGACAAGAGATAATGTCTGATAAATGACATGAAGAGTCACTGTTCATATTACTACATCTGAGTTGCACAAAGCTAGAAAGATCTTTGAGGGAATGAAGGAATCCTCAAATCATTTACTACCTTGGTCCCCTCAACAAGCTAAATTGGAGACTGGCAAGGTTAATAGTTTCTTCAAGGTTAACGTAGGCAAACTTTGTATGCGCATGCTGCAGGCACCCACATAGAAAGTGATGGTAGCAGAGACAGTCAGTCACCTGCTGAAAGATGTCACCAGACACTCCCACCTTTTTGTTATTTCCCAAGACAACAAGCTATGAAGGACTCCACCCAAGGGAGAGAAGCCACCTCACCATTAGTAAAGAGAGACTAGAGTCCAAATAACAGAAGGAGGAGATGGTATCTAGGCGATATGTCTGAGGAGAGCAACTACCTCACCATTAATAAGGACTGGAGTCCAAATAACCGAGGAGAGATGGTATACAGGTAATATGTTGTAGCAGTTTTTATATTAATTAAATAGAACACATGCCAGCCTCTGATGGTTCACAACTGTCATCCTAGCTACTCAGAAGCATAAGATCTGAGGATCATGGTTTGAGGCCAGGTTGGGCAGGAAAGTCTTTGAGACTTTAATCTCCAGTTAATGACCAAAAAAGTCAGAAGTAGAGCTGTGGCTCAGGTGGTGGAACACCAACTTTTACAAAAAAGCTCAAAGCCAGCACCTAGGATCAACACCATAGATAGACAAAGTTATATATAGTGATATATAGTTATATAACAGCATAATTGCCATAAAGAAAAAAATATATATACTAAATAGGAGAAATTCAAATGCTTATGACTCCAAAACCAAAGCAAAAATGTATGTTTTCACTTCCGTGTGTGTGTATGAGAGAGAGAAAGAGAGAGAGAGAAGAGGAGGAAGAGGAGGAGGAGGAGGAGGAGGAGGAGGAGGAGGAGGAGGAGGAGGAGGAGGTAGGGGGGCGGAGGGGGCAGGAGAGGGAGAGATTGAGGCTATGTAACAAAGGTTTTGAAATCACATGGCTTCTGCTAAAGGGTTAAATACTACCACTCTGTAATGCAGGGTGAGGGTGGTATTGTCACAACAGGGCAAAACTTAAGGAAAAGCAGAAGTCATTCACTATATAGCTACCCAGATACACACGAGAAACCTGGTTTGTGCAGCAGAGCAAGTAAGAACTAACCAGACCAATACAATTATTGTGTGTGTGTGCGTGTGTGTGTGTGTTTGTGCACGCACGTGCATCCTGGAGCTTGAGCTTTTTTGCTCAAGGCTAGCATTCTACCACTTGAGTTCCAGCACCACTTCTGGCTTTTTCTGGGTAGCTTATTAAAGATAAGGGTCTCATGGACTTTCCTGCCAGGGCTGGCTTTGAACCACCATCTTCAGATCTCAGCTTCCTGAATAGCTAGGATTACAGGTATGAGCCACCAGTGCCCAGCTTCATTTAATGTTTTAATGTGGAGTATAATAGCTAGATACATAAAATAGCAAGTATAGGTTTAAAAGGCAGAATGAGTTATCACTGCTTCCCTTTGTTTCAATGATAAAGACATACCTTAGCATGCTCTAAAGCCTGTACCCACCTTAAGGTTTACCACCACCAGGCTATACTCTTCCTCCTACCACACAGCTAGAAAAGCCTTTGGATGCAGCGGCTCCTATGGGGTCACTGCCCCTGTCACCCTCACCCAGGAGAATGGAGACAGTTTCCTGCCATGCCAGTGGTGACACTCACACCAACATCAATGTTCTAGATTCTGTCCCGAGGCACTGCATACCCTCATGTCTACTTTAGCAGCCCTTTCTGCTCTTTTATTGCACTCATCACAGTTCTAACTGTATACTTTTTATTTTTATGTTTTGGTGTTTCTGGCCAAACTTATTCCATAGAGTATATGTTCTAGCCGAGCTAGGACTGGTTTACTACACCATTATTGTATTGCCAATTCCTTTGACAGTAAGTATTTATTGGAAGGTAAAGAAAAAAATGGAATGGAAATGTAAATCAGACATTTCAAATTTTACTGGTTAAAAAAAGAATAACAAGCTAGGTTTGTTGATAAGTTTAGCTCTGGGAAGTTGGAGGCAGGAAGATCACAAGTGTGTTGAAGAAAGCTTAGGCCTCAGAAATACATCTTCTTTAAACACAATGAAATAATAAAATTAAGCGAAGAAATTGAAAGAAAAAACACACAATTGTAGCCAACTGTTGGTGGCTCATACCTGTCATCTTAATTACTGGGGAGGCTGAGATCCAAGGATTGAAATTTGAAGCTAGCCTATACCGGAAAGTCTGCTTGACTCTTACCCCCAATGAGCCAGCACAAAGTGGAGCTGTGGCTCAAGTGGTACATTGCCAGAAATGAAAAAGCTAGGGACAGCACCTAAGCCCTGCGTTCAAGCTCCAGATAATAATAATGATAATAGTAGTAGTCCTTTTAATTAAAAATAAAAACGTGAGATCATTGCTTACACAATAAATTTAGTGAATAATTCTTTCAATTAAATAGCTTTCAGGCCCTCAACTAATTAAGCGACACTTCTACTCTGAGTTTTGTTTTTTATTTTAGATGTAGAACCTCACGACTTTTCCACGGCTTTTAAACTGTGATCTTGGGGGTCTCCGCCTCCTGAGTAGGTAAGATTACAAGTCTGATTCATTGGTGAGAAGAGTATAATGACTTTAAAAAAATATTTTTCTCCTTTTTAAAAATTGCTTCTTTTCTTGGTGTGTGTCCTGGGACTTGAACTCAAGATTGGTAATCTACCACTGCAGTGAGCCACAGCTCCTCTTCTGGCTCGCTGGTGGTTAATTGGAGGTAAGAGTCTCATAGATCTTCCTGCATGGGCAGACTTTGAACTGAGTCAGCCTCCCAAGAAGTCAGGGCTCTCGCCCCGCCCCTCTTTCCCCTCCCCCCTTCCCCCCTCCCCCGCCCCCGGCCCTGCCCTTCTCCCGGCCCCACCCCGTGTCGCCCACGCCCGCCCCTTACTTGATCTTTCTTCTGTCTGTGCTAGCCCTCAGGGCCTGGGCGCTGTCCCCGAGCTGTTGGGTTCAGGTTAGTGCGCTGCCCTACTTCTGTCTTTGGGAAGAGGCGGAGTTTCATTGGAGGTAGAGCCTCACGGGAGTTTCCTGCTCCGACTGGCTTCGAACCAAGATCCTCCGAGCTCAGCTTCGGAGCAGCTGGGGTGGCAGGTGGGAGCCATCCTTAAAGTGACTTCTGAGCCGCCTTCCCTGTCTCCTCCAAGTTCTCTACTTCCCCCTGGGACCGTGCTCTGTCCTTCCCATTGGCCACGTGCACGGCCTTCGGTGTGCGCAGCCGGGCGTGTGCGGCCCGCTGAGGACGTGATTCTGTGGGAGCCGCTGCTGCGGGCGCCCGCCCTGCCTAGCTTCGCCCGCCCGCCCGCCTGCCTCGCTCTCCGCTCTCCCTGCGCCCCGGCCCGGCTGTGTGCACGGTGCGTGGAACCTCAGCGCGTGTCAAGCACGGTTTCCATTCTCTGGATTTTCTCTACAGGTTTTGAACGATCTACTTCTGTAGCTTTCTAAAATTAACTATGAAGCTCCTAAAGCGGTGGTGTTCTGAAGGTGCTAGTCTATACATCAGTGCAGACGCTTAATATGTAGATTTTTATGAAAATCTTTTATGTGACAGCCCTGTTGCTGTCTTTTACAAATTAGTATTCAGACAGATTAGAAAAACTTTGAAGAAGTGTGTGAAGTGTTTGATCCATAAGGTAAGTTGATCATAATTCCATTCATTGTAGCTCTGAATTCTCCACTGTAAAACGGAAAGCCCCAACTTTATTTCTTTTGCTTTAAATACCAAAGATGAATTGTTGCTTATTATTACTATCGCATGAGGATCCATCACTTAAAAATATGAAATTACCTTGGAGACTTGAAGTGATTAAGAAAAACATTTTCATGAATAAAAAAAAATTTTATTTTGTTCTTTTTTTTGTGATAGGTGGGCTCAAAATGAAAGTGTCCTTATGCTAGGCCAGTGTCTATCATTGGACCTTTCACTTTTGGAAAGGGCTTTTGCAGTTAAAGTTATGAACATGATTTCTATTCTCTTTCCATCATTTTCTTTCCTTGATTTTTTTTTTCTTTTTCTTTTTGGCTGGTCCTGGGCCTTCAACTCAGGGTCTGCACACTATCTTTGAGCTTCATTTTGCTCAAGACTTGCACTCTACCATTAGTTCCACTTTTGGCTTTTTGGTAGTTTATCAGAGCTAAGAGCCTCATGAACTCTCCTGCCTGGATTGGATGGTTTTGAACCCTGATCCTCAGATCTCAGCCTCCTGAGTATAGGCGTGCATTTGCAGCATCTGCCTCAATTTCTGTTTTTTATAATATTAGGCATTGAAAGATCAACAGTGGTCAAATTAAGTCATCATGGATTAAAACGAACCAATTTTAACAGACATTCGAAAAATGCAGGTGTGAGTTAGGAGGAAGAGAGCATAGACATTTGCATGGAGACTAAATAAAGGTGTGTTGTAACCATGAAGTCATGGAATGAGAGAGAAGAAACAGAAAAAGGGAACTTTTCTATTTACAAAGGGCTTTTGGAACAATTACCTTATACCAGTCAGTTCATCCTAACATCCTCCAATGTTTCCAGATGCAGCTGCATGTGTGATGGAGGTAAATGAACACACCCTTCTGCTTTGAAGTTTCTGTTTCACTTAAGTTGTCAGAGGCTGAAGACGTTTGCAAATAGTTGCACTCTCCCTGTTTAGTGAAAATCATGTAATTATTTTCAGTTTACTCTTGAGTTATAAAATTTTAATTTCTGTCATTAGTTTCTGGTTTTTTTCAGTTGTGTATTTTTTTGTATAATTTTTAAAAGTTATCTTTAGCTGTACAAGGGAGTTGTCATTTAAAAAAGCAGTTATAGATACAACACAACTTGATCAATGTCAACCCTTTTAACATTCTCACCCACCCTTCCTCTCCCTACCCATTCTTAACTTTGTAGATATACATTCTTTTTTTTTTTTTTTTTTTTGGCCAGTCCTGGGCCTTGGACTCAGGGCCTAAGCACTGTCCCTGGCTTCTTCCCACTCAAGGCTAGCACTCTGCCACTTGAGCCACAGCGCCGCTTCTGGCCGTTTTCTGTATATGTGGTGCTGGGGAATCGAACCTAGGGCCTCGTGTATCCGAGGCAGGCACTCTTGCCACTAGGCTATATCCCCAGCCCACATTTTTTTTTTAATTTGTTTTTTGTAGTTTATGATTTAAATCTTTTTTTTTCTTTTGCCAGTTCTGGGGGTTGGACTTGGGGCCTGAGCACTGTCCCTGTCTTCTTTTTGCTCAAGGCTAGTACTCTACCACTTGAGCCACAGCACCACTTCCAGCTTTTTCTGTTTATGTGGTGCTAAGGAATCAAACCCAGGGCTTTGTGCATGTTAGGCAAGCACTCTACTGCTAAGCCACATTTCCAGCCCCAGTGAATACATCTTTGATTCCTTTTTTTTTTTTTTTGCCAGTCCTGGGGCTTGGAATCAGAGCCTGAGAATTGTTTCTTGCTTCTTTTTGCTCAAGGCTAATACGACTTGAGCCACAGTGCCACTTCCAGCTTTTTGTTTATGTGGTACTGAGGAATGGAACTCAGGGCTTCATGCATGCAAGGCAAGCACTCTACTGCTAAGCCACATTCCGAGCCCACATTCTTGATTGCATTCTCCCCTTCTTGTTCATTTGTCTACACCTTTCCCTTTGACCCCACCCCTACAAAGTACCTGCTTCTTACTGTTTGTTTTGTTAAACTGACTTTACCTTTCTAAGGAATTACACTATTTGAGTTCTCCCATTAATCTACCATATTTCAATTTGAACATTTTTAACAGTTTGTCCCTTGTATATCTGAATTGTGAATTTATGGATGTTAGTCTTAATGCCATTTATTATTTCAGATATGGACTTTAACTTAATTTGATGATAATGATTTTGCAAATGCACCCTATATTGGGACTTGAGGCTCCAGCATTGATCTTTAAAGCACTGAATACTAATCCAGAATCCAGTGATAAAGCCTGGGAAACATGACATTGGTGAACTCATTTGTATGCCAGAAATCAGAGGGAAAGTTTTGCGTTCACTTTGGTCCAGAAATGGAAATTTCAGGTACAGGCAAGCATTTAGCAGAAAAGCCTAATGAACTAGATGGTTTTGTTGTTGTTTGATTTTTGTCCTGGCGCTTCTTGAACTCAGGGCCTGGGCACTGTCCCTGAGCTTCTTTGTGCTCAAGACTATCACTCTACCACTTGAGCAACAGTGCCACTTCTAACTTTTCCTGAGTAGTTTATTGGAGGTAACAGGCTCACAGACTTTCCTGCCTGGGCTAACTTTGAATGATGATCCTCAAATTTCATCCTCCTGAGTACCTAGGATTACAGACCTGAGCCACAGGCGCCTGGCTTCAGATTTTTTTTCTTAGTTTTATAACTTTCTCTTTTTGAGTTACTATGAATCTTATTTTATTTTTACTATTATCATTTAAAAAATAGAGATTGAGGAAAGTAACTTTTACTCTTGAACAATTTTTGAATAGTGACTGTAAACACCAAGCATTCCATTTTCTACTGTTGTATGTGGATATTATTTCTATCTTAGTTGTTCTCTGTGATCTTCATTTTTCTAAGGCCACAGATGAAATAGTGTTCCTTCTGAGTTTTTAAATAAAAACCTCAATACATTTAAACTGACTCACAGATACTTGTAATCTTACCTGCTCATGAAGTTAAAATGTGAGGATTGTGGTTGAAGCCAGTCTAGACCAAAAAGTCCCTAAGATTCTTAATTCCAATTTGCCTCCTAAAAGTCAGAAATGGAGTTGTGGCTCAAATAGTAAAGCATCAGCCTCCAGTGAAAAAGCCAAGCAAGAGCACTAAACAACGAGTTCAAGCCCATTTCTTTATATAGTTCTTGAAATAATTATTTATACTTTATTGTTTCCCCAAACTATCTTTTTTTTTTTTTTTTTTTTTTGCCAGTCCTGGGCCTTGGACTCAGGGCCTGAGCACTGTCCCTGGCTTCTTCCCGCTCAAGGCTAGCACTCTGCCACTTGAGCCACAGCGCCGCTTCTGGCCGTTTTCTGTATATGTGGTGCTGGGGAATCGAACCTAGGGCCTCGTGTATCCGAGGCAGGCACTCTTGCCGCTAGGCTATATCCCCAGCCCCCCAAACTATCTTTTTTATTTTTGTAATTTATTTATTAATTAAACAAAAATTTTTTGACAAGGTGTTGTGCAAAAAGGATACAGTTACATAGTAGGGCAGTGTGTACATTTCTTGTGATATCTTACACCCTGTTTTTCTTTCCCTTCCCTAGGTCAGGTAGACATATATACAATACACAATGTACCAAGAACATATACAGTAGCCACGTGGACTGCGCCAAAGAAAATTCACCTAGGGCTTTAAATGTACTGTTGACATTAGACAGTATGTCAACAATAGTCTTATATGAACGTACATACATAGCTTTTGAGCTGTTGTATTCTACTGAGAGGTCAATTTTTTTTATTTTTTTTATTTTTTTTTTTGGCCAGTCCTGGGCCTTGGACTCAGGGCCCGAGCACCGTCCCTGGCTTCTTCCCGCTCAAGGCTAGCACTCTGCCACTTGAGCCACAGCGCCGCTTCTGGCCGTTTTCTGTATATGTGGTGCTGGGGAATCGAACCTAGGGCCTCGTGTATCCGAGGCAGGCACTCTTGCCACTAGGCTATATCCCCAGCCCCGAGAGGTCAATTTTTGACCTTTATATGTTGAGTAGTTGTTTGGTTTTAGTTACATAATGTTGGGTCGCTGACCCACTCCTGTGGGAAATACCACTTGACAAGAAGTTTTTGGTTTCACAGACCTGGAATCTACTGTCTCCCCGTCACCCCATCTGAACAGTCATATATCAGGGAGATCATGGTCCTTTGTTTTCTGTGTTCTAGGCTTGTCTCGCTCAACATTATTTGTCCAAAATCTGACCATTTCCCTGTGAATAACAATATTTCACCATTCCTAATCGCTATTTAGTATTCCATTGTGTATAGGTACCATATTTTTTTGATCCATTCATCTGTGGAGGGGCATCTGGGTTGATTTCATATTTTAGCTATTGTGAATTGTGCAGCGATAAACATGGAAGCACAAATGTCTTTTTGATATCTTGGGACCTGCTATTCAGGATAGATGCCTAGAAGTGGTATGGCTGGGTCATAGGGTAGGTCTATATTGAGCTTTGACGAACCTCCATACTGTTCTCCAAAGTGGTTGTACTAATTTGCACTCCCACCAACAATGGAGAAGGGTTCCTCTTTCCCTGTACCCCCTCCAGCATTTGTTGTTGCCTGAGTTCAGAATATAGGCCATTATAACTGGAGTGAGGTGGTATCTCAGGGTTGTTTTTATTTGCATTTCCTTTACTACCAGGGATGTTGAACATTTCCTCATATGTTTCTTTGCCATTTTTACCTCTTCTCTTGTGAAGTCTCTCTTTAGCTCCTTTGCCCATTTCCTAATTGGTTTACTGGGCTTGGAGGGGCATAGTTCTATGAGTTCTCTGTAGATGACAGATGTTAGGCCTTAGTCTGTTGCTGTGCTGGTAAAGATCCTTTCCCATATGGTTGGCTGTCTTTCTATTTTGGTGGCTATGTCCTTAGCTGTGCAGAAACTTTTTAATTTGTAGTAGTCCCATTTGTCGAGTCTCTCCCCTATTTGTTGTGCCCCTGGGACTATATTCAGGAAGTTCCTTCCTGTGCTTATAAGTTCTAGTGTCTTTCCTACTCTGTCCTTCAGTAGTTTCAAGGATTCAGGTCTGATATTGAGGTCCTTGATCCATTTTGAGTTGATCTTGGTGCATGGTGATAGGCTTGGGTCTACTTTGAGTTCTCTGCATATGGCTGCCCAGTTCTCCCAGCACCAGTAGTTGAAGAGGCTCTGTTTATTCCATTGTATGTCTTTAGCTCCTTTGTTGAATATCAGCTGACTGTAAGAGTGCGGTTTTATTTCTGGGTCTTCAATTCTATTCCATTGGTCTTCAGGTCTGTTTTTATACCAATACCAGCCTGTTTTTGTTATGATGGCTCTATAGTAGAGCTTCAAGTCTGGTATTGTGATACGTCCTGCACTGTTTTTTTTGCCTAGAATTGCTTTGGCTATTCTAGGTCTTTTGCTGTTCCATATGAATTTATGGGTTGCTTTCTCTATTTCAGTGAAGAATGTAACTGGGATTTTGATAGGGATTGCATTGAATTTGTATAACAATTTGGGCAATATGGCCATTTTCACTGTATTGATTCTGCCTACCCATGAGCATGGGAGGTCTTTCCATCTCCTTGTGTCCTCTTTGATTTCCCTTATTAG
Organism: Perognathus longimembris pacificus; assembly: GCF_023159225.1. Classification (NCBI taxonomy): domain Eukaryota; kingdom Metazoa; phylum Chordata; class Mammalia; order Rodentia; family Heteromyidae; genus Perognathus; species Perognathus longimembris. The sequence continues at coordinate 87,122,277 of NC_063164.1, read as the reverse complement.
ATTTTTATAGTTCTCATTAAATAGGCCCCTCGCGTCTTTGGTTAGGTTGATCCCTAGGTACTTTTTTTTTTTGGCTACTGTAAATGGAATTGTTTCCATAAGTTTCCTTAATTTCCTTTTCTGCTTGTACATTGCTGGTGTACAGAAAAGTTGCTGACTTTTGTGGATTGATTTTTGTATCCTGCTACTTTGCCAAAATGGTTTATTAGGTGTAGGAGTTTGGAGACTGAGTTTTTTGGGTTCTTCAGATATAAGATCATGTCGTCTGTGAATAGGGATAACTTGATTTCTTCCTTGCCGATGTGGATCCCTTTGATGTCCTACTCTTGCCTTATTGCTATGGCTAGGGATTCCAGCACTGTGTTGAAAAGAAGTGGGAGAGTGGGCATCCTTGTCTTGTTCCTGAGTTTAGGGGGAATGATTTTAGTTTCTCTCCATTTAATACTATGTTAGCAGTTGGTCTGTTGTATATGGCTTTTATTGTTTTGAGGAATGTTCCATCTATTCCTGTTCTCTCCAAAGCTTTTAATAGGTATGGATGTTGTATTTTGTCAAAGGCTTTTTGGGCATTGACTGAGATAACAATGTGATTATTTTAGTTCTGTTTATGTGGTGAATTACATTGATTGATTTACGGATGTTGAACCATCCTTGTGACTATGGGATGAAGCCTACTTGGTCATGGTGTATAATTTTCTTGATCAGTTTCTGGATTCTGTTAGCTAATATTTTATTGAGGAGCTTTGCGTCTGTGTTCATTAGTGATATTGGTCTGTAGTTCTCTTTTTTTGTTGGGTCTTTGCCTGGTTTGGTAATGAGGATATTAGCTTCATAGAATGAGTTTGGGATTTCTCCCTCTGTTTCTATTTTGCGGAAGAGTTTGAGGAGTATTGGTATTAGCTCCTCACTAAAGGTTTTATAGAATTCGTTGGTGAATCCATCTGGGCCTGGGCTTTTCTTTGTTGGGAGGTTCTTGATTACCCTCTGTATCTCGCTGTAAGTTATTGGTTTATTTAGTTGATTTATTTCTTCTTGGTTCAGTTTGGGCAGTTTATACTTCTGTAAGAATTGATCCATTTCTGTAAAATTATTGTTTTTTAATGAGTAGAGGTTCTGGAAATAGTTCCTTATGATTGTTTGAATATCGTGTGTACTTGTAATTTTTCCAGTGGAATTCCTGATTTTACGTATATGAGTCTCTTCTCTCCTTTTTTTTTTTTGTAAGTCTTGCAAGGGGTCTGCAAATTTTATTTATTTTCACAAAGAACCAGCTTTTAGTCTTATTTGTTGAAGGGTCTTTCTATTTTCAATCAGATTTATCTCTTCTTTAATCTTTGTGATCTCTCGCCTCCTAGTCATTTTAGATTCGATCATTTCTTGTTTCTCCAGTTATTTTAGTTTCATCGTGAGGTTATTCACCTGCTCTGCTTCCATTCTTTTAATGAGTGCTGAGGGCAATGATCTTGCCCCTCAGTACTGCCTTAGCTATGTCCCATAGGTTTCTTTGTGATGTATTTTCATTGTCATTGTGGCTTATGAATTCGTTGATTTCATCTTTAATTTGGTCTGTGGCCCAAGTGTTGGATAACAGTGTGGGGTTTAGCCTCCAAGAATGTGTATAGCCCCTGTGGTAACCGTTGTTATTGAGGGTTACCTTTAATCCACTGTGGTCAGATATAATACATGGGATGACGTCAATACTTTTGTATTTGCTGAGGGTCTTTGTGTGGGCTATGACATGGTCTATTTTGGAGTATGATCCATGGGCTGCTGAGAAGAAGGTGTATTGGGTCTCTATAGGGTGGAAGATTCTGTATAGATCTGTCAGATCCATTTGGGATATGGTGTTACTTAGGTCCTCAGCTCCCTTGCTAATCCTCTGGGTGTTGGATCTATCTCTTGGAGAGAGTGGGTATTAAAGTCACCCACTATGATTGTGTTTGTGTCTATCTTGTTCTGTAGTTCTGTGAGAATTTGCTTGACATATGTAGGGCCTCTTTTGTTTGGTGAGTATACATTTATCAATGTGATTTCTTGATTCTGGATTTTTCCTTGTATTAAAATGTAGCGACCTTCTTTGTCTTTTTGAGTTGATTTTTAATGAGAAGTCCAGCTTGTCTGAGATCAGGATGGCTACACCTGCCGTTTTGGTAGGTGCGTTTGCTTGGAAGATCTTGCTCTATCCTTTCATTCGGAGTCTGTTTTTGTCCCTTGCTGTAAGGTGGGTCTCTTGTAGACAACAGATGCCAACTTTTTGCGGATCCATTCTTCTGGTCTGCTGCTCTTTATCAGAGAGTTATACCGTTTATATTCACAGACATCAAGGATAAGAGTGTTTTTTCTCCTTCCATTTTCTTGTTAGGCTGTTTTTCCTCTTTTTTTTTTTTTTTTTTGTCTTTAGTGAGCTGCTCTTTCTGTTGGGCTATGGCTGTTGTAATTTCTTTCTGTTTCTGTCTGTGTGTCATGTATGATTTCTGTTGGTTGGGGTTCCCCTCTTAGACTTCTCTGTAGGGCTGGTTTTTTATTCACATACTCCTTTAGATCCTCTTTGCTATGGAAAGATCTGGTTTTCCCCTTGAATATGAACTCCAGCTTCGCTGGATATTTTATTCTAGGTTGGCAGTTGTTGGCCTGTAGGACTTGGATGGTGTTCTTCCATTCTCTTCGCGCGTGGTAGGTTTGTTTGGAGAGGTCTACTGTTATTCGGATCCTCTTCCCATTGTAATAATTTTCTTTCTTCAATTTGGCTGCATTCAGAATTTGCTCTTTATTCTTGAGATCTGAAGTCTTGATTATTATGTGCCTGGGCGTGGCTTTTCTAGGGTCTGGTCTGCCAGGTGTTCTATAGGCTTGGGTTACCTGGATGAGGTCCCTTGTGAGATTGGAGAAGTTTTCTGCATTTACTTTATTGAAAATATGTTGAAGCCCTCTGCTCTAGTATTCGGCTCCTTCTTCTATTCCAATTATGCGCAGATTATATCTCTTGTCTTTGTCCACTAGCCCCTGGATTATTCTGCCTTGGAGCTTTACCATTTCTTGGATTGTGGTAATTTTCTGGTCCTTATCAGCTGCATCATCGTCCAAGAGAGAGATTCTGGCTTCAATATGGTCAATTCTTTGTGCTGTGGAATCAAGTGTGGAGTTTATGCATGTCAGGGAGCTATTTATGGTTGCCAGATCAGTTCTGATCGTGGAAATTTCTTCCTTTAAAGTGTTGTATTTTACATCTATTTTTTCATGCATTTCACTTCTCAGGATGTTAAGGTCTTCTTTAACGGAGGTTTGCACTGTATCCATTTTTCCTTCCATTTCTTTCTTGGCTTCCTGGATGTCCTTTGAGACTGCCACTCTAAACTCCTGGAATTGTTTTCTGATTTCGTCTGAGGCTTTCCATAATTTCTGCTATCATAGTCTGTTGTTTTTTGATTCTCCATCTCCTCTTCAGTCGTACTGCTTTTTGGAGCTGACGAATTGGCTTGCCCTTTGATGAAATTTGTTATATTTCTTTGTGATTTGTGCATCTGGATATCTGTGGGTGGCTTCCCTGGTTTGGCTTTGTGCTGATTCCCGCTGGTCCATCAGTGGCAGACTTGTTTGTGTCCTGGCTCTGGTTTGAGTTTGGCTGTTGAACCTTACTGCCCAATAGGTGAGCGTGACCGTCTCGGTTGTTGCCGAGGTGGTCACCCTCACTGCACTTGGGGGTGGGTAGGTTCTGTGTCTTTCTCTGCGGGATAGTGTCCTGACCTTAGCATGCCCCTAGTGGGGGTTTGCTGGTCGCTGATTCAGCATGGCGTGGAGGCTTTTCTCTTCTTTGGTTCTTTTTTCCACTTGGTATCTTGGTCAGAGGAGCTCACCTCTCAGGCGGTTCGCCCACCTGTGTGGATTGCTCCGGGGCTGGTGTTGTTGAGTGGCAGCCCACCCGCTTGTGCGAAATGCGCCAATCTGGGTGGGTGCTGCCGTTGGGGGGCTCTGCCCTCCTGTGCGGGTGCACCTATCAGAGTGGGCGCTGCTGCTGGGGGGCCCTGCCCACCTGTACGGCGTACGCCTACCAGAGCAGGCCCCGGGTTGTTGAGGTATGCTTTTGCCCGCCCGCGAGTTTGCTGTGGGGGGCGGTATATGTGGGCCCCAATAGGACAAGTGTCCGGGCGCGGGTTGGTGCCCTCAGACTGCGCCTCCACTGTGAGGGGGGCGTGTGATCGGGTCCAGGTGTCCCTGCTGGGCTGGTATTGCCCCCCAACGAGCCTGTGACTTGTGTTCAAAAAGTCTGCGAGGACAAGGTGCCTCAGGTTGGGCTTCCAATGCCTGCAGGTCCCCGGGCCCCTGGTGGGAAGGGGGCGTGGCCAGTGTGGCCGGTTCAGGTTCCTTTGCTGCCTTGGCGCTGCTCCGCCCCTGCTAGCTCCTGTGTCCTCCCAGAGTCTGAAGGGACCTTTTGTCGCCTGATTTGGGGGTTCTTTGTTCCCTCAGGGTGGGGAGGGAGAGGGAGGGAGCTCTAGCTTCTTTGTAGGGTTTGGGTCTCTGATAGCTGGTCTCCCGTTGGGGAAGGGAGTAATGGGGACCTTACTGGTCCTGGATTGTGTGTGTGTGCCGCGCTGTTGTTGGCCCTTTGGGGCTGTGGTGCTGGGGTGCAACAATTGGTCATTTGGTGGTGGCGGCCCCGGCTCTCCCCTTCTGCATTACCTGGTTCCCCCGCCGCTCATGTCTGATCCCGGCCATGCGGTCCCGCACTCCCGTCCGCCGCCAACTGTCTCGATTGGTTTGCGCACCCCCTGGGGTCCGTGGAGTCCTGCTGTCTGGACTCTGCGCTCCTAGCGTGACTTTTCGGCAGTCGGTTTGTTGGCGCTGGGTCCCCTTTCCCAGCCTGGCCCTGTTTGGGCCAGGGTTGGCCGGTGGGGGGAGGGTGCCCCGGAGATTTTCCAGCTCCGTGCAGGTTATAGGCTCTTCTTTTTTAATTTTTTTTTTTCGTTTCCTGCATTTCTCTGTTGCTTCTGGCTGCTGGGTTTGCTGGGTTCTTCTCGATGGGGTGTTGGGTGCTGGAGTTCCCAGCTCACTATTCAGTTGGAGCGAGTTGGGGTGCCTCCCTACTGTGGCGGCGCCATCTTCCTCCCCAAACTATCTTTTATAGTATGGAGTTTATTAGTATTCATTCACTCTTGGAGTAAAATATGACTTAAGGTTTTACATTTTTAGGATACTTCATTATATAATGATGCAGTGAATATTTTTCTGACATATATAATTATTAAAGTCTTTTTGGAGATAGAATTTGATGATAGAGGACTTGCCTAGTACACATGAGACAATGGGTTCCAGACACCCTTAAAATGTGTCTCTAGTCCAGCATTTGGAAGCAGATGCAGAATTTGTGCTTGAAGCATATGTGCTCATGTGCAGGATCCTGAAGAATATAGAAATCCATCATTTATTAGAGCTTCACACTGCAGTGATAGAACAGAATAGAGCTGTAGTCCAGTCTGGATAGCATTGGCATGTCTCCTGCCTCCTTGGTCCTGTGTTTATAATGTATTTATGTATTTACTTGTATGTATGCTGAAATACATTTGGGCTCCACTTAGACTGTGGCCACACTAGGGCTTCACTTTCTGTTTGTTTGTTTTCATGCTGGGACTGGGGCTTGAAGCAAGGCCCTGGGTTCTCTCTTTTAGCTTTTATTCTTCAAGGCTGGTGCTCTACCACATGAGACATAGCTCCACTTCCGGCCTTTTTCCAGTTAATTGGAGAGAAAGATCTTAAGAACTGTTCTTCCTGGGATGGCTTTGCACTATGATCCTCAGATTTCAGCCTCCTGTGTAGTGTAGATTACAGGCATGAATCACGGGCACCTGGCTGGAAGTGTCCACTTTAGTCACTTCTTTTTTTAATCCTATTTAGTCTCTGTCCCCAGGGATATGTGTGTGTGTGTGTGTGTGTGTGTGTGTGTGTGTGTGTGTGTGTGTGTTTTGGTCCTGGGGCTTGAACTCCGGGCCTAGGCACTGTTCCTTAGCTGTTTTTGCTCAACTAACACTCTACTTGAGCCACAGCTCTATTTCTGGCTCTTTGCTGCTTAATTGAAGATAAGAATCTCACAGACTCTCAAGAAGAGTCTCACAGACTTTCTTACCCAGGCTAGCATAGAACCATATTCCTCAGATTTCAGCCTCCTGAGTATATAGCATCACAGCCATGAGCCTTGGGCACCCTGGCCCAGGGACTTTTATTTGTTGTAAAATTTGAGTGAGAGGCTGACAGGGTATTAGTTCTACTTAAGGTAGGTTCTTCTGAGATTTTTATGGAAGGAGCCTACAGTGGGGTTACGAAGAGGTGGAATATTATAGTTACAGAATATAAAAAGCAAGCTGTGGTATGTAAACTAGGTCAGGTATTTGTTCATTTACAGGATTAAGATTATATAAGGGGGGAGCTGGGAATGTGGCTTAGTGGTAGAGGACTTCCCTAGCATGCACAAAGCCCTGGGTTCAATTCCTCAGTATTATATAAGCAGGAAAAAAAAAAGGAAGTTTTGCTGTGGCTCAAGAGGTAGAGTGCTACTATTGAGCAAAAATAAGCCAGGGACAGTGCTAAGACCCTGAGTTCAAGTGCCAGAACTGCCCCCCCCCCAAAAAAAAAGGATAAAAGATTATATAAGGGACATATTGTAAGAGATAGGATTTTTTCCTATTATACCAATGAAGGTAAGTAACTTTCTCTTTCTCCTCAGATACACAGGACTTGACTAAACAAGTCTTCTCTTCAGTACAGAGAGTGAAGAAGTTTGAGGGCCTCTTGAAATAGTCACATAGCTAAGAGATCATCAGTGAGTCAGCACTCAACCTGGAAATGGCGTCATTTCATGGCCAATGCTACTGGTCCAAAAAAGACATCTTGATGCTGCTGGACCATATGGAGAAGAACCTCCCATTTGACGACAACCTAACTTTCAAAAAAGCCCAGACATGTCTGGACTGGGGGAAAGTAGCTTTTAAACATTTTTCTGGAGAAATGTGCAAAGTCAAATGGTTGGAGATTTCCAACAAGTTGAGGAAGTACCGCACACTGTCAGATTTAGTCCAAGAGGCCAAAGAACGTATTAAAAATCCCAACAGAAACAAAGAATACGAAAAACATCCAGATTTCCCCAAAAGGCCACTGACTGCTTACATCCGATTTTACAAAGAGAAGTGGGCCAAATACTCCCAAAAGTACCCTAAGATGAGTAACCAGGAGCTGGCCAAGGTCCTGTCCAAGAAATACAAGCAGCTTCCAGAGCACATAAAGCAGTCATACATTCGGGACTTCCAGAAGGAGAAACAGGAGTTTAAGGAAAAGCTGGTTCGATTCAGGGAAGACCACCCTGATCTAGTACAGGTTTACAAGACATCAGGTGTTTCCAAGATTGTCAGGCTTCCTCCAAAAACAGAGGAATTCTCTATGGAGGTGAAATTTCATGGAGAGCCCAAGAAACCCCCCATGAATGCATATCACAAATTTCACCAAGATTCCTGGTCCAGTCAGGAGCTTCAGCACCTGCCTCTGAGAGAGCGCATGGTGGAGATCAGCCGGCGCTGGCAGCGAGTTCCACAGAGTCTGAAGGAACATTATAAGAACCTAGCTGAGATGCTGCAGAAACAATACAGGGTGGACTTGGATCTCTGGCTCAAGACATTGTCACCTAAAGAATATGCAGCTTACAGAGAGGCAGTGGCCACCTATGGCAAGAGAAAGAACTTGAGTCTGACAGGAGGCTCGAACCCCAAGCTCACACGATCAGATGTGCAGTCCACACCAGGCAAATATCCCAGTGATTCACCTGAAGATGATTATGTATCACGGGCTCCAAGACTGGACTGGTCAGAGACTGTGAAGATCAACTATGGTGGCTCACAGGAATCAAAACAGAACATGAAGGAGGAAATTGAAGAGGCTGAAGGGAGCAGCAGCTCAGATTCCACCAATGGAGACGATGATGCATTTTCAGGGAAATCCTCAAGCTTAGACTCTATCTGAACCTTGTGATGATACTAAATGGTTGACAATTGTTAACATGTTTTCTTTCTACTTCCAAAGCTTTTGTGTACAATAGTAAGAATAGTGTTGTGATGGGAAGGATTTTTTATATTAACCACGAAAATGTGCTGTCACATACATTTTAAATAGTTATTAAAATGTCTGTTTTGTTATGTTATTTCTTATGTTGTGTTTTCTGCATGTATGTGGGCCTGTGTGTTTTTGTGTCAGTGTTAGGGCTGTAACTCTGAGTATTGGTCTCTTGCTTTGATTTTTCACTAATATGACACTCTACCATTAGAGCCACAGCTCTCCTCCTCCTTCTCCCCCTCCCCCTCCCCCTCCCCCTTCCCCTTCCCCTTAAGGCCATTTGTACCTTGCTATTGAAAGTTTTCTGAAAAAAAAAAACAAAACTTTTCTATCAAATACAAGGTCCTGAGTTCCAAACCCCATACTACCAAAAGATAAAAAGCAAACCAGGTTCATGAAAGCCTATTTCAAAGTGCTAATTTGCCAAATAGCAAAGGTTTGTTATACCTGTTAATCCTAGCCACTAGGAAGTTGAGGTCAAAAGTTCAGAGCCAACCTGGGCAGGAAAGTCCATGAGATAAGATAAGCATATCACTAATTAACCAACAAAAAACAAGAAGTAGAGTTCTTAAGAGTTTATGAAAAATAATCCTTTTCTACAATCTGGTAACTCACTGTAATTTCAATCTGAACTCTATTTTTGTAATAATTTTTACAATTTTTACAATCATTTCAGTATGTAGGCAGTACATGTTTGATGTTGAAAAACTTAGCACTCTACTGCTAAGCCACATTCCCAGCCCCTGTGAGTACATTTTGTTTCAAACTTATTACCTTCTCCCTCATTTTTCTTCCACCTTCCACCCTCTCCAATTCCCTCCCCTCCCCTTCCTGCCCCAAGTTTTACCGTTGATTTACAGCATATTGAGAAATGAAAATCACAACAACATTGAAATTCTACCTCACCCCAGTAAGAAGGCCATTATCAAGAAAACTAATAATAACAGATGCTGGTGAGGATGTGGCCAAAAGAGAGCCCTAGTGCTCACTTCAGCAGCACATATGCCAAAAGAGAACCCTACTACACTGTTGCTGGGAGTGTATACTTGTTCAGCCACTCTGGAAAGCAGTGTGGAGGTCCTCAAAAGGCTCTCCTATAACCCAGCAGCATCACTTTTGGGCATCTACCCAAAGAATTACAAGCAAGACCACACTAAAGCTACCAGTACAACTATGTTCATTGCAGCACAATTTACCATCGCTAAATTATGGAAGCAACCCAGATGCCCCTTAGTAGATGAATGGATTAAGAAAACGTGGTACATATACACAATGGAATTCTATGCTTCTATCAGAAAGAATGACATTACCCCATTCATAAGGAAAATGAAAGACTAGGGAAAAAATCATATTCAGTGAAGTGAGCCAGATTCAACGAATAGATTCTATGGTTTCCCTCATTGGTAATAATTAGTACACATATAGGACAGTACTAGGAGAAGATCACAATAGCTCAGTAACTATGTACATATGATCACATAAGATGATGCTAAGCAAAATCAACTCCAAATTATGACTTAGAAAAATAATCCTATTCCAGCCTCCTAGTCATACTGGGCTTTGCACGAGGCACTTATCTCCAATTAGCCACCCCACAATATATTTTAAAAGGCTGGAAGTTGAACTGTGGCTCGAGTGGAAGACCTGGGCAAACACTTTCTGGGACATACCCAGATCCTGAGTTCAAGCCTCAGTACCAGCATAGAAGAAATAAAATAATGAAAAAAAGAAGGGTAGAAGAAGAGAAGGAAGATCCAGTGACAGAGGTTTTAATTGAGTCAAGGATTGGTGGCTCACACATTATATCAGCTATTCCAGAGGATGAAGTCTGAGGATCATAGTTCAAGGCCAGTCCAGACAGAAGAGTCCATAAGACTTTTATGCCTTATTTACCACCTAAAAAAAAATAAACATAACCTGAGATTTGGCTCATGTTGTAGAGTGCTAGTCTTAGACAGAAAGCTCTGGGACAGCACCTAGCCCAAGAGTTGAAACCTCAGGTCCATCATAAAAATTTACAATAAATAAATAAATAAATAAAGCACAAATTTTAAAAGATGGGAGAAAGAGCCAAATGAGTCACAGGTTATTGATATGTGCAATCCTAGCTATTTAGAAGGCCGAAATCTGAGGATCATTTTTGTTTTGTTTTGTTTCATTTTAATTAAACTTTTTTCTTTATTGTCAAAGTGTGGTACAGAGGGGTTACAGATTCATATGTAAGGGGCTGGGAATATGGCCTAGTGGTAAAGTGTAAGCCTTGCATACATGAAGCCTTGGGTTAGATTCCTCAGCACCATATATATAGAAAAAAGCCGGAAGGGATGGGAATATGGCATAGGGGCAAGAGTGCTTGCCTCATATACCTGAAGCTCTGGGTTTGATTCCCCAGCACCACATATAGAGAAAATGGCCAGAAGTGGCACTGTGGCTCAAGTGGCAGAGTGCTAGCCTTGAGCAAAAAGAAGCCAGGGACAGCAAAACAAATAAACAGATTCATATGTAAGGCAGTGAATACATTTCTCTTTTTTTGTTTGTTTGTTTTTTGTTTTTGTTTTTTTCTTTGCCAGTCCTGGGCCTTGGAATCAGGGCCTGAGCACTGTCCCTGGCTTCCTTTTGCTCAAGGCTAGCACTCTACCACTTGAGCCACAGCGCCACTTCTGGCCGTTTTCTGTATATGTGGTGCTGGGGAATCGAACCCAGGGCCTCATGTATACAAGGCAAGCTCTCTTGCCACTAAGGCCATATCCCCAGCCCCGTGAATACATTTCTCGTTCAACTTGTTACCTCCTCCCTCATTCCCCCCTCCCCCTCCCACTTATCGTCTCCCCCCAAGTTGTGCAGTTTATTTACACCAAATGTTTTTGTAGGTATTGCTTTTGGAATGGTTTGTCTTTTTGTCCTTTGTCTCTCAATTTTGGTATCCCCTTTCCCTTCCCCAGTTCGAATACCCATATAAACAGAATCCAGGGTATTCAGATGAGATACAGTGGTAGCGGGGGTACAACCACAGGAAGGGAATACAAGAGAAACAAAACTGAACAAAACGATCAAACAAACAGACAAGAAAAAAATAATAAAAAAATAAAAAAGTTACGGTTTCACATGGGATGATGATAATAGTTAACAACAGTGATATAACTCTTGTCTCCATAATGTGGAGTTCATTTGAGTTGGCATTATCTTATGTGATCATATGGGTGCAGCTATTGGGGTATTTTGATCTTCTACCATGACTGTCCTAATCTTGTACTAGCTATTCCCCATGAGGGACACCATAGGGTTTATGTTTCTTTGGGTCTGGGTTACTTCACTTAATATAATTTTTTCCAAGTCCTTCCATTTCCTTACAAATGAGGCAGTGTCATTCCTTCTGGTGTATTCCTTCTGTGTATTCCATTGTGTATATGTACCATGTTTTCCTGATACAATCGTCTATTGAGGGGCATCTAGGTTGGTTCCATGATTTAGCAATGACAAATTGTGCTGCAATGAACATAGTTGTGCTGGTGGTTTTAGTGTGGTCTTGCATGTAGTCTCTTGGGTAGATGCCCAAAAGTGGGGCTGCTGGGTCATAGGGAAGTTCTATGTTTAGCCTTCTTAGGAACCTTCACACTGCTTTGCATGATAATCTTATACTTTTATCTCCAATTAACCACCAAAAAGAAAAAAGGAAAAGAAAAGAGGAGGATGGAACTAGGATATAGTTCATTGGTAAAGCGCTTGCCTAGCAAGTGCAATGTCCTGGGTTCGATCCCCAGTACCAAAAAAGAAAAGACAAAAAAACAGTTTAAAAAAAAAAAAGAGCAAGAGGTTGAGTTGTGGCTCCAATGGCAGAAATGACAAAAACTATTTCTGGGCCAGCACCCAGACCTTGAGATCAAGCTCTTGGATCAGCATACAGAAAAAGAATAGAATAAATAAAAGGGTGGGAAAAGAATTAAAAAAAAAAAGAGCCAATAACAGAAGTATCCAAGGATAGGTGGTATGCACCTTAGATCATAGCCATAAGGGAGGCTCAAATCTGAGGATCACAGTTGATGGCCACCCCAGGCAGAAGAGTCCATGGACTCATCTCTGATTAGCCACCAGAAAAAAACAAGTCACAAGTTATGCTCATGGGGTAAAGTGCTAGTCTTGAATAAAAAGCTTGGGACAGCATTTAGGTTCTCATATTTAGTCCTAGAACCAGTATACACAAGGAAATAAAAAAAAGTAGAAATTGAGAAAAAGTGCAAGAAAATCCAATTAAAGTTTCAAAATGAACCTCAAGTTTTTGGTTCACGTGAGTAATCCTAGCTACTCAGAAGGCTGAAATCTGAGGATTGTGGTTTGAAACCAAGATTGGGCTTATAAATGCATGAGACTCTCATCTCCAACTAACCAGAAAAAAAAGTCAGAAATGAAGCTCTGGTTAAAGTTGTAAAGCATCAGCCTTCAATGAGGAAGCTATGAAGAGTGCCCTTGGTTAGACATGCAGCCTCAGGCCCGCCGGCTCCCCCTCCCCCCAAAAAAGTTGGAATTAGAAAACCCTGTGCTTGGTTGTTGCTCTTGCCTGTAATTCTAGTAACCTAAGAGGCAGAAATATGAGGAAGTAGTATAAAGGCCATCCCATGTAGGAAAGTCAAGGAGATTTGGGGGGTGTAGGATCCTGGGGTTAGCTTTTAGGTGATTATATATAATTGTCTCACAGACTAGCTCCAGCACCAGCATACACCAAAATAATGAAATAAATAAATGAAAAGAAGGGTAGAAGAAGAGAAGAAAGCATCCATAACAGAACCATTGGTGACTCACATCTGTAGTCCTAGGTACTTGGGGGCTGAATTCTGAGGATACTATTTAAAGGCTACCCAAGGAGGAAAGTCCATAAGACGTGTATGTGTGTGTATGCGCACTTGTGAGCACGCACGTACGCACACCAGTCCACCAGTCCTGGTGCTTCAACTTGCAGTGTTTTGCTCAAGGATAAAGCTCTCCTACTCTCCAATTTCTGGTGGTTAGCTAGAGATAAGAGTATATGGACTTTGCTGCCCAGGCTAGCTTCAAACCTTCATTCTTAGATTTCAGCTTTTCAGAGTTGCATTGGGCTCTGCATGATACTCTTTAACCACCAAGAATAAAGAATAAAGCTGGAAGTTGAGCTATGGTTCAAGTGGCAGAACTGAGCACAAATTCTCTGGGGCAAGATCTGAAACCAAACTGGACAACCACACACACACACACACACACACACACACACATACAGAGAGAGAGAGAGAGAGAGAGAGAGAGAGAGAGAATAAAGTAAATACATGCAAAGAAAGGTAGAAGAAGAATGAGCCTGGGAGAGAGTATTAAATGAGTCAATCATTGATGTCTCACACATGTTTTACTAGCTACTCAGGAGGCCGGTATCTGAGGCTCATGGTTCAAGGCTAACCTAGGCAGAAACATCCATGGGACTCTTATCTCTAATAGACCACACATATGAAAAAAAAAAGCACTAAATGTGGAGGTGTGTCTCATGTAATAGAGCACTAGTGTTGAACAAAAATCTCTGGAGCAACACTTGAAGCCCAGTTTGTAGCCCCTGAACCAGCACACATTGAAAAAGCAAAAAAAAAAAAAAAAAAAAAAAAAGTGAGCAATGGAAGGTTGAAAGAAGCACATATTACAATTTTTAAGTGAGCCAAGGATTTTTGGTGGTGTGTGTAATCCCAGCTACACAAGAGTCTAACATCTGAGGATTGCTGTGTGAAGTCAGCCAGGACAAGGAAAGTGCTTGAGATTCTTATCTCCAGCTACCCAGCACAAGGCTGGAAGTGGAGCTGTGGGTGAAGTGGTAAAGTACCAGTCTTGAGTAAAAAAGCTAAGAAACAGCTCCCTGAGTAAGAGGTCAAGCCACAGGAACACTAAAAACTACAAATAGAAAACAATAAAGAAATATGAAGGTTAAAAAAAAAAAGGGGGGGCTGGGGATATGGCCTAGTGGCAAGAGTGCCTGCCTCGTATACATGAGGCCCTGGGTTCGATTCCCCAGCACCACATATACAGAAAACGGCCAGAAGTGGCGCTGTGGCTCAAGTGGCAGAGTGCTAGCCTTGAGCAAAAAGAAGCCAGGGACAGTGCTCAGGCCCTGAGTCCAAGGCCCAGGAGTGGCCAAAAAAAAAAAAAAGAAATACGAAGGTGAGTGGAAGAAGAGAGGCTGAAAGATGAGGATCATGATTCAAAACCAGCCCAAGCAAGAAAGTATGTGTGTGTGAGTGTTTGGCATCCTGGGGCTTGAACTTGTGCTATTTTGTTCAAGCATAGAGCTCTAGCACTCCAGCTTTTCAGTGGTCAATTGGAGATAAGAGTCTCAAGGACTTGTCGCCTGGCAGATTTCTAAAGGTGATCCTCAGATTTTAGCTTCCTGGGTCATGCTTGGATTTGCATGAGACTTATCTCCAATTATCTCCAGTTAACCACCAGAACAAACCCACTGGAAGTTAAGTTGGAAATGGCAGAACTGGGCAAACACTTTCTGTGAAAGTGACAGCACCCAGTCCCAGAGTTCAAGCCCAAGGACAAGCACAACCAAAAACAATGAAATAACATCTGAAAAAAAAAAAAAAAGGATAGGAGAAAAGAAAACCCAGTGATAGTGGATTAAAGGAAACAAGTATTGATGGCTCACACCTGTAATCCTAATCTGAGGATACTTTTAAAGGCCAACCCAAGGAGGAAAGTGTGTGTGTGTGTGTGTGTGTGTGTGTGTGTGTGTGTGTGTGTGTGTGTAAACCCATTCCTGGTGCTTCAACTTTTGCTGTTTAACTCAAGGCTAACATTTTCACTCTCAGCTGTATGGTGGTTAGTTGGAGATGAGTCTTTTGGACTTTCCTGTCCTGACTAGCGTTGAACCAGGAAGTTCAGATTTCAGCTTCCCAAGTTGTGCTGTCATTTGCAGGATACTCTAATCTCCAATTAACCACCAAAACCAAAAAGAGGTGGAATTTTTGCTGTGGGTCGAGTGGCAGAAATGAGCTAAGATATCTCTGGGACAGTGCCTAGACCCCGAGTTCAAGCCCCAGGTCCTGTTCTCTTTCTCTCTCTGTGCTCTGTGTGCTCTCTCTATATGCTCTCTGCAGTCTCTCTCTCTCTCTCTCTCTCTCACACACACACTAAATAAACAAATAAATGAGCAATAAATAAACTAAAAAGGATAAAAAGAAAAAGTCAACAACACAGTGTTCAGTGAGTCATGAATTTGGTGGCTCACACATTTTATACTATGTACTCAGGAGGCTGAAATATTATCACAGTTCAAGGTCAGCTTAAGCTGGAGAGTCCAAGAAAGTCATTTCTAAACCACTACCAAAAAAATAAAAGCTACAATTTTAAACATGGGTCCTGTGATACAGCACTAGTCTTGAACAAAAAGCTCTGGCACTGTATCCCCCAGGATACAGCCCCAGGACTAGCACATACATAAAAATAAGAGAAGCAAAAAATTAAAAAGAAAAATGTGGAAAAAAGAACATATTCAAGTTTTTAAATGAGCAATGTGTTTTTGGTTCATGTATATAATCCTAGCTACTCAGGAAGCTGGAATCTGAGGATCATGGTTTGAAGACAGACTGCCCAGAAAAGAACTTGAGACTCTTATGTCCAATGAACCAGAAAAAAAGCTAGAAGTAGAGCTGTAGTTAAAGCCATAAAACATCATCCTTAATAAAAAAAAAATTTAAAATAAAACCTATAAAACAGTACCCCGGCCAAGCAGAGATTGTGGCCCATGGGGGAAAAAAAGCAATGTGGAAGAAGACAAGAAAGAGCTAATTAAAAATATTAAAATAAGCCAGAGGCTGGTGGCTCATGCCTGTAAATCCTAGCTACCCAGGCGGCGAAAATCGGAGGACCATGGTTCAAAGCCAGCCCAAGCAGGAATGTCCAGGAGACTTGTGTGTGTATGTAGCCAGCCTGGGGCTTGAACTTGTCCTGTTCTGCTCAGTGCTAGAGCTCTACCACTCCTAGCCTTTTGGTGATGAATTGGGAGATAATAGTCTCACGAACTTTCCTGCTCAGGCTAGCTATAAACCGAGATCCTCAGATTTCAGCCCCCCTAGTCCTGTGGGGCTTTGCTTGAGACTCTTCAATTAACCACCAAAAAGAAGAGAGAAGCTAGAAGTTGAGCTGTGGCTCAAGTGGCAGAACTGAATAAATCCTCTGAGACAGTGGTCAGGCCACATCATTAGAAAAAAAAAATCCCACAAAAAACTTTTAAAAACAGAAGTTGTAGTACAGAAAAAAATAAACATGTTTAGAATGATACAAGGGTGTTTTTTTTAATTAGCAAAGAAAACCACAGTACTGAGTTATAAAAGGGTATACTAAAAGAATAAATAAGGAAAAGTAATCCACATAAATACTAAATCCAAGCTGACATGACCAAAATCTTCTAGTAGATGAGGAACGTTTTGCGAGCATCCGGTAATATCCAGTAATCTAAAGAGACATGAAACTGTCAACCTCTGTTGTGATGGGCCTTCATCCTGTGACCCCTTGGGCTGTGCAGCCTTGGGAGAACTGATAGGTTGTGCACTGACTTTTTCTTTTTCCCTTGTGTTACGAGCCTAGTGAACAGGGGAGAACTTTGTGGGCACAGCCAGTAGTAGTCACTCTTGAAGAGCATGCACACAGGAGGGCTGCACATAATACAAGACCTTCTCTTCATCAGTAGTAATTTATGCTGGTTTAATTCTCTCTCTCCCTCTCCCTCTTCCTCTTCCTCTCTCCCTTCTTCCCTCCCTTCTTCCTCTCATCCTCTCTCCTCTTTCTCTCTTGCATATAAAGGATTTGAGGGGAATATTTTTCCTCTTTTGTATTTGGAGGACATTGACCTTTTTTTAAAAAAAAGTCAACGATATTTGAGTGCTTTCAGAAACTACAATTTGTGACAAACAGAACAATCTTCTAGTAGATCTAGTAATGTTCAGAGTTTCACACTTATATTCTTTTGCATATTTCTGTTGTTATATACTATCTGGCTGGGGATTTTTTGCTGTATTCAAATAGGTAGGTGAGGAGAATCACCTTCAACATTTTTAGGGCCTTGGAAGGGATTTGAAACCCTTAACAACAGTATAAGCACCTGGACAGTAGCAAGTGATGCCTTCTTTTTTTTTTTTTTTGGCCAGTCCTGGGGCTTGGACTCAGGGCCTGAGCACTGTCCCTGGCTTCTTTTTGCTCAAGGCTAGCACTCTGCCACTTGAGCCACAGCGCCACTTCTGGCCATTTTCTGTATATGTGGTGTTGGGGAATCGAACCCAGGGCCTCATGTATATGAGGCAGGCACTCTTGCCACTAGGCCATATCCCCAGCCCAAGTGATGCCTTCTTATCTCAGTCCTTGTAGGCCTGAGGCACCAGGATCCTTATTTCCCCCAAAACAAGTGTTACAGTTCCTACATCTCTGGTACTGAGATTCACAGTGCTTGGCATATAGCATTGTGCTGCAACGACCCCATTTGAGGGTTTAGGGCTCGGATACTTGGTAGCTTCAGTGTGGCAAGAGTCCCTCCAGGGTTTCAAACAGGGTACTTTCTCAGTGGAGGCTAAGTGGTAGAAGTCCTGTGCCCTTTGGGGTCGGGACTGGGGTTTTTCACAGCACTGGACATGCATATAGGACAGCTCTCTTCTCACGATTAGGGCCTACAATTTATATCTCTCTGGCTTTTCAGAGTATTTTTTTTAGCCTCAGCAGTTTGCCCCATCTTATTTCTCTCTGTTGTCCCAGATTGTATGCATCACTTTTTGTTGCATTTACTTTGGTCATTGTGACCACTACAACTCCGGAAGGTTGGGTAGTGTCATCCCCAGTACTATTTCTATTGCTGGCTCAGATAAGCAACTGACAGCTCTGTGCCTTCTGGAAAGTTCTGGCTACCCCATCACTACTTTTGCATCTGCCACTGCTTGTCTCTTTTCTTCCTGTTACTCACTTAGCTTCAGTACTGATTAAAATCAAAAGAAGGTTAAAAAAAACAAAAGGCCACTTGAGGTCTGGGGATATAGCCTAGTGGCAAGAGTGCCTGCCTCGAATACACGAGGCCCTAGGTTCGATTCCCCAGCACCACATATACAGAAAACGGCCAGAAGCGGCGCTGTGGCTCAAGTGGCAGAGTGCTAGCCTTGAGCGGGAAGAAGCCAGGGACAGTGCTCAGGCCTGAGTCCAAGGCCCAGGACTGGCCAAAAAAAAAAAAAAAAAAGGCCACTTGAGAGAAGCATTTTAGGTGACCTAAGGTTGCAACACCAAGGGGCAGCACTGAAGACTATCTCCTACCTGGCTTGAAAGTTGAGATGAATAGCTTGCTCATACAGCCACATAAGGGTTGTGTCAGTCTCTTCTAAAAATAAAGGACTTGGCTTGCACAAGTCACAGACATCCTGAAGGGCCAGAGCATCTAGAGTTCACTGAGGGTGGTGATGGCAAAATGTCTGGTGCAATCTGACTTCAGTATCTTCAGGAGCTGGGTTCATGCTTTGGAAGCAAACATCAGCAGTTGTCATGTTCCTTCCTCTAAGTGTCCATGGAGCATTCCCAGCAGCTTTTGCTGTAGCACCAGTGCAGTTGGCTGCTAGCTGCTAGTTCAGTATTCAAGGCAGCCAGGACCCTAGAGAATGACCTCACAGCTGTCAATTAGGTGGTCAAATCACCACAGGCCCCAACATCTTAGCATATTTTAGGAATGAAAAGTATAAGAAATTCTTGCCATAACAGCCTATAATTTTAAAAAGTAAAGAGTATTCACCAAGTTCTAGCAATGCTTCATCCCTGCCTTAGTGCCTGAGGTTGAGATGTGTGCCTGTTGTTTGTGTTCTGCTATGTGTCTGTTCTGGGGCAGGTTGTTCTGCCACAGATTTGGTTTCTAGTGCATTCCCTGACTTCTGCTCAGGGGGTGGGGAAATGCACCTCTCCACACTGAAGGAGACCTGCAACAGATCCCACTTATATCTCATGTGATCTGAAACCTATCTCCCACTTGTAATTGCTTGCAGCCATTTGTTCCTCTGGTTTTGGTAGCCAGCACGGGGATCAAGACATGATCTCCCTATGTAGCTTGGAATGCATAGAGCTATTCCTGCTTTGGCATCCTGAGTTAGAACTGCAGGCATTGCCCTTCATTATAATATACAAGATTTCCTTTACTCAACAGCAGATATTCAAATAATGGATTAGAAGTAAAAGCACCTGAGATCCGCAAAGCACCCAGCATTTTCTGTTTTCTCTGAGGTATACAATCAGAACAGTAGGTACCATTCAAGGTGGGTGACAGAGGGAAGATTTCACAATTTTCGGATGTGCTTAGGGATTGAACTCAGGGCCTCATGCTTTCTAGGCAGGTATATGAATTAGTGACATTAATTATACCCACACTGCTTTGCAATCATTACCCCTATATTCCAACCTCTTTTCAATACTAACAGAATACATTCAATAATCATTGAATAATAATCACCCCCACGGGCCTGTCCCAGAAACTTTTAACCTACCTTTTGCTCTCATGAAATTGTTTATTCAATATATTTCACATAAATAGCATACCATTCTCTTTTTGTGTCTACCCATGACAGAGGACATATGAGTTGCAGCATTTTTGTGAATGAGTCATAATCCATTTTATACATACCTCATATATTATAAACCTATTCATCTGATGGATACTCCATTTCTTTCCAATTCTTGACCCTTGTGAACATTGCTGATGTTATCACTGGCATACAAGTATGTCAGTTTTTGTTTTCAGTTCTTTTGGGTATTTAACAAGCAATAAAATTGCCCGGTCATATGGTAATGCTATTTTATGTTAGAAGAAGGTGACAGATTCCATCAGCACCAGACATGCAGGAATGGTCAATATCTGTACAAGAGTGTCCTAACTCTTCCACACCTGAGCTGTAATGGATCATTTTTTACTTTTATTTGTTTTCATTTAACTCACACATGCCTGGGACTATATTGTTCTGGATAGAGGTGAAGTCATGTCAACAGTGTGTGCCACCACCCCAGCCTCCAAACACTTTTATTCTCATAATGTTTTTTTTCCTCTTAGAGATATTAGTAAATATATACATTTTAATTTTTTTAAATAAGATTTACCTCTTTACCTGCCTCATGTAGCTTTAACCCATCTGTATACCATCTTTGTAATAACAAGAAAAATTATACTTACCAAAAATAAATATTAAAAAATCATAATAAAATAAGGTTTTAAATCATTCAAGACAAATGTCAGCTTCCCAACAGGCAAATACACAAGAATCACAATGCGAGGCTAGATGAAACAAAATAAAAAAGGAAGAATTTGAAGTTTTAGACCTTAAGGAAAAGTGCAAGTAATAGTATAATGGCCCACATGGAGGTGCACACCTGCAATCCCAACACTTGGGAGATTACATAGTAGAATTATGATGTTAGGATCATCCTTGGCTACATAATAAGACTCTTGCAGAATAATAAAGATTAGAATAAAATAAATCAAATTATATTTTTAAAGACTAGGGTGCAGGGGCTGGGGATATGGCCTAGTGGCAAGAGTGCTTGCCTTGTATACATGAAGCCCTGGGTTCAATTCTCCAGCACCACATATACAAAAAACAACCAGAAGTGGCGCTGTGCCTCAAGTGGCAGAGTGCTAGCCTTGAGCAAAAGAAGCCAGGGACAGTGCTCAGGCCCTGAGTCCAAGCCCCAGGACTGGCCAAAAAATAAAATAAAAATAAATATTAAAAAAATAAAAATAAAGTAATAGTGAAATTGCCTTGCAGATGCAAGGCTCTGGGGCAATGAACCAGAAATTACATGCTTTAATAACTGCAAATTCAGTTTAATCAGTGCAGTACTAGGTGCCCCTTGTCTGGATTCCTCTTGGGGAAACCTAAGGCAGTTGACACAGCTCCCTTCTGTGCTGGACTGATAGCATTGTTGGGCACACAGCATTCGAATCTCCATGCATGGGTTCCTCCTACAATTCTTTGTTGAGTATACTCCTTGTAAATCTTTCACATCCCAATAACAGGTCCTCTGGCTCTCCATTGCTATTATCTTTGATACCGTTTAGGGCTTTCACTAGAACTGTTCTGCTCCTGGGCCTGCATTCAGCAGCATATTCTGAGAAGAGTGGTAGCTACCTTGCTAGCCACCCCTATGCTGCCCCATCGCCTCCTCAAAATAGACTTTGGTCCAATTATGAGGCTTCCAAGAGGGAAGGGCATTTTCCTCCAGTGGGCATGCCTCTATTTTACCACTATCTAGAAAGAAAGAGGAGCCAGATGCTTCTGATGGATGTGCAGAGAACATGCAGTATAAACTTACTGCATAATTCCTCTTGCAGCTGTTTACACCCACATTAGCAAATCTCCCACAGCCCAGTACAGGCTTCATCCAGTTCTTGTCTCTTGTTACCTACAAAGAACCAGGAAATTCACCTAAAAATTCAAATATTCCTCCCATCATCCTTCCTTTCCTTAAATGCTAAGTGGGTTGCAATCTCAATCTCATTTGGTAGTCAGAGAAGGTAAATCTTTGAGCATAAATGTTACACTACTGCTTTGAGTAAAACTAAGACCCATCCTAGGACCCTTGACTCCTGGATTTAGGGCAATACTCACTAAACTCACTGTTCGTGCTTGAGAACTCAGAAAAATGATTAGGGGTTGTTAGGTGAAGTGGTGTCATGTGTAAGTAAGGCTTCAAGCTGAAATCCCCAGTTCAGAAGGTACAGGCAGCTTCAGGCCACCTTTCAGCTCACCTTTTAACTCTGAAAAACCAGCTCAGTGTCAGATGTCCTTCGGATGGAATTTCACCCAGAGAAACCCATAGCACTTGGCACACCACCTGGCTGCACTAGACTGAGGCCTCTGCAGTGCGCACAGCAGTGTGAACTTCCTGCACGACTCCCTCCTGTAGCTCTTTGTATCCACACCTCTGCCTCTCTGATCTTCCACACCAATGAGAGTCTGCAAGAAGCCCCGAGTCCTATAGCTTTCAGTAGTTCTCTGCAACAACTTTGTTCCTGAGCTGTGGACATTATTTTTGGGCCCGCACACAGGAGCACATTCTGCGAAAAGTATTGGCTATCCTGCTAGCCAATCTCCTCCAGCCCCGTCTCTTAATCAATTTACAGTTTGTGGTCTCATCTTGTGGCTGCTCAGAGGAAAATCTTTCACTGCTACTTAAAAAGATGGAGCAGCCAAGGGAAACCATAGAATCCTTGCCTGGAACTATGCTGGGACCGGGGGTCCTCTCTAGGAAGCAGAGTGGAATGGCAGGTAGAGTGGTACTTAGGCCTCTTTTCAGAGGTAACTGCTTGTTATCAAAAAACAATTGAAATTCAGATGACAAGGTGTAAGTGTTAAGCTGGGCAGGTAAACTGGCTGTCCTTCCTTTAAGGAGAGGGAAGTTGGAAAGATCTGCAGGAGTTGGGCACGGTGGCACAGTTGAAGGCACTCTTTTCACTTCAACACTACTAGCAGTCTGTTTTATGCTTTCTTTAATTAAAAGGTATGTGCCCATGGCCTCATTGAATGTTCTGTTCCGTATAGATCTCTGGATCTCATGTAGGTGGTACCCCATGACACACATTATTTTAAGAATGAGGGGGTCCAGCTTGTTTGGCAGTGGCTCATCAGGGCACAGGGAACATTCCTCGACCTGTTTGAGCCATGGGTGCTCCATTATTTGTTCAGTATTGGGCCTCTGGTTTGGGTCCACATTTAACAGTTGGATTATTACATTTTGTCCTTTTGCAGACAGGTGATATGGAACAATATACTTGGCCTTCCGGACTAGTGACCGTACCTGGATAGCATCTCTCCCCTCAAAGGGAAATCTTCCTGTTATAATAAAGTATAAAAGGATGCCTAAGCTCCAGATGTCCACCTTGCAGGCATCGTATCTTTCTTGCAGGAACATCTCGGGGGATCGGAATAGCACAGCACCACACACAGTCGTGTGCAACTGCCCCGGGGTGAACCAGGTGCTCAAACCAAAGTCACTGACCTTAGCATTGCCTTTATCGTCCATCAGGATGTTGTTGGGCTTAAGGTCTCGGTGTGCAATTCTGTTCTGGTGTAGATAGTGCACAGCGCTTACAATTTGTTTGAAGATCCTCCTGCCCTCATCTTCATATAGGCGGCGCGATTTTCGGATCCATCCCAGGAGGTTTCCCCTAGTAGCCAGTTCCATGACGAGATATACACACTTTCCCTTATCTATCACCTGGTACAACCTGATGATGTGCTTGTGGCGTACAGTCTTTAAAATGCCCACCTCATTCTCTATCTGACGACTGGAGGACTCTGCCTTCCGGAGTATTTTAACGGCCACCTCGACGTCTGTGAGTCGGTGACGAGCCAACTTCACTTGTCCGTAGGTACCATGACCGATTAGCTCTTTGAGTTGGTACTGTTCGATGATGTCCTTCAAGGAGCGTGAGGATGATTCGTTGTAATTTGCCATCCTTCTGCTACGATGGCAGGTAGCAAGTCTAAAATTAACTAAATAAAATAATGGAAAACCCAGAATAAGCAAAAAGAAATACTAAAGTCCAAACAACCCCCCCCCCCACCAAAAAAAATCATCAGTCTAGCTTTCAGTTAGTCCAGTGTGTCACCACGCAAGAGCTCCCAGCACTGCTAACTGACAAAGGGTGGAGCCCACCGGCTTCCTATATACCCTTTGGGAACCTCTCACAACGGACCAATCACAGCCGGGCCTAGTAACATCATGGAGGAAGTGGACCAGTCACAGTCAGCGCACGGACCAATCTCAGCCTGGCACAGACCCGCTGACATTCTAGCTCTTAGGCCTCGAAGACTGTTGCTAAGGATGCCTGGTGGGCTTGAGGTTGCTATGGTCACTATCATGGCGGCATTTCGAAAACCGATAGTGATCAATGTCCTCTGACCTTCTAGAGGACTTTTCTGTCCCTTACGAATTGCTTCTGTGGCGACACTGCCCAACAGCTTCCATTCTTGGTGGCCTCCATATCCTATGTCTTGTTCCAGCAATGGCATGGCACAAAGGCCTCCATCCTTCTCAAGGACAGCTGTGTCCTAAAACTTGCTCCTGAGAGGACAAGGTCCAGTCTGGCTTTGAACCACAATTCTCACAATTCAGCTTCTGAGGAGCCAGATTTAGAGGCCTGAACCATTGGTATTCAGCTCATCTCTCCCTTTTGAAGGAAGAAAAATCTTGTTTCATTTTAGAATTTTTTTAAGATATGTCCTTTTCTTTAACACTTTAAATTTGTTGCCCTGGCTGTCTTATAGCTTTTTTGTTCCTGAAGAGAAATCGGTCATAATATTGAGGATCACTTGTGTGTAATGAATTTGTGTCTCTGTGATTTTGGAGGTTCTCTGTCTTTAATTAGAATGTGTTTTCATGTGGACCTCTGAGATTATCCTATTTGAATTTCGTTGAACTGCTAAATTCTTGGACATAAGAGTTCATGTCCGAAATCAAAATTGGGAAGATTTTGGTCATTATTCCTTCAAATATCATGTATTTCTTTTTTCTCTTTTTCAGGGACTTCCATGTGCATTTATTAGCCTGTGTGTGTGTGTGTGTGTGTGTGTGTGTGTGTGTGTGTGTGTAGAATTATACACATATGACACTGTATATGTGAATGTAGTCATATAAGCACATACCATGTATATATACATATATGTATGTGTGCATATATACACACATATACCTTTACACACATATATTTATTTTTTACACAAAGCTCCACTTCTGTGGTTGTGTTTATGATGGGAAGTCTAGATTGGTACTAGCAATCCCATCAGAGTTAGAGGCAGAGGTTTTCCTCTTCATTTTTTTGTGTGAAAATAGGCATGTGTTGTCAAGGATATTGAAGTCGTTGCAAGGTAGAGCTAGCTGCATTGTCTCTTCCTCTCTCAGTGTCCTGCCTCTGTCAGGTCTCTGAGCACAGGGCCATTGCTGGTCAGGTTCTTCCAGTGTGTGCTGTGATATTCTGCAGTGTCAGGTCCCGCTCCCATGACCACCAGGTCTGCACCCAGAAGAGGAGCTGCTCCAATGTCAGCCTGCAAGGGTGCACCTGCCTCTATCTTGATGCTGGGGACCCCTCAGGTGCTGGAGTGGCCTAAGCAGATGCCCCTGTACCAGGACTGCTGACTACTGACTGAGGGCGGCACAGGCACAGCTGCTTCTTCTTCTTCTTCTTCTTTTTTTTAACCTGAATCAGAGGTCTGCAGTGAAGCCTAGGGTGCTGCACTGCTGGTGGCTGTGCTAGGAGCGAGGCTGGGGCGAAGAGGCCTCACTGTGGCCTGACCTCTGGGGCACAGCAGATGCCGAGGGCCCGATGAGTTCTTTCTAGAAGACATGGGCAGGTGGGGGAGCAGATGCCGGGCCCAGGAGGCCCCTAAGCACAGGGTGGGGGGGGGGAAACGGAGCTGGGCGGCAGATGTCCAGGTTGGCAGGGGGGCAGGCGATGAGTCTGTATGAGTGGTCTGCTGGCTTCCAAATGAAAAGCTAGATTTGCTGCCACCCAGAAGTGCCCCCCCCAAAAAAAACTGGTTTTGTCCCAGAGGGTCCTGGGATGGTGAGGGGCAGACTGCCAAAGACCAAAGTGGAGGGATCAGCAGAGCCGGTGCTGGCATGGGCAATGTGGTGTCAGCAACTGTGGACAGGGGCATCTCAGCAGAATTTGCTGGTTTCCTAGCACTGCAGAGCCAGTGAAGCTGGAACACAAGGAGATGCCAGGCTCTGCCTGTTCAGCACTAGACAGGCTGGCAGACCAATCCTTGCTGGATGGTTTTGCAGAGTCCTTGGCCCATCCCACCACAGGCAGAAGCTGCCTAGTGTCTCCCCAGCCAGGGTAGGGCAGATCTCCCAACTTGGACAGAGTGTCCAGCTGGCTAGAGGGTACTGTGGCCAGTGAGGGTCCTGGAGGGGCAGCTAACCTGCTGCTGAAGGGAGCAAATGCCCCTTCTAAGGCTCCTTAAGGAGGGGAGCGCTCTGTAATGAACTCATGGAAAGTTTGGCCTCTGCTGCCCAATGAAAGCCTTGAGTTGATTTGTTATATAGGTAAATCATCCAAGAAGCCACATATTGAAGGATGGGATGGACTCTTGGAGTCTTTATTAGAGCATTAGCAGTCTGCATACAGCCAGTTGCTACAAAGGCCTGCAGCCCACAAATACACTTAACACTAGCAAGAAACAGGCCAGAGAGGGAAGAAAAAACAAAAACTTGGGATGCCATGGTGACTGGAGATGAGCCAGGAGACAGGACATGAACACAGAGACACGTGGCATGGTGTACTGGTGCCTGAGCTGACCTGGCCTGACCCTAAATAAGGTCAAGCCAGGGGGGCTGGGTCACAGGAAGCTCCGAGCACTTGACAGACAGGTTCAGTAACCTATAGGCCATGTGCCCACCCCTGTCTCTTGGGATTCAGGAACACCTATCACCTGGGGATGGACTTCCCTTCCTCTAGGAATCCAGTCACATCCATCAAGACAAGAAGCCAGATAGTACAACTTGCCATATGGCCAATGATGGCACTGGCCAGATCTGACTTTCAAATTACAATTTGACTCCTTCCTGGTGGGTATTGCCCCTTGGGTGGCAGTGGTAGTAGGATACATGTTGGTGAGATTATCCTGAAGTCAAAGTCAGCCTCTGAGGGAGCAAAAGAGAAAGGCTGGCTGAACTGTCCCATGGCAGATGGCATTGAGGTCATGGCTCTTCTCTCTTGGCTGGCTCTGAGGCTCTGTCACCAGATGTCAAGTAACTGGATGCTGTCATGGAGCTGATAGTGTTCAGTTTTAAGGAATTTAGTAGACAACCCTACTGTGGGGACTGTGGCTTGGTGTTTGTAAAAGGCTCGGCACAGCAAATGACATAGCTAACAAGATAAACACAAAGCCCTCAGACTGGGAGAAGATCTTTACTGTCCATACAACAGATAAATCTTTAGCCCATTTATTGAAGGGGTAGTTGTTTCTTTCAGGATTTGTTTTGAAGGACCTTGTTCTTTTGGGTTCTAAGTATATTTTCGATATGAGGCCCTTATCTCTGAAGAGGAAATGGGAATGACCCTATTAATAGGCACATGAAGAAGTGTTCGGCATCATTGGCCATAAAAGATATTCAAATCAAAAACAACATTGAGGGAACAGGGGAGAGGGGAAGGTGGGAGAAAAATGGAGGAGGTAACAAGTTGGATAAGAAATGTACTCACCAGGGCTGGGGCTATAGCCTAGTGGCAAGAGTGCCTGCCTCGGATACACGAGGCCCTAGGTTCGATTCCCCAGCACCACATATACAGAAAACGGCCAGAAGCGGCGCTGTGGCTCAAGTGGCAGAGTGCTAGCCTTGAGCGGGAAGAAGCCAGGGACAGTGCTCAGGCCCTGAGTCCAAGGCCCAGGACTAGCCAAAAAAAAAAAAAAAAAAAGAAATGTACTCACCAGGTTGTTACCTCTTCAGCCCACACGGGAGGCAGGGTCTAGTGAAAGAAGCAGCTGTGGGATAATCAGCAGCTGACTTTTTTTTTTTTTTTTTGGCCAGTGCTGGGGCTTGGACTCAGGGCCTGAGCACTGTCCCTGGCTTCTTTTTGCTCAAGGCTAGCACTCTGCCACTTGAGCCACAGCGCCACTTCTGGCCATTTTCTGTATATATGGTGCTGGGGAATTGAACCCAGGGCCTCATGTATACGAGGCAAGCACTCTTGCCACTAGGCCATATCCCCAGCCCCAGCAGCTGACTTTTGAAGTCTTACTACTTCTTATCAGAATTTTAGTCTACATTGAGAATAGGAAGAGAAAAAGAAGCCTAGTCTGTCGAGGGACGATTGGATGAACAAAATGTGCAGTGTCCACACAATGGAATATAACATAAAATAAAGCATTGATGGGTACAACATGATGAACATTAAAAATACTAAACTAAGATGGGCACTGTAATCCTAGCTATGTGGGAGGCTGAGATCTGTGGATCACTGTTCAAAGCCAGAACGGTGAGAAAAGTCCAAGAGATTCTTATATTCTGCTAAACAGAGAAAAGCCAGAATGAGTGGTGTGACTCTTTTGAATTAAATGTTTTGTCTTTGTGTGGGCAGATAAATTATTTTTGATACATTTCATGATTCAATAGAGAGCTGAACATCAAACTTTCCCAGAAAGATGTATTATACACAGAGTGCTGCGGCTTTCTTCAGGATACTCTTCCACTTGAGGCCTGGAAAGAATTCCTCAGAATTCTACCAATTACAGAACCAGACATCAAAGGGATCAACCTTCCATCTCCTCCTAAATTGCAGGTTAAGTGGCAAAATAGACCTAGTGTCCAGTGATTTTTTTCCCCCCAAGGGGTGTGTGTGTGTGTGTGTGTGTGTGTGTGTGTGTGTGTATTTGACTCTAGACCAAGCTCAAACCCAGAGAAACTATAAAGTTCAAAGTTAAGAGACTGTCTAGTGTGAATATTTCCAATATCACATAAGGGAAAATTATTATGAAACAGAGATGACAAAAATAATATATGTACTCTTCATTCTGACATCCAAGAGAGAAGAATTTCTTCAAGCCAATTCAGCCCAGCTCCTGAGCTGCCCTTCAGTATAGACATCATATACAGGATAAAAGGAAGAATTGAGAAAAATTATGTAAGTGAATATCAAGATGTCATTTTTTAGGGCTAGGAAATGAAAATAGAAGACAAAGATTTTGGTGGGCAGGGGGACATCTGCTACCTTAGGGAAAAAAACATTAAAAGGAGGAATAATGGAAAAATGTATTTTCAAGACTGCAGTTGTGTTAAAAAAAAAAAAGTACTAATTACTTTTCCTTTTCAACAAAAAAATCAAGTAAAGGATTAAAATATCTTAATACCCTCTTGGTAACTTTATTCGACATGACTAGTATTCCATAATGGAACTACCATTGTATGTATCTTATTTTGAGTTTTAGCAATACTGCAGGACAGAACGATGAGAAGAGCCTTGGTTTTAGAGTTGGGGCTCTGGAACAGCATGCAGATCCTTCTCAGTCCATGCTTTCTCATCTGATGGGATCACCACTCCTGTCTGTATTAGTCAGAGCTCTTAAGAGAAATATAACCAATAAGGAAGATACTGTGAGAACAAATTATTTTCATGAAATGGCTTGTGGGATTGTGGAGGTGGCAAGCCTAGCACTTATGGGGCATGCTGATGGGCTGGAAATGCAGTTGGTGATGCAGTCTGAGAACAAATGTGCAAGGCAGTGTTCTGGAACCTTGAGCATGAATAGTTTCTCCATTGCAGCCTTGGGAAGAGTCCTTCTAAAGGGAACTTTAGTCTTTGTTCACAGGGCCTTTGGGCCTTCTACTGATTGTATGAGGCCCGCATCTGATGGGTAATGTGCTTTATTGAAAGTCAATTGATTGTAAACATTAACCACAAATTAAAAATGCCTTTCCAACAACAACTAGATAACTGTTTGACTAAACAACTGGCCACCATAGTCTAGCCACATTGGTCACATTGACATAAAAAATTTTCCACCACCTGCTTTTCCTGCTTCATGAAATGCTAGGAAGGCTTTGTTGTTACACCTGTTGACTACCTGATCCCTAACATGTATCTTGTATCTACAAAAAATAGGCATAAGATATTTTGTGAATTATGATGTAGTAGCACTTTGAACCTATGAACTAGTCTAGACTACTGTGGCTTCTGAGAATATTCATATTTTAGAAAAATTTTAAATTCACCATTAAATCATACACTAGCAATTCTACTTCTATAAATTATTTCCCCAGATGTACTCCCTCACACACATGTGAAATGACTCAGACAAAGCCATCGTTGAACATGGTTTGCAAAAGCCAAGATTGGAAACAAATGTCTGTCAGTAGGGAATTTGGCTAAATGAACTCAATGGAATTTAAAAGAATGATCCAAGTGCACTATGAGAATAGAACAGTGAACCCAATTAAAATTGAAAAAAAGTAGGAGGAAGGAATTTCAGTGTCTTAAAATTCTTTTGTATCTTATTTATGAAAAATATTTAGTTTTGGTTCTCCTTAGATATTTTTGACGAGTTTCCTGCTGTTAATGGATGCATGTTCAGGAGAGAAAACTAGTTTTGCTAAGTAACATGCTAAGAAAAATAAAATCATAAGGTAGGAGTAAGGCTTAGGTAGTAGAGACCTTACCCATCAAGCACAAGGCCCCGATCTCAAACCCCAGTACCACCAAATCAAGTGGGAAAACATTTTTTTCTGTAAAATCTGTGAAGTATTTATCAAAGTATAGTAGAATTTTTTTTAAAGATCTTGAGAGAAAATGATTGAGGATATTTGTGATTTTGAGTTATCTATATTGTTTTCTTATAGTAGTGCCAATAGAATTGATTAAATGTGATAATATTTTTATTTAAAAAATTAAAAGAGAGCTGGGCACACTGGTGGTCATGCCTGTTATCCTACCTACTCAGTAGGCTGAGATCTGAGGATTGCAGTTTAAAGCTAGACCAGGCAGGAAAGTACATGAGACTCTTATCTCCAATTAATCACCAGAAAGTGGTATAGCCTTGAGCTAAAGAGTTCATGGACAGCACCCAGGCCCAGATTTCAAGCCCCATGACTGACATGCATACATACATACATACATACATACATACGAATAAGGAAATTTATGCTATACTAATATGAAAAGGTAAACAAGGTATAGAAAAGTTAGGAGCATAGAAACAATGATTAAATGACACTTGTTGTATAGAAGACAGAAAGGGGGTATACAAAAAGTTATAATACATCCTTATGCACCAATATGTCATGCATAGCACATATCTTTAAAGGTCTATAAATAATCATACTGGAGAGGGGCAGTGGCTAGTTAAAAGATAGGGGTATGAATTTGTAGACCTTTAACTATATACTCACTATATTTTTTTGTAATTTTGAACAATGTCAGTATATTACAGAGACAAAAAATTAAGTTTAGATTAGTTTGATACATGGGAGGCAGAGATCCAGAGGATTCCAGTTCAAGGTTAGCCTGGCCAAAAAGGTTATGAGACTCCTCCCCCCTTACCTCGATCAATAGTTGAGTCTGGTTTGATCCCCCTGTCATCCTTGCTATGCGGGAGGCTGAGATTCGAGACTGGGATCAGGAAGAACAGAGTTCGAAGCCAGCTCGGGTAAAAAAGTTTGAAAGACCCCAATTTAACAGAAAAATCTTGATATAGTAGAACATATCTGTCATCCCAGGTACAGTGAGGTACACAGATGGGAGAGGATTGAGGTACAAGCAAGTCTGGGCAAAGGCAAGACCTTATCTCAAGAACAATGGGGGCAAACAAGGCTGGAGCTGTGCCCCCAAATGATGGAGTACCTACTTACTAAGTGCAGAGTTTTGTGTTCAAACCTAAGTCAGCTGCCAGGCTTCTGTAGCTCATGCCTGTCATCCTAGATACTCAGGAGATGGAGATCTAAAGATCTCAGTTTGAAACCAGTGGCAGGAAAGTCTGTGAGACTCATCATCAGTTAACCACCAAAAAGTTGGAAGTGATGGTTCAAGTGGTAGAATAGTAGCCTTGAGAAAAAATATTTTTTAATTGTCTCAGGGACAGTGCCCAGACCCTGAGTTAAAGTTCCATGACTGTTACAAGAAAATTCAACAAATAAATTGTTTGCCTCTAACAACTTTTCTAAAACTTTGCTATACTACTTTTTTTTTTTTTTTTTTTTTTTTGCCAGTCCTAGGCCTTGGACTCAGGGCCTGAGCACTGTCCCTGGCTTCCTTTTTGCTCAAGGCTAGCACTCTGCCACTTGAGCCACAGCACCACTTCTGGCCATTTTCTATATATGTGGTGCTGGGGAATCGAACCCAGGGCTTCATGTATACGAGGCAAGCACTCATGCCTCTAGGCCATATTCCCAGCCCCTATACTACTTATTTTTGAACTCCAATCATCTATTCTGGAGCTTCAAAATAGATGGCTCTTGGAATAAGAGGTACTAAGAAACCCAGTGCAGGCTCAATTTCGATAGAAGTCAATCAGGGAAACTTAAGTTTTTGATTTGGGATCAATGTTTCACTTGTCATCAAGCTTTCTCTTGAAGAAAGAACGAAAGATGAGAGCAAAAGAACTAGTTCAGGGGAGTCTGGGGGAAGATGGCGGAGGAGCAGCAGAGCCCTAGCTGAGCTCCCTCCAACATCGCAGTTTTCCCACCCCAGAGAAACTTTTACCCCTAGTAAGACAGCAAAAGTAAGTTATAACAGTACAGGGATTCTGGCCAGGAAGGAAAACTCGACTTTGCAGGCCTGAAAACACAGATTTGAGCTCTGGGCGGCGACCTGCCACCACACCAGTGCCGGCACCCACACAGCGCCCCACACTCCCCGCAGCTAAAGCACTCAAGGGAGACCGGGGAGAAATCCTCCAGACGGGTGCGTACAGACAGATCGCAGGCTGAGCACGGATGGGCCAAAATCGCAGAGAAAGCGTGAGTACCCACACGAAAGACACTCTCACTCGCACCCACAGAGCAGCTCCTTTCCCTACTGCCAGAGCAAAGCACCATCTTTGACACTGGCATAGGGCCAGACCAGACTGGAACTAAAGTAGGCCTGGGGAAAGCAAGGACAAAGTGGCCATCTTTGAAAAGGGCAAGAGGGACCAATCAGTGAGAGCCAAGCCAGCTCCGCCCAGGAGAACGCCCCCTGCCCTGGTGGGAGGCTTGTTCTGGGCTATGGCTCACACAATCGGAGTCGCCAGCCCTCCCCGCCAGAATTTCTAAACTAAAACCGAAAACGGTGAGCAGAAGCACAGAACAGCCAGATGGGAGAACCAACAGTTCCCGAGACAGATAATCGGTCATCGCGTCACAGGGGAAGCCCAACTCCCAGCCCGAAACGGAGCTGAAATCCATAGCCAGCTCTGCCAGGTGGCCGGAACCTTCCCCAGGCAAGTGTCTCTCAGCCAGGTAAATAAGGCCAGAGGCACCCCGCCCTGCTGAGTCCACAGCCTATTCATAGCCAGGTGTTAAAGGCAGCAGCCCCACAGCAGACGGAAGGAGCCATGGTTCCCAAGTCTGCTCACATCCCCATCTACAGAGAACGCCCAAGGCCTACCTGCAAGCTGTGGGAACCACAGAGACCCAGGATTTCACTAAAAGGGGAGGAAGGTCAGAACAGATCCACCCCCTGCAAACTGAAAGCAAGTCAAACCAGGCAAGCAGCAAAGTAGACCGCAGACCATCGCAAGAAAACCAAAAACTGGAGAAAGCCCACCCAAACAAGGAAGACTCCATTTTTTTTCCAAAACATTTTTTAAGCTTTATTTCTTTTTTTTTCCTTCCTTTTTTTCTTTTTTTTCTCATTTCTGAAACATCATTGGTTTTTGGTTCTCCATTTATACCTGTTTGTTTTATGAAGTTGTTTGTTTTTTCTTTGTTGTTGTTTTTTGTGTTTTTTTTGTTTTGGTTGTTCATTTTACCATTTTTTTTCTCGTTTTTTTCAAATAACTTTTCTCTGTTTTGTGAATTTGTCTTCCAGTATTTTTTCTTTATTTCTCTCTTCTCATTCTTTTTCTTTAAAAATTTATTTCACTATGAATAACTCCTCTACTCTTTTCTGCTAACACTCCATTGACTATCATTGTAACCTTGTTCTTTCTACTGATTCTACTCTTCTCCACATTTCCATAATACTGAAACTAAACCAAATCATCACCCCCCCCCATACACTTGACTCGATTCTCTTTATTATATCTAACTTACCCTCCTGACTTACTTCCAGGACCTCCAGATTCCATTGACCCCTGGTTATTGGATAGAGGGTATCTCTGCTCAAAAGGAGTGAATCAAAGGGGTTCAAAGACAAAACCATACAGTCCAAAAAGAACTTAATATAAGAACAAAAATTGCCCATAGGGGTGTAACAGTAAATAAATAACTACTGAATACAGGGCTCAGGAGTGGTTGTTATATCAAAATTGTATTCTTTAGGAACACAAATCTAACTTTATATACAAGTATACAAGGTATCTGTATATAATTGTGAACTTCTAAGATTCTCACAACAGTGCTCAGTAAGGTCTGCTTTGGGTCTTAAACGGTGCTCACGAGTGCTTGTAGATTGGTATTCCCAATCCAAATGGGCAGAAGAAACACAAGAAAGATGGCAAACAATGAAGGCTCATCTCCCACTCAAAACAAGCAGCAAGCAGAGCAGTCAATCAAAGACATAGAAGACAACCCTCAAAATGCTCTACAAAGTCTACTGATAAGAATGTTGAATGAAAAGTTTGAATCTCTTCAGTCAACTATTCTACAGCATGAGGAGGCAAACCAAAAATTAATGGAGAATTTCATGGCCTCCACAAAAAGAAAGATAATTGAACTTCAAGAGTCAAATGAAGAGATAGCTACCCAGCTAAAAGATTTGAGACACAACACTGAAAACCAAATCAATGAAGTAAATGAAGTAAAGAAGTTCATGCAGGACCTAACAGATAAGTATAGCAAGGACATGGAGATCATCAGGAAAGTCCAGTCAGAAGGAAAAGAGATTCGGAATCAAGTAGCTAGCCTACAGTCCTGACTAACTGAAGCAGAGGATAGAATCTCAGGAGCTGAAGATTCCCTAGAATCTATGGAGAAAGATAAAAAATCAATACAAAACCAATCCAATCGACAAAACAGATCGCTCCAGGAGATTCAAGATACAATCAGGAAGCCGAATTTAAGGATAATAGGTATTGAGGAAAACCTGGAGAAGGAAGTTAATGGAATTGGCAGCCTATTTAACAGAGTATTAGCCGAGAACTTCCCAAATATCCAGAAGGATAGGCCTATACAGATACAAGAATCATTTAGAACCCCAAACCGACCAGACCAGAATAGGACATCCCACCGACACATTGTGATCAAAACAGGATCAGTAGAGTCCAAGGAAAGAATCCTTAAAGCTATTAGGGAGAGGAAAACAATCACATATAAAGGAAAAGCAATCAGAATTACCCCAGACTTCTCAGCAGAGACCATGAAAGCAAGGAGAGCCTGGAATGAGGTATGCCAAACCCTAAATAAAAATAACTACCAACCAAGAATAGTGTACCCAGCTAAGCTCTCATTCATAGCCGAAGGTCAGATAAAAGTCTTCCACAGTAAGGGAAAACTGAAACAATATATCTCCACCAAACCAGCTTTACAAAAAATCCTCAAAGATGTACTATACAGGGAAAATAATCAAGATCCCAATGCAGACAGAGAAATGAACCCTAAATAGTAAACCAGAATATCAGATCGACAAATGGGAAGACTCATCCTTTAACAAGATAGGGATAATGAAAGGAACAAATGGTCATCTCTCAATCCTAACTCTCAACATTAATGGACTTAATTCTCCAATCAAATGACATAGGCTCATAAGTTGGATCAAAAATCAAGATCCATCTTTCTGCTGCCTCCAAGAGACACATCTATCCAGCAAAAATAAACATCTTCTAAAACTGAAAAGCTGGAATCAAATCTATCAAGCAAATGGCCCCCATAAGCAGGCTGGAGTTGCAATCCTAGTATCAGACAAAATTGACTTCAAATTAAAAAAGGTAAGAAGAGACAAAGCAGGTTACTACATACTAGTAAAGGGATCTCTCCTACAGGAAGATATAACCATCCTAAATATCTACACACCAAATACAGGAACACCCAACTTCATCAAACAAACACTACTGACTCTAAAAACACGCATAGACCCAAACACATTGATAGTTGGGGACTTTAACACTCCACTATCACCTCTGGACAGATCAACACGCCAAAAACTGAACAAAGAGACCACAGAACTAAACAATTGCATAGACCAACTAGACTTAACCGACATCTACAGAATATTCCACCCTGCAACAACAGAATACACATTCTTCTCAGCGGCACATGGAACATTCTCCAAAATAGATCACATCTTAGGGCACAAAGAAAATCTGTACAAATTCAGAAGTATCAAAACCATTCCCTGCATTCTCTCAGACCACAATGGAATAGTTAGAGCTCAACTCAAACAGCCACCACAGAAAATCCTACAGTTCATGGAGACTAAACAACACACTGATGAACCATCAGTGGGTCATTGAAGAAATTAAAATGGTAATTCAAATGTTTATGGAATTCAACCAAAATGAGGACACAAAGTACCAGCTCCTTTGGGACACAGCAAAGGCAGTACTCGGAGGAAAATTTATATCTCTGAATGCATAAACCAACAAACTAGAGAAACAGCCACTCAATCACTTAAGGAAGCACCTTAATTTCCTTGAAAGAGAACAAGCCAAACCCCAAGTAAATAGACGGAAGCAAATAAAATAAAATCAGAATTAAATCAATTAGCGATGAAAGAAAAAACCATCAAAAGAATCAACAAAGCAAAGAGTTGGTTCTTTGAAAAAATCAACAAGATAGACAGACCCCTAGCAAACCTGACCAAAAAACGAAGGCAGCACATTCAAATAAACAAGATAAGAGATGAAACAGGTAACATCACGACAGAAACAACCAAAATTCAGACCATAATAAGGTACTATTTTGCAAACCTTTATGCCAACAAATTCGAGAACCTGGAAAAAATGGATAATTTCCTAGTTAAAGTTCATATCCCCCAACTCAACCATGAAGATTTAAACCTCCTAAATAGACCCATATCCAGTATTGACATAGAAACAGCAATAAGTAATCTCCCATCCAAGAAAAGCCCAGGTCCAGATGGATTCACAGCAGAATTCTACAAGGCCTTCAAAACAGAACTCACACCAATATTTCTCAATGAAATTGAAAGAGAACGTTCACTACCATACACATTCTATGAAGCCAGTATAACCCTCATCCCAAAACCAGGCAGGGACTCATCATGGAAAGAGGACATTAAACCGATTTCCCTGATGAACACAGACGCAAAAATTCTCAACAAAATTCTGCCCAATCGACTTCAACAGGTCATCAAAAAAATCATACACCATGATCAAACTGGATTCATCCCATGGATGCAAAGTTGGTTCAATATACACAGTCAATTAATATAATCCACCACATCAACCGGAGCAAGGTAAAGAACCACATGTTTATATCTCTGGATGCGGAAAAGGCGTTCAATAAAATCCAGCACTCATTTATGCTAAAAGCCCTGGAAAAACTGGGATTCCATGGAACATCCCTGAATATAATCAAGGCAGTTTATGACAAACCAACAGCAAGCATAACTCTAAATGGTGAAAAACTAAAGCCATTCCCTTTAAAAACAGGAACAAGACAGGGATGTCCACTCTCTCCCCTGCTCTTCACCATAATACTAGAATTCCTAGCCTGAGCAATTAGGCAAGAAGAAAATATAAAGGGGATCCAAATAGGAAAAGATGAAGTTAAACTTTCTCTCTTTGCAGATGACATGATCCTATACCTAAAGAACCCCATAGACTCTACCCCCAAGTCACTAGAGCTGATCCAAAACTTTGGCAAAGTTGCAGGATATAAAATAAACCCTCAAAAATCAACGGCCTTTCTCTATGCTAACGACCGAAAGACCGAGGCTGAAATCAGGAAAGTAACTCTTTTTGCAATATCCTCAAAAAGCATAAAATACCTAGGAATAACCTTAACCAAAGAAACCTGTATGATGAGAACTTGAAAAACATGAAAAACGAAATTAAGGCAGAACTAAGGAAATGGAAAAACCTCTCATGCTCCTGAATTGGGAGGATTAATATAATCAAAATGGCAATATTGCCAAAGGCTATCTACAAATTCAATGCAATACCCATTAATATCGCAACATCGTTTTTTAATGAAATAAAGGAAGCAATCCAGAAATTCATATAGAACAATAAAAGACCCAGAATAGCAAAAAAAAAAATCCTAAGCAGAAAGAACATTGCTGGAGGAATTACAATACCCAACTTCAAGCTGTATTATAAAGCTATAGTAATAAAAACAGCTTGGTATTGGCACTGGAACAGGCCTGAAGACCAATGGAACAGAATTGAAGATCCAGAAATGAACCCACATAACTATGCCTACTTAATCTTTGATAAAGGAGCCAAAACAATAGTTTGGAAGAAAGATAGCCTCTTTAACAAATGGTGCTGGCAAAACTGGTTCAACACATGCAACAAACTAAAACTAGATCCTTATATATAACCCTGTGCCAAAATCAATTCCAAATGGAATAAAGACCTCGAAATCAAATCAGACACCCTGAAAACACTAAAGGAAGGAGTAGGAGAAACACTTGGATGGAACTTCCTTAACAAAGGCTACAAATCAAAGAAAGAATGGACAAATGGGACTGCATCAAACTGCAGAGCTTCTGCAGGGCAAAGGACATAGCCTGCAAGATAAACAGAAAGCCCACAGATTGGGAGAAGATCTTTACTGGCCATTCAAAGTACAACGGCCTCATATCTAAAATATATGCAGAACTAAAAAAATTACCTTCCTCCAAAACAAAGCTGCAAAGAACCAATAGCCCCCTCATCAAGTGGGCTAAAGACTTAAAAAGAGACTTCTCTATGAGGAAATGAGAATGACCAAGAGACATATGAAAAAGTACTCTACATCACTGGCCATAAAAGAAATGCAAATCAAAACAACATTGAGATTCCATCTCACCCCAGTAAGAATGTCATATATCAAGAAAACTAACAATAACAATTGTTGGAGGTGGGGCTGGGAATATGGCCTAGTGGCAAGAGAGCTCGCCTCATATGCATGAAGCCCTGGTTTCGATTATCCAGCACCACATATATAGAAAATGGCCAGAAATGGCTCTGTGGCTCAAGTGGCAGAGTGCTAGCCTTGAGCAAAAAGGAAGCCAGAGGCAGTGCTCAGGCCCTGAGTCCAAGCCCCAGCACTGGCCAAAAAAAACCCCAAAAACAATTGTTGGAGGGGATGTGGCCAAAAGGGAACCCTACTTCATTGCTGGTGAGAATGTAAACTGGTTCAGCCACTCTGGCAAGCGGTATGGAGATTCCTCAGAAGGCTAAACATAGAACTCCCCTATGACTCAGCAGCCCCATTTTTGGGTATCTATCCAAAAGACCACAAACAAAATCACACTAAAACCACCAGCACAGCAATGTTCATCGCAGCACAATTTGTAATAGCTAGAATCTGGAACCAACCCAGATGACCCTCAGTAGACAAATGGATCAGGAAAATGTGGTACATATACACAATGGAATTCTATGCCTCTATCAGAAAGAATGCCATTGCCCCATTTGTAAGGAAACGGAAGGACTTGGAAAAACTTATACTAAGTGAAGTGAGCCAGGCCCAAAGAAACATGGACTCTATTGTCTCCCTTTTAGGGAATAATTAGCACAGGTTTAGGCAAGTCACAGCAGAGGATCACAAGAGCCCAATAGCTATACCCTTATGAACACATAAGATGATGCTAAGTGAATTGAACTCCATGTTATTGAAACAATTGTTATATCACAGTTGTAACTACTTTTAAAGTGCTATGTGTAATTGTAGCTTCAATTAATGATGATCTTCTTGTATCACCCTCCTGTAGTTGTACCTACACTATCTCTGTATCTTATCTGAGTATATTGG
Source organism: Perognathus longimembris pacificus (assembly GCF_023159225.1). Lineage (NCBI taxonomy): Eukaryota > Metazoa > Chordata > Mammalia > Rodentia > Heteromyidae > Perognathus > Perognathus longimembris. Next base: position 87,082,608 of record NC_063164.1, on the reverse strand, counting down.
AAACTGTGTATACTGGTGTTAGAACTAGGAAATTGAAAGGAAATACCAAATTCGAGAGACACAGGGTAAAAAAAAGACAAACATCTACAAAAGCAATGTTTGCAGAACTGTTTGGTGTAAATGAACTGAACAAATCATGGTGGGGGAAGGGAAAGGGTAAGAGGGGAGGGGGAACTAGGGACGAGGTAACAGTACAAGAAATGTATCCAATGCCTAAGGTATGGAACTGTAACCTCCCTGTAATTCAGTGTGATAATAAAATAAAAAGAGAGAGTTAGTTCAGGGAAATATTCCAGAAAATCAATGTGCATTAGAAGCAACAGGCAAAGTTAGTTGAAAAGATGGGCAAAATGCATACGCCCTAACATAGCAACAAACAATTCCCGTTATTTAGTTGGAAAACAGATTCTAATGCTTTTATTGCATGGAGCTCATCAGAACTAATCAAGTTGGACCAAGGCAAGACTTTAGACAGAGTCATGCAAGGCACATCTACAGAACATCAAGTTTGCATATCTCAGTTGGCCCAAAATTTGCAGTTTGATCTGTGAATCCAAACTACTTCTTCATCTCATTCTAACCCATACTGTTGGCTTCTTCACACTTCATTAACTCTCTCAAGTATGGAAGGGAACAGAGAGGATAAACGAAAGAAAAATCAGCAGAGTTCATCTTTAAATTTGGATTGTCAGAGATTTTTATTGTTCTTTTGCCAGAAAATGTGTATTTCTCCAGATCACAGTCTCTATTGTTGGCAAGCTTGTGGTCAGCCCCTGACTCTGTCAAGAAAGAACGATGGTGCAGTAACAAACAGTCCACCAAAGTGAAGCATCTAGAAGCAGCTGGCTTATTTCTCACGTATGCAAGTATACCCCCAAAGTAAGCCAGCCTCTATACAGCTGTACCATCTGCTTGCATGGTCATTGCAGAAGAGGGTACATGGAAAATCATGCACCAGTTCTCAGGTACTTCCACCAAAGTGAGCTTTGTCTCCTCTACTATATTCCATTGATCAAATAAACATTATATGAATTATTTGTTTTACCTTCAGAGGGTGGGAAGCAAACAGCAAAAAAATAGTGGTGGGCCTCCTGTCTTCCACACTTACTCTGCTATAAAATACCTTGTTATTGCAAGGGATTTACTTCGATTTTCACACCAAAGTGCATTGTAGAAATTTCTGTTTTGATTCTTGGGGATAAAGTCATGGATTAACTTGGGTAACACAAGACTGAACACTCCAGCTTTCCCTGTTCTCTGATATAAACTACTCTTTGAAAGCCGTGCTTGATTACAAGGTGATCCTTCAGGTCACAATGTGGCTGATGCTAAGACAAGTGTTGATAGTAAGCATTTAACAGAAAGTAATCTTTTTTTGTTGTTGTTGTTAGCATAACAAAATACCCAAGACACTAACTTTATAAAGAATTTACAAGCAAACTATAGTTTACTTAGTTCATGTTTTGGAAGTTCATCAGCATGATGGTAGCATTAGCTCTGTGATCTGATGCCTGACAGCACATTATAGTCAATGGCAAATGTTGGATCAAGATATCTCATATCAAGAGGAGAGAGAGAGAGAGAGAGAGAGAGAGAGAGAGAGAGAGAGAGAGAGAGAGATACAGAGAGACAGAGACAGAGAGGCACAGAGCACAGAGACACAGAGAGAGAGAGAGAGAGAGACATCCTCATAATGGCTAAAGGGCTTGCACTCAATGACATCAAGACCTCCGCAAAAGCTCCACCTCTTAAAAGGCCATACGGTGTCCCAATAGTGCTACTCTTTGGGCAAAGTCTCCAAACAAACTTTTGTTCATTTAAACCACACCTTAACCATAGCATCTTCCTTCTTTGTAATTCAAATCAAAGCTCTATGAAAGTAGAGAGCTGTATGTGATCTAGAGACCAAATAGCAGGAAGTATAAGTCGGTAAAGCTCTTAGACAGTACCTCCTGTCTCCCTGTGCATATAGAAATGAGAAACCTAGAGCCCAAATAGAAGTAACTTTCCAAACTAAATTCACTAAACTAATGCACAGAGGTTATTTTAGGTGAATAAATGTGCAGTAAATGTGTTTTCATAAAAGTAACAAATTAATTCAAAGTTATAGGCTAATAAGAAAGTTCATATTTTTACAAGGCCTATGTTAAGATTCAAAACACTAAAAGCTATAAGGGCATCTTAGCATCCCACAGTCACTTCCATATGGAATTCAAAGTAAAGTGGGGTTTTTGGAAATAACCCATCATTTATGTGTGTGATATGATTTACCATGAGTCCCTCATGTTTTTTCTGAATACAAAAAATATATGGATCTTTCTCTAAAAATAAATGTTTCTCCTTTCTCTCTTTTAGTTAGATAATTCACCTTTTTTTTTTTTTTAAGATAATGGGCCTTAAGTGGAAAACTAAATGTCTGATTATGGACTTTCAGAAGTTGGGATGGGAATGGGACACATGGATGGTGGAGAAGAGGAGCCTTTCTTAGGGATCCAGAAGTCATCCCCATCTCAGCAGTCCCAGCTGGATAATCAGCATTTGTGGCAGCAGCAAGTTGGCAGCCATTCTTGTACTCCTTTTCAGTTTCCCTCTCTCTTCCATGTCTCTTGTCTTGCTACTGCTAAGCTCCTCCTGCCATCCCCTCCAGCCAGGCCAGGAGGCAAAACAAAGCCAAGTAGGATCAGATGACTTTCAGGACAGAGGTGTAGTCATGTTCATGTACCTCTAAGAGAAGCCAGGGAGGCTAATAGACTGTGCCAGGATATGTGACCACTGGTTCAGCTGCATGCAGCCAGACAAAGCCCACAACTAAACCAGAAGCTACCCACACATCTCTCTCTTCCCAAGAAACTACTGCCTGCTCTCCTCCTCACTGATTATAGAGAGGCTAATTGGGAAGTGGCAGGAAAAAAAATCAAGGGGAAAGCTACTCGCAGTTGATTAGACAGCAGATTTCAAGCCACCAAGAGATAGAAACTCAAATTCCTCATGGAGAGCAGCCACATCCCTTGAATCTCTTATTTTCCCTAAGCTTCCCTTTCCTCCTCTATAAAGTGAAAATGAAAAAAAGAGCCTACCTCACCAGGTTATTTTGTGAATTCAATGAGTTAAAACATAAAAAGTACTAGACACAGTGTCTGGTAGATAGAATATACTCAAATCTCTACCACCAAGACAATCTCTTTCTGATATTTGTTAGGTTTACTCTCACCATGGATAAAAAAAAGCAAGTATTCTCCATCTTCCTTCCCACTCCCAGGAAGAGCCATGGCCTCATTCCACTGAACCCATTTTCCTTGTTTACAGAATAGAGAGAGGCATCATCATTGTGGGCCTCTGTGTTTGGAGGAAGCAGCCTTGGACATTGCACCACTCTTATTTTCTTCTTAAACATCGGTTGTGGGCTCAGTCCCCATAAGCTGACTTCCATCCACCAGGCAGGTGATTTTTTTGTCCTTACTTTGAGTTGAAGGTAATGACTTCTTTTTTTTTTTTTTTTTTGTCAATTCTTTTTTTTTTTTTCTTATTTATTGTCAAAGTGATGAACAGGGAGGTTGTAATGACTTCTTTTAAACAATGGAATCATGGCTCTCCATGGGGAAGAGGCCTGAACTCATCATGAAGAAAAGCCAGGACTCTTCCCTTTTCCTAGATTTCCATCGACTGAATTGACTCTGCTTGCAGGTAACACAACCAGCCTGGCTTCATGTAAATATGCAGCTCCTGAGCCCCAGTGTCAACACATAATCATGCCATGTTTGAGGCATTTAACAAAACTCAGGCTGTTATCTGTAAGGTTTATTAAAGTAGGTAGCTGATGAATGAGAGCACGCTGTATTCAGACAGGAGAGAAAAGTTTATTCTTGAACTGCTGGCCTGTGACCAACATGACGCATGGCCAGAAAAGCTGACCTCCACCCCCCCTCCCCCACAACCACCTTATCTAGGGCCTTATCTAGGGCAGGGATGGGGAGGTGTGGCCAGTTATGTCAGTTACCTAGGTAACACAGATCCTGGATGGGGACCTTAGACAGGCTAGGACATTTGCCTGGAGCCCTTCCAGCAGTGTCCCTTCCATTATACAGAGCAACAACAACAAAGATTGATCTGAGAAAGAGGAAACTGACACTAAAGTACTGTGGCAGTAAGCATCTTAGTCTTTATTTGAGGAGAAGATGGTGAGAAGCTTTGAGACCAACAAGAAGAAGAGAATGGGAAGCTGGGTAGAGTCACGGCACCGACCAACTTTGGAAACTGAATCACAATGGAAAGAAATTACTCAGAAAGTCTTTAAATACACAGTTCAAAATTTATATTCCCTTAGTCAACTTTCTGGCTTAGATTGTGGAAGTTATTTCTCCTCTGACATTGGGCCACAGGTAACTGCAACAAAGACAGGACACGGGGGATGTGGTTCTGTGAGAAGAAGACATGTGCTTTATTTTTGGGGTGTCAGGGTTATATAGAGTTAGAGATCAATTCATAATTACAAGAGCAAAATAGAACGATTTGCCACTCCTTTCATACCATGGATATCATCCCAACAACAGATCAGATTAGCAAAGGTAAAGCTCTAATTAGCTTCCACTAAGCTCAATTGTCTTGACAATAGAATTCTCTACTACTGTGAAAGCCCTTCTCCAGAGTAGTTGGGCCGACAATACAACCCAGGAACTTTCTATTCAGGGAAGGAAAATCTCATGACAGAGTGGCTTCCTTTGGCCAACAAACAGAGGAAATCCCTTAGTGGGAGTTTTCCCCCACTGGCCCTTTGGTGTTCCAGGAAAAGGCATCGGAATTTCATGCTGAGGCTAAGTTCCCCCACTGGTCAGAGGAATGTGGTCCTTCCACACTCTGAGCCCTGTTGCTCAGGTGAGAACAGAAATCAGCATTTGTACTGAATTATTTGACCAGAGATGATCTAATTGGCTCAAAAAAAAAATCTGAGTAAAATTGTCTGTCACTCAAAGTCAAGGTGCAAAGCACAGATTCCAAAACCCATGAATGAGACAAAATAGTAACTCTATTATCTATTAAGTGGAGGATTTTTTCATTTCTTGTTTAATGTGGAATCATAATCTAATGGGGTAAACCTCCTTGTTAGGACACCAGGGAGCCATTTATTCTGAAATGTGCAAGTTCCACTTGTCCACACAGTAGAGTGTGAAAGCATATGTCTTGGCCATCCCAGAGGACCATGAGGAGATAATCACAGGCAGGAGAAGAAAGTTCATAAAGAGGTTTTTTAGTGGGGCCATAGTTCCCATGGGAAAGGGAGCTACATGGGGTCTGCACCTTATCCAGGTGGCAGCTTCTCTCTCTGGGGGTAAAGGGGAAGTAGGTAGGTAGTGAGTAGGAGTGGCTCATTAGGTATGGGTGGATTTGGGGGCTAGTAGGAGGAGCTGAGGACCTGAGGCGAGGGAAATGCTAACATTCCCCCATTTGTTGTTTATTAATAACAGAGGAGGGGTACCAGGCCAGGAGTATGGGCAAATGTTGTTTCTTCTGGAGCTACTTCCTGCGGAAAAGGGGCAAAGTAGTCAGGGATCGCTGATTTATCATTTGGCCTGGTACCATCCAAGAAGTATTTATTTGACAGTTTGATTGGTAAAAGTCCTCATCATTTCCACGAGAATGGTTATCAGGGACAATGGGTGTCATGGTGCCCTCTGGCTACCTTCTTTTTTTTTTTTTGCCAGTCCTGGGCCTTGGACTCAGGGCCTGAGCACTGTCCCTGGCTTCTTTTTGCTCAAGGCTAGCACTCTGCCACTTGAGCCACAGCATCACTTCTGGCCATTTTCCATATATGTGGTACTGGGGAATTGAACCCAGAGCTTCATGTATATGAGGCAGGCTCTCTTGCCACTAGGCCATATTCCCAGCCCACCCTCTGGCTATCTTCTGCAGCTTGGGCAAATCAATGAGTCACTGGGTCTGGGGTCTTCAGGGTCCAGATCTGCACTGGGCAGAGCAGTGTAGTAAGAGGATGGTCTTGAACTGCAAGTTCCCAGGTGGCGTCCTGGGTGAGGGATGTTATCCCGTTAAAAGAGACTTGAAAAGGGTCAGGCAAAAGGCTGACAAGTTCACAGGACCAGTTAACATGAACGACATGGGAGGGAGAACACACCCTGGGCACAAGCCAGAAAAGTTCCATTTGGAACATAAACCCAATTGTGGCCCATTACAAGGAAGGAGGAATAAGTGTACTGGGGGCAGGAAGGAAGTGTTTAGGGATAGTGGACTGGTTAGGAGTAACCAGTCAGAGGCCAATATATATATATATCAAGTAACAAAGGCAAGAGTGGAAGTTTCTGTCCAGATGGAAAATGGACAGGTATGGACATTAGGTGGGTAAACAACTATTCCTTTTGCTCTCCCGGCTTTGATTAATTTTGAAAGGGCAAATTTAAATTGACTCCATTTAAGATGAGACTTCATCTCCTCTTACTCCTCTCCATAGTACCTCGTTGTCAGGATAGACCTCATCCTGAAGGTCTAGGTGCTCATTGCTTGGATAGCTTTTCCCAGTTGGCATTCACACGATTTGAACTCAAGGCCTGGGCACTGTCCCTGAGCACATCTGCTCGAGGCTAGTGCTCTACCACTTGAGCCATGGTGCCACTTTAGCATTTGGCTGGTTCTCTTGAGCCAAGCTTCCAGTCTGGCTCTTTGCTGGTTAGTTGGGAGATGGAGTTTTAAAGGGATATTTTTTTTTCTGCCCAGGCTGGATTCAAACTGCAATCCAAGGAGTCTTAGCCATAAAAGCCCTTTTTATTTCCAATTAAAGCAACAGGAGAACAATAGGAGTAGAGCTTACCAGTGACTTGTTGAGAATTACCCAACAAGTACTTGCCAGAGTTCTGATGTAACACTTAGAGAACAGCAGACTGAATGAGATCCATGTGCCATCAAATCAAATCATCATGTACTGGCAGGTGGAAGAGAACACAAACGAATAACAATCAAGAGGGAAAAGGGTCAGGACAATGTAAAAGTCTCAGGTTCAGTGGATCCAAAGTGGCTGTGTCTTCCATCCTGAATCAGCAGGCTTCATTAGTCATGTGTGATGGAGGCAGGCAGGAGAGATGAGTTGGATCTGGGCAAGGCTGTAGAGGCATCTCTCAGAGTCCCCTGGATAGATTGTCACACCTCCTGCTGGGCTGGGTTGCCTGCAAATTTCTACACAGACTGGTTAAAGACATTTGATTTTTTTTTTTTTTTTTTTTTGCTAGTCCTGGGCCTTGGACTCAGGGCCTGAGCACTGTCCATGGCTTCTTTTTGCTCAAGGCTAGCACTCTACCACTTGAGCCACAGCGCCACTTCTGGCCATTTTCTATATATGTGGTGCTGGGGAATCGAACCCAGGGCTTCATGTATAGGAGGCAAGCACTCTTGCCACTAGGCCATATTCCCAGCCCTGGTTAAAGACATTTGAAATCTCCCACTATTCCCTGGTTGCTTACTCTAAGTGCTCTGGCTTTTGTAGGCTGCTGCCCTACTGGTTTAAACAGGGTGACAACTTTAATGGCGGCGGAGCTGGTCAGAGCCTTAGCAGGCTCACAGCAAGACACCTTCACCTTACAGCATTTGAATTGCAAGGCCACAGTTACTGAGTTTAGGGTGGGGGCAGGGTTACTGGGAGCTTGAGTCTCCAAGTCCCAGTCCTGCCTCAAGGAATTCGAGGAATTTGGCATGCCCATTACCTGGGGGATGGGTGGGCTCCACCTCCAAGAGTTATTGGAACCTTGATGGAACCAAGATGGTGCTTGCTAAAACCAATTCTATCGTCCACCACGTGGTCAATGCTAGAGAAAACAGGAGTTAGCCAACAACAAGCAGAACTTAACCGAATCGCCAAGCTTAACAAACATCAATAACAAGAACAGAAAACCTTTCTTTGTGTCTTTCAAAGTAGATGTTAAACAAATATTGGTACCTTTGGAAGCTAGACCAACCTACAGGCAATCTACAGCCCATCCTACAGGCAGAGTTTAGAGAGAGGCAGAAAGAGAAAGAGAGAGAGCGAGAGGGAACTCCATCTACCTGAACGCTCATAGAAATTATGTAAGTCCTGTAAAATATTCCAAATTTGTAAGATTGGGCTCAAACTTGAGCAGCTTTCCTGAAGCATTTTAGACTGTTCCCCACTTGATGAGTGACCAGAGGAGCTGAACTAGAGAACAGGTGACTCCAAACACCCACAATTGCTGATTCCCTTGACCTAGCCCAGTGGCTTAAGGTTGGCGGCCCAGTGGCCTTCCCTGGGAATGGAGCTCAGAACTTGGAGCCAAGATTTATGGTGGCCCAGTGGCCTTATGGAAAATCCAAGCTCCCGGCTAATGGTCACTCACCCTGGTTGGAGGTTCAAATCTGTCGTTGTCGTGGTGGGTGGAAGTAGAGCGCTCAGTCAGAAGTTACCTCGGTGGTCCTCTGGGTGGGCTTAGGACAGAAGAATAGGTCCCGGGGGCAGCTTGGACCCCCCAGAAATGGGGGAGCAAATCCACCGGGGAGCCTATCCCAGGTTTCAGCACCAATGAAAGCATAGGTATCGGCCATCCCAGAGGACGATGCGGAGATAATCACAGGCAGGAGAAGAAGGTTCATAAGGAGGTTTATTAGTGGGGCCATAGTTCCCACGGGAGAGGGAGCTACATGGGGTCTGCACCTTATCCAGGTGGCAGCTTCTCTCTCTGGAGGTAAAGGGGAAGTAGGTAGGTAGTGAGTAGGAGTGACTCATTAGGTATGGGTGGATTTGGGGGCTAGTGGGAGCTGCTGAGGACCTGAGGCTAGGGAAATGCTAACAGAGTGTAATATGCTCTTTCCCAAAGGGAGCAACAGCAAGAATGGAAATGTAATTTATTTTTTATTGCTGAGCTGGGCTTTTTTCAAATGATTTTTGCAGACATATCTTTAATAGACTTTCAGATGTATTTTATTTGTTGAAAAAATTCCATGCCTTTGTATAATTTCAATTATTCAATGGAAACCACAGTTGGAGGAATTGTTCCAGCCATTTATTCAGTCTTTTGAATAAGCCATATTTATTACTTAAATTGATTTCTCTGTCCATTTGGAGATTAGCTCAGTTGAATGGGGATTAGGAGAGAGTGTGTATTTTATATCCCTTCCCTGCTGCAATCATACAGAAGCCCTTTGCTTTGTCAAAATCAATTGTGAATGGCTTGGCATCCAGCCCTGCATGTTGGCATGGGTTAAGTAGATAGGTTCAGAGAAGGAGCAAGACTTTGAAATTGTCATTACTCTGAAGACCAGGCATTTGCTGCAGGCCACAAAGACCTGGCTGCAGAGCATTCTGAACAGCAGTTTACTCACAGAACAAGAAGTCTGGAGGTAGGTAGTGGCTGCCTTTGGCTCAGGGCTTTGATATTGATTACCTAACATCTCTTCATGGTTTGGGGACAAAGATGATGCTACCAATCAGGTTCTCACACTCATACAGAAGAGAAAAGGAAGAAGGGTCATTTCAGTGTGGTCTGTTTCTTTTATTTGTTTGTTTGTTTGTTTTGGCCAGTCCTGGGCCTTGGACTCAGGGCCTGAGCACTGTCCCTGGCTTCTTCCCGCTCAAGGCTAGCACTCTGCCACTTGAGCCACAGCGCCGCTTCTGGCCGTTTTCTGTATATGTGGTGCTGGGGAATCGAACCTAGGGCCTCGTGTATCCGAGGCAGGCACTCTTGCCACTAGGCTATATTCCCAGCCCTGTTTCTTTTTATTAGTAAATCAAACCCATCACCAGAAGCCTACCACTGATGCCTGCTCATATCCATTTGACCAGGCATCCAAGATTCCATCCAGTGGTCCCAGTGCTTGCTGGATCTTCTCTCACCTTCTCCTGATTGTCTTTCTGCCTTTTCTCAATAGAACAGAGTGAGCAAATGAAAGAAGCAGACAAACCATGCTTCTCCTTTGCCTCGAACCCTCCAGTCATTTCCTGACACACACAAGTGTCAAATCCAGACCCTTCAGAGGGGCTGCAAAGACCCTGATCACCTCACCCTTCTGTTGTGTGGCCCTGGCTCCTTTCACTCCTGCTACACTGGTTCCTGTTTGATTACAGAACAGGAGATGGAAACATTCTTAGCATGCTCAGTGTGCTCTTCTCTGTTGCTGTGATGTTGTCGCCTTCACCTTGGCTTATATTTCAACCCTGTGTGCCTCTTATTCATCATTCCCATCTCCACCCTTCCTTGTTTTATTTAACTACTTTGGATAGCATTCTCTTACATATATACCTATTTACCCTATTTGCCTTTCTTTCCCAGGTACTACAAAAGTATTTGGCACACATACAGGTCTATATTGTATGTGTTTAAGTAATGTGTGGAAGCTTTAAAGAAGGAGCAAGGAAGAACTGGCTCAGAGGCTCTATTAGAAAATATTTGAGGTTAGGCATGGTTATTCATGCCTATAAGCCAAGGTACTCAGTGTGAAGGCAGAACTATCATAAGTCTAGTCAGCCCAAACAAAGTTAGTGAAACCCTATCTCAAAGTATGAACAAAAAGACTGAGTCCATAACCCAAGTAATAGAGGACTTCTTTGGAATGTGTGAGGCCCTGAGTACAATCCTCAGTACTGATACTGAGAAGGTGTGTGTGTGTGTGTGTGTGTGTGTGTTGTGTGTGTGTGTGTGTGATTATTTGGCACTCCATCCCTCAGGGCAAGAATCTATGAGGGAAAGGGGAACCAGGAATGACATTTGAATGGGCTATGTGTCACATGTGCGATATATACCTACCACTGATCTCCATGAAGACCAATTCCCAAGCTTCAGCTACTTAAAAATACCCTTAATAAAGCTTCTTAAATCAATTGTAGCTGTTCTTGTTAGTGAGGAGTCTAGAGGTTATGATGTGACCATGATGGCAGCTTCTGAGGATGAGCCTTCCACTGGCATTCGATGAAATATTTGGCCTGAAAGGTATTTGAAGAAATAAGATTTTTCTTTAAATTCTGTGCAAGTCATTTGCTATCACAGCTGAATACTATAGATACTAAAATTCTGGGGCTCTACTTGAGTACAAAGTGTGTCCTTTCAACCATTTCAGAAGTTCCTGCTCCATCACTACACTTCTATCAGTGGTAGGACTGGCTGGGAACAGGAGCCTCTACTATGTGCTCTGGACTTGGCTTATCCACCCTCCCCACTGCAGTATGAATGATCGTTCTCCTCCTCTGCTCTACCTCAGCTTCTCCAGGCCACGGGACTGACCTGTACCGATCAATATAGTCATCATTTGTCCCTGGTATTGGTTGGATATTGAGACTCATAATGTAGATGAAGAGTAAAGTACACCAGATTTTACTGTTAACATTAAAACTGTAAAATATCCACCCCACTTGGCAGCTTATGCCTGTAATCCTAGCTACTCAAAAGGCTAAGATCTAAAGATCATGGTTCAAAGCCAGCCCAGGCAAGGAAGTTAGTGAGAGTCTTCTCTCCAGTAAAAACTACCTCCTCACACCCCCAGACAAGAAGTCATATGTGGAGCTGTGGAACAAGTGGTAGAGTGCTAACCTGAAGCAAAAGAGCTCAGGAACAGTGCCCAGGCCCTGAGTTCAAGCTGCTAGATATTTTTTAATTACCTTGGTGCTTCAAATCTGTACCGTAGGACTGGTTTTAGATAGATAGATAGATAGATAGATAGATAGATAGATAGATAGATAGATATCAATAGATATATATATGTATGATATGTATGCTGCACATAAATATACATACATGCAGACAAAAATGACAGGAATTTAGAATAAAAATCAAGTGATCAAGAGTCATGGTACTTATAACCTCACTTATGGGATTGTAACCTCTTTGTATAACTACTTAACAATAAATTTTTTATGTTAGTTATTGGGCTTGAACTCTCGGCCTGAAGTGCTGTTCCTGCGCTCTTCAGCTAAGGTTAGTACTCTACCACTTGAGACATAGCTCCACTTCCGGTTTTTGTTTTTTGTTTGTTTGTTGTTGTTTTTTGTTTTTGGTGGTTAATTGGAGATAAGAGTCTCATGGGCTTTCCTGGCCAGGCTGGTTTTGAACCACAATTGTCAGATCTCAGCCTCCTGAGTAGGTAGGATTATAGGCAGGGGCCGCTGGCGCTTAGCCTAACCATAACTTTTTTTTTTTAACTAAAAAATAATCAAACAAAATTCTTGGGCTTTAACAAATAGAAAAACAAACATGGATAATGAAATAAGATGAAGAGAATGTACATAAATCCCATATGATAAAGCCACATAAACTCAGCTCTCAGTCCTGACATCCTAGAGGTAATAGAGAAGGAAACATACCTTCTATTTCTGCTATATCATGAGATGGAGTGTTCATTTCATTATAATGTTGTTATTTATTGTTTTTTCTGGAGATTGGAAAGAGCCTTCCCGAGGCCAGAGATACTTGCATCAATATTTCATAAATGTTTGTTGAATGAATGAAGCAATAACTGGAAAACAATATAACTATCCAATGATTTTGAAATATTATGCATTACTCAAATTATGTGCTATACTGAATTGTCCACAAAATGAATTTCTGTAGAGTATAGACCATGTTCAGTACATGTGGTTGATAGATATGTTTGTATATTCACCACAAGCATAGAAGAAATGAATATCCCAAACCTTTATGTATATATGCTCTTTATGTATATAGACTGAGCATGTATACTAATCTTGCAGGTGAGTTCAGTGGGCCATTAATTACAAAATGTTGTGACTGCCTTTCCTGGGAGTTTGGCTACCTTGACAGCAGCTTCATTGGTTTCCTTGCTGCTCTGTAGGTAGTCTTGGACCAATAACATCACCAGGGATTTTGCTAGAACTTCTGGTTGTATTTCAGATCTACTGATCCAAAAGCTGCACTTTAACAACTTCTTTGATTGTACACCCTTAAAGTTTGAGAAGGCCAGGCTGTGTGTGTTTGCTTTTCAACACCAGGGCCACCTGGGAACTTCACTGTGATTCTTTCCATTTTCATACACTTTTTTGCTATAAATATGTTAAGCTTTTCACTTTATGTAAGGTGTTGTCTTGGGCTCTGAGACAGAAGGATGGACCAGACACCTGGTGTTGGTTATGTGATTTCTGTCTTCCATGACTGATGAGCAATCACTGACAGGGAAGGCAGCTGGACACTGTAATGCCAGAGAATTCTGCAAGAGGGCTCTGAAGAGTTTTAAAAGATGCAAAAGAAAATCCACAGACAGTTGCTTCATGAGTTTTGCGTTCTGAGGTGCCCACAGGAAAGGAAGCAGCCAATGTGTGGATACTTTCCTGGAATCTGTCTCCATGGAGACAGAAGAATCTGCAAAACCTCCATCAGCATCCTAGTCCCCAGGTTCTCATCAAAACAAGCTTAATTCTTCCTTGGTCCATGTCTCTGAATCAACAGTGAATTTCTTACTATGCAGAAAATGCAGGTTGTTTGACACACCTGTGTTTTCCTTAAGAGCAAAACAAGTCAAATTGGGTCTGTAGCCACCCTAATCCCGCTGTGGCTAGGGAGCTGCCAGAAAGCATCAACACATTCTCACCAGAACAACCAGAAAGTTCAGCTGTCTGAATTCTTTGCCTTTATTGCTACAATTGCAACTCCATTCCCTTAGCCAGTTAAATTGCATGCCAGTGGCGTGTGTTTTATTATAAAGAAGACAGATTCTTGTTCTTGCAAGAGAAACTGATGTGTTAACTGGTAACAGTTTAAAAGTTTCTCATAGCTCCCACTGCTTCTTATGTGATAAATATTCAGACTAGGGTCTGAGATCTGGCACAGTCTCTTGGTTCACCTCATCATGTTTCTTCTTTCATCACTCCAACTTTACTGGCCACTTCTTGTCTAAGTGTCTTTTCTTTTTTAAAAATGTATTATCTGGGGCTGGGGATATGGCCTAGTGGCAAGAGCGCTTGCCCTGGGTTCGATTCCCCAGCACCACATATACAGAAAATGGCCAGAAGTGGCGCTGTGGCTCAAGTAGCAGAGTGCTAGCCTTGAGCAAAGAGAAGCCAGGGACAGTGCTCAGGCCCTGAGTCCAAGGCCCAGGACTGGCAAAAAAAAAAAAAAAAAAAAAAAAAAAAGTATTATCTGTAAGTAGTTGTAAAAAGTAGTTGTTATTTAATAAAGCAGTTTATGAATGCAGTGTATCTTGATCAATGTCACCCCTTTCAACATCCTCACCCACCCACAAACACATTTCCTCTTCTTGCTAGCAAACTTATACTTCAGATCTCAGTTCAGAGATCACATCCTCTGGAAAAGCTTTAAAATGCCTAACAACCCCTGTGAAACAAGGTCCCTGACTGTGTTCTCAAGGCCTCTGCATTACCCCTTTAGTCATTCATGCAGATATCTTAAAAGATAGCAGTATTTATGAGTCTGAGGGTTGTCCTTCACTTGTGGGCATGTCTGTGGTATTCAGGGTTAGAGCTCCACAATGAGACCGTAGCCTGTAAGTTCTGAGTGAAGTCTTACTCCATGAGCATGAGCAAACAAGAAATAAAGGGCCAGATGAGGAGAACAGACATAGTACTTATGATAGATTTTATAGCAAAGACAGGTTGGAGAAGAGCACCATGGTGCTCATCAGCCAGCAAGAGCAGGTGGGGCCTCTCTCTAAGGCTTATTTGTGGTATCTGCCCATGATGACATGGGTGTCATGATCCACTGAGGTCCTGTGATCTCTGGTCAGAGCAAGGTAGTTGGATAGGGTGGGCCTGCACCACACAGTGGGTCTCACAGAAGACAGAGCAGAATGTCTAATACTAGGCATAAAATCAACAACTCCACAACAGCAAATCTCTGAGAAGCCTTCTAGTGTTTTATTGGTCAGTACATTTGGCACTTGAAGAACAATTTATACCACAACTTGTAAAATTTTAATGACATGATGCTCTGGTTTCCCTCTGGATTTTGCAAGGATGCAGTGCAGACAGAGAATTCATGTGTTTAAATTGGCATCTCTGAAAAGGGTATTTCCCTCAAACTTCCTCTTTCCCTCTCTGGGGAAAGCCAAACAAACTTTGTACATTTGTGATCATGCTTTATTCACTGGAAGCTGCAACAATTCTTCCTACTACTCTGGTGGAGTCTCAGTATTGTCCCTGGGTCTTGATTTTTTTTTCCAGTCAATTTCATCATCTCCTGAAGAAAAAGGACAAAATAGAAAAGAAAAGAAACTGGGGCAGTGGCTCAAAGTGGAAAAGCACTGACCCTGAGCACAAAGAGGCTCAGTGACAGTGCCCAGGTCCTGAGGTCAAGCCCCACAACCTCAACAAAGAGAGAGGGAGAGGGAGAGAGAGGAGAGAGAAAGAAAGAGAGAGGAAGAAAGAAAGAAAGAAAGAAAGAAAGAAAGAAAGAAAGAAAGAAAGAAAGAAAGAAAGAAAGAAAGAAAGAAAGAAAGAAAGAGAAGGAAGGAAGGAAGGAAGGAAGAAAGAAAAGAAAGAAAGAAAGAAAGAAAGAAAGGAGAAAGGAAGGAAGGAAGGAAGGAGAAAGGAAGAAAGGAAGGAAGGAAGAAAGAAAAGAAAGAAAGAAAGAAAGGAAGGAAGGAAGGAAGGAAGGAAGGAAGGAAGGAAGGAAGGAAGGAAGGGAAGGAAGGAAGGAAGGGAAGGAAGGAAATGACAGTTACCTTCTAGATGGCCTCCAGGCTTTTTCCCTTCCTCACTCATCTCCATATTTTTAGTAGAAAAGTTTTTCAAACGCTACTCAGAGCTAAGAATACAAAGCAAGACTCCTTAAGGTGGCATTCATGACCTCCACCATCCATGCTGTGGGTGAGTCACTCCTTGAACTGAACTTGTACCATGCTTTGGCGTGCATAATGCTATAGTTTGGTGCCAAGGTAGTGATGTTGACAGTATGGTCCTTAGAGAGTGGGGCCAAAAGGAGGTCTTTAGACTATCAGATCCATGTCCCCAATAGGTAATAGAACACTCTCTCTCTCTCTCCTCTCTCTCTCTCTCTCTCTCTCTCTCTCTCTCTCTCTCTCTCTGCTTGATGTATTCTCAACTTCTCTGACATACACCCCCTATGATCATGTATTACTTTCACCAGAGGCAGCGGCCCAATCTTGAACTTGAACCTCCAGAAGTGTGGGCCAAAATGCATTACTCTTTACATCATACATGTCTTGTGTTAGGTTTTTCATTATAGGGACCTTAACCAATCTAACACAAGCAACCCCAGTCAGGCCAATCCCTAGGTCTTCCTATAACTTGTCTTTTGTTCATTAACAAAATAAGAGGGTTGAACTGAATGACCTATCAAATTTCTTTTCTATCCTATAATGGACTCTAATAGTAACACCATGTTTTAGATAATTAGAGAATTGGAATAGATTAAGTAATCTGTTTTTTTTTTTCCTTTCTGCTGGCACTCAGGGCCTCACACACATTAGGCTTGCATTCTAGGCCTGTGCTCTACTGCTTGAGCCATGCCTCTCATGCAGCTTTTGCTAGCTAATCAAACATGGAATTGACTTTTCTGTCCAGGCTGGCTTCAAACCTTGATCTCTCCAATCTCAACACTCAGAAAATAGAGGAGGGACTAGGAATGTGGCTTAGGAGTGCTTGCCTAGCATGCTTGAAGCCCTGGGTTTGATTCCTCAGCACCACATAAACAGAAAAAGCCAGCAGTGGCACTGTGGCTCAAGTGGTACAGTGCTAGCCTTGAGCAAAAAGAAGCCAGGGACAGTGCTCAGGCTCTGAGTTCAAGAATTAGGACTGGCAAAAAAAATTAAAAAGGAAAGAAAGAAAAAAAAGAAGAAAAGGAAGGAAGGAAGGAAGAAAGAAAAGCACACATAGAAGATATAATATAGGGCTACAACTTCATTTTGCCTTGAAGAACATAAATTAGCCCCTACTTTTGTAAATAGCTCTCACTGTCAAAGCAGTTTTTACTTTGAATTCTGCATGAAAATCAGTTGGTGCATCATCTCAGCTATCTGCATATTCAGAATCACCAATATCCCAATCTGTAAATCTAATCATTTCAGAACACAAACAGCTTCACTAAGCAAATGGCATGTTGTGTGATAAAGAAGAGTTATTACAGATTCATTAGAAAGAATGCCCTTTCCCTGCTGCTTGCTGATGGGAGAGCCAACACATTCACAAGTGCCATCAGAGAGAATTATAGGTTTGCATGGTAATGATGAGGCTACATCAGGACTCATTTATTGAAAGCTCTTTATTTTGTTTCACAATAGCATAGAAGCAGTACACATCTCATGCACCCTAGTGTATGAAAATATTCCCTTCCCACAGGAAGTAGTGTAAGTTAGCTGTAACACAGATAACTTGTATATTACTGTAATCGTGTGAATTTGGACAATACCTGATTGAAAGTCACTTCAGATGTATGAAGTACTTCATAAATCAGTCTCCAGAGTGATTTTTACCTCCATCTATAATTCTCTTTATCCAAGTCACCTAAGGTGACCACCATTCCATTTGCAAATAATGATCCACATGAGCCTCTTCCTAGTACCCCTGCTGCAGATCAAGGTTGACTTGGCAGCCTGAAAGACTGGGACAAGTTAGGAGTACTCTTCTCAATCCATTAGGGTTCTTGAACTGATTTACTATTTCTCCCATTCTTCAGGCTCCAGAGCAAAGGTGGAGCCATTGGTGAGACCGACTACAGATCACAAGGAAAAATCTTCACAGAGAATACTGCTCTCTATTTACTCAACACTTTGGGCCCACAAACTTGTGGTCCTTGACTTAATAAATCACTCCCTCTAGCCTTTATAGCTCCCCCAGCAGCAAAGCAAGGATGAACCACAGCTTGCTTTTTTCTAGGAACATAATACAAGAAATAGTGGGGCAGATCCTCTTCTATTTTCCTCCCTACATCAGCTTTTATGAAGATATTCATTCAGCCAACCTTTAGTCAGAACTCCAGAGAGCTTTGAAGGTCAGGCTGGAGGCCATGGTCAAAGAATTCATACCTAGCTAAGTGGGCAGAGCAGCAATCCCACTTCATGCCCTACACTTCAATCTTCTCATTTGTAAAATGGAAACTGGAGCCTATCTCTTTAGGCTTTCAGAACCTCATTACCTGTTCAATAAGTAAAACAGGGATGATATCCCATCTCTATCCTTTATTGCTTATGTACCCTGGCCTTAGTTTACTTGACTATGTGATGGAAATAGTATCTACCTTACCGAGTAACTAAGAAACAAATTAATAAAGCATGCAAGAGCAGTGAAAGAGAGAGAGAGAGAGAGAGAGAGAGAGAGAGAGAGAGAGAGAGAGAGTGTAGTGAAGTGCCTCACTCCACTTACAAATCGTTTTGACACACACTTCCAACCTCCCCCGCCCTCCCCGCCCCCCAGGCCCCGCCCCTCCATGGAGGTACTCACCGAACACCGCATTACTTACTTAGTAGATTCATGCTGAGAACATCATTGAACCTGTGGTATAACCCAAAACTTGTTTGAATGATTAGTTTATCTGGATCATCCCTGTTGAAAATGGATATCCCCAGGCCAATCAGACGTCCTCACTAGTGAGATTTGGTCAGAGAATCGGGGTATGCAACACAAAATATATAAAGAAAGCAGTAATCCAGGATGGATTGCTAAGTGTGCAGATACCTTTTCTACAAACATCCAATTTAGTGTATCCCATTATGTTGTGCTCTAGGAATTGAGAAGACTTTAGCTGGGTGGTGATTCCCTTTCACGAATATCACTGAGGTCCTTGTGGGATTTAGCTGGTTGGTATTTGGATGGTGAGTGGGATGGATCCACTGGTGCAGCCCAGCTTTGTGCATATTCAGGAGGAGGCAGTGGCTGAAGGCCTAGTCTCCTCTAGGTCTGTCCACTGGAGCACCTACCCGTAAATCGTGCCAACGTGGCCATCCCAGGGTCATCAGATTTCTCACACAGAAAGTTGAGGCTTTGAGAGAGTGTTCCAAAAGATGGACACGGGAGCTGAATGCTTCCTCCTGCTCTGGTCTTAGAAGCCAAGCAGCTCCATTTCTAGTATATGCCGAGAGTCAAGCAGGTCCAAATTCAAGAGGAAGAAATCAAACGGCACAGTTTCGTGGAATGAGTAGCAAAGACTGTGGCCAGCTTTAGTTGACCCCGCTACTGAGCCTCAGTTCTGCTGTATGGTAGGACAGGCTGTGGGTAGGTACCAGCTCTCCCATTGTTTCATCTTCTTTATGTGATGAGAAAGCCAAGGGTGAGACACCACCAGAGCAACAAAAAACATAATGGCTAGGATCCCAGAGATCCCCTGACTACCATCATCATTAAAAAAAAAAAAAAAAAAAAAAAAAAACAACCTGGCCGTGTCCAGAACACTTTCTTTAGGAAGGAATCGAGAATGTCAATCGCATCACAGGTGATGCTTCACAGAGTTACTGTGGACAGGAGGCAACTGAAAGGTGGATGCTGCCAAATGCTTTCTGTCAGCTACTGTTTCCTTGATGGCATGGAATATGGTGGGTAAAGTTTGGGGGCAAGTAGGCACTTGGAAAGGCTGTTGCTCTTCTAGGAAGTAGCCATTGTATGAGCAGGACCCAAGCCATGTCAGAGTCCCCAAGGTCTCTCCATTAGTAAATAGCATCCAGAGGCTTACAATGCCAGCAGTTGACTTTTATGTGCTCTATTCACTGTGAATCAGTTTTGCTTTTGTTCTTTATTATCATTATTAAAAAGCCATGACTGAGATAGAAGCTTCCATCTCTAGCATTGTCAGCTGACACGGCAAAGGACAAAGTGAATCGAGTGATCCTTACTCTTTCTGCTCAGAGTTGACACCTGTCACTTAACACTCATGTGTTATTCATTAAAGCAAATTAAATGATATATCTAGATTCAACAGGGCTTGGATGTCAAATCTCCCTGCTACAGAGAGAGGCTCTACAGAAGAACATGCTACAATGTTTGGTGACTATTTACATAATTCACTATGCCTGTTCTCAGGTCACCAAATACCCAGGTCCTTGCTGCTGTTCTCTTGATCTTAACTGTCCCCCAAATGTGCATGTGATAAAACTTTTGTCCTCAGAGTGGTGCTTCTGGAAGATGGAGATGCCTTTGGGTGGTGGAGACTAGGGGGAGGTCTTTAGGTCATTGAGACATCTCCTTGAGGGAGATTAGAAGTCAATGGAGATGAACCCTTCAAAGAGACTGGAGCAATCACAGTCCCTTCCCCCTTCCCTTCTCTTGTTTTCTGGCTATGAGGTGAGAAATTCTGCTCTTCCATGCTCTTGCAGCACTGTACTGTCACTACTCTTGCAGCACTATACTGTCACCACCAGACTAAAAGCAAAAGTCCTGACTGATCATTAGTTAGAATTTCTAAAGCCATTAGTCAAAAAAAATGTAACTTTTTCCTTTGTAAGCTCAAGTATTTGCTATAATGACAGAGAGCTGGTGAATACACTTCTTCCTTCAGGAGAACATACTTATTGTTCTCCAGGAAGGCAGACCCTCAGGGCCAGGATCTGTGCAAAGGCATATGTAGCAGTTTTGGAAGGGCCTCTGTTGGATGAGGACACCTATGAAATGGAGTACTTATCTGTCTCCACACACATATTCCATATGTGATTACAGACAGAGACATAGTGAACCATTGCATTTGGAAAGGGAAACCACACAATCAATTATGGACCCAGGTCATTTTAAAGTTCCCCCAAGCACACATGGTCCTTTTTCTTGAGGGAGAAATATTTCTTCCCTAGCCCCACTGATTGTTTTCTCCAGTCTATTGTTTTCTATGACTTTAGGCTCTTCCCACCAGGAGAATGCCTGGATGACTGTCAGAGGTATATATTATTTTCAAAAGGAGCTTGAAGAACCAGTGTATGGTTGTCATTAAATGCAGGATGTTAAGCTACTTTTGAATTTCAGAAAATAAATGATTTTTCAATAGGCAATATTTAGAACCTTCTTTTATTTAAATGTATATGTAGATACACACCGATTATCTGAAATTCAAAGTTAACAGAATATCTTGGATTTTTCCTTGCTAAATCTTACAACCCTATTTTAAGACCCATGGTAG
Source organism: Perognathus longimembris pacificus (assembly GCF_023159225.1). Taxonomy (NCBI): domain Eukaryota; kingdom Metazoa; phylum Chordata; class Mammalia; order Rodentia; family Heteromyidae; genus Perognathus; species Perognathus longimembris. The sequence goes on along the minus strand of NC_063164.1, from coordinate 87,061,582 downwards.
CTATGCATTATAATGAAATAAACCTTTAAGCTACAGAGACTAGGAGATTGTTATTGACTTAGCTTAAACTGACATAATTATTTCTCATCTTTATTAAGGAACATTGTTTTTCTTTTTTGGCACCTGCTTTGAGCTCAAGTCTTGGCTGGAGCTTTACCACCTGAGATACACCTCCAGCCTTGCTTTTTGCTGGTTAAGTGGAGATGGAGCCTTACTACCTTTTCTGAAAGGGCTGCCCTTTCATCACAGTCCTCTTGATCTCAGCCCCCTGAGTAGATAGGATTAAGGCAAGAGCCACCAGCATGCTCAGCCAGAAAAAAATTATTTAGGCCTAAGTGTAGCCTTAATTTTTTGGAGAAAGAAGGCAGCTCTTGTACATAATAAAAGAGAAACTTGGAAGACATTTCCACACACAAACCCAAGTGCTTCTACTAATCTCTGTTTAAAAGTTAATGTTACAGAAATGCTCCTTGATAGCAAGGGCTTGGATCATACCCTGCTTCAGGGGATGAGGGAGTAGGAGAGAACGCTGAATCCCACCACTCACTTAATGTGAGTGTTCAATATATACAAAAGGTGTGACAAGACTGAGTACCATATATTAATCACTTCCGGTTTAGCAGCAGCTTCAACTCCTTTGGCCAGTAGAGGGCAGCATGGTGTCTCAAACTACAAACTGTTCTGAGCTTCAGCTTGGACAGTGATTCTCTCAGGAATATCTGCCAACGTTTTCATGGGGTCACAACAAAGGGAGAGAAGTAGGAGCAAAGTGGTCTTTTTACCTTGTGAAATTATATTTTTCTGAGTTAATGGAATGTCTTTTACTCAGAGATTCTCATTCTTTTGTTACTAAAATGTATTTTCCTTTATGAGTAAAAGTGATTGTCTATGTGATAGGGTCTTTATTTTTGTTTATTTTATTTTCAAGGTAATGTAGAGAGGGGTTACAGTTACATATGTAAGGTAGTGAGTGAGTGTATTTCTTGTCAAACTTGTTTGTTAATGATTTTGTGTAATGAAAGAATGGCAATCCCCTAATGTCCCAGAATATTTTTAGATAATTTTGTAGAATTATGGAATAAAAATTTAAAGATGCTTGAGCCTAGTTTGTCAGAATCAGTCAGGGAGCCAGTAGCCTTCATCTCTGGTCCCCAATCTTTTTGCGCTGCCAACCACAGCTCCCACCTTTCTGCTCAACCCTCCCTTGGCCAGCGGCTCAATGTGCTGCTTTCTCCCTGCTCAGTCTTCTTTCCCTCACTGAAACTTGGTCTCAGGAAAGTATTTGTCACCAAGAACTTACGTCTTACTGAGAGACTGAATTGCTATTTTCTGAGCACAGGGACAAGATGTCTTCTGCCTATTAACTTTGATTCTAGAATGTAGGTCTGGGAAAGGATTTCAGGCATCAGCAAAGGGGGAAGATATCAAAGTGGAAGGTGGTTAATGAGATCAAATCCTACCACCAAAGGGCTTGCAGACTCGTTCTATTTGGGCCACTTGGGATCCTACACCAATACAGATAGACTGATCTTCTGACAGAGCACCCATCTGCTTAGTCTTTGTGTAAAGTCATAGGTCACCTGAAAAAGCATGCTGACATTCATGATCATGGCACCACAAACCCCAAAAGACTTGCTTTGGTCACAAACTGAAGGAAGGATACTGCTCATCAGGGAACTGAGGAACACAGTGGTAGTTATAACAATGATTACGTCATGCAAATAATAGGACAATGCCAAGACCCACCACAAGGGGCACTAGAGCAGGAGGAAAGGACAAAACCCAGCAAGCTGCTCCTTGGGAGCTCTGACAAATGCCTTGATTTGAGGTATTACCAAAATAAAATGGACGCTGCTTTGGCAACTCAGGGAAGCCTCTGGAATGATAGGGGACTTTCTGGCAGGGAAATATGAAAAGAAAGGCTTGTTTAACCAAGACACAACGTGATGTGAGATCCCAGCACACAGGCCCAGGTTAGCTCAGCCAAGACATCAGGCATGTAGCCAAAAACCATATTTAACCAAAGAGAAAGGAAGAGCACAGGCTGAGTGGGCACAGGCAGAGGCACCTGAGTCCCATGGTCACAACGGAATATTAGCCTTGGCTGATTTGGGAAACCTCAGCAACTTGAACATCAAATGTGTACCAAAGCCCTTCCTATTCTGAAAGTTAAATAAGAGAATGAGTATGTATCTGTCAGCCAACTTCAGTCTAACACTTCTCAGATACAAAAATGTAATTCTTACTTTTTTCTTAGTCAGCTTGTGTTTCTGCTCAAAGAAAGAGATGTCATCTCTTGTATTCATCTATCTCCTCATCTTCTCAGGTGTGGCCCATGCTCATTGTTCCTTCATTGTCCGAAGCCCTGTCTGCAATAGGGCATTCTTGCTGCTCTAACAAAGAAGCCCCCGTTTAGTGGTTTATAATAACAAAAGCATATACCATAGTGCGGAGCCTAATATTAAGGCATCAGCAGTGCTATGCTCCTTCTGAAGGCTCTAGGGCTCATGAGCTAGAAGACTCTTGCCTTTTCTGGCTTCTGGTGTTCTTGCTTCTGATACTTAATGCCCTTGAGCTTGTGAAAGTTTCCTATCCAATCTTTACCTTCATCTTCACATAGCTTCTCCTCTGTGGATGTCTTCCTGATACAGATTTTCTACCTATAAAGATAATAGCCACTGAATTGGGCCACCTCTGTCACTACGACCTCATGTTAACTCAGTTCTGTCTGAAAAGAGCCTATTTTCAAATCAGATCACTTTCTGAGGTGCCAGGTGGACATGAATTCAGGAGGGGCATTTTTCTGCCTGGAACACTGGGAGCCACCTTGGAGTCCACAGTCTTCCCCTTCTGGGTTGCTGGAAGCCACCTAGATCTCTCTGACCCTTTGCTCTGGGGCAAAGAGCAGCCCCTTTCCTGGGTTCTACCCAGAAAGAGTTCCAGATCCCCCAAGTAGCGCACAGCTGAAGACAAAAGTCAAGCATCCCTTGTTCAACGGTTTGCTGCACCCCACCTCTCATGACACCCTTTTGTTCTCTCTTCCCAGCCTGGGGACACGAATTATTCACTACGCTTTCTCCCAAATCTACTTGGATTTGCTTGTGTCTGGCCTAAATTTCTGAAGCTCAGAAACCGAGAAAAGACGCTACTGATTTTCATTTTCCTGACGTTTGCTTCATTGGGGAAATGGAGAAAAAGGCTCCGATAAGAAAGCACTAGGCATGTGATGATTAATCAAATTGAAAAGAGCATCCCACTGCCTCCATATCCCAGCTCAATGCACATGCCTAAAGATCTAGCTGTCCCTGGAGGGTGCATTCCAGGAAGCCAAGGTGACTGACTGCACCCACCATCCAGGTTTGTCCTACTTTCAGAGCTAAAAGTAGGTGCCAAATTGATCAAGACACAAGATGGTCACACTACTGTCAATGTGAGCAGCCACCTCTGGTCCAGAGAGGTTCAACAATCCAGGGGAGAGTAGGGCTCAGCACTTAGAATCCAAAGAGTTTGACAAAGGATAAAATGTCTCCAACAAAGACATTGTTGTTTTGTTTTGGTTTTTGCCAGTCCTGGGGCTTGAACTCAGGGCCTGAGCACTGTCCCTGGCTTCTTTTTGCTCAAGGCTAGCAGTCTACCTCTTGAGCCACAGCGCTACTTCCAGCTTTTTCTGTTTATGTGGTACTGAGGAATGGAACCCAGGGCTTCATGTATACGAGGCGAGCACTTTACCACTAGGCCATATTCCCAACCCTCCAACAAAGACTTTGTGTCCTAAGCCCATAGGTTATCATTTCAGAACATTACAGCAACACTGTACAGACTCAAAAGATATCAGACAAGTGATGTACAAGCCAGAAGTACTGATAACTTTTATGACAAATGCTTCTCAGGAGCTGACCTCATAGTCTTGCCCACAACTGTGCCCCACTCATCTACACATAGTTCTCCATCACAAAAATTCACACTTGAAGCTTTCTTGCATGTCCTGATCATCAGAATATGATGGACTGTCCTTTGTGGGATGTTTGACCACTTTTCCTTCCCCTGACTGTCTCATGGACAAGCATCTAATTCAGCAGTGCATCTGTAGAGTGGAAAAACAATTTGGAGTTCCACACCTGAAATCTGATTCCTGGTAGGAAGGTACCATCTGGTGGATATTTGTGAAACTGTTCATGTCCTGTGTTTGCAAAGGAGTGTCTATGAGCAGCTTGCCTATCAGAATGCCAACAGAAATATCACCCTGAAACTGTAAGACAGTGGACTGAAGCCCTTAAATATGATTCGTTCTTATTTTCACATATATTTTATAAAGATTTACAAGTGTTTTCAGGTTCCCAATTCAGGAGATAATGTTTAAGGAGGTGGAGATGATAATTACCATAATTTAATCACTATGCATTGTATACATGTGCAATATAACTATCATATTGTACCTTGTAAATATGTATGATTAGTATGTGCCACCTAAATTTTAATTGTTTCTAATTGGTGACTTTTTGTGCTGACTTTCTTTTTAACCAACAAGAAGCATCTTACAGTGTTTTCTGTTTAGTTTGTTCTGTTCACAATTCAAATCACCCTCTATTGTATCTTCTCTCCTTTTTCAAGTGTAATTCTTGCTCCTCTGTTTAGATATTTGTCTGTGGACATTTATCTCTGAGAGGTGTCTTGCGAGAAATGAAATCACATTCCATGCAGAAAGTTCTCATCTTCTTCCACCGGACTCTCCATAGACACCTTCGCAAGTCATTCAGACTATAGCAAGCATCACACCTCCCTTCTCAACCAAAGGGGGAGCAGAGGAATGTGCCTTGCTTATGCAACATGCCCCCAACCATAGCTAGTTGCACAGGGAGAGCCGTGGCATGAAAGCTGGGTAGCCAGATTCTCGAGTTCCTGAAACTTGGAAGCAGTATTGGAAAGCATGAACTAGTGTATATAGATTGCTTTCAGGTGGGCTTGGCACTCAGAGTCAGGCCACTCTGCCATCAGCACAGAGAAGCAGTCATGGCTGACCTACAGAGAACAAGGAACACCCACAGCAGAGCCATCTAGAGACACCCCATGCTTTGGGGTTATAAGCTGTGTTCTGGCTCTTGGACTTTATGGGTCATTCTCTATCATTAGACTGAATTCCCCTTTCCTTTACTATTGAAGCAGGCCCTCTGATTACCTGTAGTTTTGCATGCATGCATGTGTGCAGGCACACATACACAGACACACACACATACACACAGAGTGAAGGTCTATCAGCAGATTCTAAAGTCTGCCTGGCAATCCCACAGAAATGAGAAATCAAATGAATAAAAATAAATTCAAGCACCTCCATCTATGCTCTCTGCAGGCAACAATGCAGACTGCCCCAAGCCTGGAACCAGGTTCTGACCAAGGAGAGAGGGCTAAACTCCTGCCCAACTGAAGAAGGGACTTTCTCCACAGGACAGGTCCCTTCTCATGGTGCACATGGTTTGGGGAGGAGTCCCTCCAAGCCCCTCACGCACTGTCTTAAACATTAGTAGATAAGCAATGAGTCATTAAGACAGGAGCTCTGAGTCTGTGGCTTAATCGCTCCAGAAGTAAATCTGAACAGAGTTGAGGGGACATGATGCTCTCATGGTGGAATACCCACAGAAAGAGAGGTATAAGAGCAACAAGCAGAAATGGGTAGGCAAGGAAGAGCTCGACAGATGAAGACTTTCTGCCAGAGGAATGGGGTAACAAGCTTTTCCTTAGTAGACTCCTCAGAGGAAAAATAGTGGGCATCCTAATGTGTTATTTACTTCCTTTTGAAGGTTTGTTTTTCTTATTTATTGTCAAAGTGATGTACACAGAGGTTACAGTTTCATACGTTAGGCATTGAACTTTTGAAGGTTTCTTTCCTACTAGGAGTTAGCATTGTTATCATGCTCTTACTTCATACTCCCATTCAATGAGATACTGGCATTGTCATTTTACCTAACGTAATGAACTGTCTCCTATTCTTAAGACCTGCCTAAGAAATATTATAACATAGACACTTGCTCATTTCTACTCTAGCTTCTTTGTCCCTTTACTATGCTATACTTATCCTCCCCTTTTATTGCTTTCTACCTTGTCTCCACTACAGTTTCATACATTAGACATTGGATACATTTCTTGTACTGTTTGTTACCTCCTCCCTCATTCCCCCCTCCCCCCTCCTCCTTTCCCTTTCCCCCCATGAGTTGTTCAGTTGATTTACACCAAAAAGTTTTGCAAATATTGCTTTTGTAGTCATTGGTCTTTTTACCCTGTGTCTCTCGATTTTGGTATTCCCTTTCAGTTTCCTAGTTCTAATACCAGTATACATGGTTTCCAATGTACTCAGATAAGATACAGAGATAGTGCACGTACAACCACAGGAAGGGGATACAAGAGGGTCATCAATAATAAAAGCTACAGTTTCACATGAGTTTTGTTTTTTTTTTTAAGAATAAGGAACAGGATTGGGCTAATTCATAGGGTGGAAAAAGCTGCCCAAAGGATTCTTTGGCCCCCATGCCATCATCTCTGTTCCTGCTCTAGCTCAGGTGTTCAGATGTTCTTCCTTGTCTAGCTCATATTCAATGAGGGGTGCACAGGACCAAGTCTATGCTATTGGAGCCCAGCATGCAAAAGCTCTGCTAGGCTCAAACCCCAAAACTCCCCATGGGGATCAACTGAGGCTGCTTTTGGGCTACATCACAGCTCAGCTTCTCCCACTACCCATTCCTGCATGTTGCTCTTATTCCTCTCTTTCTGTAGGTATTCCACCATGAGACCATCATGTCCCCTCAACTCTGTTCAGGGCTGAATTTAACCCATCTTCTGTTCTTCTCCGGTCCACCCCAACAACAGAAGAAATTTGGTTATCAGGTGTTTGTCTTGATTTCATTTCACCTCAGGTTCTTGGTACCTCAAACAAAGAATTGGGCAAAACACATGAGCTGTGTGAAGCCAGAAGTTATTAAAGCAAGAATAAAGTAAAGGTATACTCCACAGCATGGGAGCAAGCCCAAGCAAAAGAGCTCCACAGCACAAAAAACTGGGGCTTGGGACTGTTGAGGGTTGGTTTGGTTGAGGAAAGCTTCTCCCACAGGGGAGGCCCATTGTGCTGGACAGTTTTGAGTTACAGGTTGAATTTGAGTATCTGTTTGACAGTTACCCATGTCCATTCCCACAATGCATTATGTTTTCTTAAATTAAAATTTTATTGATGGGCTGGGGATATGGCCTAGTGGCAAGAGTGCTTGCCTTGTATACATGAGGCCGTGGGTTCGATTCCCCAGCACCACATATACAGAAAATGGCCAGAAGTGGTGCTGTGGCTCAAGTGGCAGAGTGCTAGCCTTGAGCAAAAAGAAGCCATGGACAGTGCTCAAGCCCTGAGTTCAAGGCCCAGGACTGGCCAAAAATAAATAAATAAACAGGAAAAAAAATTTTATTGACAAGGTGATGTACAGAGAGGGTACAGTTACATAATAAGGTAGTGAGTACACTTCTTGTCATATTTATTACACCCTCCTGCATTATGTTTTAATGATATTAATAATGTGTGGTGCATAAATATGGAGAAATCATTAGGGTTTTTTCCTGAAAAGGTTACTTAAGGACTGCCAAAGGCAATACCTGTGTCATTTTAAAGATGTTACTTCTTCTCAGGAGACCTATTCTTTTATCAAGATATTGTGATCAAAGTGCTGGTTCTAGGTTTGGGCCTCAATAAATAGATCTCCCTCTCCCTCTGTCATCTCTACCCTACTTTCCAGGGTTAATACCACATATTATCAAATATCACTGGTTATGTTATTACTTTCTTCAGAAGAATGCCTCCCAATCCCTTGATGGGTAGCATAAGGACAAGTAACCCTGGGCCAGAAGTCCAGGACCTGCACCCAGTGTAGCTAGAGGAAGACAGTTCAGGCCTGGGATCCAAGCATATGTAGTCTCAGCTCCTCCAAGAAGTGGATCTGTTCCTTATCTTCTGCTCAGTATTCCATCTGTAGTACAGTCTTGAAGATAACATAACCTGTAGTGAGGTCCCAGTCATGGTTCTAGTTCATTCTCCTAACACACTTCCACATTGAGAGTGTTTGATCTCCTTGCTACAGGTAATTCTGTTCTTACTGGTACTCATAAATTCCACATGCCCAAATGACCTTGGCTTGGATAAGTCACTCCATTTTGCTGTGCAGGGGTCCTAGTCTCCTTACCTCTAAAGGGAGGGGACTGTTCAGATTGTTCCCATGTCCTGTCCTACCCAAGGCCGATGTTTACACACCACAGTGCAGTGCTATCATTTTGAAGTCACCTTCCCATATGCCTTTGCTCCTACTCCTGCCCAACCTAGATTTGTCCCTTCAGTCAACTGCCACCCTGCTGTCCACCTCACGGGATTCAATGACACAAAGTAAGTTTCTTTCATCTTTGTGTCACCTCCAAGGTCTGGAATACCTTATCTACCCAGGTGGCCAGGAAATTTATTAACCAAATCAATACAGAGCCCAGAATATTTGGGGCTCTCTTCCAGCCATCCATCTTCCTAGACTCTACCCCACTGGAAAAACTCCTCTAGCAGAGGCCATGGAAATGTGCTTTTTCAATTGTTGTTTTATTTTGCTGCTGTCTGTCACAAAGTGTGAGTTCCCAGAGGCCTTGACTATGTCTCTTCCCCAAGCTCAGTGACCATCTGTCCAACCCAGGCAGATGCAGTGCACAAACTGGAGAGACCAGGGCCCTGCATTAGGAAAAGGATGGCTGAAGCTGGAGGGGACCAACTGGTGTATCCTCCCCTCTCTCAATTAGCCCTACCCAGTTTGCATGGATGGTTTTCAGAAGTAGATTTGTTAACACATAGAAAAATTAGTGTCCTTGTATTAGAAATAAAGTTAGTGGTGGTCCATTTTCAAGTCCAGGCAATTCCATTTGAGTGGAAAATTACCAGTAGCTTTCTTGTACCGTGACTCTTAGATATGACAAGGTTCATGCATTGGAAAGCCCCTAGATAAATAGGATGGACTAGAAGGGGGAGGGGTGGATTAATAAGTAGAAGGATGGATCACATTAACATACTAGGAAGGACACAAGCCTTCCCACCACAGGAGAACAAAGTGGGTGGAGATAGTCAAAAGCCCACTTCTAAAATTCAACCAACTTTAAGAAGTGCGTGTATTCAAATTACGAAGTAATTCAAATTAGGAAGTAATGTAACTTAGACAACCTCTGGGACAAAATGTAAGCCCCATATTTCTTGGACCAATGAGGAATTGAGGGGAGGGATCTCTACATACTAGGTATAAAACAAGCATGTTGAGAGTGTGCCTGCCGTCACACAGACATCTCATTGTGCAAGACTGCCACGGAAGTCTCACATTTGCCACACTTCTATCTCTGAATCCTTCCTTTGAACAGATGAATGTGTTTCTCATACTAGAGTACAATACCTTTCAGAAAGAAGACAGCCTCCCAGAGATACTGTTGATTCTTCTGTAGGTTAGCACCTATCATACCACTACTGGTATTTTAGGAGCAGGCCACAGAAGAGAAAAATCTACAAAACTTAAGAATCTCCAAATTGGGGAAGGGAGGTATTCAGCACCTCTCTGCCCTGCCCTGGTAGTACCAATGATCCAGCCTATAAAACTAAGAACTCGCCACAATCCAGAGCTAGGCAGACTCAGACTAGCACTCTCTGCCTAGTAGGTCAACAAACACATGAACATGTTTCAATTGGTGTGTATTTGGATCTGTTGTGCTGGGAATAGTGAGACCATTTGCTAAAAATTATCAAGAACTGTGCCATCCTTTTAAAGGAGGGGCAGGTTTCAAGCAACTTTTACCACCTTTGGAAGTGAGGTTAAAATGAAAATATTCCGTGACTTCACAACTTCCCAAGTGGTGAACACTCAAGCAGTCCAGAGCCAACCTTATGCTTGAAAGCTTCATGCTAATTGTGCATCCATGCAATCTGCTGGGAGCCCTTTTGTATAGAGATAACATCCTCAAAATGAATGCCAACAAGAGTGCTGCTAAATGCAAAGTCTGGCATTTCCCACTTTTGCCTTGCCAACCAACCCAGCCAACACTAATCCTAATTGTTAATGCCCTGTTCAGTCCCAGATTAATCTGATCAAAGCATGTGAGCCCGATGTCTCTTATTAACACATCAGAGGTGGTTTCCTAACCCAGGGCTTGCTGCCATTTCCAAGAATACAGCAATGTGGTTACAGGTGAACTGGAATGGGGGGTCATTTCTACCATGCAGCCTAGAGTAGATAGGAAAGGTCCCCTCCTACAGATTGCTTCCAAATCTAGCCTTCAGCTAGATTTATACTCAAATTTGTATATTCAAATTAAATATGTATTTTTAAAATATTCTCTCATGCCTAGGGCTGTAGCTCACTAGCAGAGCAATACCAGCCATGTGAAGGCCCTGGTTTCCATCCCCAGCACTAAATAAACCAAAAACAAATCCCTGGAGCCTGGGCCGTGCTGAGGACTGGACTTGGCACACTGTTCCCTCCTCACAGTAGGCTGTGCCAACACCCTCTTCCCTTCTGCTGTTCTAGAACAGGACCAGTCATTTCTCTCCCCACTCTTCTGTCATCCCTCCTGTCATTCTGCCTTCTCAGGTGAACAAAGCTAGGACTTGCTTTCCAACTGTCCTTCCATCCTCACTCTCACAGAGCTCTTCCTTTCCTTCTTTATTATACACAGTTAGAAAGGCTGAGAAGGTTGCTTAACAATAAGGTCTGTTTCTTCAGCTCCTTTTATTCCACCAGTCCTAGAAATGACTTCTGTTTCCACTTCCCTCCAATGCCAGTGACCTTCTGACTGGGAAATGTAATTATCTTCTATTCCTTCTGCCTCTTCATCAGCTCTGTGCAGCCTTGGCATTCCTGTCAGCTATTTCTTCAGCATCCTTTTCTCTCCTGATTTCAAGGTACTCCACTCCCTCTGATTCAAATCCTAAAATGGAGACCACTCCTCCTTCCTCCTCTGCCTCTGCATGGTGTTTGCCTAAGCGCTGCCCTCTGCTTGTCTTCCTTGAACAATAGTCATCCCTTCCTGCATAACTGAATCTTCCCCTTCAGGGCTAAGGATAGTGCCGAGTAGAAAATGCACAGAAGTGTTTTGAAGAATATCTAGAGGGGACAAACATGCTTCAATGGAGAGAGGAGAAAGAAGAATTAAAAGAAAAATGGAATGCCATTCAGCAACAAATAAGCAATACTACACAATAAAATGGAGTGAGCTATTGATTTATACAATGAACAATTAAACCATTTATAGGTAAGTAAAAGGGCAGAACAGGAAAGAACACTGAGTGACTTCAATTATATGAAATTTTAGAACAGACAAAATAATTTATTAGGATAGAACCCAGAAGAGAAGCTGTCTTGGAGTAGAGAGAGAATTCAGGGGAAAGAGACACAAGTGAACTTCCTGTTGCAATAGGCATATTTTATATCTGAATTGAGATGTGTTTATATAAGTTCTACTTATCAAAATACATCAGACTCTACACATAATATCTTTAAATGTTTCTGACAAAAACAAAGTTGTTTTTTTTTAAGTCATAGTTTGGGAGAGAGGAAGGGAATAAGTCCCTAAGAGGGCAGCACATAAAGGGGGCTGCCCCATTTCTGAGAAGAGGGTTGTGTGGAGCCTCCTCTGCGGAGCCCTCCATACTCTGAGCAACACAAAATCCCACAGAGATCAGCAGTGACCAGGAGGGTGGAGAGTAGTCCTTGTTTCAAACCTCCCAGATACCTAGTAGTCTTTCCTGATTTGGGACCATTCCTCAGAAAGGCAGAATAACCACTGATGAATTAGAACTGGAATCTGCACCCAGAGAAAAAATAAAGAAATGGGCATTAGTCTTGGCTGACTGAAGATGATGTTTTTTACAGACATAAACATCTTCCATTCTTCTCTCAATCAGTTCTGACTCCTGACAACTCAGACTTTCCAGTCTTGGCTTGAGTCAGGTCTTTCTCTAGTTAGCACTTGAAACATCTCCATATTTCTTAGAGACAAAGAAAATCTATATTCTTTATTCTGAAATACAAGGGTTTCATCCAGAAAAAACTGGGGAGGACTTCCTGAGTAGGAAGGATTGGTGACTTTATAGAGAAGGAATAAAGTTTTTACTGCTTGTCCCATTGATCAGGAGTCACACTCTTTAGGATCATACTTGCTGCACACACCACTTGGCTATTATTCATGGAAAGTGAATAAATGTTAATAACTATCATACACAAATGTTTTTCTAAAGCTTGCATTGGTTACGATATTTTTCACAATAGCAACACACTCAACTCTGCATGCACACAAGCTTGGAAAAGGATAGCCCAGCTCTTGTAAGATGGGCTGGGTGGGAATCTGTGCTCTGCTCTCTCTGTGGCAGATATGTACATAAATGTATACACCCCATCTCTTCCAGAGATCTTTGTGTTGTGTCTGCCACATTCCATCTTCATTTGGTCTCTCACAAGTCCAGTCTCTGAAAATCCAGTTCTTCAACCTTGTAAGAACACATGGGGGCAATTCTGACCACTAATGTATGCAAATTCCTTTGGGAGATATGTAGGAAAATTTCCTTCCTCCTAAAAGGTCTCCAAAGAACAGCGTCTTTCCTCCTGGCTCTGATTAGGTCAGAGTGTAAAGACTAAGACTGCAAATATCTGTTAAATGGTGGTTTAGTGATGGGAGCTGTTTTCATGATGGCCCACCATTAGAGGTGGGCCATTAAATTCTTCTGGTGTGAGACTACATTATTTAACTAATTAATCCATTTTAACTCTATTTTTTCTGTTTTCCATAAGGGTCCAATCGATATATCTGAAACCTTGGTCTTATTTTTCATCTTGCTACACGTTAATTTTCTTCTCTACTTAGTAACACTCAATTCATAAGATGGTTGTGGAGATTAAAAGCAAACTAAAACTTTACCTGCAACACAGTAAGTACTCAATAGAATATGGTTGTATCTTCTAGTTGGCAGTCTCATTTCCCAGATATATTCCACTAAGTATTCTCTTCTACTAATCATTTTTAAAACCCAAGATATTGAATAGTTTAGTGTTTTGTAGGAAAATGATCAAAACCAGAACTTCAGATCATGACTAAGAAACTTAGTTAAGAGGAGTTCAAGACACAAGTTAGAGAATTTATGCATCACTTTAGGCCCTGAATTAGATCCACTCATGGGAGAGGGACTGGGGACAGGCAGGTCTTGGTGGTAGATGTAGAAAGAGATCCCACTGAGTAAGAATCACCCTGCAGGTGTTCAGTTCACATTAGGAAAGTTCAGCAGACAGATGAATAACCTAGGACTGGGGTTTGGGTATGGCCTGTCCTTCAAGGATCCATGTGTTGGAGGCCTGGCCCTTTTGGCATGGTGGTATGGAGGTCCTGGACCTTTAAGAGGTAGAGCTTAGAGGGAAATGCATGGGCTACTCTTATGGAACACCTAAGTTCATTCTCAGAAGAGGGTTTTGATATAAGGAACAAGCCTCCCACCCCCACCCTGGCCCCCTCTGGCTTCCTGTTAAGATTTCCTTTTTTCACACACTCTTGCCATCTACTAACCATCCCCTGTACTGCTGTCCTCAGAGACAAGCCCATGCTGGCACCATGCCCTGAATCTCCTGAAAGGAGATGAATCAAAACCTCTTTCCTCATAAGTAGCCTGACTTAGGCATTTCATCATAGCAATGAAAAATAGACTAATACAAGTGGTGATTTCAAAAGTAGTGGCTCTCATTTAGGAGCAGCGGGTCCATAAAGACAAACAGTTGTGGGAGAGAATGCCGCCACCCCAGAGATTTTCTTCTCAATAGTATGTTCTAGCTCTTCTCAGCAACAAAGAAAAGTGTTCAATTTGGGGCTGGGAATATGGCCTAGTGGCAAGAGAGATTGCCTCCTATACATGAAGCCCTGGGTTCGATTCCCCAGCACCACATATATAGAAAACAGCCAGAAGTGGTGCTGTGGCTCAAGTGGCAGAGTGCTAGCCTTGAGCAAAAGGAAGCCAGGGACAGTGCTCAGCCCCTGAGTTCAAGGCCCAGGACTGGCAAAAAAAAAAAAAAAAAGTGTTCAATTTGTCCCCAATTCCAAATTGGGAGGAGAGGCTCCAAGACTATTTCCTGATGAATGAAGGCATCCATATTTTATCCTCCAGGTGGTTGTCTAGCCAGCCTTAGAACTGGGGACAAAGAAGGCAAGCCTGGGGGTTGGGGATATAGCCTAGTGGCAAGAGTGCCTGCCTCAGATACACGAGGCCCTAGGTTCGATTCCCCAGCACCACATATACAGAAAACGGCCAGAAGCGGCGCTGTGGCTCAAGTGGCAGAGTGCTAGCCTTGAGCGGGAAGAAGCCAGGGACAGTGCTCAGGCCCTGAGTCCAAGGCCCAGGACTGGCAAAAAGAAATAAATAAAAAAAAAAAAAAAAAAAAAAAAGGCAAGCCTGTGGGTTGCCACAGCAGGAATGATTCTAGTGTCTCAGAGTCAAGTCTGAGGTCTGTGGGCAGCTGCTCTTCTGAGCAGGCCAGCCCTGGCAGAGGAGACTGAATAGGCTTCACTGGTTGTTCCTCTATCTGGCCACAGTGAATCTACAGGATTAGAACTCACATCAGCAGTAGCAACTCCTCAGAGACAGGGCACCTTCTCTCCAGCCTCTTACTTCAAGTGGAAGAGGGATGGCAAAGGGAGGGGAATGAGGTCAAGATTTGGTCTTAACTCTAAGTTGCTGGAATAAGTAGCTTTGCCTAAGTTGAAGTAATGGTAAGACTCAAATAGGCACTCCACCATACTTTAGATCACAATGTTAATCATTTGATTACACCATAAAACTGGACTGTGACGGACTTAACTGGGGAGTTGGCATTTCACTCCCTGTAGTTCCTTCATGTGCATTAGTAGTGGAGGGGAGGAGCACTATTTTTGGTGTGGGCCTCAGGGAGCTGCTGAGGCTTCATCAAGGAAGTTAGAATCCCAGAGGATTGTAAAGAAGGGAACACAGATAAATACTGTACCCGTAGCTCCAAATATAATCTACTGACATTTTCAGGGACCAAATTCCAGATAACTGAGTTTCAAGACTGCTTCTCAAGCAAGCACATGACTTAGGAGATGCTTGGTTTTTGTTTTATTTTGTTTTTGTGGGAAGAGTTTAGTGTATGTTTTTTGGTCCTCATAGCCTTCACCTATTACTTTCTACTTTTGCTTGCTTTTATGGTCATTATTTAGGCTCTGTACAGCCATGGGTTGGGAGGCAGGACAACAAAGATATCACCCATGGGTTGGGAGGCAGGACAACAAAGATATCACTAGCCATCCAGAGGAAGACATTTCCATTCCTCCATCAAACTTCTACATGAAGGGCACAGCCCACCTACTTTGCTAGCATATTCAATAAATCATGGTTGCTTCTATGCTACCACATTCAGACCTATTGCTTTCATCCATGGTTTTCTTGAGCTATTGGTATTTTGCTTGTTTCTCCAGTGCTGAAGGTTGAATCCAGAGCCTTGTGTACGAGAAGCAAGGCTTTACCATGTGAGCCACGCCTAGAGCCCTTGTGTTTTGTATTTTGAGATGGAGACTAACTTTTGTCAAGTCTAGCTTCAAACTCTCCATCTTTCTACTTTCATCCCTTGAGTAGCTAAGATTACAGATGTGCACCAGAATACCTGAGCTACTTTTAATAGTTCAGTTCTTCATTACTTAAAGTTTGAGAAGTAAATTAGACTGGTGGATTTGTATACTTGCTTCTATACTTTCTTAAAGTGCAAAAACATGCTATATTTCCTGAGTGCAATCTAACAATCTCTTTCCTTCCTTTTTTTTTTTTTTGCCAGTTCTAAGGCTTGAATTCAGGGCCTTAGGCGCTGTCCCTCAGCTTCTCTTGCTCAAGGCTAGCATTCTACCACTTGAGCCACAGTGCCATTTCTGGCCTTTTCTGTTTATGTGGTACTGAGGAATGAAACCCAGGGCTTCATGCCTGCTAGGCAAGCATTCAACCCCTGAGCCACATTTCCAGCCCCCTTGTGCATCTATTTCTAAGGATACCTACTGAAAGATACTACTACTACATGTCATGTTATGACAAATACACCAATCCATTGATACTTATCTGATTTCGAACAAATGGAGCTATACAATGTTTCAATCATGCAGTGCCTCAATGCTTAAAGGTTATTTGTGCTTGTATTAGTGGAGTTGTGTGCACAGTTGAAACTTCCAGAAAGTATAGGAAATAGCTGACATTGAAGCTTCCTTGATTCAATGTGGAAAGTATTCATTGAACATCTATTGTATGACCAATCTCACAACAAAACTATGAAAAGTATTGAGTAACATGATAAGCATAGACTTTGCCTTCTAGAAATAGACATTACTCTGTAGAAGGAAAGTGTCTACATGACACCTCAGAACATGAAAATTAGGGTCCAGTATAGGCAGATATGTAGACACGATGCAAATATACAAACATATATAGCTAATGTTGAGAATTACTAAAATGGAAAGAAAAATCAATAGCTTACTTTATCTCATATCTTCAATATCACATAAAGTTAAGAATGCTGACAAGTTCTGGTTAATTAAAATTGTTTTCTCTGTGCTTTCCACATGGAATAGACTTTTATTCTAGTTCAATGAAGCCTAAAACCTACCCCACCCCAGCAAACCTACAGTCTGACAAACCAAGTTCATTAATCTGTGACTATGAAGAAGATTGCACATAAATGAAGGAGAATTTGTAACCTTCAAGAGAAAGGTGAATTTGAATAATTTAGCATCTTTACAAGCACTGTGTTTTTTGTTTTGTTTTGTTTTTTTAAACTAAACATCAGGTATGGCCTTCAGGTTAAGTGTGAGTCCCATATCTTTGACAACTATGAAGTTTACACGAATCCCCTTTCTGAAGCTCTGGATTTCTTTCAGAAATCAAGGTCATGTCTCTTTTCAAAGTGGTATGCTTCATTCTTACAAGTACAACCTCAAGGAATGAAATTTTTGATAGTTTATAATTTTAGAGTACAAAGTTTCTCCTTGAATATAAAAAAAAAAAAAGCAAGAATGTAAACTGGTTCAGCCACTCTGGAAAGCAGTATGGAGATTCCTCAGAAGGCTAAACATAGTGCTCCTCTGTGACCGAGCAGCCACCAGCACAATGTTCATTGCAGCACAATTTGTCATAGCTAAAATATGGAACCAACCCAGATGCCCCTCAGTAGATGAATGGATCAAGAAAATGTGGTACATATGCACAATGGAATTGTATGCCTCTATCAGACATTGCCCCATTGTAAGGAAATGGAAGGACTTGGAAAAAATTATACCAAGTGAAGTGAGCCAGACCCAAAGAAACATGGACTCTATGGTCTCCCTCATAGGGAATAATTAGCACAGGTTTAGGCTAGTCACAGCACAGGATCACAAGAGCCTAACAGATATGCCCCTATGAATGCATGCGTAAGATAATGCTAAGTGAAATGAACTCCATGTTATGGAAACGAGTGTCATAGCACTGTTGTAATTACTTTCAACATGCCATGTGAAACCGTAGCTTCTATTGTTGATGATACTCTTGTATCCCCTTCCTGTGGTTATACCTGCACTATCACTGTATCTTATCTGAGTACATTGGAAACCGTGTATACTGGTGTTAGGGAATACTGGTGTTAGGGTATACTGGTGAAAGGGAATACCAAAATCAAGAGACACAGGATAAAAAGACAAACCACTACAAAAGCAATATTTGCAAAACTGTTTGGTATAAACCAACTGAACAACTCATGGGGGAGAGGGAAAGGGGGAGGGGAGAATGAGGGAGGAGGAGGTAACCAACAGTACAAGAAATGTATCCAATGCCTAACATATGAAACTGTAACCTCTGTACATCACTTTGACAATAAATAAGAAAAAAAAACCTATATGCTATAAACCAACTGTACAACTCATGGGGGCGGGGCAAGGGGAAGGTGGGATAAAAATGAGGGAGGACATAACAAGTTGGGTAAGGAATGTACTACCTTACATATGAAACTGTAACCCCTCTGTACATCACTTTTAAAATAAAAACATTTTTAAAAAAAGAATCACTTGAAGTTTTGACAGTTACAGCTTTAACAGGTCTGATGAGAGACAAAGTTTACACTTTCTCAGTTGCAATTGTTCTACCTTCTCACCTGTATCCCAACACGAAACACACGACTCTCAGTTTTGGTTAGCCGTATCTGGGGCTATCTCTATAGTAGGCTGTAATTCATTATGAGTTGTTCTGGTCCAAAGCAGTTTGTTGCTGTTTGTTGGTGCTTAACAACAACAACAAAATGTTGAACTGAATCCAACTACCAAGAGGAGGTAATATTTCAAGCACTTCAAAGGCAAATCAGGCCCAAGAAAAATTAGAATTAGGCTGTTCTCCATGCACAAAGTGGACATGTGTCACTCTTCCTCAGCTGGACAGCTGGAAGAAATATTATTTTAACAGGATTTCTATAGAAAACCATTCAACACAGTTGATCCTACAAAGGCAGTTTTTCAACAGAAGTTGACAGCTATGTGCACAGAGAGTTTTCTGTGTAAATCCAGTTTGCATGAACAATGATATTTTCAAACCTGCATCTTTCAGATTTTGCACTTTTTATTGGTAACAGTCAAGCCTTTGTCTTTTCTTATCCTGGGCATCTATTAACTACTTAAAATGACACAGCCTGTTGTGTTTTTATTGCTCAAATAATGTGTGTTCAATCATCTCAGCCGAAATACAGCGTCATTAAACAATTACACATATTATAGAGAACATAATGAAACCATTTGGAGTAGAAAGTTGTTCTTAACCCTACTGTACCCCTTAGTAAAGGGCCTTTGTGTCAAAGGAACACTCTCCACTTCATGGCATCAGGAAATGTTAACACACTGCAGGAGCTGTTTGTATATTGATCTGGTGGATGCAAAGCATGGAACAGTTAGCACAAAAGGTGGTTGTTCACAGAACTGAAAGACATGAAAGAACTAGAATCCATGTTTTTAGTATAGGTCATTTAACATTCATATTTACTTTCTGGTTCTGCATCTCCCTCGCTCCCTTTCCTCCAAAGTAATCATAACTAAACTACATGGGCCTTCACTATTCTTTTCTTTTTCCTCCCTCCCTTCTTCATTCTTGTGCCAGCCCCAAGGCTTGAACACAGGGCTGCTCCTGAGCATTTTTGCTTAAGGCTAGAACTCTGCCACTTGAGCCATACTTCTACTTCCATTTTCTTTTTCTTGATAGCTTATTGGAGGTAAGTCTCATAGATTTTTTTTAACTTTATTTTCACTTCTTTATTTTGATTGTAATAGTTCTATCTTGCTACAGACTTCATAGACTTTTTCTCAGGCTGCCATCAAATTGTGATCCTCTGATCTCAGCCTACTGAGTAGGATTATAGGCATGAGCCACTGGCACCCAGCTCACTATTAATTTTTAAACCATTTTTTCCTTTTCTATAGCCCTCCCCATTTATGCTTCCTTCCTGTCTACAGGTAAAACAAGAAGTATACAATGATCCCTCTTCTATAGCAGGAATTACACTCCAGAGACCCCCAAGATAGGTAAAAATCCACAAAGTGAATTACAATAGTGGTTATAACACTGCCACTTGCAGATTTTCACCTATCTTGGAGGGTCTCTGCACGGTAGCTCCTGCAATAGATGAGTGATCACTATTCATGTATTAAAAAAACACACGATACAGTGAGGCAGCAATAAGTGAACAGCCATATAGCTAAGGACAACTGTAAATAAACGCAATATGCCTTTCAATACTAATTTGGATAATAATGGTCTTAACACTGCAATCTAGAACAGCAACTTGGATTAAGGAGGAAGGCCTAAGCATTTGTTACCTACCAAAAACACATCTCACTGACAAAGACAAATACAGGTGTTGTGTGAAAAGATGGAAAAAGGTATTCTAGGCAACTGCATCCCAGAAGGAGGCAGAAGCAGCCACACTCACAACTGACAAAATAGTGCTCAAATTAAAGTCAGAAGTGACAAAGAAAGTCACTTCACATTAATAAAGAGAGCATGCCACAAAGAGGAAATTACTATCAAAATTTTAAAATGTAACAATAAACTAGCTGAGAAATAAAACAATTTCAAAAACAGTAAAATACCTACACACTAACTTAAGACTTCTACACTGAAAACTATAAAGCCTTGAAGAAAGAAATCAAAGATACCAGAAACTAAAGACTGTCCATACTCATGGATTGGCAGTATTGTGAAAATGGCCATATTATTAAAAGCAAACTATAGATCCAACGCAATACCCATTAAAGTCCAAATGTCATTCTTTATACAAATAGAAAAGTAATCCAAAACTTGATACAGAAGCATAAAGACCCTGAATAGCAAAAGCTAAACCCTGAGCAAAAAGAACATTACTGGAGGTATCACAATACCAAACTTCAAATTTTACTACACAGGCATAGTTACAAGAACAGTAAAGTACTGACTGGCACAAAAACAAATCCAACAAACAATGGAAGAGAACACAACACCCAGGAATAAAACTACACAGATATACCCATGTAATTTTTGACAAAAAAAAAAAAAAAAAGACAAAAGACCTCAAAACATAAAGACAGTCTTTTAGGCAAATGTTGCTAGGATAACTGGTTATGGACTTTCAGGAAACTGAAACTATATCCCTTATCTCACACACATACACACACACACACACACACACACACACACAACTCCAGAAGGATCAAAGAACTCAGTTATGAGCTCAAACTTTAAAGCTACTACAGGAAAACATACAGGAAGCTCTGGTTATAGGCACAGGTGATCATTTTCTAAATTCTTATTACCTCTGAGGACAAAATTTGGCAATGGGATACAATTTACAAATTATCTGCAAGAACCAAGTGACTGACGACCCATAGGATGGGAGAAATCTCTGCCCAAATGGTAAAGAATTAGTACCCAAAATATAAAGTGCTAAAAGAAAATAGAAGTAACAAGTGGGCAGCAAACTGAGCAGTCAAAATAGCTGATACATGAAAAAATGTTAAACATCCTTAGCCATAAGGGAAATGCAAAGGAAGACTAGCCATTAAGAAAACAAACAACAGGACTGGGAATGTGGCTTAGAAGTACAGTGTTTGCCTAGTATGCACAAAGCCTTGGGTTCGATTCCTTACTACCACATAAATAGAAAAGGCTGGAAGTGGTGCTGTGGCTCAAGAGGTAGAGAAGACTAGTCATTGGAAACAAACAACAAACACTGTTGAGGATGCAGAGAAAAATGAACTCTCATACGATCTTAGAGGGAAAACAAATAGCATGCAAGTTTCTCCAGAAACAAAAACTGGACCTACCTTAATGACTCTACTCTCAGGACATACCTAGAGTATAATACACAAGAAAGACAACTGCATATCCATGTTTTTTGCAGTGCTGTTCACAACAGCCAAACTTTGGAATTGGCCCAAGTGCCCAACAACAGATGAGTAGTAAAGATATGGTAAATATATACCAGAGAATATTAAAATGCCACAAAGAAAAATTAAAATGTTATTTTTAGAAAAATTGATGCAATTGGAGAACATCATGCTGAGACACTAATCCAACTTCAAAAAGCCAGGTATCATGTTTTGCTCACTTGGCAGAAGCTAGACCTTAAAGATATGTATTAATTTTTCATATACCTATATGGATATATACCTATATATATACATAGACCACACCCCCACTCCCACACCCCCACACAGAGAACAAGACCCTAACCATGGGACTGTCTAAGGGATGAGGGGTTAGGGACAAGGAAAGATAAATGTTGAAATACATTGTAACCATGAAGACTAAGGAATCTCTATGAAAATTGTTCATCAATACAGAGTTGTGGAACAGTGAAAGAGAAAACAATAGAGAGAATTACTCTGAGCAAAATATATGGTCATTGGAAATGTCATAATGGAACCCCTTGAGATATAATTAACACATACTATTAAAGAATGTGAGGCACAATGGCACAATCTGATGTGCATTTGATCATATAAAATATGTACCAAAATGAACTCCAGGAAATGGAATTAAATCTTAGTTGCTGTTTTTCTTTTTGTCATTTGTTCATTTATCTGTTTTGGGGAGGGGTAAGGGAGAATGCACAAAAATGGAGGGAACAAAGGTGAACAAATGTAGCCACTGAATTTCACTAGACACTATGTTGAAAACAAACTATACAACTTGTGTGTCAGACAGGAGGGATAACCTGGGAGAGAGCAAGGGAAAGGGGGGACATTGTTCAATAAAAAATGAACTCTTTACCTCACTTAGGTAACTGTAACCCTTCTATAACTTTTATAATAATAAAGATGACACTGATCAAGACACATTGTATTCATAAATTGCTTTCTTGAATGGCAACTCCTTTGTACAAGTAAAGGTAATAAAAAATATATTTTTTAAGTCAGTAAAGTTCAACAGGCTCTGTTGAGTGGGTAGCAGTAGACATGTAGAGGGCTAAAAGAGTGAATGAGGATGAACTAATGTACTCAAGCATTTGACTTACATGTATGAAAATGAAACATTGACTTTTAACTGTTTTTAAAATGGGAAGTAAAATTAAGCCAGAATGATAGAGGGGATGGTTTGGTTGGTATATACTGGATCTATATACAGATATGTTAACAAGAAAAGTGCATGCACAACTAATTTTGCTAATAAAAGATCCATGAAAAGGCAAAGTGCAAAACAGTATATAGAGTAAGTTCCTATGTGTATAAAATAAAGGAGCTATATTTATTTTTATATCCATACAAAGTTATATACATTTCCAGTCATCGATATAATGAGAAAATGAGACATGTCAGGACAAAGAGAAAATTTTCTTTCAGCATCTACTTTAGGTATTTACAACATTCATAAAACATTTCAGTAAAAGAAAAAATATATGATTGACACTAATGAAGCAACTCCTATTCTAGTAAACAGTTTGTCACTACTCTCCATTGACACAGACTACTAATATCTATATGCAGTATAAGTAAAAACGATTTGTCCTCCTACTCTGTCTTTTTAAGTTTTATTTTAATAACCAACAAAAATACTTTAATATTTTTTAACTTTAGGAAAGAAGTCTTCTTAATTGTGTTTTATGACAGTTCTAGAAAAGAAAACACATCCCTTTTAACCTTCCTATAAATAACTGAAGGGCTAGGAGTGTGGCTGGGGTGGTAGAGTGCCTGCCTAGCAACCTCAAGACTCTAAGCTCAAATGCCAGGCAATTAATTAATCATTTTTATATCCACAAAACTTTTCTATCATATATATGTATGATAGGAATTTAAGTGAATCTCACTACTTAAACAGAAATCATGTGAATAAACAAGTTGAAATACATTGAAAAAAGAAACATTAGAAAAGGTAATTCAATTTTAATTTATTTTCATCATTTTTTTCTTCATGATCCAGATATTTTTAAATGCAAAGAAAATTAACTTTCCATGATATGTCAGGGATGGGCACTAAAAAAAAAATCAGACTGCAAATGAGTTATACAAATGAAAATATCAAATGGAGATCCAGTTATCAAAATGAAAGCATTCAACATTTTTAAAAGTTCACAATTATTTGTATAGCGCACATAAAAAAGTCAGCTTGCTAACCAACTGTTGTGATTTTAAAGAACTATTGCAGAAGATTGACGAAAATAGATTTATTAGTGAACTTATAAAGAGGTTAAAGAGCCTGAAACAAGTATTAAAAAGAAATTTGTGTCTTTATTAGAATGGTGTTAGGCTTTAAATATACCAATTTTGGTAATCAAATTATTGTTTGTAGCTTTTTTTTAAATTTTAGAGCTGTAATACTAGTCCAACTGTTTTGTCTTTACTTTTTCTTTCAAAGCAAGAAACAGAATGTAAGTAATCAGAAAGCACTAGCAGACATCAGTTAATCCAAGATACTAGCTTCTTAGTTCCAAAAGCACTTAAAAAGAAAACCACTGGTGGGGTACGGGAAAGGGGAGTGGAAGCAATTCATAATAACTGGAATTCCATGAGTGGGTATGCCAAGTCTCATGAGGCTATTTTTAAAATTTATTCTTTACTTGGTCACTTTTTGTTCTTCAGATACTAATTTATCTTTGACTTTTTTTCCTCAAAGTATAAAAAGTATGAAATATAAACAAGCTCTTGCACTGCACACTTAGAAGTGTACAATTCAAGCATTATAGAGCTATCTACATACCGATAAATCCCATCAAATCTTGGATAATTCAATAATATACAAAATATCAGGGCACAGAAAGAACTAAAACCCACTTCTTTTGTTACACATAAGATTCAAATATTCAATCTAAAGAAAAACAATCATTTTGGCTCTCCTCTACATTTGCATGTTGATAAACTTATTAAAATATTCCTGTATAATCATGTTTGGTCTTACTATTCAAGTCAGGTTTAAAACCTCAAAACCAGCCATCTAGACAAAACAAGTAATCAGAAAGATTATCTCTTTTCCATTTCCCTAACCCCAAATAACTAGGAAGTCAATTTTAGGACATGACTCCAAACACTGGATTGTGACGACAAATGCTAGGTCCAATTTCTTCATAATCCTTTTTGGTGTGGCATACTTGGTAGAACTCAGGCTGAAACAAAAATACGTATTTAATAAAATCAACTGCATTTCAATATTTTAGTGATATGTTTAAAAACGTTAAATTCCCTTGTATAAGCTAATAATATAGTTGGTTTTGTCATTGTGGGAAAGAAAAAAAAGCAATGAATATCTAGTGACGTAAGTTTTTTTTCCCTAAAGATAAGAAAATTTTAAGGTATAAAATTCTTACTTTAAATAAATTTCTATCAAGTTAAATCTTTTAAAAGAGCATAAAAACTTTTAAAAAAGAACATTAAGTTGAAATGACTTTTGGTTTTAAAGCAGTTATGTACTTAATATTCAATTTTTAAAGTATCCTGTTGTATAGAAAATTTAAAGGAGTTTGCTTTGTGCTTCTCAAAGTACCTTTGGATTCCTCTATTTAAAAAAACAACATACGAATAAGCTTTATCATACTCACCGTGGAAGCCAACATCGATCCTCCAAACCAAACTGCATATCGTTGCATGTGGTGCGTAATAACTTGAACATCGATAGGTTTTGGCTAAAAGATGATACAGTAAGATCAATTCAATACCAAATCCAAGTAACAATTATGTACATATTTCACGTATAAGCATTCACACAAATGAACTGTGAATAATAGGAGCCAGGCTAAAACTAAAAGAAAAGGTCATACAAATAGGAAATGGAAGAAAGCAAGAACTCGGCACACTGTGAGGGGGGGCACTCACTACTCTAACTACTAAGGAGGCATACACACGACATCTCAGTCCTAAGTTTGGAAACTCAAGAGCCTAAAACCTTATTTAATAACTTTCTTCAAAAAGCAAGAGTGTCCAGGGGAAAAGTAGAAAGGACTGATTTCATCAGAGCAGAAAACAGAAGTGTAAGATGAGCCTGAAATAGTTTGCAATAGATTGATGAGACTACCTCAAAAGACCTGAAAGCCACTTGAATGGCTACAACTGGCTAAAACTGGGTATCAAAACTAATAGTTTCAACAATGTATGATTTTATAACCATATTAATAATATAGCCTAGAATGACAAAAATATGTTTATACAGATGGGGGTAAGAGGGCTCTTCTTAGAGTAAAATGAGACAAGAACCAGAAGAAACTATGAAATCTCAAATACCATTTGACAACTACCTCAGTATTTTAGGAAAGAACAGTAACAGATGCTAAAACCAGTGGTTTCAAGTTTGTTGAAATAGAGACGGTTAAGTAGTCTGAAAGTGACTCCCTAGAAGATTCATATTAAATACAGGGGAAAATATAACTATTTGACAGAAACAACTTCCACCAACCAAAGTTAGCATAGGACAAGTGGTATTACTATCAAAGTGAATATACTGAAGTTAATCATAGGAAAATATCCAAAACCCAAACTGAGAAGCCTTCTACAAAATAAATGGCTTATATTTTTCAAAAATGTGACAATCATAAAGGAGAACAAAAAGCTTGATAACTATTACATATGGAGGGCCATAACAATCATATGGAATATATGGCCCTGGATTGGATTCCTTCTTTGGTTTTCCACCAAACAACTGGTGAAATATGCCTCAGGTTTTTGGTAGGACTGTGTTCACACAACCAATGTAATTTGTATTATTCCCAATATAGAGAATCTACCTTTTATTTTATGGTTAGATTGATACATATGCTGGTAGTTATATGAGCAGGTAGGTAAGTGCGTGAATGAACAAATGGGTTGGCTGAGAACAAGTTGGTTGAGAACATGACCAGAATGATTGAACAATAAAGAAATGACAGCTTGAAACAAAACATAAGCTACATTTCAAGGGACAATTTTAGTTAAGATAAGCCAAAGTTTAGGTACAGAAACCAGTCACCTAACATTTCCAAAAAGCAAACAAATAGTGTTTTATTGCACGTTTGAGTAGTTTAATGATTGTGATACTGTGAGAATGAGCCCTCATTATTAGTGATTTAAGAGTAAAATGAAATGTGTTTTATTTAGCAACTTATCCTCTGAATTGATATTCTGCTTCAATCTTTAGTAAGGATGGCAAAAAGTTACTAAAAATGAGTCTGGTAAATACAGAAAACACACATCTAAGAATTAATTCAGTTTTTGGCATCTAGTTCAACAGTGTAGCATCTGTAAGAGAAAGGTTATTTGGGGAAAAACCAATTTGTAGAGTACAAGCCCGCTACGTGGTAAGAACTGCTATTGACTTAGGAAAGGAAGCTATTGCATGTCTCTTAATAGTGCATTGTTTTCTTGCTATAATGGTATTTAAAATTTCAAGTATCCATAAATTTTCTTGTTCACATAAAGAAATAAAATACTCTGTCTTTTTCAAATATTTCTCACAACTACCAATCAGATTTCTTTTCACAAGTTAAGGGCATAGCTCAAGTGCTTAGGAAGCACAAGGTTTCTTGTTTAAACCTCAGTAACAGAAAACAACAACAAAAACCCAAAAACTATTGCTTTCCAGAAATACAAACACTATCCCGATATAATTAAATGAGCCGCAATAACAGGAAAAAAAAATCTGTAACATTGACCAGTTTTCATTTAGTGTCTGATAAATTCTTCTTGTTTTCCAAAGAGCAATTTGACAAACATTTCATTTCAAGGTACCCTCAATCTTCTCAGCCGTAATTGAGAAAACCAACCTTCAATCTACCGCCACTCAGTTCCTCACTTAATTTCAGCCTGGCATCTACAGTTCTTTTCAAGTCTCTTTGCAAGCGACGTCCAAAGTCTCTGAACATGGTTGAGCCTCCAGAGAGGACAATATTCTGTATTAATGGAGAAAAATAAATAAGTATGACCTTTTATTTAAAAAGAAAGGAAAACCTATAGATAAGCAGTACTAAAATAAAACCACCTTTTTTAAAAAACATGCAACTAATTAATTAAACAATGGATAGAAAATAACGTAAAAAACATGGTCTTGATACTGTTCTAAAATAGAAACAGGCAGGTAAAGGTAAAAATAGAAGGCAAAAAAGGATGTCACAGGGTTGTGTTAGGGTTTAAGCTGAAGCACAATTTATCAAATATGTGAGGTCATGAGATGACCTAAGAAAGTTGTGAGAACATTTTCTAAGTAAAAAGGTTGTATCCCAGCTACTCAGAAGGCTGAGAATCACAGTTTGAAGCCAGCCTAGGCCAGAAAGTCTGTGAGACTCTTACCATCAATCAACTACCAAAAAGCCAGAAGTGAAAATGTAGCTCAAGTACAATGGTAGCAATTGTGAGAAAGAAGCTCAGAGACAGTGCCAAGCCCTGAGTTCAAATGTCAGGGCTGGCACACACAAAAAGGTTTTACAAGTTAAAATAAAGGTTTGTCTTAAACTAAAAGATGGTCCCCAAGTGTTAACAGGCAAATAAGGGCAAAACCAGAAGTTAAAAGCATGCCACAAAAGTATTGAGGTAGGATTTCCTGAAGTAGAACTGATAAAAGGCCCAACATTGTCTTGATAAATTATTAAAAGGCTCTCTATAAAGCTTCCCCATAAGCCTCAATAAAGTAGGGACACCAAAAGTATGCCATCTATATTCTTCCTTTCTTAATAAATTTTTATGTTCTTACTAAAGTTTACTATTAGTTGCTTGTATATCTATTTATACAAATACATGTATACACAGTATACACATACACAAATGTATACTTATATACATATAAATGCCTGTATATATGCATGCATACAAGTATATATGTGCACACATATATATGCATATGTGTGTATACATGTACACACATGACCTTGTACATGGCTTTAAAAAATACTGAGCTTGGGGCTGGGAATATGGCCTAGTGGCAAGAGTGCTTACCTTGTATACATGAGGCCCTGGGTTCAATTCCTCAGCACCACATATACAGAAAATGGCCAGAAGTGGTGCTGTGGCTCAAGTGGCAGAGTGCTAGCCTTGAGCAAAAAAGAAGCCAGGGACAGTGCTCAGGCCCTGAGTTCATGGCCTAGGACTGGCCAAAAAATACTGACCTTGTAGAGAGGACGTCTGACATCAATAGGACAATTCTGAATTACTTCATCTACAACTTCTGAGATAGGTTGTGTAAAGTCTGGATTAGCAAACTGAAAAAATAAATAAATTTAGATACATGACCAAGACCTGATTAGTGACTTGCATATCACAACAATAAAATGTTAAGAAACATTTCCTATTTAAAAGGACTTCTAAGAACAGTAAACTCTGATCTCTAACAGATTCAAATTAAAGCTCCTGAAAACAGATTTCAAGAAACTCAAAATGAGTACAAGAGATGCATCCAATGCCTAACGTATGAAACTGTAACCTCTCTGTACATCAGTTTGATAATAAAAATTTGAAAAAAAAATAAATACCATTTTTAATCCAAAAAAAAAAAAAGAAAAAGAAACTCAAAATGATGATACTATACAGTAAGAACAGATAAAGCCAAACATAAGAATACTATGACATGGCAAAATCTGGGTAATTAGGAACTCATAGACCTCCAAAAGAATATATACAATAATACAATGAGTATGGAAAACCATTTGGCAGAAGTAAATAACAAACTAAATACACATACTAGTAGGTCTACTTCTTTGAAAAAATACTTGAAGGAACTCCCCACCCGTGTAATATACAAAGAAAACTGATTTACTAGTCTAGACTTGCCTATATAGTAAAAGCAACCACTGAATTCATGAATAGGGGTTAAAAAAGATACACAATGTACAGATTATTCTTATTACTTAAGACTCCATATTTACAAACTAAGATTACTTGCTAAAATCTATTATCTCAAAACCAATGTGTGAAATATTTGAACAATCACTTGCGCAAATATACATGTGTAGAGGCAGCAAAAGTTTAAGTCTACCAACGTACATATTTCCAGTTGAAGTGAACAAGGTGATATCATTCTGCGAACCAGCATCCTTTTCTCAATATAGTCTAATTTTTCTTTTTCTTGCCAGTCCTGGGGCTTGGGACTCAGGGTTTGAGTGCTGTCACTGGCTTCTTTTTGCTCAAGACTAGCACTCTACGTCTTGAGCCACAGTGCCACTTCCAGCTTCTTCTGTTTATGTGGTGCTGAGGAATCGAACCCAGGGCTTCATGCATGCTAGGCAAGCACTCTATGGCTCTCTACATTCCCAGCTCCTAGTATAACATTTTTATTGTTGTTGATGTTGCTATTTAAATGGCCTCCAGGCATAGTCCTGAATGGCTGCCTAATATTTCTAAACAACACCTAGAAGGATGGATGTGAGTCTTACAGATGTATAGATTAATGTACAAACATTAATGCATACATGCCTCCTCCCCTAAAATGCCTTTAAATAGAAATGAAAGATGAAGTACAATTATGCATAGAAGAGATGAAGAAAATGTGAGACCAAAGGCCTTCTCAAAGGAACCTAACTTTGCATTTCCCCTAAGAGCAATGGTTTAATAAATACTACTTCATAGTATTCTTAGCAAGTAGATACTTGAGTGTGTATATGCACATGCAAACGTGTCTGTGTGTGTGTGTGCACGCGTGCACACATGCTGGAATTAGAGCTTGACTGATATCCTTTTGGCTTCTGTGCTCAAGGTTAGCACTTTGCCACTTAATTAAGCCACATTTCCACTTCCAGCTTTTTGGCAGTTAATTGGAGAGAAGAGTCTCACAAACTTTTCTTCCTAGGCTAGATTCAAACCTCAGCCTCTTAAATAGCTAGCATTAAAGACTGAAGCCGTCAGTACCCAGCTAGCAATGTCTGCTTCAAAATAAAATTATAAAGTATTGACTTTGGGGGAAAACAATCAATCATGTAGTCATGTTGTTATGCCAAGTCGCGAGAAGACCACCAAGACGGCCACCGAGACTCAAGAGACGTTCCGAAATGCAAAAGCAAGGCTTTATTCAGGTGAGCTGCAACTCGGGCCTCGTCCTACCCACCGACACAGCGGAGGTTAGAAGGAAGCCCCGAGCTGTGATCAGGTGTTCAAGCAAGACAAAAAAAAAAAGTTACAGCAATCAGGTGTTCAAGCAAGCAAGATTAGGACACGGGTACAAATCTGATTGGCTCAGGGCTCGAGGCATTCTGGGCGGCAGGTGGTTAGAATTCTTGACCGGCTGGGCCCTAATAAGCTTGTTCTGGGTTTGCTCACAGGGCCTGCTTATCTCAGGTTCGCGTGGTAAAGTGAGGCCTGATTTCAAAATGGCTTTAGTCTGGCTCTTCAATGTTGGTATATAATCATCAAAACTATTTCTAAGTAGCTTATATTCAAAAGCAAAACTCAATTTTTAGCAGCTAACAAGTTCTTGAAAGATTCCACATTAATCTTTAAAAATACATATATGAGCCAGGTGCTAGTGGCTCATGCCTGTAGTCTTAGCTACTCAGGAAGCTGAGATCTGAGGATTGAGGTTTAAAAGCAGCCCCAGCAGGAAAGTCCATGATACTCCTATCTCCAATTAACCATTAGAAAACTGGAAGTGGCATTGTGGCTCAAGTGGTAGAGTGCTAGCTTTGAATTTAAGAGCTCAAGGACAGTGCCCAGGCCCAGAGTTCAAGTCTTACCACTGTGTATGTCAAATGGCTATATATTAAATTGACTGTTTAAAAATATTATAGAAATGTTTTTAAAAGGGTACTTTATTTAAAAAAGGAAAAAATACTATGCATTTCTCTCAGCTTATTGTTTCAAGAATTTGGCCTTCTATGTGGGACAGACTGGTTCGAAACTGTAATGATACTTTTTACAGGAACGCTTTCCAATTTTTAAAGTTAGCATTAAATTATTTAGAAAAGAGCTTACAAATAAAAGATTTAATGTTACTGAAGTAATATTTAATTTAAACTAAAATAGCACTAACAATAGCTTCTAGTGACTTCTATTCCAATAAGCAGAAAACTAGTAGTCATAGTGTATGTGTTTGAAGCATGCTGAAAAAGTATCAAGAACTCTAAAAAGATATATGGGAAGTATAGAAATGTGTCCTACACTGAGGCTTTTGAGAACAACTTATAAAACAGAGGATATTTTATCTGTAAAAGGTATCCCACCCACACTGCACTTCAGAGGAGAACGGGAAATATAGCTCAAGCTGGCTGGCTCTATGTGTCATTTAAAGATCAGCTCATGTGAGAGCACAGAATGGCTTCATGATTATAAGCAGCAGACTGGAATCCTGAAATTTTACTTTCCATTATTACATTTGTGACCTTTGACAAGTTTTCTCAAATTCATTAGAAATGTTTCCTGTAGTATTTATTTTAAAGTATTATCTGAAAAACTCTTTCCTTTCCTTTCACTTTCACTCGTGGTCAGTCTACCTCTAACTGCCCCTTGATTGGAATGTCTTAAGATACTACTGTTGAGAACATTAAGTTAAAGGAATATTTTCAATTGATTGTAATGTTGCACACCAGTGATCCCAGCAATTGAGGTAGAGACAGGAGGATGTAAAGTTCCAAACCAGCATGGGATTGTATTAGATACTGTCTCAAAAAACGAGGGTGGGGGGCAGGGGGGAGATGCAGCAGCGTTCGGGGAGTCAGGAGTAGAGAACATAACCAACCAACCATAGTACATAAATACAGCAGAGTTCTTTCCTATGTCATTACAAGTTTAAAGTTTAGGGTGGCTCAGTGACAAGGTGTGACTAGAATGTCAAAGGCCATGGTTTCGAATCCCAGCACTGAAAATGTCAAATAAGTGTTATTTATATTAATGGAAAAATGATGCATAAGACATTATTAGCAAGGTAATTATCATCTAGCCAACTATCCTCTTCCTAAACAATATGATACATCTGAAAGCTTATTTACATAGCTAATGTTCTATGGTTTTTAAGATTAGCTAAGCTTGTAAGTCCAGAGACATTCTTGAAAGGTTCCTCTTTTGAAGCCTAGATAGCTCCTATCATCCAAGCAAGTATGTCTTGTGGTCATAATCCTTCACATCTAAAACTGTGAATTAAGTATCTTCTGTAATTCTCTAATTCCTGTCTTCAACTTGAGGTTTTGCTATCTTTTGCCAACATCTCAAATACAACAAAATCAATGTTGTATAACTCAAGTGACATTTAATCTATTTCTACTTCAGCCACTCAAATACTTTTGACCACACAAGGCAATTGTCCTAACTTCCAGCCACAAAAGCTTATCGCCCTATACACTCAAATCCCTACAAACAGTATTAAAAGTAAAGGTCAAAGTCCAAGGACCAAACTGGATACAAAGAACAATGAAAAAACCATGTTGATCCTCTTTGGAGGAAAAAAGGGAATGTTATATCAAAGTGCCACCAGGGGGTATACTAAGAACCACCAAATATCCCTGTAGAACTTTCAAAGGAAGAAACTGAAAATTTAAGAAATTACCTGTTTGTAATTAACACACACACACACACACACACACACACACACACACACACACACGAGAACAACAGCAAAATAATCTAAGTTCTTTTGGAGATGGGTGCATGTAGAGGGCAAATGGGGATTAATATGGTCAAAGAGAAGGAGGGGGGATAGTAGGACACACTGCAAGCATGTAGGGAAATGTGGCAATGAATTGCCCTTGTACAACTAATGTAAGCTAATAAAAATTGTTTTTAAAAAAGAGGGAAGAGAAGGAACACTTTTTAGGAAGAGAGGAATACAATGAAGAAAACTGTTAAAACAATATACAGTCAGTTACTAAAATGTTCAGACTTGAGTACACTAATATGAACACAATTTTTATCCTGATTCTCACCGTTTTCTGCCAAACCCATTCTACAATACATTAGCTTAATTCTACTCTGGGGGGAAAAACACAGAGCTATAAACTATGATGCTGGACTTCCTTAGTTACATACCTACTCTTCTGCCCATCCTAGTTCTACATTTTCCTCTTCTAATATTAAATGATCTTAAAAATTAAAGCAATCCTCAGCCTTATTCTTTTTTTTTTTTCAAAATTTATTATCAAACTGATGTACAGAAAGGTTACAGTTTCATACGTTAGGCACTGGGTACATTTCTTGTACAGTTTGTTCCTCAGCCTTATTCTTAAAATTGACTTGCTAGTCCCAGTGGGCATTATCCTTTCATCTTTTACATGGCCACCTCCTACAAAAAGTACCCACAGTGCCAATTTCCAAACAACTTCCTCTCACTGATCCAGCAAGCTACCTCTATATCGTATCATTTCATTGAAATCACTCTTCTTGAACCACCTGAATGCTGAAAACCCATCAGTACTTTACAAGTTTCATCTGCTTCATTACAGCCTGGCACTAGCCTCCTTCCTCGAAACATTTACTTTTCTTATTTTTATGACTACAATCCTCTGTAACTGTTAGTATTCTTTGCATGTCAATCTTATTTTACCTGTCCACAAAAAAATGTTTTCTCCACTGGGGCCTAATTCTTCACCTTCTTTCCATTCCACAGCCTTTCAGTGGCCACTGTTTTTCTTTTGTACCACCGAAGACGATGAATTTACCCGTCCTCATTGTAGGACACTTAACCCCATTTCAAAACCTTTAGAACTTTTAAGAGGTTGGGGTTTTTACTATTTGTTTGGTTGTGGTTGGCTGTTTTTTGTTGTTGTTGTTTGTTTTGGTTTTTTGCCAGTCCTGGGCCTTGGACTCAGGGCCTGAGCACTGTCCCTGGCTTCTTTTTGCTCAAGGCTAGCACTCTGCCACTTGAGCCACAGCGCCACTTCTGGCAGTTTTCTGTATATGTGGTGCTGGGGAATCGAACCCAGGGCTTTATGTATTAGAGGCAACCACTCTTGCCACTAGGCCATATCCCCAGCCCGGTTGGCTGGATTTTTAAGATGGAGTTCTTCACTATGTAACCCTAACTGGCTTCAAATTCCAGGTCCTTCTGCCTCAGCCTCCTCAGAGATGGGATTACCACACCTAGCTGAGTGTTTTTGAACTTGTTAAAAAGATAAATATAAATTCCTCTGTTCTAATCTCATCTGGTCCTCATCTTCAAGATTCTTAATTTGACTGGATAGCACATCTAGATAAAGTTATAAACCTCTGAATCATCGGATTCTTAGTATTTACTCCTTTCACACTGAAGTAATTACTATGTCATATTGAATCTCCTTTTCTCTTACTTCCTTCCTTAATCTCAATGGCCTACAGACACTACCTAAAATATTGAAACTACTTCCCTCCTCTGTAACTAGCCAAGTGCTACCGGAATAATCTTTATAATACTGCACATAAATCTATGTCACTTCCATACTCAAGATTTCTGCATAACTGGAATCCAGCAAATTCCCTTGAGCAGTGAGTACATTTGGTCCTCATGATATAGCCCACAGATACTGATTTGGATTTATCTTCCACTGCACCTCTATAATTAACTATTACCTACCTGTCTAATGTCCCAGGACTTTGCTCAGCTCATCAACTCTGCCAGAAACACACTCTGTTTATATGTATGCCTAGAAAAAACTATCCAACTGTTAAGTTGATCTAAATTCAACTATTACCTCTCTGAGAAATATATCTGGTTTTCCCAATCAGGCTATGATGTTCTCTGCTTCTATGCCCTCAATAGATACATGTATTCACTAAAGCCACTATACCTACCTGAACAATACATCTTATCCTTTGAGCTCAGTAAAAGACTAAATTATTTTTTACCTTTGGTACTTAATGGTTAATCTGAAACCATAAACAAGTATTTCCCCTTAATATTTATTAAGTGAATGAATACTAAAGAATTGTTCCCTTTTTTTGGTGGTATAGAAGTATGAAGTAGGGCAGGGTTAGTAGAACCCTTCCCTCCAGTTCCAGTTCCTTCAATAAATGTGGAACTGATTTAAAAAAAAAAAAAAAAAGAAGTATGAACTATATAGGGCCTTGCACTTGTTAGGCAGGCAATCAATCTACTACTTGAGCCATGCCCTAGTCAAAAATTATGATGCTCAAGAAGTACAGAAAGCATTTACTGTTATTCTATCAATAAAGTTGATTTTCTGATACTAAGTTACCAGAATAGTATTCATTATTAAAAGCACGTATTCCATTCATTTATTTTTTTGTTTTGTTTTTCAAGTCTTGGGACATATACTCAGGACCTAGGCACTGTCCTGGAGCTTTATTTTTTTTCTTCAACTTTCAACTTTTTTTCTTCAACTTTCTACTACTTGAGCTACACAGCTCCAC
Source organism: Perognathus longimembris pacificus (assembly GCF_023159225.1). Classification (NCBI taxonomy): domain Eukaryota; kingdom Metazoa; phylum Chordata; class Mammalia; order Rodentia; family Heteromyidae; genus Perognathus; species Perognathus longimembris. Next base: position 87,025,807 of record NC_063164.1, on the reverse strand, counting down.
TTCTAGCTTTTTAGTAGTTAACTGGGGATAAGAGTCTCACAGACTTGCCATCTCAGGCTTGCTTTGAAAAGTGATCTTAAGATCTCAGCCTCCTAAATACTAGTATTACAGGTATAAGCCACAGGGACTCAGTTCTAATTTAAGACAGCCATTATGTTGCTAAGATTTCATAGTGATAGAAGACTATTTTACTAGTAAATAACTATGATAATCAATTGAAAATTCTTTGCATAATGGCCATTTTATACTTGGGGGATCCTGGCTAGAGCCTTTCCAATATTTCAAAGGATTATAAATATTAAGGGCTCCTTCTCTTGCCATGCTCTTCAGTGGTATTCCTCCATAAGCCATAAACATTAAAGTGACAATAATTTCATTTTCCCATAGGTATAAAAAATAGAGTTTAGCCTGTTTTAAGAGTTTTTCTTCCTGAGAAAGATAACTCAAGAAAGTCTGAGATTAATTTTCTCTGAACATATTTTAATTCATTTTTTTCTGAATATGTTAAAGCAATTGCATTAGAAAATAATAAGCAACTTACCTCTGGATGAAAAAAGATTTCAGGTCCCAAGAATCTTTCATAACCAACATCAATGGAAAATTCCTTCTTTGAGATAGCATTGATTCCAGTATACTGTTTAATCCATTTTGACCCATCAGTGTCATACTTGTTAAATTCTTTTACTAAATCTGGGCAGACATAACTATAGCGCTCCTTAAAAAGCAAACAAAGAAACAAAATCTGCATTTTTAGTTTGTTTTTGAAGTGGAAAGAGTATCTATAAATGAGAATCAAATGAAAAAATGCTCAGTGTATAAAATTAGTAGATTATAGTGGAACAAATTTTGTTAGGATTTGCATAGTACAAATAAACAATCTATACACAATTTCTGGCTTCCTATATGAACTTGGAAGATTGAAAAGTCAAACCCTACTATTTTAGTGTTATTTCCTAAAACAGTCACTAAAGTCACTCAACACTTTTTACTCTTTTAGTAATGATGAATCTTGTGTTCTAGAAAAGAAATATACACAAATAAAAGACAAAAACTGATTACAACTACACAAATTCTGACCTAAATAAAGCAAAAAAAAAATAGAATGAAAATATAAACTATTCTATTTTGGTATTATCTGCAAGAGTGAATTATTGCTTATTTGGTCATATGTCATAAATAAAAGTTTACATTAAAAACGTAATTCAAAAATAAATTAGTTGCAACTTATGGGTTGCTGACTGTCTTAATTTCTGGTGTCATTTTGACTGGATTTAAAGAATATCCAAAGGACTGATAAAGTAATACTTCTAATGGTTTTCTCTGATAACACAGTCCCAGAGGAGAGTTTGGTAAGATGAGTAGAGAAGTCCGCCTTGGAGAGAGGGGAGTTAGATATCTTTCAACAGCTGTGGACTCACAGAGATTTAAAAGCAAAGGAAAAGTTAAATTCCCTTTTTTCTGTTCTAAAGCTGGGATGCCCTCCTTGTCTTGCCCATGAACACAGATGCTCCCTAGGTTTCCAGGCCCTCAGCCCTAGACAGAGGATACCATCACCTTCCTTGGTTTTGAAGCCTGCAGATTTGGACTAAGACACTGAACCTGCATCCAGTTTGCCTCTTAAGGGACAGCTTAACCATGTAAGATATTTACCCTAATAAATCACCTTTCATATAAACATATCTATAACCTATTAGTACTGTCTCTCAGGAGAATTCTGATTAATACTCATATATTTCCCAAAATTGTACACATAAAGGGCTCTGTCCAAGACAGATGCAAATATTACTATTGTTTATGAAAAGATAAAAAGGAAAGAATATTCAAAAATAAAACAATCAATTATTCTATCTATCCTCTTTTTCCAAATTTTTCAAGTGGAAATCACATGAAAATGATGCTCCTTAAATGATTTTCAGATAGATGATTCTTCCCTGGTAAGCTTAGGGGTTAAATCCCTAGACTATTTTTGTTGTTATTTTGCTTTTAATATTTAACTTTTTTAAGTTCAAATTGTAGTGCTCATATTACTTTTTTTTTTTTTTTTACAGTTTTTATATTATTACCAGATTGGGGTACTTTGGGGGAGCCACTTGACTACTTACAAAGTACTCAATTTATCTATACTCCTAAGCTGGTGATAAAAAGAAAATTCCAATAAACACACAGAGGCCCAATAATTTTTTTTTTCCCCAGTCCTGGGGCTTGAACTCAGGGCCTCTGCACTGTCCCTGGCTTCTCTTTGCTCAAGGCTAGCACTCTGCCAACTTGAAGCACCAACTTGAAGCACAGTGCCACTTCTGGCCTTTTCTATATAATGTGGTGTTGAGGAATCGAACCTAGGGCTTCATGTATACGAGGCACTCTTGCCACTAGGCCATATTCCCAGCCCTCAACAAATATTTTTACAAGAGCAGACTTGCTTTTATATACTTACAACAGGTTAAAAGATAATAATGACAAATGACAAATTCAAAAAGTAATGTCAATAAAGAGTTATACAGCAAAAATATTAATGAAATATCTTACACAGCTATCACACTTTTCCTCTATACACTCATCTGAGCCAAATGTCTCTATATTAAAATTCCATAAATAAATTACAAAAACAACTTTAACAAAATCATTAAGATTAATATAAAAGTTCACTGACCAATTGAATTGAATGGATTCTATAGTAAAACAATTATTTTTAATAAAATAATCAGAGACATAAAATCATTTGTTAAAACATCCTTGTGTTAGTCCTCGTGTATAAATCACAGAAACACTATAGAAAGTGCTGATAATTGAATCCTCAAATAATGTCCTTATAAAACATACAGAGAGGGGAGGGGGAAAAGTGGGAGAAAAATGAGGGAAGAGGTAACAAGTCGGATAAGAAAGGTACTCACTGCCCTAATCATCAAACTGTAATCCTCTGTATATCACTCTGACAACAAATTAAAAAAAATCAAAAGGAAAAAAAAAAAGAAAACAAACACAAATAAGGGGAATTGTTTATAATTAGTTGACAAAAGAAACTATTGCTCCTAAGAAATTTCTTCATGGTATTTTTATACATATGACTTTATTTCTTAACTGAATTACATTTTTATCACTACTGTTTACCTTTACGGCCTTGGCAGTTTCCAAGGACTGCTCTGGAGGGATTCCTACTTCTCGATCTCTCAGCAGTTGTTGAATAAAATATGTTATATCTCGTCCTGCGATTGGAATGTGTTTTATACAGCTGCCGATCACATACCCTTCAGCCTGGTTGGAGGGGGAAAAACAGGTGTCAAATTTACTTTCACTATTTTGAAAATTAACCTAAAAAATGAATCTTTCTCAAGTTAATGTATTTTGCATCTTAAGAAATGCTTTATTAAAGAAATTTTATTTCTATCCTTCAACTGCATTTTTTCAAACTATATTTATCTGAGAATTTATAATACTGTATAAAAATTGTGAAGAACCAGCAACTTAGATTTATTCACTCAACAGTTTATAGCCACGATTGAAATGAGTAAACATAGAAACAGTAAACTATAAAAGGTCAAATGGTTTAGACAACAGACTTTGTATCAGATAGGGTATTATTCCTAAATCCTTTATGATTTTAGGGAAAACTGTGTAGTCACACAAGAAAGTGATCATTAACTTAAAATGTAGTTACTACTTTCTTAATGAAGTACTTAATTTACAAGCCTGGGACATTTAGTGAATTATCATCATGGCTATTAACAACTCTGTAGGACAGATGCATACATTTACCAATATATGTCAGAAGTATAATGAATAATTTAACAACTAAATTTCAGTAAGAAAAAACATTAAAAACAGCTGCACATGCCAGGAGAGAACATTAAGGATTAATGGCAGTGCATGTCTGTAATTCTAGCATTCAGTAGACTGGGCTAAGAAGAGTTTGAAGCCAACTTTGGATAATCAGAGAGCTAATCTCAAAAGACCAAAAACAAACAAGAATATTAAAGATTGGATTTGTCCATTCAACTGAAAAAGAAAGGTGAATAAATATATGAAATAAGTGTTTTCAGATGTTCAACAATAGGGCAATACTTCTAAGAAGAAACAAACAAGATAAGTACTCTGAATAACCTCTCATGGCCTGGGGGAGCTCCTATACAGTAATAAAGGAAAATAGAACCCAGAACTACTAATCAGCCTGTTCATGTGAGAAAACAACCCAAAAAGCTTCAAGAAAATAAACAGTATAACCTCGAAGTTCACACACAGAGGGTAATATTTCATGTTCTCATTATTCATAGTGAAAGATGTTTTCAAGCACAGGATATCAAGATGACTCTTCAGTAGAGTACTGCAATTAATAGTAGACACAGTCCTAGACAAATATCTTTTCTGGAACTGCCTAGTGATGTTGATAAAGAACCACTGACAAGTCAGGTACCACACCAGCAGCTCATGCCTGTTAATTCTAGCTACTTAGCAGGCTGAGATCTGGAGGTGTTGTTTTGAGGTCAGACTGGGCAGAAAAGTCCATGGGACTCTTATCTCCAATTAAGCAGAAGGGAGCTGTGGCTCAAGTGGTAGAACACTAGCTCTGAGTATAAAAGTTCAAGGACAACATTCAGGCCCTTAGTTCAAACCCCAAGACCAGCACAAAAAGAAAAAGAATTAAAATTAAAAATAAAAAACAATAAACTGTATATTAAAAATGCATGAATTTTAAGTATGTGAGTTATATGCAATAAAACTGCTATTAAAAATACCACTTATTGGGTTCTGGAGGCATAGTTCTGAGGTAGAGCATTTGCCTAGAAAGCCCAAGGCCTTAGGTTTAATTCCCAGTACTTAAAAAGAAAGAAAAAGCAGTAATAACTATTATGACACATCAGGTATTAGATGGATAGGAAGTACTCAGGAATGTAACCCAAAAGCAGACATCCTGAGAATGTTATTCTCAACAGTTTGTCTGATTTAGTAAGCTATGAATAAGAATATGAATAAAAGTTCAAGATGTCATTCCTTAAATTTCATTCAATATGAAAGTGTTCAAATAAATCTTCATCATATCTTCCCACCTAATAAAATGAGTATAAAATCTATTAATCACTTTGAATCCAACAGGCATAATAAGAAAATTAACTTGTTATTAAGAAACACAAAAGCCTTGGTAGACAAATACTATTTCTGACAATCTAATATATTTTTCTTAAAATGCTTTACTAAATACATATATAAATATATATAATAAATATATAAATATATATAAATATATATCATAATCAGCAAACTGAGCTTTTAATTGAGTAAGATAGATATCCAAACCTTATTAAAGTTCGTGTACTACAGTTAGTACACCATAGTAGTGACAGTAATTATACTATGCAGCTCTTGTGCTATACAGTTAAGTCTTTAGACCACTCTGAAATCTATTAATTATGTTGCACACACTGGTAAAGTGAATTCCATATTTAATAAAACTTTATCTACTAAGTATAAATCATCATTTTCCATAAACCTACAACAAAATAAATTGGTTGGAATTCATTTATACAATGTTAATAATCTGGCTGGGTACCAATGGCTTATGCCTGTAATCTTAGCTTTTCAGGAAGCTAAGATCAGAGGATTGTGATTTGAAGCCAGCCTGAACAGGAAAGTCCATGATATTCTTATCTCTAATGAACTACCAACAAAGGCAGAAGTGGCTCAAGTAATAAAGAGCCATGAGTGAAAATGCTAACAGACAGAACCAGGCCCTTAGTGTTCAAGCCCCCCGATATTGGCACCAAAAAGAAAAAGAAAAGAAAGAAAAAATAATAATTACAAAAAAATTTAAAGTATAGTAATGAATTTTAAATGTAGTATTAATTCATATAATTTCAACTGAATTCAATGTGTTACCACATTCTGTCTAAGAATTTTAAAAAATTTCTTACCACAGGAATGACATGAGTGACACCATCTCCGCTGTCTATTACTGTACCAGTCAACGTCCGTTCTCCTACTTGTCTTGAGGTCCAAGATGCAGCTAAGGCAAGCACAGCCTTGAACAAAAAGAATTAAGTACTTTATTCAACTTCACATAAAGAACTTATAGGATAAAAATACACAAAATAAATTCCACATAATTAAATAAAGTTGCTTACTTTCTCATCTTATTAAAGAAATTTTATTTCTGCATATCTATAAACACAGATTTTACTGAGAGCCATTTTTCTGCTAAAACCAAAAGTATGAGGAAAACAACAAGAAATATCAATGGCTCTTAACTACCAGAACTTAATTCACATGGGCTGGCTTATAACAAATTACAAAAGTATACTACCACCAAAATTAGTCAATAAAGAAGCATCATTCTTAAAAAGATTAGATTTAATATTTTTAAATACAACAAGCATTCAGAGCAATGTAACAAGTTCTTTAACTCAAACAGTCACTGCATATTTCCAAACACTATCACTTAATTAGGAAGCCAAACCTGCCAATACTCAATTGTTCTCTAAAAATAATTTTGATTACTGAGAAATTGATACGAGGTTTAAAAAAAAATTTGGGGTTTCCTGTTTGTTTATCACCCCCCTAATACCAGTAAACGCAGGGTCTTACTTTTCTCTGCTTGCTTTATTAGCTGGCACTCAACCATTTGAGCCATACATCAAAGCCCAGTTTTTTGCCATTTATTTTTAGAGATGTAATCTCAAGGACTTTTCTGCCAGGGCTATCTTCCAATGGTCATCCTCAAATAGATTACAGGTATGAGCGACTAGCACACATCAGAAAACTAATTTCTTATACTCTAAGACTCAAAAAGAGCATATGGCTATTAACTGAAAATAGACATAAATGGGCCTTATCTTACCTACTTACAATAGAATAAGATACCTGAAAAATCTAGGTCACTCTATTTTAACCTAGGAGCATTTGAACACAGTGACTACATCAATATCATAAACTATTAGAACTATAAATATTTTTAAAGATCATACAACGAAAGTTTTCCTGTTACTTAAGAACAAGGAAAAACTAAGCATCTTCCTAATTCACAGGAAAAATTTTTAACAAATGTAAACTTCATTAAATATAGCATTTTAGTACGAAGAAACAAAAACTCGCAAGTAAAATTCAATGAATCTCCTCTAACTCCACTTTATTAGAGCCCCAAAATAAAAAAGAGCTCCAACTTGAGACTGAATTACTTTCTATAAAGTCTATCAACTTAAATACTTTTAGCAACAGTTTAAAAGGAAGCTTGCCCAATTTTAGGTTGCATTAGACAGGTTAAAGTTCTTTGGTACACAAACTAAAAGTCATCCCATAAAGTATCACCTACTAGTGTTGCCTAAAAAGAAAAACTGTCTGAGCTCAAATCACAGAGCCTTCAGCTCACTGTGAATAAACTGCTTTTCCCCCCCTCACATAAAAATTAGAAGTATAATTAGTAAGAATCATTAATACAAAGTATTTGTGATATGTCAGGTATCCCATTTGCTATAGTTTTAATAAAATAAAAGCCCTAACCCCTCATGGGTAGAATAGTAGTTATTTCATATAGGTGGAATAACTAGTATAAGTTAGGCATAATAAAATATTATAGGTATTTATGATATATAACATACAACAATTGAGTGGTCAGTCATATACAACTAAAGATAAGTCTATCAAAATAGACTGAGATTTTTTTTAAAAAGGCCTTAGCAAATGTTATAAGGACAAATGGATTTTTAATTTCTGGATATCAAGTCAGCAATGTATGTTAGTTCTCTTACATATGTGCTATTTGAAAGCCCTTGAAATTTCAAAGACCACTAACTTTCTTTAGTAATACTCCTTCTAGCTAATGACCTCCTTTTCCTATAACATTACTTTATAAATTTTCAATTTAGGAAAGAACTATATCTTTTGAATTCACATTTAAGTCTTTATGGAAAAAAAAAAGATATTTTAGAAATAAACCCAATTAAACTATAAAAGTTAAGTTAAACAGTTAAGACTTGTTTACCTGCACAGCAATGTACAAGCCAGGAACATTGAAGGACTCAAACATTATTTCAGCGGTATATTCCCTGTTCTCTGGAGTATTCAATGGAGGCTCAGTCTAGTCAATTAAATAACATGTTAAGTAGAGAACAACAGACCATTTTATTGGCAATTTCTAAAGGGGAAATAATTTTCTGCAAATGCTATCTAAAGAGTTAAATTCACAAGTGCAAATATAGACACAAGACTAAATAAAACTAAAGCACACCTATACACGTTCATATAAAAAGATCTGGATCACTATATCACATATTTATATAAATTAAATATCAAAAATAAATGTGGAAGGAGAGAGGGAAAGAAGAAAGAGGCAGGGAGGAAAAAAATAAACTCTAGCTGATGATACATATGCTAATAAGTATTTGAGTATAAAATGACTCCCACCTGCAATTCATTTTCAAGTCATTCAAAAGCAAGAGGGAGCCAGGCACTGGAGGCTCACATGTATAATCCTAGCTATTCAGGAGAGTGAAATTGAAATCTAAGTCTCTCAGTTCCAGCCAGCCCAGGTAGACAAGTCTGCTAGTCATGAGCAAAAGAAGTCAAAAAGTCAAGTCGAGTAAAAGAAGTCAAGGACCTAAGTCTAAACCCTATACTAGGTACAAAAAAACAAAGAAAGAAAAAAGAGAATGATGGATGTCAGAAATCAATTGTAGTAAAATGTTAATTGTTGAATTTAGAGGCACCAGTAACTACTTTCTGAAGAGGACTCTTGCTGCTCAGATGATGGGAGCAAGAATTGATAAATGGGACTATACCAAACTAAAGAGTTTTTGCATTGAAATAAACAAGAGTCAAACCATGGCATGGGAGAAAATTTTGGTCAGCTATTCAACAGATGAAAGATTACTATCTAAACCATGAATAACTACAAAAATGAAACAATGAAAACAAATAATCCAACTAATAAATAGGCAAGCAAACTGGTTTTTACAAAAAGAAATACAAATCCTAATAGATACATAAATAAAGCAATATTCAATGTTCTCAGCCATAAAGGTAATGAAAATCAAAACCAAACTAAGATTCTATCTCACTCCAGTAAGAATGACAGCCATCAAAAAAACCCAAAGCCCAAAAAACAAAAAAAAAAACAAAACCAAACCACGAAACAACAAATGCTGGAGTGAAAGGGGACAGGGGAGAAAAAAAATCCTCACACACTGTAGGTGGGAAGGTACTAAACTAGTGCAACTATAATGAAAATCAAAGACTCAATTATATAATGGAAATCCAAAGACTAAAACCAGCAATACACCAAGAACGTATCTGCATTAACTAAGCTCATTTCAGTTCTGCTCACAATATCTAAACTATGGAATCAGCCAAATAAGTGAATAAAGAAAACAATATGGGGCTGGGAATATGGCCTAGTGGCAAGAGTGCTTGCCTCATATACATGAAACCCTAGGTTCAATTCTTCAGCACCACATATATAGAAAAAGCCAGAAGTGGCTCTGTGGCTCAAGTTTGTGGCGTGCTCGCCTTGAGCAAAAAGAAGCCAGGGACAGTGCTCAGGCCCTGAGTTCAAGCCCCAGGACTGCAAAAGAAAACAAAATATACTATGGAATATCAAACGGCCATAAAACAATGAAATCATGTCATCTGCAAGAAAATGGATACAAGTAGAAGACATCATACTGAAATAAGCCAAGATCAAATATATATGTTTTCACTCATCAAACTAAGGAGTTACTTACTTAAAAGAACGGTGAAAGAAGGGAAAGAAAAAGTAACAGAGAGTGAATAATTTTGAAAGTGGATGAATATGGTTGGACTAGATGGTCTGCAAGAAAACCTGTTGGAACTGTTTTGGGAAGAGGGAAGCAGCAAAGGGAGAATAAAAGGGGATGAAACTGATTGGAACATACTATAAATAAGTGTAGAAATAAACTATTAAAACAACAAAGCAATTATTATAAAATGTTAATTGTTGAATTTAGGTGCAGAAATATGCAAGTCCTTTTAACTTTAGTAGGGTTAAACCATAAGTGGTATTTACAAGTCACCATAATAAAACATTAATGGGAAAGGGAAAGATTTTGTTTGTGATAGAGAAAATACATTTATTCTTACTAGGAAGTTAATGATGGTCTCTAATTTAAAAAAATAAACATTTAAATTTATAAAATAATCACCAGGGAATCATTGCCTCTAGGAAATACACAATTAAGGGTTAAAAGACATGAAAAGGCCAAGTGCCATCCTTTTTTGTTTTGAAGTATTGCAAAGTGATTTGCTTTTTAAACTATGAATACTCATTACTTTGATAAAAAGAAAAAAGTTGTATAATTAAATTATATTGAGTATTTGTTACTAAGAATAAATAATATAATGACAATCTCTCTAAAAAAGAAAAATACCAGAAATTTTTTTTTCAAAAGAAGGAAAGTAGTACAGGATTGTCAAGTAAAAAAAAAAAAGAATTACCACAGGTTTTCAACTTTCTTCTGAGCATTACTGTAATAATTTCAATCTAAAATAATTCTTAAAGGCTCATGTGTTAAAAAAGGCTTGGTTACCATCTGATAGGCTTTCAGAAGATGATTGGCTCTAGCTGGCTCTAACTTCACCAACAGATTAATCCAGTAATGAATTCACAGATGCATAGAATCTATTCCATTCATGTTGGGACCTTGATTGGAGGAAGATTACTGGAGGCATGCCTGCAGTATATATTGGATCTGACCCTTTGCTTGTCTCTACCTTCTCATGCTGTGCAGTAAACTACTTTACTATACCACACGCTTCCCACCAACACATACTGCCTCACCACAGGTCCAGAAATAAAACCTCTTGAAACTATGAGTCAAGTCTTCCTCTTGAGGCTGGGAATATGGCTTAGTGTTAAGAGTGCTTTGCTTGCCTAGCATCCATGAAACTGTGGGCTTGTTTCCTCAGTACCACATAAACAGAAAAAGCCAGAAGGGGTATTGTGATTCAAGTGGTACAGTGCTAGTCTTGAGCAAAAGAAGCTCAAGGACAGTGCCCAGGCCTTGAGTTCAAACCTAGGACTGGCAAAAACAAGTCTTCCTCCTTTAAATTATTTTCTTGGGTATTTTTTCCAGTGGGGGAAAAATGTTAACAAAATCATCTACTGCCCCTACCTTAACTACATAGTAATTACCATTTCTCAAATGTTTTTGCTCTGGTGCCTGGTCACATTAACCTACCACAGCCTGTAACTCGATGGCCTTAAAGATGATACAGGTTTGGACAATAGTCTTTCATATGAAAGTTTAATGAGTGATAAAGCATGCTCTAGCAATAATATATAAGGTAAAATGTTCTCATTAAGTTTCTTCACCAGGATAGTGGCATGTACTTCTAATCCTCACACTCAAGGACTAATGTAGGAGGACTGTAAGTCTGAGATAATCCTGGGCTATATATAAAGTAAGAGTTTTTAAATAAAGTAAATCCCTACTAAAATTATAATTTGTACTTACCAAAAGAAAATAATGGTCTTCAGGTTCTGCCCTTAAATATTTAAAGATGACTTGCTCCATAAACCTTTCCATCAAGTCCCAATCTTCAACGATACCATGACGGATAGGCCACTATTAGTTAAAAGAAATAAACAACACCAACAAAATCCCACAAATTAGTATCAGAAAAAACAAGAAACCTTATAAAAATAACATTTAGGGTTATTAGAATAACAGCATGTATTAGAAGAGAATGCATTTTCCTAGGTGTGAGAATAATACTACAGATCATTCTTAAGGGATGCATACTAAAGTTTTTATGAAGATAAGTAGTATTATTTCTACATGTAAATTTGGGTGCATGAAGAGAAAAACATAAGATGATTATCTCAAAATGATAAAAAACTGAAATTTAGACGGAAAGTCAATGTTAAATATACTCTTTAGAATTAAAGTGTTATAGAAAATTTGAGACTACTTAAAATTAAGACTATGAAAATCATAGTTTGTAATAATTTCCTTAAATTTCAATTTAATAATACACCAACAAATATACAGTCCTAACATGTAAAACAGAATTGGTAGGGGATGTAGTACATCTCTGTGGTCCCAACTGCTAGGGAAGCTGAGGCAGCAGGACTGCTTGAGGCCACAAGTTCTTAGAACAAAGGTACTCCTAGTCTCAAAATAATGCAAAAAAACAGCAAGTAAGTACATAAAACACATTTGCTAAATATATAGCTATAATAATCGTTTGAATTACATTAAAAACTGTGCAAGGGCACCCCAGTTAATCATAGAAAGTTCCTAAGAATATTACAAGGTATGTAAAATCTGAGTTTACTTCTATCATAAGATATTCAATATCAATTAGATCCCACATGATGTACTATATCAAAAGATCAGTTTCGGGGCTGGGAATATGGCCTAGTGGTAAAGTCCTCGCCTCGTATACATGAAGACCTGGGTTCGATTCCTCAGCACCACATATATAGAAAAGCCAGAAGTAGCGCTGTGGCTCAAGTCGCCGAGTGCTAGCCTTGGGCAAAAAGAAGCCAGGGACAGTGCTCAGGCCCTGAGTCCAAGCCCCAGGACTGGCAACAAAAACAAAACAAAAAAACAAAAGATCAGTTTCAACATTAAATTATATTACTTATTTTAAATAACTTTTGTTTGAAAATCTGGGATGTACCCTGCTTCGATGAACATAATACAAAACAAAATCTATGTACAACTAGATGAGGGGAAAATGCCCAATCTGATTCATGTTTGAGCAATTGTACAGCAACTAACAGGTAATCCACATACTAATGGTAATTATTTAACAGCGAAATGAAATATACTGTTCAATTTAAGGATGTTTTAGTTTCATAGAGGATACTGGGTCGCTTGAACCTAGTTACTTAATGGATAGATTACATAGATAAGATAGATAGATAGATAGATACAGAATTTTTTTTAATGTAGGTGGCCCAATGAAAATGTTGCTCAGATATCAAACACACTGAGGAAAATAGTGATCCTCTGTAACAGAATATAGTCCAAAAACATAAGACACATTAAATACTTCTGGTAGAATAAACAAAATAAATACTTTGCAATTCTGGTCCCTATCACCTACTTCTTTACCATTTCTACTTGATGTCTACTTCTCAGTTTTGTTTTAAGGAAGGAAATAAATAAACTGTATCATTTATTTTATAACAAAGTAAAATTCATAAATTTAAGAATCCTAAGTGTTAATTATTCATTCATCAATTATTACTATGCACCAACTGCAAATCATTGGCACTATTACTAAGGACATGGATACCTGCTCTCTTAGTGGAAATATATTCAAACAAATATTACATTGTAGTTGTTTAAAGAATGTATAGCTCCTAAAACATGATGATCAAATGGCCTTGGGAAGAAAAATGGGAAGGCTTCACTGATAAAGTCTTACCTACACTGGTCTTAAAGGGACAATGTTCTTGGTTTTCTAGGGCTCTCAAAATTTATTTGTTTATTTAGTGGGGATGAGGTAAAGTGAGGAGAAATACTTTAGGTGAATAGTAGAAAAAATACCAACACTGAATAACACACAAAAAGCAACTCTGGGGGCTGGGGATTTAGCTAAGCGGAAGAGCACCTGCATAGCAAGTGCAACGCCCAGAGTTCGGTCCTCAGCTCTGGGAAAAAAAACAACTCTGGAGTTATCATTGAAAAAAGGTATGTGCTTAAAGGGCTGGGGGCAACAAGTGTAGAAAGATACCAGTTATAACTAAGGAGACCAATAAAAAAATTAAAAAAAAACAAGTTTGTCCAGGAAAATGTTATAAATATCCAATGGCTCTTTGGAGAAAAAAGGCTCCCTATCCCTGGTAGTCCTTAAGAAAACAATTAAAACAGTTGGGCTAGATACAAGTGGTCAGACTGAGGAAGGACCTGAGACCAACCTAGAAAGGGAAAAGGGACAGAGGGGAAGAATACAAGAATGAAAGAAAGAATAAAAGCAATCTGAGGACAGTACTTAGGTAATACTAACATTTAAGTAGGGAAAAAAGGAGAAACGGTAATAATAGGAAAGACAATTTCAGAACAAGATAATCAACAGAGTAAACCTATGAAAGACACACAAGAACAAAGAAGATTATTATAACTGGATTAAACAAAGAACAAATAATTTGAAATTTACAAGGTTAGCATGAAAAAAGAGGAAAATAAAGCAATAGCTGAACTGCTGAAGACAGAAGACAATAATAAATAAATCAGAAAAGCTGTTTCACTTATGACTGTATTCTTTATTCATAGCACTTAGTACTAGTTGGTCACATAGTAGTTGTTCCTTAATGAATAAATTATGACAAAAAGGAAAAAAAGAGGTCCAAGAGGAAGAAAATGCAAAAACGTAAGATAAAACCAACACTGGTAGCTCATGCCTATAATTCTAGCTACCCAAGAGGCAGAAATCTGAAAATCACTGAAGCCAGCCTGTGTAACAACAAAGTCCATGAGACTCTTATCTCCAATTAACCACCAAAATGCTGAAAGTGGAGCTATAACTCATGTGGTAGAGCACTACCCTTGAGTAGAAAAGATCAGGAAAAGCTCTCAGGCCCTGAGTTCAAGTGCTAGGACTAGTGTGTGTGCGCACACACACACACAATGCCCAGATGAGAAAAGGCACACATGTGGGCACACACACACACACACACACACACACCTTCTAGTTTGCTTGATTTGCTCTTAAATTGCCAAGATTTATAGTCACAAATATTATACTAACTATAAACATTACGATCTACATACTAGAGCGCCAGCCTTCAGCAGAAAAACACAAGCAACAACACAAGTACCTGAGTTTAAGCCCTGATAAGCCATGTCTCAATGAAAAGAGACCAATACATGTTAAAAGAGAGAGAAAAGGGGGAATGACAGTACCTCCAGGTGACATCAGTTTCAAAAAGTAGACAAATGAAATGGGTTCTTAAAAAGGGATGGAGTTTCTCTAGACGTGGTAATGTAGAAGTGAGAGAAAGCAAATCCCACTAAGGGCCTTAAGATCCAGTGGGTATGGAACAGTAATTCCCTTAAATAAGTTGAATTGTTTCCTGTTCCTGAGGTGGAGTGAGAAGAGGCCAGAGTTAAAGCCCAAAGAGAAGAAATTTCTATGGTTAACAGGGTAGAGTACTATCCCAGATGGCCCAACCATTGAACAAACTTCTTGAAAGGAAAATGTTATTTAAAACACAGAAACATACCTTTGTTGCATATGTAGGTTTCTCTATTGCTTCATCACCAATGAAAAAGTCTAGGTCATCAACACCTTTCATCACTCTCCTCTGAGCTTGATCACCTACTTTTGCTGATTCCTTAATAGCAATACCTTTAAAATAAGTAATATTTAGACATTTCATAAACCTCATTTACTTGAAATGAGATAAAGTTTTAACTTAAACTTCTCCTACGCCTAAGTGTTATAAACATGACCAAGCATATTTAAATTGTCAAGCTAATGTGCCAAGGTTCTAATAAGGAATCCATGATAAAATTCATTTTACATAATGAAATCAGCTTCTACTCAGAGACAAGATCTCAAATTACGAAAGTCAAAAAGTATTATTCTGGAAAGATTTCAGTTACATAATTAAAAACTGAATTTGAATTCAAAAACTTAGCTGATTCTGAATAAAACTACACATCCACATATGTCTAGTGGACAATTAGAAATTAAAGCTGAAAGATCACTAACAAATGAAAGAAGGAAAAGTGCAAGAATTTTAAAAAACATTTTTCATATTCCCACCCAATTCATTATTATGGGCTCGTTTATTATCATTTGATCTAATAGAAATCACATATACAAAAATGTATCTCAATTAATTGTATAAATCACAACAAATCCCCTTTAAAAATTCTAAAAATCTGACAAATAGTTAAAGAAATAAAAACTTGCCACATATTCTTTTGCCATTGTTGTCCAAGATATAATCTCTAAATATCTCAGGCTGGCCTCAGCCTCAGTGTGCTTCTTAAATGTGATTATATATTTCTGATATTTTTCAGGTTAAATAACTCTTTGTTCAAAATAGTTCTCTGAAGGAACTTATGCTTTCTGCCATTGCTTCCATTTAATGATTATATTTTGTTTTGGTTTTTTTGTTTTGCCAGTCCTGGGCCTTGGACTCAGGGCCTGAGCACTGTCCCTGGCTTCCTTTTGCTCAAGGCTAGCACTCTGCCACTTGAGCCACAGCGCCACCTCTGGCCATTTTCTGTATATGTGGTGCTGGGGAATCGAACCCAGGGCCTCATGTATACGAGGTAAGCTCTCTTGCCACTAGGCCATATCCCCAGCCCCTAATGATTATATTTTGAAAGTGGGACAAAAATAACTAAAGGAAAAAAAACTAAACATGGAATCTACTCCTCCTAAATGTCAGATTCTCTCTGGAAATATATTTGTAATATACATACACATCCAGAGAGCTCACAATTAATATCTGAGAAACTAAGTAAATTTAAACAAATATAAATCATATCTACAGGCTTGCCAGGTGAAAATATCCATACACATCATTAAGATACAGAGGAAATGTCTATGTCTATGTCTGATAAAGAACACTATATCAGGAGAATGCAAACTAAATCAGGAAAAAGGGCAAAAATTAAAACCTTTCTTTCATCTACGGCCATACCACCCTGAACGCACCCGATATCATCTGATAAAATCTTTCTTTCAGTAGGTAAATGAATTTTCAACATCCTGCCAAGTACACTTAAGAAAGAAAATGAAAACTGAGAATGGATATTTTGGCTGAAAGATAAAATAAAGAATATATTGATTTAATGTTGATGAGATTCTAGGGTTCATTATAAAGACAAACATTTAAGTATATAGCAATGCCAAAACCTGAAAAGATGGTAGTAACACTTCAGTATTCTGAAATGATCATACATGGCAACTCAAAAAATACTACAACAAGTAAGGGGTGACATAACTAACATTGTTATAGATTACATTTTTTTTACAGATTAAATTCTATACCCCCCTCAAAAACAGTATGTAAAAGCTCTAACCCCCAGTATGCAACTTTGCATGGAAATTGGGTCTTCTGAGCTAAAAATGAGGTTTATAAGATGGTCCTGAATACCTACTGTTGGGTGTCCTTATAAAAAAGGGGATATCCAAAGAAAGACACGACTTTGGCTGTAGAGAAGGTGATAAGGTGAAGATACAAAGCCAGAGAAGATAACCATAAGACTACAATGATGCATCTACAAATCAAGGATCACCAACAAACATAAGACAGAAAATCCAAGAAAGGGCTCTCCTCTAAGACCCATAGGCAGGAGAGCCTGTTGTGCTATGTACTTCTGAAATTCCAAACTGTATCTATTAAACAAGTTTTTAAACTTAAGAGTTTCCTTAAGCCATTTTTTTTTAGAAATTTATTTCAGCTTTCTAGGAAACTAACACAAGCATAGTCAAGAATCTAATATGAAACTCAATAATTAAAATCAAGCACAAGCTCATTTAAAAAAAAACTAGTCATCAATAAATTAACATGTCACCAATTTATTTAATGGATCAAAAAATTATGTAACTAAAAGTAAAAAAGTATTATCTTTTTTCCACATTTTTTGTGGGAAAAAATGTGGAAAAAAGTATACCTGTTCTCAGTTCAGGCAACAAGTATGTATAAAATGCAAATCAAAATTAAATAGTACCATTAAACTGACAAGATTCATACAAACTCTATCAGTGTCACTTACAATCCACTCCAAAGTATGTAAAAATTATTATAGTAGTGTAAGTTGTCATTAATCTATTATAAGAAAGTATACCAGAAAAACAGTACAAAGGTCAATAGGTTTCCTGAGAGTGAACATAAATATACATGTTTGTATGTACATATATGAATGTATATACAGATATATATTCTAAATAAACTTCCCCTTTTCAGTATAATTTTGATAGTATATTTCTCTTGGTTCTCATATTTAATATCTTTACTATACAAAACACTCCATGTTCAATTAAAACTAAAGCTTTATAGTTTTTGAGACCTAAGATGCTTCTACTTTTTTGCATACTCCTTTCCTTATTTACATAAAATTCATATACATAATTTACTCAGATGAATTTATTTTAAATAACTACTCCTAAAATTAAGTTTTCCACAAGCACTACCAACCACTGACTTAAAAGATTTGTCATCTGACATGCAAGTCATGGCAGCAGGTCAGAGGTGCTACCATATAATCTATAAAAATGTGAGGGCTGGGAATATGGCCAAGTGGTAGAGTGCTTGCCTCGTATGAAGCCCTGGTTTCGATTTCTCAGCACCACATAAAGAGAAAAGGCCAGAAGTGGCGCTGTGGTTCAAGTGGTAGAATGCTAGCCTTGAGCAAAAAGAAGCCAGGGACAGTGCTCAAGCCCTGAGTTCAAGCCCCAGGACTGGCAAAAAAAAAAAAAAAAGTGAATGATGTGAAAGTCAAAAGTATAAAAGTATGTTAACTGAGGACAAACTGCAGCTTATATTAATAAAAGGAGATCTAAAAAAATCAAATATGACAGTTTTTTAAAACTACTGAAAGGCAAGTGATGGTCAAAAAAAGTTAACTAGAACAAGAAAGACCAAAAATATCCTAAAACCAATGCACATATTGTATGGTTATAGGATAACAGTAACAGAAAACAAACCAGATTGGTATTTCTTAAGATGAGATGACATTTTATTTGGAATATGAGCACTCACTAGAAATGAAAACAGGCAAAGATCCTGCAAGGAATCTTACCTGAAAGCCAGAAGACAATTTTTATACAGGTAATGGGAAATGCACTACTTAGTAACTATATCCACACATTAGTGACAGCAATCTCTTCGAAGCAAGAAACTACTTAACAGTCAGCTTTTTTTTTTTGCTTTTTCTTTAAAGAGATACTTGCTAAGATTTTGTAAAGAGAGAACTAAACAAAAAGCTGAAACATAGCTACACAAAAATAAAAGTAGATTTACAACTTGGCAAACCACATTTAAAATTAAGACTGAATGTCAGAACAGAACCAGTGGCTCACACCTGAAATCGTAGCTACTCAGAAGACTATGGATCACAGTTTGAAGCCAGCCTGAACAGGAAAGTCTGAGATTTGGAACTCCAATTAAACACCAAAAAGCCAAAAATGGAATTGTAACTCAAATGGTAGAGCACTAGCCTTGAGCAAAAAAGCTCAGGAGGAATGCGCCCAGTCTCTGAGTTCAAGCTCCAGAACTGGCACATAAAAAGGACTGACTATATTAGAACATCATTATTTATTTACTTTATTAAGGAGCTCTTTAAAATAAGATTGCTTAAAAGAAATTGATTAAAAAATACTTACAGGATGGGATGATAAACTGTGGTTCTGTATTTCCAGCATATCCTAGTTTTGTATATCTGCAAAACAAAAAGAAATTTACAAAATTTCACTAATACATTAGCAAGTACTATTTTAATTTGTTAAAAAATGGCATTTCGGGGCTGGGAATATGGACTAGTGGTAGAGTGCTTGCCCTGGGTTCGATTCCTTAGCACCACATATATAGAAAAAGCCAGAAGTAGCACTGTGGCTCAAGAGGTAGAGTGCTAGCCTTGAACAAAAGAAGCCAAGGACAGGCTCAGGCTCTGAGTTCAGGACTGGCAAAAAAAAAAAAGGCACTTCATTGTAAATAATATACAAAATTCCACAGCTCCAGCCCACTTAAGGTATCTGTTTTGGAAATTGGAAATTGTATCAAAATCACAAATGTCCATTAGGTTTATTTTTTTTTGTTTTTGTGGTGTTGGTGATCAAATTTAAGGGGGGTTGTGCATACTATAAAAGAACTCTGATACTGAGCTACATATGCAGCCTAAATGCCCAAAGCCTAATAAGAAGAAACTATAGTACAAGGATATTATTACACATGTGAAATAATGCACAAGATCATTTGCTACAAGAGACTAGAAATGTTAATCAAAGGAAAACTAATTAAATATGGTAAATTTATATAATGAAAGTATCGTGCAATAATAAAAAGTGGATGAGGAAACTTTTATGGGTTGACGTGGACCAATCTTCCAAGTGCGAACTGAATAAAACAAGATACAGAAGAAAGTGTGAAGTATAATATATTTATGTAAAAGATATAGAAGTAAAGGGGAAGGAGGACATATATAATGCACGACTGGCTAGCACAAACTAGGGGCATGGCTCAAGTAGTAGAGCACCAGCCAGCAATGAAAAAGTGGAGTAGGAGAGTAATTCCCCAGTACTAACCCACTTAAAAAAAACAAAACACACACACACACACAAACACACACACACACACACACAAACCCTCTAGGTATCAATGGCTCAACCTGGAATCCAACTACTCAGGAGGCTTAGATCTGAAAATCAGGGTTCAAAAGCTAGCCTGGGTAGACAATTCAGTGGGACTCTTATCTCCAAATAACTACCAACAAGCTTTGAGTTCAGCCCTGAGTTTAAGCTCCATAACCAGCACATGCACATGGGCACACAGCACACAATAATTTTTTAAATGATAAACAGAAATCATAAAAGCTCAAATTAAAAAAAAAAACTTTTTTAAAAAAAGCAACTGGAGGGCTGGGGATATGGCCTAGTGGCAAGAGTGCTTGCCTCGCATACATGAGGCCCTGGGTTCAATTCCCCAGCACCACATATACAGAAAACGGCCAGAAGTGGCGCTATGGATCAAGTGGCAGAGTGCTAGCCTTGAGCAAAAAAGAAGCCAGGGACAGTGCTCAGGCCCTGAGTCCAAGCCCCAGAACTGGCCAAAAAAAAGCAACTGGAGATGTGGCTCAAGGGGTAGAGCTCTAGCTGTGAGTAAAAAGCCAAGGGAGAGCTCCAGGCTGAGTTCAAGCCCCTAGTATCTCTCTCTCACACATACATACACACACAAAGAGGGAGGGAGGGAAAGAGGGAGAGGAGGAGAAACAGAGGGAGGGAGATGGGAGAAAAAGGAAAGAGAGGAAAGAAAGAATCTATAAAAGCTGGGCTTTGACAAACAGCATGTTGAGGCTATTTTAGGAGACAGCTAAACATACTCCTTTTGACTATGTGAGGAAAGCTATTAGCTATAAACAGGCTTCAAGTACCAACAATATTTTATATGATTCCACATTCAAACCTACTGCTAAATAGAAGCAGGTAAAACGCCTTGGCATCATTAGGCTCTAGTAATAGCTGCTAATGGCTGCAGAAAGTTTTCTAATATAAAAGGAAAAACTTCTGGAGATGATTAACCCCACAAAGACAAGTTTAAGAACTGAATTTGTTAAATAAATTAAATCACTGAAAATAAGGAGAAAACACAAACTTTTCAAAATGTGATACTCCTCTATTAAATAAACCAAAGATTTCCCTTGCCTATGTTTAAACAAAACAAGCAAAACTTCTTCACAAGCCATACAAAAGTCTCTTTAGTATTTGATTCCTAAAAACCTCTCCCTAGCTTCCTTGATACTACATTAGACTTGACAGCCATTAAGAGCTGCTAACAGTTCCTAAAGAGCCCAACTCATTTCACGTCACTGCTGCTACTACTGAAGATGCTCTTTCCAACCCTGAATACAACTGCTAAACTTTTAATCACTGCAAAATTCACGCTGATAAACTGCCTGAATAAACATGAAAACTTTTATATACTCTTTCCAGATACCTGGCTACCTCACTCTGTCAGCAAAGTATTATTTAATAATTTCTGAATTTTGATTCATCAATAAAAAGTTAACTCAGGATTGTTCAGAGTTCTAAAGACAACGAGATGAACCACTTGGCACAGAATACTCACTTGTATGCCAATTCTAATTATACTTTCCAACTATTCTATCTAAACTTCCCATTCCTTCCATAATCCCAAAAAGACCATGCACAACTTTTAAATGTTTTATAGCTATCATACAAATTATCTCTTTATCCATAAACTAGTGCCAGTCTGTAAAAGACTATTTTAGCTTGCATCTATTTTTAATACCCTACAATTCTCCAAAATTGTTATTTCTCCTAATTCAAAAACTCTTAAGAATGGCCTTCAAAGACAGCCAACCATATGGGAAAGGATATTTACCAGCACAGCAACAGACAAAGGCCTGATATCTGTCATCTACAGAGAACTCAAAAAATTAAGCCCCTCCAAGACCAATAAACCTATTAGGAAATGGGCAAATGAGCTAAAGAGAGACTTCACAAGAGAAGATATAAAAATGGCAAAGAAACACATGAGGAAATGCTCAACATCCCTGGTAGTAAAGGAAATGCAAATAAAAACAACCCTGAGATACCACCTCACCCCAGTTAGAATGGCCTATACCCTGAACTCAGGCAACAACAAATGCTGCAGGGGGTGTGGGGAAAGAGGAACCCTTCTCCATTGTTGGTGGGAGTGCAAATTAGTATACCCATTTTGGAGAAGAGTATGGAGGTTTCTCAAAAAGCTCAATATAGACCTACCCTATGACCCACCCATACCACTCCTAGGCATCTATCCTAACCAGCAAACCCCAAGATATCAAAAAGACATTTGTACTTCCATGTTTATCGCGGCACAATTCACAATAGCCAAAATATGGAAACAACCCAGATGCCCCTCCACAGACGAATGGATCCAAAAAATATGGTACTTATGCACAATGGAATACTACATAGCGATTAGGAATAGTGAAATATTGTTATTCGCAGGGAAATGGTCAGAACTCGAACAAATAATGTTGAGCGAGACAAGCCTAGAACACAGAAAACAAAGGGGCATGAGCTCCCTGATACATGACTGTTAACAAAGGGAGACGGAGAGACAGTAGAGACCAAGTCTGTGAAACCAAAAACTGCTTGTCAAATAGTATTCCCCACAGGATTGGGGCAGTGACCCAACAGTATGTAACTAAAACCAAACAATTACTCAACATATAAAGGTCAAAAATTGACCTCTCAGGGGAATACAATAGCTCAAAAGCTATGTATGTACGTTCATATAAGACTGTCGACATATGGTCTAATATCGACATTACATTTAAAGCCCTAGGCGAACTTTCTTGGGCGTGGCCACATGGCTACTGTATTATATGTTCTTTTTTTCTTTTCTTTTCTTTTTTTTTTTTTTTTTTTGCCAGTCCTAGGCCGTGAACTTAGGGCCTGAGCACTGTCCCTGGCTTCTTTTTTGCTCAAGGCTAGCACTCTGCCACTTGAGCCACAGCGCCACTTCTGGCCATTTTCTGTATATGTGGTGCTGGGGAATCGAACCCAGGGCCTCATGTATATGAGGCAGGCACTCTTGCCACTAGGCCATATCCCCAGCCCCCTGTATATGTTCTTGATACATTGTATATTGTATATATGTCTACCTGACCTCCTGACCTAGAGAAGGGATAGAAAAGGCGTAAGATATCACAAGAAATGTACACACTGCCCTACTATGTAACTGTACCCTTTTTGCACAACACCTTGTCAAAAAATTTGTGTTCAATTAATAAATAAATTTAAAAAAAAAAGAATGGCCTTCAAGGGCTGGGCATATGGCCTAGTGGTAAGAGTGCTTGCCTCGTACACATGAAGCCCTGGGTTCGATTCCTCAGCACCACATATACAGAAAAGGCCAGAAGTGGCACTGTGGCTCAAGTGGTAGAGTGTTAGCCTTGAGCAAAAGAAAAAGCCAGGGGCAGTGCTCAGGCCCTGAATTCAAGCCCCAGGCAAAAAAAAAAAAAAGAATGACCTTCAAGCATGGAGGGGAAAAAATAGAACTTCTTTAATAGATGCATGGACTACATTTCAAAGTCCAGAGAGAAGAAAGCTACTAGTACTTAAATAATCTATTGTCTTTGAAGTCACTGAAACAGTAACAAAAACAGTAGAGGTCACAGTGACACTGACAGAAGAGGAGCCAATTATATACATTGCCTCCTCCTATATACACTGGATGATTAGAACTGAATATACCAAACCAAAATGAAGACTTGTTTACTGTAAGATGATCTGAAACTGAATCACAACACTCTGAAGGAGGATGCTTTGCTTCCAATTCTAGACATCCTACAGAAAAGAATCATCTCAAAACATTACAAAATCCTATAAAATATTGCAAATCATCTGAGCTTAGTACTCTGTAATCAGCTCCAATTAAACTTTGTTAAGTATCAGGTATCACAGGATTAAAAGAGCCGAACTTTCAGCAGACTGCATTTGCCACTTATTTTTCCTTGATATGTCCCGCATATTTCCTCTCTCAATGTGTGATTTATCTCTATTTACAGAACTCTCTCAAAAAAGCTTGAACACCACATAAGATTCCTCCATGAAGTCTTAATCATATTAGCTATCAATTCACTCATTCTTCCGCTGAATTATTTTCTCAACTATTTAACATGTATACTATAGCCTGGTTGGTTGGTTGGTTGTGAGAGGTATATTTACCGAAGCTTGAACTCAGGACCTCCAACTTGCTAAGGCTGGTACTCTACAACTTGAGCCACACACAGTTTTGCTTTCTGCTGGTTATTTTGGTGATACCTGGGCTGGCCTGGAACAGCAATTATTCAGATTTGAGCTTCCTTAAGAGCTAGGATTACAGGCATGAGCCATCAGCATACAGCTAGCCAGTAATTTATCTGTGTAAATACTATCGCACAAATATGATAGTAAGATATTTGAAGAATGTATATTACAGTATAAACTCTCTTAGAGGTACCTCCTTAGGTACCAGCTCCACAACTTACCATTTCTTAGACATGATCAACAATGAATTATCTTTTTTAAAAAATTAAAAGGATCTAGTCAACTTAATATAGAATACCCAATATGCAACAAAAGAAAGTATTTTCAGGGGGCTGGCTCAGTGAGAGTTCATGCATAGCAAGCATGAAGCCCTGAGTTCAAACCCCAGTATTACCAAAAACAAAACAAAACAAAAAAAGAAAAACAAGGAAAGAAAACAAACAGAAAACAAATGTTTTCCCCATAACAGAAAAACATAGTATTCAAGTGGATGGATTTATCATGCTTTGTTTAATCATTTCTAATATATGTTCAAGAAAATTAGCTAAATTTGGGGGAACAGCCAAATAGTGTACCACTGCTTTGGATTTAATGCTTAAATAATATCCCAAAAGAATAAACAATGCAAAGTTTGTACATTCTGGTTATAAGGATTACAAAATTACAGCATTTGATGGATGATCATAGAAAATACTTTCACCAATTCTCATGAAAAATTAGATTTAACAAGTGTGGTGGTTGTTTAAGGGGGGTGGGGAGGAGTGGGGTGGTACTAAAATTTCAACTTTGACTATTTCCAACCATGCAGAAAAATGAAAATAAGACCAGAGAACTATAGAAAAGACCTTAGGGATTTCATGCAACCCACTCTCCAAATTTCTTAGTACTATATTAACAACCACTATTTTAAAATTAAAAGAATTCTATACAAATATAAATGACTTCCTTCTGCCTTTACCATAAAGTATTCATATGTAATTTTAGTACTGTCAAATTTTATATGTGAATAGTCCTACAAATTAATACTAATATGCATTCCCCATAGTATCTCAACTGTAAGTTTTGCCATCGTTTACTTCATACTATACCAAAACTCAAAAAGGTAATGTGTTGTGTTAGAAACTTTTAGAATAATATTCTAGCAGCTAATTCACAGGAAAATTTGGCCAAACAGAGTAAGACAATATGACCTACAACAAAAAAATAGCAATGGTTTAGTTTTTCCAATTCCTTTTAATGCTTTCATCATCACATGCAGGTGAAGGTATAACCTGACACAAAATGACAGAATATTGATTGAAAAATCTGGACTCTAGGTGTCACCAGAAATAACATTCTTCCTGACTTCTAACCTAAACCTTAAAACCTATGGGAAAGAGGAAAGAGGGAGAAAGAATATGGTACTTAGAATTTCTGAGTGTTTCGTTGTTGTTAAGGCTGAAATGCTTTTTTCACCACTTACTAGCCTGTGGATCATATACATAGGTCTATACCCACAGACATGTAATCACAGGCAGATTCTTAGCATGTAAGTAATGACACTAAATTCAAAGGTTGTTACAGGACTCAGAAGTAACAGCAAATGGCACTAAGTATTAAAGAAACATATTCTTCCCGATATTTTTTTTCTTAAGTCACTCTATCCCTTTCTGCAACTTTTTTTTTTTCCCCAGTCCTAGGGCTTGGACTCAGGGCATGAGCACTGTCCCTGGCTTCTCTTTGCTCAAGGCTAGCACTCTGCCACTTGAGCCACAGCGCCACTTCTGGCCTTTTCTATATATGTAGTGAATCAAACCCAGGGCTTCATGTATATGAGGCAAGCACTCTTACCACTAGGCCATATTCCCAGCCCAACTGTCTTTTTGTTTTGTTTTGTTTTTAAAGATTCCTAAGAATGTTTCCCAAACCACTTTCCTCTATACTATCACTAATCAAAACAAAGATTATAGCAGTTAACACTTGCCTTATAAAAGAATCCAGCCAAAAAATCCTACCACTTACAGGAAAGAGCCAAAAACAGACCCATAAAGATAAGAGGGTATATATTATTATTATTTGTTGAGAACAGAGGGAATGTAGAATGACTAATGTGTATTATGTTTCATATGGGGTAATGAAAATCTGTGAAGATGGTTTCATATAAGCTTGTGAACACACAAAAATCACTCAATTATGAACTGCTGAAAGGTAAATGTTATACCATGTGATAATCTATAGCTATGTGGTATTTGCAAGCAATTTATACTCTCATTGCCAATTCTTCATCTGTAAATGGGAATAAAAGTACCTATTTTCAAAGAGCTACATATCTAGTTAACACATATTTTAAAGAATCAAATTTACTTATGAATCCAACAACAATACCTTACACCTTGCATTAATAATTCATGACTACAAGCATATGGTAAGCCATAATGTACATTTTATAGTTATTATTGCTCTTGCTTCTTTATATATGTAGCTATCAAAATAGTGTCATTTAAAAAAGAAATGATAAGGGGCTGGGGATATAGCCTAGTGGCAAGAGTGCCTGCCTCGGATACACGAGGCCCTAGGTTCGATTCCCCAGCACCACATATACGGAAAACGGCCAGAAGCGGCGCTGTGGCTCAAGTGGCGGAGTGCTAGCCTTGAGCGGGAAGAAGCCAGGGACGGTGCTCAAGCCCCTGAGTCCAAGGCCCAGGACTGGCAAAAAAAAAAAAAAGAAAGAAATGATAAGTTCTAATACATTTTTACAGAGGAATAATCAAGTCCTTTTGACTGGTAGAATTTGGTTACAGGATAAATGTTATCTGAAGCTACATTTCCACCATGCTGTACATGAAAGGATTTTAACTGTATCTACTAAGTAGGGCCTATTGGACAAGGAAAATTAAGCCCTACTTGAGTAAGCTCTGCTCCTCGTAAGATTTTCACCACTCACAAAGTTAGATAAAGCCAACATGGTGGTGTTTGGCCACAATCCCAGCACAAAGGAAGTGGAGACATAAGGATCATGGACTGGAGACCAGCCTGTACAGGGCAGAGCTTTGACTCAAAAACAACCAACCAGTGAGACAGCATAACTAATGACTCACTATAAGCCACATGTACACTTCTCATTTTGATGCTCAAGAAACTGGTCACTTGGGCTGGGGATATAGCCTAGTGGCAAGAGTGCCTGCCTCGGATACACGAGGCCCTAGGTTCGATTTCCCAGCACCACATATGCAGAAAACGGCCAGAAGCGGCGCTGTGGCTCAAGTGGCAGAGTGCTAGCCTTGAGCGGGAAGAAGCCAGGGACAGTGCTCAGGCCCTGAGTCCAAGGCCCAGGACTGGCCAAAAAAATAAATAAATAAATAAATAAATAAAAAAGAAACTGGTCACTTACCCACAAGGTTTAAAACAGAAAACATTCATATTCAATCAGCCTGCTCTCTTTGTATTGGGTTATCATTTTACTTGCCTGAATTTAGAAAATACCATTATCATTTCAAACTCTCTACCTTCTGCAATTTCCTTTACGTGTAGGTGGGCAGGCAAGGCTTGAACTCAGGGCCTAAACACAGTTCCTGAGCTTTTTTTTTTTTTTTTTGGCTCAAGGCTAGCACTCTACCACTTGAGCCACAGCTACACTTCTGGCTTTCTGGTAGTTAATTGGAGATCCTGCCTGGGCTAACTTGGAACTAAAATCCTGAGATCTCAGCAACCAGAGTAGTTAGGGCTACAGGTGTCAGTCACCAGTGCCTCAAAACTATTTTTAACTTCCTGAAAGACAGGTCTAAATATATAGAATATCATTCAAAGTTCAATAACAAATTCTAATTTTAGTTTTTTAAACTCAGTTGCTTAAAATTCCCTTATTGTTCCAATCACTCATATTGATCTCTACCTACAAGAGCCAGAATCAATTTCTAAGTCCTAGTTACCTTCCCATCTTTCAAATTAGCAAAAACATAGTGACCATACAAAGAACTGTTGTAGGCAAGCAAAGGCCTGCAGGCAATAAAAAATAAGGAGGAGACATTGTGCCTCCTTTCCTTAAGAAGTTCAATTCCAAAAGAGGGGGAGATAATGATTATAATTACAATGTATTGTGTTCTTAAAATGTGTCTGTCACTGGCCAGGTACAGTAACTCATGCCTACCTACTCAGGAAATCAAGAGAATCAAGGCTGATAGCTAGCCCAGACAAAAAGCAAGACCCCATCTCAGTTCATAAGCTGGAGCCTATGGTAGACACTATGCGAACTTCTTAAAAGGCAATAGGTAAAAAGAAATCAGGGTCTGAACCAGCCTGAGCAAAACTATAAACCTACATGAAAAATAACAAGCAAAAGGAGGGATGAGGTGCTGGAGGTTATAGCTCCAATGATATTTATTTAGTAAAAGATCACTAGCTTGGCAAGAGTGAACCTGAGTTCAAAATCTCTCAGTACCACCAGAAGAAGGAAAGAAGGAGGGGAGGGAGGAGTGAGCCAGGCACTGAAACATTTTCATGCATTATTAAAATAAATACGTAATTATTATAACCTCTCAATTACTGATGAGAAAAATAAGACCTACTGAATTTGAAGTGTACAAAAATCATATAGTTAGTAAATGGAACAATTAAACTCAACAGCAACTGTCTACAAAGCCCTTGATAACCATAAATGAACAATACACCAAGTCAGGCACTGGTCAATACAATACTGGCCCATGCCTATAATCCTAGCTACTCGGGTGGCTGAGACCTGGAGATCATGGCTGCAAGTCAGCAAGGGTAATAAAACATGTGAAACTCCATCTACCTCATCTGCAACTAGCCAATAAAATGCTGGACTGGAAGCATGGCTCAACTAGTGGAGTACTAGAACTAAGCAAGAAGTCTGAATAAGAGTTCAAGGCCCTGAGTTCAAGCTCCACTAAACAGTAAAACAAAATATAGGGCTGGGAATGTGGGTTATCAGTAGAGTGCTTGCCTAGCATGTACGATGCCCTGGGTTCAATTCCTCAGCACCACATAAACAGAAAAGGCCAGAAGTGACGCTGTGGTTCAAGAGGTAGAATGCCAGCCTTGAGCAAAAAGAAGCCAGGGACAAGTGGTCAAATCCTGAGTCCAAGCCCCAGGACTGGCAAAAAATAAAGTAAAACAAAATCAAATACACATTAAATTTAAAAGAAAAAAAAAGATGTAAATACAAAATTGTATCTTCTGTTCCAATCCTACCACCAATATCCTATTGTAGCATTTCTGTAAAATTACTGCTGAGTGGACTGCTTAAGAATCATCTAGCAAGCCTATTAAAATGGGTATTCCCTAGTCACTGTGTATTAAGCATCTGAGGCAGTTTAAACAACATTCCTAACTCCTGCTCACTTATTCTTTCATTCATTCACTCAATAGAGACCTGAATTCCTATAACTTCACCTCAAATCTCTTTATTACTTGTGATATTATCACATTTGATTCAGAAAATATTCTAAAAGCCCTATTTTCAACATTTCATTTCTCTACTTGATGATTTTTTTCAATTTTATTTTAGATATAGCATACAATAGGAATATGAAGAGGTTTCATTGAGTCATTCCGTATATATCACAGTGTGCTGTGCCCAAGTTCATACTGCCCATTGTATTCCAAATCCTCCCTTCCTTCCTCCCCCACCTTCAGTTTGGTGGGGCTAATTATGCTGTCTTTGTGCGTGGGTATATTTATATGTATATAAGTGTACTGCAGTTTATGTTGATTCTCTTCACTCAACATGTCCTTTCTCCATCCCCACCTCTTACTGATCTCTCCTCAGTCTTGCTTTTATACTCATATCTCATTAGTATTATACTTGATTAGGTAGGTGTCCAATTATGTCAGTTCCCTCTCATATCACAAAATCTCTATCACAGAATGCTATTACACATTCTTCAATTCATAAAAAAGGAGTACAACATATGAGCAGGGGGCAAAGAATAAGAAACAGCTGCTCTTCTCTTTCAGCTGTACATACATGCTTTTCCATCCTTTCTAGAATGCTCCCCCGTACATTTGCCCAAATCCTTAAAAGGATAGTTCAAATTTAATATTCACTAAACTTACGGGAGTTCCTTGCCACATCATCTTTCTTTTCAGAGT
Source organism: Perognathus longimembris pacificus (assembly GCF_023159225.1). NCBI lineage: Eukaryota > Metazoa > Chordata > Mammalia > Rodentia > Heteromyidae > Perognathus > Perognathus longimembris. The sequence continues at coordinate 86,995,270 of NC_063164.1, read as the reverse complement.
CAAGAGAATAGCTACTACTGCTTTAAAAGCACATATCCAAACATTGTTTATCTACTATTATTTAATTTTTTTGTTTTGTTCTGTTTTTCTATTTTGGCTCTAGTATGATATAACAGTCGGGAAAGAAATCTGTGATAGACATTTTCATTATATTCTAGGATGACTGCCCTACTGTGTGTGTGTGTGTGTGTGTGTGTGTGTGTGTGTGTGTGTGTAAAATCCTCAGTTTTCACAGCACTACTTTTTCTACCCGTGCAGTGCATCAAGTTACTAACAACACTTGGAGCATTTTTGACCGCATAAATTAAGCTAATGTATATACAGCTCTGAAAGAAAGCAGCTAATAGGGCTGGGAATATGGCCTAGTGGTAAAGTGCTCGCCTCGTATACCTGAAGCCCTGGGTTTGATTCCTCATCATCACATAAAGAGAAAAGGCCAGAAGTGGCGCTGTGGCTCAAGTGGTAGAGTGCTGGCCTTGAGCAAAAAGAAGCCAGGGACAGTGCTCAAGCCCTGATTCAAGCCCCAGAACTGGCAAAAAAAAAAAAAAAAAAAGCCACTAATGTATACAGTTGTGGAAAAAAGCAGCAAACTCCCTATTATGCACCAGAAAGAACATGGGCGTAAATGTAGAATTCAGATCCAAATAGCAGGTAAATTACCTATCTAATCTTAGTTTCTCACTTATAAAACAAAGCAAAAATAACTGTCCCAGGTTTAAAAAGATAAAGCAAATAAAAAGCCTGGCCACCAGGCTTCCCTAGCAGTGAAATTTTCCTGCTGTACTTAAGTATAAAAATCCTGAACTATGTTTAGTAAGGCTGGAAAGTTCATTAAACACAATATATAAACCATCCAAAGTCAATATAGATGTTTCAACACAAAATTGGCAGATAGGAAAGAAAACTGGTAAAAAAGATAAATTTTAGCTATCCAAGAAGAATTTGACTTCTCAATAAAAGCATCTAACAAACTGCAAGAATCATCAGCAAATAAGAATTTTCATAAATATTTTTGGTTAACAAGATACTATGAATACTTCTGCCTCTGATAACGACTACAGAAATAGACCACCAAGTTATATACAGAACTCCAAAGAATCATGAACTTCCCATGCATGCCTTCCTCCACCCACCTGGCTAAAACAAGATCATCCTTATCTGTACTCACTTCTGGAATTTGGCCACGGATGAATTAACCAAGCTTCTCATTCACTGACTCTCAACAAAATATTTATGCTTACATTTTAAGACTCAGAAACTGAAGTCAGGAAAATTCCTTAATTTATTTTAGATCACAATATATCCAAAACTTCAAAAGTAAGGTTACATAATCTTTGCCATGATAATAGAAATTATCTGCCAATGCAGTGCTTATCGCAGAAAAAGAAAAGGCATATGAGGGAAAGTAACTCTGTAACCATGGTTAGCATAGTAAGAATCTATGTTTCCTTCCTTAGGCTTGAATACAGAAGAAACTTTACCGAAAACACAGAATTAATATTGCTTGTAATCTTACCCTTTGTTAAGTACAATTTATTTTTAATGCTTTAAAACTGCTTTTCTAGTCACAGTAATTTATTTTTGTTTGGTGTTAAGAAACAGAACCCTGGACCTCTCACATCCTCAACACTCTATACCAACCTACACCTAAACTCTGGTAATTTCTTTTTTAAGCAAACCCCTCTATGAATGGGCATCTACTTGCCCTAATTTTATTCTACAGTACTATTCTTTTACAGACCTAAAAGATATGTAGATCTGGTATTTCTAAAAGAAGTATTTCTAAAGTCTTTATAAAAGGAGGATTTTCTTTCATTATCAGAGACTAAGTTATTCTTATTTTTAAATTCTGATGGAAGAATTTAAATTCCTTAATTGTATGTGTGTATATGTGTGCATGTGGTGTTGGGGCTGAAAGCCAGGGTGCCTTCAAGATTAGGCAGGTACTCTATCCAAATTACACCCTAATTCAAAGTTTCAGAATTAAATTTTTGGTTTCCTAACTTTTACAACTTATCAAAGACCACCAAGTTTAACAGATGGCCATTTTTTGCCTAAATTATATAATGCAATGGAATGAACAACTTGATTTAGGCTGTAATTTATCATTTACAGTAATTGTAGTTGGAGCTCTGAGGTGAATGTATTCTCTAAAGCATAAAGAGATACACAAAATATAAGGGCAAAGTTTGCATTTGAGGACCATAGTTATTCTGTATATAAAATTTTCTGAAAAACCACTCTTAAGATGCTTATTTACCCTTGGCCCAATCAAAAAGATTTATCCTCTATTTGCTAATATGAGATGAAGGTGTATGCATCAACTAAGTGATGAAAAAAACCCATCTTTTGAGAACAAAAATAAAAATTGGGGGGGAGCTCATTCTGGGGCTTTAACTGGACTGGGGAGGACAGGGTACTGTCCCTGAACTTCTTTTTTATCCCAGCTAGCACTCTACCACTTGAGACACTGCTCTACTTCCAGCTTTGTTGTTTAATAGTTTATTGGAGATAAGTCTCAAGAACTCCCATTTCCCAATTTAACTCTAAACTGTGATCCTCAGATCTCAGCCTCTTGAATAACTAGGATTACAGGCCAGAACCACTAGTGCCCAGCTAAAACAAACTCTTTAAGAGGGGGGGAACTTGCAGATTGTGACAGATAGTTAAAAAGCTGTACAAGGCTGGGAATGTGGCGTAGTGGTAGAGTGCTTTCCTAACATGCATGAAGCCCTGGGTTCAATTCTTCAGTACCACATAAATAGAAAAAGCAGGAATTGGCGCTGTGGCTCAAGTGGTAGAGCACTATCCTTGAGCACAGAGAGGCTCAGGGGCAGAGCCCAGGCCCTAAGTTCAAGCCCCAGGATATAAAAAGAGAAGTACAGGCGACTCCTAATCCTCTCCTCTCCTATTATAACGAATGTTCAGTTAATCTCTACTTGTGAGGTGGGACCAATGAAAGAAAGAATGTAATGAAGTGAGATATTAAAATAGATGTAGTTTAGGTATAGATTCAACCCTCATCCTCAATCCTGGCTACTCTGTATGTGTTGTAAATTTAAGATTAAGCTAAATGAGATAATCTAGTACATTAAAATACCTAATTCACTCATTGAGACAATTAAGGTCAATGAGATAATACCCTAATTCTAAAATAACCAAAACTTCATTTCAAAGAGGGAAATGAGGGGCTGGGAATATGGCCTAGTGGCAAGAGTGCTTGCCTCATATACATGAAGCCCTGGGTTCGATTCCCCAGCACCACATATATAGAAAATGGCCAGAAGGGGCGCTGTGGCTCAAGTGGCAGAGTGCTAGCCTTGAGCAAAAAGAAGCCATAGACAGTGCTCAGGCCCTGAGTCCAAGCCCAGAACTGGCAAAAAAAAAAAAAAGAGGGAAATTAAAACAGAAAAAGAAATATACTAAAGATGATGCCATGTTATCATGTTATTTAGTAAATATTGTTATTTATTATTTACACTATCTTTAATTAACAACTTGTGATTTCCAAAGTATTAAGTGTTAATTAGGTAGCAATATCTATCACATAACACACTTGAAAAATCCTACTCAGGACAAATCTAATTCTGAAACTGGCCCTTGTCATAAAACTGCTCATCAACTAAAATAAGAAAGAAAATACTGGTTCTAAGAAATGATACAGAAAAAGAAACTTATTTTAAGACATCATTCATACACATATGTGCACACACATATATGCATACATACACATGTATACAAATATGAGCATATATACATACATACATACATACATATATATCCCCTGAGGCTTTATCCATGTCTTCCTAAGGGAAAACAATAGGAAGTTGGTTGTTTCAAAAGTTGCACTGAGATTTTAGAAGCTGTACACTAACATAAAGGCATGAGAATGAAGATGAGAGAAATTTTGCATAGAGCTAAAAGGATATAATCAATCAGCAGAGACCTTCCTCTTCCAAAAAAAAAAAAACCCACACTTCCAATATTCCAACATAAAGTTGTCATTCAAAGAAAGTATGCAATGCATGGTAACTAAAATGTCTAGTAATTAATAAAGATTGACTACTTGCAAGCTACTCTAAACTACACGTCTATTTGCTAGTTAAGCACATTCCTTTATACCTGCACACCTTCCTTCAGCTTTCAGGATACTGTCAGGGACACACCTCGTGTTGTAGGGTGCTTTCCCTGAGATCACAAGAACGATATATTTGTTTAAGTTCAAATAAATTGCTACCTAGAAGCGGTAATTTCGTCTCTTTGCAACCTGCTTCATTTTGAAAGTTCTGCCAAGATATGTTCACGTTGGACACGAAAAACTACCTTATAAGGCTATAAAAGGCTCAAAGCAGGAAGCGGCTTTGACAAAACTAAGGAAGTTGCAGCGCGCTTGCTCACTAGGTGACTTTTTTAAGGCAAGGGAAGTAACACATGACATTTTCTCTCTCGAATTAAAATGAGATTTGGTACACCGGCTTAAAACACACGCACACACACCGCAATAGGGGATGGAAATTAAATGTCCGCGGAGTGCAGCCGAAAAGAATAGGTGGGTGATCCAATAAATGGAAGCATCAGTCTTAGGTTCCCATTTTCAGAGCCCGACTCTTCCCTTTCCCCACCCACACCCGGGGCAGTGTTGTCACGGCAAATCTTGCAAAACCTACACCAGCTTCTCCTTCTCCCCGCGCTCGCAGGGTCCCCACGGAGGGAGGGCGTGCGGCAGGGAAGGGGCGCGGAGGGAAGGGACGCCAGGTGGGCCGCGCGAGCCCCGGGAGGCGGCGTCCCCACCCCTCCCGCGGCGGCGGGGCTGCCCACCGGCGTGGGGGGAAGGGCGGGTGGGGTCGCGCGGAGGGAGAGGCAGCTCTCGGGGTTCACGGCCGTCCCTCCTCCCCCGCCGCACACCCCGCGCCCCCGTGCCGGGAGGGCGAAGCGAACAACGAGGGAGGCGCTGGCCGCCGGCCCCACCCCTTGCCAGTCGGGCCGCCGCACCATTCATCTCCGGGCCTCTTCCCTCCCCCGCCATTTTCCGGCCTCCGCCTCAGTTTCCCCTGCCCGTCCCGGACGGCAACCCGCCCTGCTAGATTTACCCCGTGCCACAGTCCACCACACAGGCCGGCAGCCGTCCCGCCATCTTCCTCCGCGCCTGCTGCCGCCGCCGTCTGCGCCGCGCTGGTTGGGGCCGAGGATGGGCGGCAGGAGGCCGGCGCTATCTGACCATCCACGGCGCGGCCGCCCTCGCTCTGCGGGGAAGCCGAGGCGGCAGCCAGAAAGCGAGCGGGCTGGGTCCGCGGCGACCGCTTCCGCAACGCCGGCAGGCAGGCAGGCGGGCGGGCCGGTAGTCCCCGCCCTGGCCCCGCTGCGGCCTCCTCCCCCTCTCTTCTGCCCTCCCCCTCACGCCGGCCCCCACCCTACAACTTCTTCCCCGCACGCCGCCTTTCCACGGGAAGCCAAGATGGCCGCCGGTGCCGACGCCCCGGCCTGGCCAGGCCCGGGCCGCCAGCGCTCCCCCTTCCGGCTCCGAGCGGGCGGGGCGAGAGAGCATGCGCAGTGAGGTGCGAGCGCAGGCCGGGGCTCCTGTCCGGATGTCAGCGCGATCCACTACGGGTTTTCCAGGAAGGAGAGGCGGGGAAGTCAAGCCCGGGCTTCCAGTTGTGCTTCTGGAGCTCCTGGGGGATCGAGGCTTCAGCCTTGAGGCTTTCAATTTGCTTCTGGGCTTGGTATGGAAGCAGCGGAGAGCCCCTCGCAGCTGTGAATATCGTCCCCAAGGCCTGGAGGAAAAGGATCTAATTTAGAACGTTTAGAGAGAGCAGCAGGCAGCCGTTCTTGACACTTGGGTGGCAGGGAGCCAGGTGGGAACGTGGGTGAGCAGCTAGATGAAGGAGGCGTGCCCCGTGGGTCCCCAGCCTTTGTTCTGAGCTTTTATTCATTACAAGATTTTTAGGCTGTAGCGTCCTCCAAGGGAAGGCTAGTGCCCAGGAAAAAAAAGAAACGGCAAGCCTCCTAGGAATTATATCCTAAATAATATACACAGTACACATTTATTCAGGCTTTTGGATGATTGTCTACAGAAACTTGCCTGTGGAATATAGTGAGAGTGAAAATAATGAGGATATGGGGGTGGGGTTGGGAGGGGTATTTGCATATGTATGTGATGTATCTGTCAGACTGGGAGGCCTAAAGCAGTAGTTTCCCAACTTTGATGTGCATCAGAATTTATTACCTGGAAGATTTGTTAAAGCAAACTTGAGCCTCATCCTCTGAGTTTCCTGATGAGTTATTCTGAAATGGAACCTGGGAATTCACATTTCTAACAAGTTCCTGGCATCCAACTTTATTAACCTAGGAGGTTACTAGCTTCTATCTGCTGGCATTCTGGGTTTGCTTAATTGAGACTGTCGTTAAAATATCTTTGAAAAGACTGTCTAAATATGGTATTGTGCTGACCTAAAGAATATGGGTTTTTCACTCATTTGATACACATTTGTTCACACACTTTATGGCAGAAGCTGTGCTGACCTAGAATATTCCCAGGGTGCAGAATAGATATGGCCTTGATTGTTACAGTTTACAAATTATTGGAGCAACAATTTGTTACAAGCAATAGAAGAATGCAGAAGACTATGAGAAATCAGGTTAGAAATGGGAATGGGAATATGGGATGGGGGTGGAAGGTAGGAAAATTTTCTCTGGCCAAGTGTCATTTAAGCTAAGGCCTCAAGATGGCAAGAGGAAGGGCTGGGGGGAGGGGGAACAGAACCCCCAGAAAGAAAAAAAATAGCATATCAAAACCTACAAGGAAGTATGTTTGACATCATGGGAAAGAAGATCCAAAAGGTTAAAGTGAAGAGAGCCAAGGAAGATGCACTAAAAAGTGAAGCCAGTGAAACAGGGAAGATTCAAACAAGTCTGGAATTTTAGACTGCTGTATCCTAAAAGCAACTTGAAACCTTCGAAAGTATCCAGGCAAGAAAACGTTATTGCTGTTATGTTGAGAATGAATCCAACAAAATCTACAGTGAATTATATATTGTGTACTGAAATTGAAGGATAGAAGTAAGTCCAGCACAAATACAATCTTACATGTAGAAGACACTAAGGGAGCACCCTCATCAATCAATGCCCTATATATACCCACAATGATTCACACTGAATAATTCTAAGGAAGAGCTTTTCTGAGAAGTTGTCCTCAGGGAAGTCAAACAAATGATTCTTCTTTCAGATGCATTATTTTTATTTTTTCCCCTGCATCTACATGGGAATTCTCACTTCCACTATGAAGTAGTTAAGATCCTCTAGGGAAGCATGATAACTGGCTCTGGTAGAAAAGATAGTTATGGCTTAATGTAAGTAGAATAAATGGTTGTTTTCATCAGTTACATGTAATTAAATCAGGAATGATGTATCTGCTAAGAGTCCCAAGAACATAGGTTAGTGCCTTTAGCAGAGCAAGTCATTCAAGGAAGCTGATAGCTCTGAACCTGGTTGCTCATTCTCTGGCATTGAAAAAATTTTAGGAAAGGGGCACAGCAAGTATCAGAACTTGATCAAGTCTAGGTTGGTAATAGTATGCTTAAAATGAGGCACAAGGTGCCCTCTTCACAGTACATATACTAAAACTGGAACATTACAGAGATTAGCATGACCCCTGTGCAAGGATAACACAAAAATTTGTGAAGTGTTCCATATTTTTAAAACATTTTTAAAATAATGAAGCATGAGGAGGGTACAGCAATGTGGAGAGCCCACATTGCACTGGAAGGTAGATTCAGACCACTGTTGTTTTGTTAGTAGGTCTAGTATTGCCAGGATCTTTATTTTTTTCCCAAGAATAATTAGACATCAATATTCTTATCTTCATTAATTACTATGGTTAGAAAGAAGGCATGCACCAAAGTTCTTGTGTTGAAACTTAACTTCCCAATATAGTAGTGTTGAGTGGTGAGATCTCTAAAGAAGTGATTAGGCCATTCGTTCTCTGCTGTCACAAATGAACTAATGCTGTCATCTCAGGAATGAGCTTTTTATAAAAGGATGAATTTGACCCATTTCCTGCTGTCCCACAAGCCATGCTTTCCACCATACTATAGCACAGCAAGAGAGCCCACACCAAATGCCAGTCCCTCAGTCTGGGGTTTCTTAGCTTTCATGAGTGATGAATGGTTTTGTATTTTTTATTTATTAGTCTCTGGTGGACTAAGACAGTAAATAATTCTCCTTTTTTTTTCTTTCCAAGTCTTCTATGTAACCTGAGGGTTGCCATTCTATAACTTTTACTTTTGAGGCTAAATTTGGTTCAACTTGAGTTGCCTTCAAAGTACTATCAAAGACCTGAGGAAATCTATCATAATCTCTTTCACATAGTGAAGCCTGTCCTGTGTTTGCAAAGACAAACTTAGGGAAACATTTGGAGGCTTCCCAGCTTGGTGGAAATGCCATTTGTGCCTATGCCTCATAATCGTGCAACCACACACTTCACTTGCTTAAGATCCCTTTTGCGTCCTGTTTGCTGCATACCAAATTGGTAGCCTCTGTGCTTCCATGGTGGCCCATTCTCCCTCAGTTTCTCAGAGCCTTCAGCTACTTATCTGGCCAAAGATTGCTGACCACCTTGTTTGCATATACACCCCTCCTGCTCATTATCCTCCAAGGCAGAAGCTGAGTGTGTCTAGAGGTAGAAGGCCTCTTAGACATGATCTTGAAAACTACTGTGGGAAAATTAGGTTTGTTCAACTATTCTACATTTATTACTTCCTAATAGCTCCCCAATTTCCTTTTTAGCTCAGATCAATTAGATGCTTGATTCTTGTTAATTTCCCAGCCTTTCAGGTATTTGTGTTTGTAGTATCTTTCCAATAAGTCCAATTGGGCTTCTGTTAACCATAGCCACTTCCCATCACTTAAACTTAGGAACTCTAAATGATGCAGGATCTCAGAGCGATTAAATGATTTTTATTTATTTTTGTTTGGTGTGTGTGTGTGTGTGTGTGTGTGTGTGTGTGTGTGTGTGTGTGAATACATAGATGCTGTCTCTGAGCTTTTGTGCCAAGGCTAGTGCTTTATCACTTGTCACACCGCCACTTCTGGCTTTTTTTGGTAGCTAACTGGAGATAAGAATCTCCAGGGCTTCCTTGCTCAGCTGGCTTCAAACCATGATCCTCACATCTCTGCCTCCTGAGTAGCTAAGGTTACAGACATGAGCCACCACCACCCAGCAAGATTAAATGATTTTTAAAGCAACTAAAAACAACAGAGTTCAAACCAAAACCCACTTCTGACCCCTTTTCAAGGCTCATTAGTTTAATGCCACAACCACTGTTTCATTTTGACAAATATTGGTTTGCTCATTACTATAAGATTTCCTAGGTTATTCGTATGCTTTAGCCAATTTAGAAAATGTCTTTGTATCTTTAAAGGTGCCCCCATCACATATAATTTGTTCTTCATTATTTTAAAAAATGAAGATATTATTACTTAACAAAGAGAAAAGTGGATATTACTACAAGAATGACTATCTGCAGATTAGTAGAGCACCAAACCCCCAGAGAGCACTGACTAAGAGCAAATGTGTAGCTGGCCAAGATGCTTCGCAGTGTGGTGAAGGAGGGGCCCTCAATTCTGGCCTCTTCCTTCTCAAATCTTGTGATCTTAAACAACCAAGTCAGTATATAGAGAAACATTAATTCTAGAATTCAGAGACATTAATATGAACTCCTTTATACTCTCTTTATCCCTAAGAGCAATAGGACTACTTACCTTTACTTTTCTTTTTTTTTTTCCTTTGGCAATACTCAGGTTAGAGTTCAGGACCTTGCTCGTGGAGGATTGCCTAACTCAAACTGTTTAAAACTTGAATTTTTTAAAAGTAGAAATTACGAAATAATTTTTATGGGAAGATCCAGAAGAATATTACCTAAGTGTAGAATAATGACTTTTTTAACTAATTGCTTAAACATACAGACTTAAACATCCAAAATATGTCCTCCTCTTTCAGATGTTATCTGAGATTCTTTGTGCTTATTCTTTCACTTCTACATCATAAAAAATATATTTGAGCAGCTCCTTCAGGCTTGCCTTTCCTGCATTGCTTTAAATGTATCCACTTGTGGCAACTTGTGAACCTGGGTAGATTTGACTTTTGGAACTGGCCAAAATAATTTCTTTTGGGCCAAGTACAATTGATCAGTCAAAACAATGGCCATGTTTTTAATCAAAAGCTTTGTGTGACTGTCTTAATATTTATCTTCACATATGACTTATAAATTTCCACTATAGTTTAACCTGAAGTTCAGTGGGAACATTCCTAGATTCTGTAGACTAAACATATTTCCCAAAGTTCATCTGTGTAAATCCTAGCCTCCAAAGTGATAGTGATAAAAGAGGGCTTTTGGTTTTGCCCACGAATGAAATTAGTGTCCTTGTAAAATAGATCCCAGAAAACTTCCTAGCCCTTTTCATCATGTGAGCATGCCTGCAATTGGTCTTTGGATTATTTAGTAATCAATGTACTTGGTTATAGTAGCTCAGAGTAAGATGCTAGAATAAACATACTAGAATAAAAACACTTATTGTTTAATTTTTGCTTAGATTTGTTATGGAGTGATAATTTCTATAAAATGTTGGAAATAGCTGAGATTTGGGAGCATGAAGCCCTAGTCTTCTCATTGTGAGCAAGAATGAGTATTTTAAAATACTCAAAATAACCCCAGTTCTCTGGGGACTGAGGCAGGAGTATCTTGAATTTGAGGCTACTCTGTGCTACATAGTGAGGCTCTGTCTCAAACTAAATAAGCAAAATAAGACTCAATTTGAAAGAAAGACACCTGCACATGCATGTGCACACACATGCACACACACTCCTATTCCACACAAAAACAAATTCTAGATGAATTGTAAATCTCCAATATGAAATGAAAATCCATGCTTCTCATAGTGGACTCCATGCTGTGGTGCGTACAGCCTCTTCATCTTGTCTTCTGTTCTGTACTGATGCAATACCACATCAGTTTCTTGTTTTTGTTCACAAATATTGAGACTTTTCCTGCTTCACAGTCTCCTTGAGCTCCTCCTAACACACACCCCAGTCATCACTTACGCTTATATCATCTAACGTCAGAGAAGCTTTTACTGAACACCCAGTTTAAGATGCTCTGCCTCATTCTCTCCTTAGTCGCCCTATCTTAATTCTCTAGGGCAAATGTCTTCTCTTTTTATTTGTTTACTATCTATCTCATTCAGCTAGAAAATATACCTACCACAAAGTAAAGGGATCTTGGCATATAGCAAATGCTCAGTAAATATTTGTTGGATGAATGAAGCAACTAACAAAAAAAGACACAAACATATTAAGAGAAACTTAGGGAAATATTTGTATAAACTCAAAGTGGAAAAGAATTTCTTAAGTACAAGAAGAAATCTGTAGTCCTTAATTGAAATATTTGGTAACATGAACAATTAAATTTTTGATTGTTCAATTTTTAAATTGTAGATTAGAAGACAGTATTTTGATAAGTATGTGAGAAATTAGATAAGCCAAGCATTGCTGAAAGTGTGAATTGTGAATTCTTACATTCTCCTGGAAATTACTTAACAGTATTCATAAAACTCTAAAATTCAGGACTAGGGACATAGCTCAAGTGGTAGAGCAATTTTTCTAACATGTGCAAAGCCCTGCATTCAATACCTAATACCAAAAAACAACAAAAATTTAAAACGTAAAAATAAACATCAGATTTAGGTGTCCCATTTTGGTGAACCCTAAAGAAATGAAAGGACTAATAAATACAAAAATGATTTTGATCAGAAGCAGTTCTTTAAAAATCAGAATATTTAAAAATATATCCTCTTCAAAGTGCAACTATGGTCAGGTAACTCTCAGGTGCTTATTTTTATATCAAAAGAAACAAGGCCAGTTCTTGAGGAACATCGAGTCATCTCTTCCAGATGCCTATAATAACCTAGAGAAACTGGAATCTAGACAAATAGTTATGCTTCTTACATTGTTCCCAGACAAAACCCGGTATTTCTCAAATCTCCTGTACAGCTGACTGAATGAGTAAGTTATGGTGAAGGAGATATAAGTTGTAGTTGAATGAAACTTACAGAAAGGATCTGCAAAGCAGACAGACTTGGTCTTCCATCTTGCCGCCCGCTTGGAAGTACAGATAAAATGAGTAGAGATTCTCAGCTACTATGGATGATTCAACTGACCTTAAGACTAGAAGCCTGTCCCTCATGACCCTGGAGTGCCACATTAGTCTTGGACTACCCACTTCCTGATTTATTGTATGTGAGAAAAAAATTACTGTGATATAGCACCGTTAGTTAGAGGCAACTGAATCTAATCCCAATTGATAATACACAATATGTTAAGTGCAAAGACTTCCAAATACTCATCAGAGTGTCGAGGTACATGCCTGTAATACCAGCACAATGAAAGCTAAGTCAAGTGGGTTTCAAGTTTGAAGTCAGCCTGGGATACCTTGTAAGATTCTGTATCAAAATGTAAAGAAAACTTCTAAAGTATAAAATTTCCCAAATCACAAATTTAAATTATTACAATTTCAAGTAGTGAAATCCTAGAAACCAAAATCCTAAAACCTGCAAATTGCTATTGGGAAGAAAAAGGGTGGGGGTTGCTAAGAGGATAGAAAGAAGAATTCTGGGGAAAGGATTAGTTCATTTTCAGGTAGTTGCAGGAATCCTGCTAAGCAATAAGAACACTCAGAAAATCCGGCAAAGCATTATTTTGGATATGTCTGTGAGGACATTTCCCCAGGGATGAATGTATGAGATTAAATAGGTAAGGATGTGATCTGCTGTCAGTACAGGTAGGCACCATTTAGGATAGGAGAGAAAAAATAAGCAAGGTAAGTTAGTTTGTTTCTTGGAACTGGGATAGGGTTTCTTCCTCTGCTTTGCATGTCAAATATCCAGGCTCAAAAGCTCTGGCCTCAGTAACTTATACCAATGGCCTCCTTGTCCTTAGGCTTTCAACTTCCAACTGATAGTTACACCACCAGTGTTGAGCTTTTGATTTGAAGTGTTCCCCCAAAGACCTGGATTGAAAGCTTGGTCCTGGATTGAAAATTGCTGACAGGACTTCTAAGAGGTCAGCACACTGTGAATTGAAACCTTGGACCAAAATAAATCCTCCCTTAAGCTGGTTGTCACAGATACCTTGTCACAGAAAGGAAAAAGCTTAAGATAATCAAACAGAACACAGGTTCTGAAGCTTTTGGACTTGAAGTAAGTCATGCTTTCAGGATCTTGGCTATTTGGGCAATTATATAGGCAGTGGTAAACTATTATAGCTTTCGATCTATCTTATCAAAAGACAGGTAATCTTTCAAGATATTTCTGGCGGCCATAGATATTAAACTGGGTGCACAGGCCACAGTGACACATTTTTCTTTCTGGTCTTATATTTTATAAACATGATTCACTATGGCTAACTGTCAAATCTGTGTGACAATTGTTGGTATTCCTGAGTATGTATGTTTGAAAAAGATGGACTTCTCTTATGTAAAGTGACCTAGAAAGTGTTCTGTCACGTTTCTGAAATGAAAGCATTTTGTATCTGAAACAAATGTATTTTGAAGAAGTTTTAATTTTTCACAGTTATTTGTTTGTGTGTGTGCATGTGTGTGTTTACTGGTTTGGAAGTTTGAACTCTCAGCCTGGGGACTATCTTTGAGCATTTTTGCTTAAGGCTAGTAAGTGCGCATAGCTTCACTTCCTCTTTTTTTTTTTTTTTAGATAAGAGTCTTCTGAACTTCTCTCCTGGGGCAGATTTCAGAAGGCTGAGATTTTGTCTCCAGTTAACCAGCAAAAATGCTGCAATTAGAGGTATAGCCCAACTGGTAAAGCACCATCTGTGATTTTAAAAAAATCCAAGTATGACCTAGAGGTCCTGAGTTTGAGACAGCACTGGCACAAAATAAAAAGAATTTCGACTAGGGATTCTGATCATTTGATATTTCAACATTAAGGATAATAGCATTTGGGGGTTGTACCGATTAAAGCTCAAGCTCGTTGAATGGAAAGCTTATGCAGCATCAACAATATTATGAACACAGGCATGTGAATGGAAATCATTCCTGTTTTTCATGTTATATTTCCGTAATGTTCATCAAGCAAACCATTTTTCCAACTATACCTAGACTGTAGACTACCAGTCTGTGAGGTTGATTTGCAGTATGTGGTAATATTTGGGGAAATGTACCAAAAAGAATGGAGGACAGGAGAAAACAAAAGGAAGGAAGACTGGGGCTGGGAATATGGCCTAGTGGCAAAAGTGCTTGCCTCAAAAGGAAGGAAGAGTAGAGATGATATGGGAGATTGTATACCAAACCATGCACTTGAATGAGGCTGGAGGAAAAGATTAACTTGTCATTATAACTCTATTGTCTTTCTTATTAAAGTGCTTATATGTTGATTTCATAACTTAAAAAAAGTCTAATGAGGTAGGGAAAAATTGCTGAGAATATATGCAGACTGAAAAATATCAAGGCAAATACTACAGCATAAACATCACACACTTTGAGGATAATTCAGTATGATCAGACTCAATTTGTTTCAGGAGTTGGCCATCAATAAGCATTAGGACCTAAAACTAGGAAATACCACTTAAGAGGGAAAAATTAACAGTAAGTTGCAATAACTTTCTCCTGTTGCACATGAACTGAAAATGACATATAAAGAACTTTCATACTAACTTTGCCAGTTTAAACAAAAAAAATGTTCCAGGCAATGATATCTTGATTATTTTTTAAATAGAAAAATGGTTAAATATGTTATTAATTCCTCAGGACTATCATATGGCCCACTGTACACATTTCATTTAGTATAATTCATTATGTTATTCTTTTTTTTTTTTTTTTTTTTTTTTTTGCCAGTCCTGGGCCTTGGACTCAGGGCCTGAGCACTGTCCCTGTCTTCTTCCTGCTCAAGGCTAGCACTCTGCCACCTGAGCCACAGCGACCCTTCTGGCCATTTTCCATATATGTGGTGCTGGGGAATTGAACTGAGAGCTTCATGTATAGGAGGCAAGCACTCTTGCCACTAGGCCATATTCCCAGCCCATCATCATATTATTCTTAAAATTCTAGTTCTAAGCTGTGTGTGGTGGCTCAAGCCTGTCATCCTAGCTAGTTGGGGGCTGAGATTGGGGGATCATGATTTGAGGCCAGTTCAGGCATAAAAAGACTATCTCAACCAATAGCTGGGCACTGTAGTGTACATCTGTTATCCCCACGGACATAGGGAAGTGCCAATACAAGTACAAGTACAGACATAAAAGAAACTTTACTTTAAAAATAAGCAAGACTATAACACCTCCCAAAGCTAACAAACCAATTACCAAATGGGCAAAGTTGCTAAGGAGAGACTGCTCAGAAGAAGAAATAAGAATGTAAAAAAAATCCCCACACAAAACCCCAAAAACTGCATGAGGAAGTGCACATCATCCCTGGCCATAAAGGAAATGCAAATCAAAGCAATTCTGAGATTCCATCTTATCCCAGTTAAATTGGCCAACAATTGAATTGGAACAACAATAAATGTTGGGGGAGGCAGAACTTTATTGCTCCATTGGTGGGAATTTAATCTAGTATGACCACTCTGGACAGCAGTCCAGAGGTTCCTCAACAAACTAAACATGGAGCTTCCCTACAACTCAGCCATACCACTTCTGGGCATCTTCCCAGAACATCACAAGCCAGGATACCTTAAAGAAACTTGCTCATCCATGTTCATTGTTGTACTACTCACAATAGCCAAACTGTGGCAACAGCCTAGATGCCCTACAATAGACGAGTGAATAAAAAAAAAAAATGTGGTGCCTATATACAATGGAATTTTACACAGCCATTAGAATAATGTTATGTCATTTTTAAGGAAATGGATGGACCTTGATAAAATCATGTTAACTTAGGTAAGCCAAGCTGAGAACGAGAAATGGCGCATGTTTCCTCGCATATGCGAAAGCTAGATTTAAAATAGTGGGACATAATAAATGATAGAGGACTCTAGGTATTCAAACATAGTGAGGATACTCAGGAGAGGAACAGAAAGACACAATGCCTATGTGCATCTGATCATACAAAATAATATTTATCAAAATCAACTCCAAGAATGAAAACAAAAGTTTTTTTTTTCTTTTTTTGTTTTTTCTTGCCAGTCCTGGGGCTTGAACTCAGGGCCTGAGCACTATCCCTGGCTTCTTTTCACTCGAGGCTAGCACTCTACCTGTGAGCCACAGCACCACTTCCAGCTTTTTCTCTTTATGTGGTACTGAGGAATTGAACCCAGGGTTTCCTGCAAACTAACTAGGCAAGCATTCTACCACTAAGCCATATTCCCAGCCCCAAGTTTTTTGGTTTTTTTTTTTTTTGTTGCAGTTTTTCTTGTCTTTTCTTTTTGTTCTGTTTGTTCATTAATATGTCTTTGGAGGTGAAAGGGGAGGCACAGAAATGGAGGGACAAAGGGTGAATAAATGCAGTAATGGTGCTCACTGGACACCACATTGAAAATAAGCTATACAACCTGGCGGGGGGGATGGGAGGGAAAAGCTGGGAGAGAGGGAGGGAAGGGGTGACATTGTCCAAAAAGAATTGTACTCTTTACCTGACTTGTGTAACTGTAACCCATCTGCACATCACCATTATAATAACGATTTTTTTTTAAAAAGCAAGACCAGGTGCAAGTGGCTCATGCCTATGATCTTAGCTACTAAGGAATCTGAGATCTTAGGATCATAGGTCAAAGCAGCCTAGGCAGGAAGGTCCATGACACTCTTACTTCCAATAAACTACTAAAAAACCTGGTAGTGAAGATGTGACTCGAGTGATAGCTAGCCTTTATCAAAAGCAGGTTTGGAACAACATCTAGGCCCTGAGTTCAAGCTCCATAGCTAGCGCAAAAAAGAAAAAAGTGCTGAGACAAAAAAAAGGAGTAGAGGAATGGCTCAAATTGTAGAGTATCTGCCTTTGTAAGCACAAGGCCCTCTGTTTAATTCCCAGATATATGTGTGAATGTGATATGTGTGTATGTGCATGCTTTTGTATGTATATATACACACATACATATACACACACATTTAGAATACCCCATATATTTATATCCATTGTCTTTTTCTGCTCCTTAGGAATGCTGTTCTCTTCAAAATACACATTTGAAAGTTGTTTACACTTCTCCTCTCAGTCTAAAACTGCACAGTTGATTCAAATCTGGAGAGAAGGAACTAGATGTGAGCACATTTTTTTTACTGACATGTCTATTTTAATCTTTTGGTAAATTTGACAACATGTGGCAGTTCTAGCATTTCTGGCACAAGTATGCCAATTACAGAAAAAGCAAATAATCTGATGAATTAATTATTTGGCTGCTTTGAATTTATCCAAAATGAAATACTCCTGCCTTTTCCCCCAGCTCAAACCCTGATGAGCTACCTGTGACAGTACTGCATTTGTGCCCGCAAAATGATGATCCTTAAACAGCAATCAGATACTTTAAAATGTATCAATTAGATATTCTAGAATATTTTACATTATAATACTTCAATAGCTCTCTAGCCTAGCAAATAAGGAAATAAGTACAGAGAAATTAAGTGATTTATTATCATTAGTGAAATACTATGAAAACTAGTGAAGTACTTCTTACATGTCTCCATTATATTATTATTACTATATTATGCTATTAGAAAATACTAAATTCAGTTGCTCTGGTACTGGGATAGCTAGTTATCTACATGCAATAAAAGAAAGTCCTGAAACTAGACCCATCTCTCTCAACTGTCCAAAAATACAGTAAAAAACAAATCAGCACAGCTGGGCTCATAGGGCCCAGTAGGTTGAGGTCCAAGAATCACAGTTCAAAACCAGCCCAGGCAGGAAAGTCTGCGAGACTCCTATCTCCAATTAATCACATAAAAACTCAGAAGTAGAGCTGTGGCTCAAGTGGTAGAGTGCTAGCCTTGAGCATAAGGAGACCAGGAACAGTGCCCACACCTAAAGTTCAAGCCTCAGAATCCAGAAAAAAATCAGTAATTTTAACATAAGACTTAAAACTCTGCCATTATTGTACAAAACGTCTTGAAGATATTGGCATAGGCAATGACTGTCTGAATAGACCTTCAGTTGCCCACAAGAATTGATAAATGGTATTTCATCAACAAAAAAGACTTCTGCCATCAAAAGAAATGATTACCAGAATGAAGACATAATCTGCAGAATAGAGAAAACCTTTGCCATCTCTTCACCAAAAAAAGATTAATATCGAGAATATACAAAATACCAAAAGAACAAACAATCCAGTCAATGAGATGGCAAGTAACTTAATCAAAGAGTTCTAAACACATAAAGAAATGTTCAGCATCCTCAACTTTGAAGGAAATGCAAGTCAAAACTACATTGAGACTCTATCTTACTCCAGTCAGAAAAGCCACCATCAAAAGCCACCATTATGGGAAGCATGGCTTCCCATAAAGAAGCCATGAGTGAAAGAAAAAATTCCTCCTTTGAGTTGTTCTCTCAAATATTTTGGTCACAGTGACACAAAAGTAACTAGTACACAAACCTTGTTAGGAAGAAACAGAAATTAAGTTTTCTTTGGACTGGCTGGAACTCAGAGACGTATAAATTCCAGTGATACATTATACCTACTTAGAGGGAAAGGCTGGAAAGTACCAGAAATTGTCTCTTTCTTCATATTGATTGCCACTGTGTCATGGCTTTATTTTCTAGCAACTTTACTCCTGCAGCAGTAACAATGGTTTAGATTCTAACAGTTTATCAACCTAGGGTACAGGAGTACATCTCATGCTCACAACAAAGATCTGAGGATAGACTCTCATTAGTTGCCTTCTGTCATGTGTTGTTCCTGCACACAACTCTGTGTTGTTAGGTGACAAAACTTGGGATACATGCTTCATGCCTACCACTACTCCTGCCAAAAAGAACCACATGGATAGGAGAAAGGAGAGGTTTTGAAGGAAAAATAAGTGTTTGTTACCTAAAGAAAAATAGGGACTAAAAGACACGCAAAAACAAGTCTATTAAAACTACCATATACAGGGTCTAGGAATCTGGTTTAGTGGTAGAGTACTTGCCTAGCATGCATGAGGCTGTGGGTTTGATTCTTCAGTACTGTATAAACAAACCAAAGAAATGAAATCACCAAAAACAGAATGTTTTCTGGTCTTCTTTACAATTATTTTTTAAAATTCCTTTTACATTTGTAAAACAGAGTAAACTACTACATTTATGAAACAGGGTAAACTGTGCAACTGTTGACTTATAGTTTTGTGTTTGTGGGGGTGGATATATTTTCTTTAAAAGAAGACAATATTAAAGAAGAGGATAATATAAACATAAGAAAAAGTACACTGAATAAAATGATTGGCTTTGAAAAAGTTAACTTACAGTTTATGTATATTTATATGCATATTTATATTATTGGCCCATAAATGAACATGGAAGCAAGTAAGAAATTAAAACATTGAACATCTGCCAAATTACTGCACTAATTTAAATATTTAATGAATCTATCAGTCCTGCACTGGGAAAAGCAATAATTATATTTTTGCATCAGCATTTGTATATTTTGGTTTCTGTATCATCTTACTTGCTGATACGCTTGTACTAGCTACATTATTTTGTAGAAGACCATTTTCGTAGAATGGAGGAACAGCCTCACACACAGCCCTGCTTTGTCATACTATAACTAACACTCTGTTCATTCATCTTTCCATTTGTTCATTCATTTCCTTACATTGCATGATAACTATGGATCAGCAACAAGGGTGAACATCAAGATTAAAAAGAGGAATAATTTTCACTCCCAAACTTTGAAAAAATAAAAATGCAGTAGGGAAATTGACAAATAAAAGCAGGTGAGAAGAGAGTTACATGAGACTTTAAAAGAATGACAGCTCAGCTGAGAGCCAAGGAAAGGCTTCAAAGAAGGTGTAGGGAATGCTATCCAGTATAGAAAAGGAAGTGAACGGAAATTCTGGAGAGAATAACACATAGAGTGACACAGAGGCTTTGAATGCTGTTAATGAAAGAAATTATGACTCTGACTATGATATAGGGTGTGTACAGGAAAAGAGTCTTGTGAAAGACTCTGTATACTATGTTTGAACGTAACACTGTGGTTTTAAAACCTTAGTTCTCCAATTTGAACCAAGATGCTAATAAAAAAGATATCTGGAAAACTCATTTAAAAACAATAACTCTTGCTAGTGGCTCACATCTATAATCCTAGCTACTCAGGAGGATGAGACCTGAAGATTCTGGTTTAAGGTAAGCCTAGGCAGAAAAGTCTGTGGGACTCTGCTTTCCAATTAACCCCCCAAAACTGGGGGTGTGACTCAAGTGGTACAGAGCCAGATATGAGAAAAAATGCTGAGGGACAGCACACAGGCCCCAAGTTCAAGACCCAGTACCAGCACAACAAAATAAAAACTAAGATAAACAACAACAACAACAACCAAGCTGCTCAAACCCCACTTCTGGAAGAAGGAATTTGAAGAAATTTCTCTGGTGGTTCTGGAGCAAATCGTTGTTAAGAACCACTGTATGGGGGCTGGGAATATGGCCTAGTGGCAAGAGTGCTTGACTTGTATACATGTAAGCCCTGGGTTCGATTCCCCAGCACCACATATATAGAAAATGGCCAGAAGGGGCGCTGTGGTTCAAGTGGCAGAGTGCTAGCCTTGAGCAAAGAGAAGCCAGGGACAGTGCTCAGGCCCTGAGTCCAAGGCCAAGGACTGGCAAAAAAAAAAAAAAAAAAAAGAACCACTGTATGTAGGCTGTGTACCCATCATATGGTACTGGGAAAAAAGAATAACATACTTTGGAAAGAACTCTGTCTTTGAAAAGATATATGAGATATCTCTTATCAAAGCAGGAAGTGAGGTCACCTCAGTAGAAGAGTATTGTGATATTAGAAGTGGTGAGAACCAGGGAAGGTGAGCGATTGGAAGGGGGGGGGGTGAAAATGTTCAAAGGGATGACATTGACCAAGACACATTGCTTTCATAAACTACTTTGTGTAATGACAACTCCTTTGTATAACCACTTAAAGATAATTTTAAAAATGGTTAGAATTTCCTGTAGCTGAGGCATTAGGGAAGGAGCAAATATTTAGTAACATTTCTGAGAAATATAATGCATCAGCTTAGAAAGTCTTTTTGATGTGGGAAGTGAAACAAAGGGTTCTAGTTTGTAAAGGGTACACTTGAACTGGGAGTGAGCAGTAACATGGAGGCATGGCTTTGTGTAGAACAGTGAGTTGTTAGCTCAAGGTGGGGGTCTGAGGTGGAGATTACTAAGCACCAGAGGCCAAGGCTTGAGGTTGGGTTAGTCCAGACACAAGGGCTCAGTTCTGGGAAATTTAGGGCTTACAATCTGCTGAGCATCCCTTTGCCTGGGGACACTTCCTCTTGTGCTCATGGTAGCTTCCTGCCAGTAGTCCTCACTTATAGCCCTCTAGCTAGTTAGGTTAGGTTTGCTCTTTGGCTTGTGTAACTTCCTGAAACCAAGACTATGTTTCATCTGTGGCTTTTCAGAACCTAGCCTGCAGCCTGCATGTATATGATATTCACTAACCATTTCTAGGTGAATGATTTTGATTAATTACCTAGATAATTACAAATAGAGCAGCCTCATTATATCTCAATGGTCTTTGGCCTTGTTTTGGAGTGATAATTATATAAATTGGTACTTATGTAATGCTACGTGATTGCATTATTACT
Source organism: Perognathus longimembris pacificus (assembly GCF_023159225.1). Taxonomy (NCBI): domain Eukaryota; kingdom Metazoa; phylum Chordata; class Mammalia; order Rodentia; family Heteromyidae; genus Perognathus; species Perognathus longimembris. The sequence continues at coordinate 86,973,513 of NC_063164.1, read as the reverse complement.
TTCCAAAATGCATACTCCTGTGATAAAATAAAGAGTAGGCAAGATGCATTTCTTTCCTCCAAGGATTAAGTATTCCAAGATGCCTGTGTAATTAGTAAAAATAGATGTGTTCCACAAATATTAATTTAGATTTTTACCAAAAAGCATTTGATTGCTAAATTATTTTTAAAGCTTTCAATTAAATTAATTAGACAAGGAATAATTTCAACTGTTATTCAAATAGGCTTGTATGAATTCAGAGAGATTATTTTATGTATATTTGTGTTTGTCCTGGGACTTGAACTCAAGGCCTGGGTGCTATCTCTGAATTTTTTTTCCAAGACCACTACCTTACCACTGAAACCACACCTCTACTGGAGTTTGGTAGTTAACTGGAGATAAGAGTCCCATGGACTATCCTGCACAGGCTGGCTTCGAACTGCCATCCTCCTATCTCAGCCTGAGTAGCTAGGATTACAGTCCAGAGATCATTTAAAAATAGGGCTATGATTAGTCCTAAAATATCTAGCTATCTTTTTTGGTTCTATTACTCAGGATCCATGGAGTGAGTAAAAGAGGTTTTACTTAAGCCATGAAGTAGTCACTACTGTGAATGATAGACAATGCAAGGAAGAAAATGTAAGGGGCATTTGTAAATTAGTCACTTTTACATCTCTGCTTTCATTTTGTTCATAGATTAGATGATTGTCTCTTCATTTAATCTACATTATCCTTGCAGATAAGTGACCTCTGAGTACTATGCAGGCACATCCTCTTTATAGAGATTTCAAGTCACAGAAAAGTCAAATTCTGTAACTTCCCTTTATAATCTCGTGAGAAAGACAATGGAAAATCAGCAAGAAAATAAATCAACTTTTCCAAAATAGCATTTCTAGTCAGGCACCAAACACATAGGAAGCTGAAATTAGCAGGATTGATGTTCCAGTACTGGCTGGGAAAGTCCACAAGATTTCTCAATGGAAGAAGCTATGTGTAGAGGTACTTGTCTATCACCCCAACTATGGTAAGAGGAACAATATAAATTGTAATAGAGCTATATGCCGGTGCAAGAAGTGAAGACCTATCTCAAAAACAATCAGCATAGAAAGGACTAGAGGGCTACTCAGTGGTAACATACCTATTTAACAAGCATGAGGCCTTGAGTTCAAAATCCCAGTACTGTCCCCCTACAGTACAATTTCCAAGTAGATATAATTTGAATATAAGCAGGAATAAACTTCAGATAACTAAAAAAAAAAAAAAAAAAGGAAAGGAAAAGAAAATGGAAAACCTGTTGGCCAAAACTAAGAAAAATGTTTTGGGAAATATCATATCTAGATGTTAAACTATTATTTGGAATGAATTTCTACTTATGAGTTATAAATCTTTAAACCTATTGTTGGTTCTTTCTTGCTTCCAAATGTGTGTATTGATCCTCTTTTCACTGATATGGCTTGATTATCCTGAAAAATCTATATTTGTTTCCTCAGATCTACTTACTCTACTTACAATTGATAATGTGCACATACTAGTCCCATATATTGGCCCTACTGCTGCTTATAATCCTTCTATATGTGATGTCCATCATGTCTTACTCGCCTTGCTCAACTCCTAGTTTAATTTTCTCTGACCTGCTTTGACCTTTGCCACTCTGAACCTACGATAACATTCTGCACTAGCCTCAATGAGCTTCCTGTTTGCCTTCTAGCTCCCGGATCTATCCATGCCTTGCCCTTCTTGTGCAAAATCTACGCAGAGCCAGTTGATTCATACTACCTCCATTTCCTAAAGTCATTTACTAATGCTCAAAAGGAATTAGGACAATGAAAGATAAAAAGAAAAAAATAAAACTAGGAGCACTAGTAAAATAAGAGCAAAATATATGTAACCCCTTCCCCTCACTTGATTCTCTCTCTCTCTCTCTCTCTCTCTCTCTCTCTCTCTCTCTCTCTCACACACACACACACACACACACACACACACTTGGATCAGGAAGTGTCTCCATAATGGCTTTTATCTCTATGGAATTGTCATTTTTCTAGCCACACGCAATGGCTCTAGGGATCTAGTAACCCATATTCAATGTGGATTTCTCCAGTCCTAGAGATGGATGCTAAAGGGTTCCTACCACTTACAGAACCCCCATCTTCTTCAGTCTGACTTTCTTGCTCTTCCAACACCTCTGTGACTTATTCCTTTGTAAAGTGTCCTCAACTGACCTACCTGTCAACTCTCTAACTTCTTCAGGACCTCATCACAGATACTGAGGTGAGAATACCTGACAGGTCACTAGGCAAAGAGCAAAATAATGATCATAATCACACAAGAACTTATGTAGGTATTTCATGTAAGTCTTGCAAGGCTCATATTCAGAAATGTTCTGAGGAGCTATAAAATAACCAATACATTATTGAAAATAGCACAAAGGAGACAGAGTCATTTATAATTTTAAGATGTATTTATTTAATTCTTATCTTTATTTTCTAACAATCTCCTCTCAATAGACTCATGGGGAATGGAGCAGAGTATATGAAAAGTAGTGCCCACACTGATACCAAAAATAGTTCCAAGTGGAATTGTGGCATAAAGAAAAAAGTATATAATCATCACCACAGCAGGTAACAAATTGCATTCAGCACTGCAGGTCCACTGTGGGCTTCTGTTGCTCTACCACCAGAAACTTGCTTTCTGCCTTCCCTTTACCTTCCATAACACAGAACCTTTTAAGAAGTCAAAGAACGAAACAAATCACATTCTAAGTTAGGCTTCGTACATGGAAGCATGCAAGATCGTTGCCAGTATCCTAGATGTCTTAGAAGTGACCATCCTTTGAAAACTGTTTTGAAAAATAAAACATTTGTGCTAAGTGAAAAGTTCCATGAGCTTGGGCAAAATTCAGTTCATCATGTCTAGTGTGTCATCAGATCCTTTTCTGGTTTTGTTGAATGGAAGACAACTAGTAGCCACAAGGAAGGGCTGCTTTTATTCTTTAATTACATGTTAGTTTGCTTGGAATTCTATGACAAAATGTCATAAATTGAATGACTTAAATAATGGAAATTTATTGTTTTATTGTTTGAAGGTCTAGAACATGGAAATCAAGCTCTAGGGGGAGTTCTTTCTGAGGCTGTGAAGAGAAATGTCCTTGATTAGCTCTGTCAATATTCTATCTCCAAATAAAGGAGAAGAAGGAGAAGGAGAACCTCTGATATAAATTTATTGTTCTGTATGGTAGGAGCCAGATATTTTAAATTCAGGATACATATGGCTATCTGGTTCAAAGGGCTTACATGCTTGAATATATTTTTATAAATCATATACTTATAAATATAATGTATATATATAGGTGTATTTCTATTTGTACTTATTAAGCAGTTAGTAAGTATCAAAAGCAGTTCAGTATATTTCTTTTTTTTTTATTCTTAGGGAAGTATTAGAAGAATCATGCGAGGGGCTGGGAATATGGTCTAGTGGTAGAGTGCTTGCCTCTTATACATGAAGCCCTGGGTTTGATTCCTCAGCACCAGATATATAGAAAAAAGCGGAAGTGACGCTGTGGTTCAACTGGTAGAGTGCTAGCCTTGAGCAAAAAAAAAAAAAAAAAAAGAAGCCAAGGACAGTGCTTAAGCCCTGAGTTCAAGCCCCAGGACTGACAAAATAAAATAAAAAAGAAGAAGAACTATGTGAAATAAGTCAATATTCAACCATTTCTGCCTACAAAAACATACCTGGTTCTTATGGTAATCCTAATATTAACATCCACATTTAAGAACAAGGATCCCCATGTCTGACAGATACATGTAGTTGGCAAAACAGACTACCTAAACCCAGATCTTTTGGTTCCACCAAGTAGAGGGTGTAAATTTCAGACCATAAGGTGAATGCATGACTCTCATTTCCAACGTTGGCCTAAATGCCACCACTAGGAGAAACAACATCAATGAAGTGAAGATTTTTTTTCCCCTCATCACTTCTCACCCACTCCCATTCCTGACATGTCTGGGAGGTTCTGGCCTAGGTGTTCCTTCTTTTTCTGTTCTGTGTGGGCTACAATGGGGGTTCTGTCTTGTCCCTGCTGTTACCTTGGACATGAATCTCTGCAACTCCCAAGAAGAATGACATACTGTCATTCAAGAAGAATGACATACTGTAGGTTTTGATATTGTCAAATTTGAATCAGAACCATTTAACTACATTAGCCTTAGGAAGTAGAAAAGTCTGCCTCTGACCACAAATCTGAAGACTCTTCAAAGAATTGACTTTGGAATTGTGAACACTAGTTTGCTGAGCACACCAATGCATCTCTGGAGAGGTGGTCCTGACAATGGAGAGGCTGAGGCTGGATGATCATGAGTTCAAGGCAACTTGGGCTATATATTAAGAGAGAGGGAGAGAAAGACATTACAAAAGCTTTATTTTTGGCCTAAGAAAAGCAATAGACTCTTAAATACTTCTCTGCATTTGATTTTGAAGTCTTTTGATATGCCAAAAAGTCAGGAATACTTCTGTGCTCTTTTGTTCCTTCTTGAGAAAATACAGACAAAATTACTAGCCACTGGAGTAGAAGGATGATGAAAGGAGAGAAAAAAAAAAGAGAACAGATGGGAGAAAAGGAAATCAGTGATCAGTATTTAAAATACTGTCTGCTCTTGTTCTTAACACAACTTCTCAGTTGTCAAATTTGAGGATATCTCCTTAAGACTGACAGACTTTATTTGGAGAATCCAACTCTTAGTCAATAGAAACAAGCTAATCTGTATGGTATATTAATGTGTACAAGTTGAAGTCAGAGCTTATGTATATTCTTAAAAATACGAGGAAACATTTGAGGTGGATGAAACCTAAATTATTTTTTCCACCAAGAATTTAATAACAACCTGGCCTTGTTGGATAGCGTAACTCATCATGACTCTGTGGCTCTCTTACTTCAGCTAAACAATTAAAATTGTTTGTTTTGAGTTTCTGGGTTTTTGTTGTATCTTTTTGTTTTGAGACAGGGTTTCACTGTATCTCAACTGGTCTCAAACTTATGACCCTCCTGTCTCAGCCTCCTGAGTGCTAAGATGATATAGGTGAGTGTCTATCACACCTACCTGTAACAACAGTTCTTTTACACACAGATGCAGTACTGGGATTTGATTTAACCAAGTCTTTTGAATGTCAGAACTCCATTAAGATGGCACAGCAGCCTGGTGCTATGGCATTCCCATAGTTCCAGTGACTTGAGATGCTTAGGCAAAAACTTTACTTAAGTCTAGGAGTTTGAATCCAATGTGGGCACGGTAGTAAGACTGTGTCTCAAAAAAGAAAAGAAAATGGCATGGCAGATCATGGACAGTCACACAAACTGTATTTCCATGCTATATTTAAATTGCAAAGGAGAGGAAGAAGTCGGGGGAAGCATGTAATTATAGGTATTTTAAGCTCTTTAGAGGGAGAAACAGCAAAATATTCTATACTTGAAATTACAGTGGGAGCGAGAAGTTCTAAGGTGGTAGGGGCTGGGAATGAGGGATGCATGAAAGATATTGATGAGATACTTATTTTGACTTCTGCTTTTTGTTTATTTATTTATTCATTATTATTAAGTAGTTGTCCAGAGGGGTTACAATTTCATACCTCAGGTTATGAGTGCAAATACTTCTTGGTCAATGTCACTCCTTCCATTGTTCTTCCTCATTTTCTCCATCCTGTCAAGTCATATAGTTTATTTTTTACATAATGTACACTGAATATAATGACTGCATTTGCTCACTTTTCTACCTTCCATTTGAGTTTTCTTCCTTTGCCCTCTCCCCCAGAACATTTCCTACTTTTTAGTGCCTACATTAATAAACAGTCCATTAGTTGTTTAGGGGAGCTATATCTTTGGACTTCTTTCCTAAGAATACCATCCTTTAGTTAATTTGTTTTTGTGTAAATGCATTTGAGCCCAGTATATGTTATCATGCCTATGTCTATTTTAGATCTAGCTTCCACATATGAGAGAAAAACATGTGCCATTATCTCACTGAGCCTGACTTATTTCACTTAGCATGATTTTTTTTCTAGGTCCATCTATTTCCTTGCAAATGACATAATACTATTTTTTCTAATGAATGAATAAAATTTCACTGTATATGTGTCCCACATTCTCTTGATCCATGCACCTGTTATAAGGCATCTGGGATGTTCTTATAACTTGGCTATTGTGAATAATGTAGTAATAAACATGGATGTGCAAGTATCTTTACTGTATATACTGACTAGTAATGCTCTGAGTAGATGACCAAGTGTGGTATTGCTGTATCATAGGGTAGTTCTATGTTTCATTTTTTGAGGAATCTCCAAACTGCTTTCCAGTGTTTTACTGTTTAAATTCTGCATCCTAGCCAATTACTGGGGTGAGATAGAACCTCAATGTTGTTTTGATTTACATTTCTTTTATGGTGAAGGATGTTTATTAGCCATTCTTACTTATTCTGAAAAGAGTCCATTTAACTACTTTGCTCATTTTTTGATTGGGTTATTAATTGTTAAGGACAGTTAGTTTCATAAGCTCCTTGTATATTTTGCATATTTGCCTTTTGTTGGATACATAGCTAGCAAAGATCTCTCAGGCTGTGGGCTGTCTTTAAAGAAGATTGGATGCTTTGAAGAATCAGAGAAACCACAATGAAAAAAAGGGATAAATAAATTAGCATTTCTCCTAAGGAGCACAATGAGAGATATCATGCAGGAGTGAGAAAGGGGAGAAAGAATGAGTGATTGGGAAAGTTTTGTCAGAGTACAAAGAAGTAAGAAGGAATAAAAGTAAATGAAATAAAATTAAAAAATACAATAGGAGAAGAGACATACAAATGGAGGGAGGAAGGGTGGGCAATTGCAGTCATATTCAATGTACATTATGTAAAATTGAACCACATAACTTGCAGGTATGGATAGAATGAGGGAAAATGACGGAAGAGGTGACAGTTAACAAGATACATAACCTGACTTGTGAAATTGAAACCCCTTGTACAACTACTTAAAAAACAAATATAAAAAATAAAGCAAAGAATTAAAATATTTCCTTAGTTCATTATCTAGGCATGCTATTACTATTTAATTTAGTTTATATAGCTTTATTTTTTATTATTTTATATTTATTTATTTTTTCAAATTTTTATTATCAAACTGATGTACAGAGAGGTTACAGTTTCATACATTAAGCATTGAATACATTTCTTTACTGTTTGTTACCTTGTCCCTCATACCACTCTCCCTCCTCCCCCTTTCCCTTTCCCACCCCCTGAGGTGTTCAGTTCACTCTCACCAAACAGTTGTTTACATAGCTTTAACATGCACTTCATATTTTTCTAAAAATATCCTAAAGCATGCAACTCAACCTTCAAGGAGAGGTTCATAGTTACTTGCTTGTCTAGTCCCAGAAATTTTCTTCGCTAGGAGGCTAATTTTGTTCTCCACCTGCCAAACTGAGAATATAAACATGGATTGTTTCTTCCACAGGAACAATTAAAACTATTACAGTTCTTAAAGGAAGAGGCAAAAAGCTCAAGTACTTCCAGTAAGAACTTTTTACACTGATAATCCCTCCCAGCTGCATTGCACTTCCTACTTCTAAAGTACTTTCAGATGCACGACCACACTAGAATTTCAGTGAGAGCTAGCATTAAAGAAACATCCTTAATCGTATGGTTTTATAGGCTGCTCTTTCCACTTTCAAAACCAATGAAATGTGCAATATGGCTAATTAGTTCTTTCTAACCTCAGTATTCACAACCTTTCACATATTTCTGGTGATTTTTTTTTTTCTTTTTCTTTCATCCAAATAAGAGCATTTGTGCTCTTACCAGCCTGTTACTTCTGCTCTCCATGGGTAATGCGGGTTAACAGGCATGAACCATTATACATGCTTCTTTTTATCAACCTTTAAAAAATGTTGTATAAAAAAGAATAAAGTACCTAGGGATCAACTTAACCAAGGACGTGACGGACCTATTTAATGAAAACTATAAAAATCTAATAAGGGAAATCAAAGAAGACACAAGGAGATGAAAAGACCTCCCATGGTCATGGGTAGGCAGAATCAATACAGTGAAAATGGCCATATTGCCCAAATTGTTATACAAATTCAATGCAATCCCCATCAAGATCCCAGCTACATTCTTCACTGAAATAGAGAAAGCAACCCATAAATTCATATGGAACAGCAAAAAACCTAGAATAGCCAAAGCAATTCTAGGCAAAAAAAGCAGTGCAGGAGATATCACAATACCAGACTTCAAGCTGTACTACAAGGCCATCATAATAAAAACAGCATGGTATTGGTATAAAAACAGATCGGAAGACCAATGGATTAGAATTGAAGATCCAGAAACAAAACTGTACTCTTAAAGCCAGCTGATATTTGACAAAGGAGCTAAAGACATACAATGGAATAAACAGAACCTCTTCAACTACTGGTGCTGGGAGAACTGGGCAGCCATATGCAGAAAACTCAAAGTAAACCCAAGCCTATCACCAAGCAACAAGATCAACTCAAAATGGATCAAGGACCTCAATATCAGACCTGAATCCTTGAAACTACTGAAGGACAGAGTAGGAAAGATGCTAGAACTTATAGGCACAGGAAGGAACTACCTGAATATAGTCCCAGGGGCACAACAAATAGGGGAAGAGACTCGACAAATGGGACTACTACAAACTAAAAAGTTTCTGCACAGCTAAGGACATAGCCACCAAACTAGAAAGACAGCCAACCATATGGGAAAGGATCTTTACCAGCACAGCAACAGACAAAGGCCTAATATCTGTCATCTACAGAGAACTCAAAAAATTAAGCCCCTTCAAGCCCAATAAACCTATTAGGAAATGGGCAAATGAGCTAAAGAGAGACTTCACAAGAGAAGATATAAAAATGGCAAAGAAACACATGAGGAAATGTTTAACATCCCCGGTAGTAAAGGAAATGCAAATAAAAACAACCCTGAGATACCACCTCACTCCAGTTAGAATGGCCTATACCCTGAACTCAGGCAACAACAAATGCTGCAGGGGTTGCGGGGAAAGAGGAACCCTTCTCTGTTGTTGGTGGGAGTGCAAATTAGTACAACCACTTTGGAGAACAGTATGGAGGTTTCTCAAAAAGCTCAATATAGACCTACCCTATGACCCAGCCATACCACTCCTAGGCATCTATCCTAAAAGCAAACCCCAAGATATCAAAAAGAAATTTGTACTTCCATGTTTATCGCGGCACAATTCACAATAGCCAAAATATGGAAACAACCCAGATGCCCCTCCACAGACGAATGGATCCAAAAAATAAGGTACTTATACACAATGGAATACTACATAGCGATTAGGAATGGTGAAATATTGTTATTCGCAGGGAAATGGTCAGAACTCGAACAAATAATGTTGAGTGAGACAAGCCTAGAACACAGAAAACAAAGGACCATGATCTCCCTGATATATGACTGTTAACAAAGAGAGATGGAGAGACAGTAGAGACCAAGTCTGTGAAACCAAAAACTGCTTGTCAAATAGTATTCCCCACAGGATTGGGGCAGCAACCCAACAGTATGTAACTAAAACCAAACAATTACTCAACATATAAAGGTCAAAAATTGACCTCTCAGGGGAATAAAATAGCTCAAAAGCTATGTATGTACATTCATATATGACTACTGTCGACATACGGTCTGATATCGACATTACATTTAAAGCCCTAGGCGAACTTTCTTGGGCGTGGCCACGTGGCTACTGTATATGTTCTTGATACATTGTATATTGTATATATGTCTACCTGACCTAGAGAAGGGTAGAAAAACAGGGCGTAAGATATCACAAGAAATATACACACTGCCCTACTATGTAACTGTACCCTTTTTGCACAACACCTTGTCAAAAAATTTGTGTTCAATTAATAAATAAATTAAAAAAATGTTGTATGTTTTGGCAACACTGGGATCTGAACTCAGCCCCATGTTTTCAAGGTAGTGCTCTACAACTGAACCATATCTCCAGCCCTTTTTACACTGGTTATTTTTGAGACAGGGTCTCACTTTGGGCCCAGGTGCATGCGTAGGTCAGAATCCTCCTATTTACTTTTCTCAAAATAGCTGGATGACAGCTACAACAACCAGTTTCTTTCAATGAAGATGAAGTCTCATAGACTTTTCTGCTAGGGTGGCCTGGAACAGCAATTGTCCTTATCTTTGTATTTGAAGTAGCTAGGATTGCAGGCATCAGCCACCAGTACCTAGGTCAATTAGTTTTAAAGCCAGACTAGACTTGGCTTTGAACTGTGGATGTGCCATTTGACACTTGTGTGGTATGCTGAATAAATGATGGTCCCTTCATATATCGAATTTCTGAGTACTGCAGTGTCTCTGCAGTAGGCACTGAGTGAGTGTCCATACCTCACAGAAGAGGATTGATGGAAAGAGAAGTCACCCTTGAAAAAGGAGATACTGGCTATGACCTCCTAGATAGAAGTATAGATGGAAACCTCTTGAACCCTATACTATTAAAACCCAAGTACTACTAAAGATCTGACAAGCTACCAAGCCAAAATTGATGACCCTCAAGTTAAGGACACAGTCTCCAGCTGGCTAGGTCATAAGGTACCTGCATACCATGATGGCTTCACACAGGCACAGCATACTACCAATGGGCCCTAGAATGAAGTAACAACAAATCTAGTCTTCATGAGCCACTCAACACCACTCATTTACATTGCCTATATGACACAGCTTGAGAACTTTGGCTTTAAAACCCATTATATTCCCAAAATGACATTGATCAAGATGCACTGTACTCATAAATTGTCATGCTGAATTGAAACCCCTTTGTACAACTACTTACAGATAAAACCCAATCAAAGAACAAACTCCTACCTCCTTCCTCTTCTCCTCCCAAATCTCACCTACTTGGAAGTAAAATTTTACAACTTAGTATCAATTTCAGTCTCTAATTGTGTGTGTGTGTGTGTGTGTGTGTGTGTAACTGGGGTTTGGACTCAGTGCCTTATGTTTGATAAGTGATCTACCACTTTGGGCCATGCTGCAGCTCTTCCAGTAGGCTTCATTTTTTACTTTAACAGCACATGGGAAAAATTCATATTGTAGCCTTGACAAAACACACATGGTAGTTCTTCTTCTGTAAGAAAAAAAAATGAGAGCCCCTGTGTACAAGTCAAGACAGCCATTGATGCTCTGCATGAAGGAGAGCAAAAGCTGCTAGAATGACTTCCAAAGGTAGAAAAAAAAATTGTTTCAACAGAATTGTTACAACAGAGGTCTGTGGCTGACTGTGGTTTACTTTAAACAAAGCTGAGCTCTGTATATCCATTAGCCAAATACTTTCTTGGATACCAGAGACATGAAGGTAAGTAGAACATGGTCCTTATTATAAGGACTTTAAAACCTGAGGAAAGGATAGATGAAACATCATGCTAGTGGTTAATGCTAAAAAGGACCCAAGATAGAAAGTACTGTCCTTTCTTTTTTTCCTCTATGGCATAAGATATGATGCTTCACATAGGCAGATACAGATGCTAATTTAGATCTTTGAGTTGCTTCCAGTCTGCATCTATTATACCACAAATGAAATACATTATAATTATACAGTATATTTATAAACCACATATAAATATAAAATGTATAAATTATAAGTAAATATATTGGTGGCGTTTACTTAGATCTCCTATTTGTCCTAATTCTTCTGTGTTTGCTTAGTGTTCTTTTCAATGCATACATAAATGTGTTTTATAAATATTGATTCACGTTTGTGCATGTATATATGCATATATATGTGTACATATACGTGTGTGTACACACATATTAAATACTGTACTTTCTTTTGACCTGTGCTCCTGCTTCACTAGTGTAGGTCAACACACTTACACATTATGGACATAAATGGTGGTTTCTTCTGCAAAAGTTACAATGTAGACCATCATGCATTGTGTAGTATAGTAACTCACTGTGTTGTGACATTTTGATTAATGATGGATTATATATGGTGGTTGCTACCTCATATATTCTAGAAGTGTATGGGATATGTCATCTAGATCTGTGTAACTATGTTCCTTGCTATCTATTTGCCTAATGGCAAGATTATCTGAAAACACATTTGTGAGAGTAGACTTCTATTGTTAAGTGATACATGTACACACACACACACACACACACACACACACACTTTTTCCTTAATGTCAATATTTCTTTTCTTTCTTCTCTAAGGTTTCCATTCTTATTTCACTCTCTATGTTCTTCTTCATGCTTGCCTTTATTGGTTACTTTATTGTTGCTTTGGTTTGCTTTTGTTTTTGTTTGGTTTTGCTTTACTGAGATAGCCTTGCTATATAGCCCAGGCTGGTCTACAACTCATGATCCTCTGGCCTCAGCTTCTGAGTGCTATGCTTACAGGTTTGCGACACTATACCTGGCTCTTGTTTGTCTTATAGTTTGTCAGCATCAACTAGCTTGAGAGCCAGTAATATGCATGTGGACCTCTGGGAATGAAAGTGCAGGATAGGCCCAACGTCGAGCCTCTGTTCCTATTTTCAAAACTCTTTGTGATTCAGCAACTTGCAAATACATTTACACTTTGGAAAGTGCTGTTGTCTTTACTCAGAGGAGATGATCTCTGCTCCACTTTGCTCTCTTGCTAGCCCTTAGGAGCACTCTCTCTTAATAGGAGATTTGCTGGAGCTATCTATCTATTTCAATTTTCCCTCTGTTGGCTGTCTCCAAGTTACACTGGTTCATGGGGAAAAGGATTAATTTTGCTCACCTTTTACCAGAAAGAATCTCAGTGTCACCTGAGAAAGCCTCCCTGGCTCAGCTAAAGACTATTTTCCGTGTTGTTACAGTAATCCCTCTCCCCAGCTTCTGAAAGTAAGTAGCAGAAATTCACCTATTTGTCATTCCAGAGCCATTTTTGGGTAGCAGAACAACTCTGGTGGAAACTTACATCACATCCCTTTTATCAGCAGGCCACAAAAACACTTTGCAAAGTATAATGCATTATATAAAGAGGGTATTATTGTACTTGTATTTGGAAACAGCTACCCATTAAAGAATATGTCTTCCTGTGTACATCATAGCCATCCCCTATTCCTGCTCCACCATTTAAAGGAATGACTTTGGGCTAATTGTCTTCCTTTACCTTGGAGTCATTAAAAGAATAGCACATGACTACAGTGGGGAACAAAGGAGATAGATCTAGATATGTATACAGATAGATATGTATAGAGATACAGATACAGACACAGACAAAGATACAGACATATGGGCCAGACATGTTGGCCCATACTTGTAATCCCAGCACTTGAGAAGTAAGGCAGAAGGATGCCAAGCTGAAAGGCAGCCTGGGTACATACATAGCAAGACTCTGTTTCAAAAAGAAAACTTCAAATTTGAGATCTGAGATGATCATTAATTAATCCTGTGTATATATTACCACCTCTGGTTTCCGTCATTTGGAAATACTTTCAAATTTACACATTGAGGCTAAAACATACAATTAATTTACAATAAACAAGACCCAATGCTTTCAAATTAACTGGCTTCTAAAACTAACTTCCAAATTTCCCCAGTTTATCTTTTTTCTTTTAGAAAATATTATATAATAATTTTCTTTAGCATCCCTTTCCTCATTGTTTTGAGAATACTCACTATACTCACAGCAGCATGATTTCTAACAGTATGGTATAATGTCAAACTTAATACCAAGAATGATAAAGGAAATTGTGTCAACAAAAATGTTACTTTTATTCATGTCATGACAAATTGTATATCATATTGGAATTAAAACTAGATAAACAGGCAGACACCAGTTTCTCCCTTTTGTAATTCTAGCTACACAGGAATGATGTGATCTGGAGGATAGAGGTTCAAAGCTAGCCTGAGCTTTGAATGGAGATTTCTAAAATACCCAGGAAAATACTAGCATGAAGGCATGGCTCAGCTGGTAGATTTCTTTATAAATCACACATAATCCCTGTACTCTGAAGTAATTTTTTATTTTTCTCATTCTTCCCAATTATACCTCCCTCAAATACACACATGTACACCCAAACAAATGCAGAGCATAGTACAATGCGTATGTAATTTTGTTTTTTTTCTTTTGTTGACTATGCTAGGGCTTGTTTGCTCACTTAGCTGAGTAAAATTTTAGTCTACTTAGTGATAAAGAAAAATACAGGCCTTGGAGTTCTATCTTCATGCCATTGAGTTTTTCTCTGCTCTTGGTTTCTTGCCTCTGTGCTCCTTTGTGACTTTCACCCTGGCTTTTAAAGTGTGTGCTCAAGTGCTTCCATGCTTGAAACTGTACTTCTGTTATCGATTTCAGCCATAAATCCTGCAGAAGGTAAAGCAGAGTCAGCATTCAAATGCAGTCCCTAATTTCCTTGTGTTTTAATTTTCTCAAGTGTCTTTTGTAGTGACTAGCCTTGGGTCTCTCTCATCCATGTTCTCCTTCCTATTATCCCTAAATTTCTTTGCACAGATCTCCTGGTCTAAAATCCACCTCTATGCAAAATTAAAATAAATTCAGGACCTGTGCTCTCACTCAGCTTCTTTGCTCATGGCTGGAGCTCTACCACTTGAGCCAGCCTCCAGCCCAGCTTTTTTGTGTTGAGTCTTCTGGATTTTTCTACCCAGGCTGACTCCAAACTGTGATCCTCAGATCACAACCTCCTGAGTAGACAGGATTACTGGCATGAGCCACCAGTACCCAGCTGAAAGAGATATTTTGATGTCATGGTAAAAAAAAAAATATGACAAGAAAGAGAATAAGTCAGTAATTCATGGCCTATCCATGGATGGCATAATATTAAGGTATGAAATAGGAAAAGTAGTAGATATATACTAGTTTACCTTCTTGTCCATGTGGGTGTACTATTTCACAATTTAAAAAATGTATCATTGCTTCTTCTTACTCCATTTTGTTGGTAAGTCTGAAGTTTTTTACATATGTGTTTGAAATATATGTTTGAATTTTGGAAGTAGAAGAGGAGGGGACCTATACAAAGTGGAGGGCTGAGATGGGCACCAGTGGTTCACACTTGTAATCATAGCAACTCAGGAGACTGAGAGCTGGAGAATTTGAAGTCAGCCCTAATAGAAAATTTCCCCATACTTGAAGAACAGAATGACCAGCAAAAGGCAGGGCTGAAGAGTACCAACTTATTAAGTATGAGGTTCTGAGTGCAAATACCCAAATCATTTTTTTAACTGTGAGGTAGGTTAAGATGCATGTTATAGTTAACAGAGCAGGAAACAAAGTTAGAGATATACATAAAAGTTCCGACTGAGCTAAATGAGTTATTGAAGGTCCTAATAGAGGAATTAAAAATAATAAGGCATCCACTCAGAGAGAGGAGGGGATGAGTGAACCAAGTTCTCATCATCAGAATAGGAAAGAAGTCTGTGGATCAGATAAAGTCTGTTTGATAAATAAAGTGATGATATGACTGTATTATTTAGAGATAGGGAAGTAGCCACCCAGAAGAGACTTTTTTTTTAATTGTAGCTGTGAAGAAGTTGGAAGTCAGATCTAGTATTTTAAGTGGAAGGCAACAAAGGAGAGACTGAAAGCAAGATGTAGCAGCAAATTATTCTTTCATGATAAACTCTTCAGCATTATTGGGTAATGTCTGTTATTTTGCTTTAGTGTAATAATGTTTCCATATTACTTTGATAATTTTTTCAATAAAAGAGCAGCTCAACAGTAAAGTGTTTTCCTGACATGTATGAGGTCTTTGCCTCAGTACTTAGCGCAAGAAAAAAACTCTGAATGTTTTAATTGGCATATTCTAGAATTTTATTTACTTTTCTTTCTGTCTTTTTTCCTCCTATTTTTGTTTGTTCTTTCCAAATATTTTAGAAATGATCTCTCTAGTCTTAAACTTGAATATGATTTATTATTCATTGATGAGGAGCTTGTCTCTCAAAGTCTGTTAAATAACAAAAAAGAAGGCTTTTAATTAAAATATGCTTATAACTAGTGAACAGAGAAAGAAAGTAGAGTTGAGGATCTGGCAGGGTATGGGGAGCAATTATTGTTGTGCTGCCATTATTTGTTGAGAGGGTAGATGAAAATGTTTTTAGAATTAGACAGTAATGATATTTTATACATCTTTGAGGTATACTGAAATCCACTAAATGATGCACTTAAAGAAATCAACTTTATGTTGAATATAATATCTTACTATAAAAAATGCCCATAGTTTCATATCACTGGAGCATAGTTGTAATCCTAAGGCTTGGGATGCAGGGCCTATACACAGACCCTGGCTTCTTTTTGCTCAAGACTGGCACTCTACCTCTTGAGCTGCAGTGCTACTTCTGGCTTTTTCTGTTTGTGTGGTGCTGAGGAATTGAACCTAGGACTTTATGCATGCTAGGCAAGCACTCCACCCCTGAGACACATTCCCAGCCTTTCTTTTTTTTTAAATGCAAAGCAGTATCTGGCCATTTCACTCATACCTGGCTTCTAAAAATCCCCTTGTAAGAGGATTTATTACTAAGAAGCTCAGAGCTATATGAGGGCAATTTGTTTAGGGAAATCAAGGTTGTCATTTGAACTATATAAATACTTTTCTCAAACATTTATTGAAATAAAAAATATATATGGCACATATTATCCTTCTGACATTAATGATTCTCAGTCACCATGTCTTTCTTTGGAATGAACTTTCCCAAAGTTCTTTTCTGTGAAATTTCAGCAAGAACTAGGATGGTTTTAGTTCATATCACATAATATTCATGACAAGTCCTTTTCCCCTGTTCATTCTGATTCATTACATCAGTGGTTTTATGACCTGGGATAGTTGAATTCCTCTACCCACTCACAAAATGATTCCTTCAAACAAAGTAATCTGATAGTTCAGTTTGGTTTCATGGTTGTGTTCTGACATTTCAGCAGAGCTGTCTCAGATCTCACTTAAGGGGTGAGTTGGGACAAGCAGGGCATCTTTTCTAAATAGGTTTCTCCATCCATAGACAGATGCAAATCATATTAGCCATAACTCAGTCCATTTAGTGCTACAGAATACTACAGACTGGATTATTTATAAAGAACAGAATTTATTTCTCCTAGTTGTTTTTTTAATTAAATTTTATTGATAAGGTGATGTACAGAGAGGGTATAGTTACATAATAAGGTAGTGAGCACATTTCTTGTCATATTTGTTACACCCTCCTTCATTTTTCTTTCCCTTCCCCAGTTCAGATAAACATATATAAAATATCCAGTGTACCAGAATCATATACAGCGACCACAGGGAGTACGTCAAAAGAAATTCACCTAGTACATTAAACATAATGACAACAGTAAAATCCTCTTGTTTCCATCTTGGAGTTCACCTTGCTTAGCCTCATCCTACCTAATCACATATATGTAGCTGTTGAGCTATTGTGATCCTCTGATAGGTCTAACCTAGACTTTTTTATGTTTACTTAGTAACTGCTTGGTTTTAGAGACGTGATGCAAAGTCGCCGACCAAAACATGTAGAAATACCATTTGAAAAGAAGTTTGTTATTTTACAAACACGATCTCTACTGTTCTCCCCTCCCCCTCCAAGTTTTAAAAGCTTGGAAGCCAAAGGTTACAGAGCCAACAGGTTTGGAGTCGGAGGAGGGCCTGGTCTCTTCCAGAAGACCATGGATTTTCATGTTCCAGAGAGAGGAATTTGTTTCTCACTCAACAGGAAAGCCCAAGCAGAGAGAATCCATTCCTGCAAGCCATTACAACAACATGAACTAAGTCATGACATCTCAACACCTTCCAACACCACAGCATTGAGGATGAATCTTCCAACACATGAAGTTGGAGGCGACAAAAAGATTCAAAACAAGTTGCATCCTAGGATTGCTAAAGATAATGGGCCAGATATGCAATGTTAATAATCTACTTCTTGGCAGTAATACATGTTAAAAAAAAGTACTGATCAGTATTGACATTGAGATTCCATACAAAGAATGGTAGATCATTTGTGTGGCATAGCTGGTACATCATGGTTGAAAGAAAGATGGGAGGAAAACTCTTGAGTTAGGTCTAATGGAAACTGAAACTTACTTAAAACTGGAAGCATCCAGAAAGGAGTCAGTGCTGTGAGTCATAGTCTTGCTTCCTTGGCATGTTCAAGGATGTGCTAACTGTGTGACTCAGTATCCTCTCAGCACTGCGCCCCTCCTCCCCATCTGTGCTGCTGCCATTCCAGTTCTACTCAGTAATGTCTCCCCTCTCCCAGGAAAGCCTTTGATCTCAGCTTACCAGTGGCTTCTGCTAGTTCATAACTGCTTAGTCTTCCTTTTGCTAACTCCAAACTTCAAATTAGTCACAGTCAGTTCCACCTCAAGTTTTTAGGACATAATGTCTGCTTGTCTATAATATTCATATTTGAACAGAGGCTCTGTGTTAAATCACCAAACCTATGTAAAAATTAGTAGCCTTAGGGCACAGGTGTGTTCCTGGTTCCTGTCAATTGAGGGAAGAATGGGTACTGTGGGTGAGAAAGAGTGGAAGATGTCATAGGGTGTAGAATACCTCTATCTTCTCAGTAGGATCATGGCTTCACAATTTCCCTCAGAAGGGGCCTGTGTAGTAGTTGATTTGTGTATAAGTTATATCCAGTGTTAAATTATATCCTGTCAACAAGGCTCAGTTGTTTTTGCTTTTTGGTTTGGGCTTTGTTTGTTCAGTGCTAAGACTTGAATTCAGGTCCTCAAGCTTTTTCACTCAAGGCCAAGACTCTTCCAACTGAGCCACATCTCCATTTTCATCTTTCCACTGGCCCTTTGGAGTCTCATGAACTTTTCTGCCTGCCCTGGCTTAGAACCAGGATCCTCAAATCTCAGCCTCCTAAATAGCTAGGATTATAGGTATGAACCAGCACTCTTGGCTGAGTTGCTTAATTTTTATGATTGGTTTTGAAGAGAGGTACTCTAACTTGGACTAATTTATATGAAACAGAAATTTACAAACTCAAGAGGTTCCATGGAAGGATTAAAAAGTAAATTCCCAAGTATAACCCTCAATAACTTCCTTTCTTAAAGTTTTTTTTTTCTTTTCTTCCAAGATCCTTTCTAACCTTGATATGATATGGTACTAGCTAATGAAACAGTCTAGGTTTACATAACAGGGACAAATTTGTGTGGTGTGTCTAGCTAAGACTTCTCAGGGCTTCCTTTAAATTCCTTAAGCCGCTCCTGATTCTTTGTGTTTTATTTCCTTCCATCTCAGGGCCATGTTGTTGTCATTTCTATGTTCTTCTGTCTTCCATAGTTAGAATGATCCATGCTGCTCCTTTCTCATCCTGAACTTTATTTCCCTTCATTGATTTTTCTGGACTCCTCAGCTCCTACTTTTTCCTTGCTTCTTTATCATTGAGTTCACCAAGTTTTCTCCTCCAGTCTCTCAAGAGGAGGATTTCTCTGCAGGAGCAGGTAATCTTGTTTTTCTTTTCTCAATAAAATTTCAAAGGGAAATTGTTTGTACTATTTTTATTCATTTATTAAATTAATAACTAGGCAGTATTGAGGTTTGAACTCTGAGCTTTGCATTTGATATGCAGATTTTCTACCAATGAACCACAGTTGCAACCAGTCTTTTTGCTCTGGTTATTTTTGGAATAGGGCCAAGCTATATGACAATCCTCTTTTATGTGCGTCTTGCCATACCTGGGATGACAAGCATGCACAACCACACTCAGCTTGGGGGGAAGACAGGGGGATGTTATAAACATTCTTGACTTAGGCTGCCTCCACATCTGAGGTAACAAGCATTCTTAAAATGCATCTTCTTGTGTAGTAGTTGATTTGTGTATAAGTTATACCTTGGTTAAATTATATCCAGTCAACAAGGCCCAGTTGTTTTTGCTTTTTGGTTTGGGCTTTGTTTGTTCAGTGCTAGGACTTGAATTCAGGGCCTCAAGCATTTTCACTCAAGGCCAAGACTCCTCCAACTGAGCCAATCTCTTCAGTTGTCCCCAGTATAACCTCTTTTTCACATAGAACTAATCAATTAATGTCCCTATTTTTTAATAAATGGGAAACCAGGTACTGCCAATGAATTTTTTAGCTTGCTATAACAAAATACCATGATCCGGGATGCTTAGGCTACAAAATTCATTTTCTTACAAATCTAGAGGTAAGAGCGCTGGGATGTAGCTCAGTGCCCAAGCGCTTGCCTAGCAAGTGCAACGTCCTGGGTTTGATCCCCAGTACCAAAACAAAATAAAACAAAACAAAACAAAAAACAAATCTAGAGGTAAGAAACTCAGGGTCAATGTATGACAGGGTTGGTTTCTTTTTTAGCCTGATTTTGGTTAGCAGATGTTCAGCTTCTCTGTATGTCCTTATATGACCTCCTCCTCGTTTGTGCCTCTCAAGAGGACATTAGGCATGCAGAATTAAGGTCCACACTAGTGACCTAATTTTACCATAAATGCCTTTTTTAAAAGACCCTAACACCATATATAGCCACATGTAGGACTTCAAAAACCTTGATACTATACTTAGAGCCATAAAGTCAGCCCATAATCTATCTGTCTTTTAAAACTTAGGTCAAAATTGTTCTTCTCTAGGTAGTTTTCTGAATCAAAAAACCACAGTGATTTGGCCCTTCAAAAATATGTGTAAGACTAGGTTTGGTAGCATATGTTCGTAAGCCCAGCTTCTTGGAAAGTAAGGCAGGATGATTCTCATCTGAGGCTAGATCTAGGCAAATGTGTGAGACCACATCTGAAAGATAAACTAAAGCATAAAGGACTGGGCTCTTGGCTCAAGTAGTAGAGCATATGCCAGGCTCCGGTTTCTTTTCAACCTCTGGTACTGCCAAACAACAAAAACTTGTAAAAATTCTGCTTCCCATTTACTGGTAATTAAGTGCATGCTTAGATGTATATACTGTTAATTGTTTGGTCATATTAAATTATTACAACCTATGTCGTTTTATCTCCTAGCAAAGGTGAGGTGAAGATGAACTGCAACTTCCTCTCTGAATCCCCATAATCCCCAGAAGAGCACTTCACATGTAGACTGTAAGTTTGGCAGTTCAATTGATAATCTTCCTTTTAAGATTCTCTTACATTTGACCGTGTGAGCATTTGCCATCAATTGTTTCTGTCAATTCTAGGAATTTAAGTGAAAGGATCTGCTTGGTGAAATTTAAAGACCCCAGTCAGGAAATACCAGAGCAGTGGTGGGAAACTATGTGAAATGGATCCTATGGTTCAGCTCAGGCAGTCAGGGTAACTGATAAATTCAGGAGGAGATCTTTAATAACAAACTGTCAGAGAGAAGTGAGGTGTCAACAGAACTGGCAAGGTCATATGGACATAACACATTCTCATGTTGCAAGTCAAGCTTTTGTTGGTAGAACTGTAAGAAAGCATTGCTGAAGGGGACCAAGGGTAATTTGGGGAAGCTGAAAGAGAAACTTGGCTTCAACACTTATTTATGCAAAGAGATTTTCTCACCGACTGCTTATTTTTGAGAGTTCATCGTTGGTGCCACAAAATAATCTTTTGAGCAAGAGGAACTTATCAGTCACCAAATTTGTTGACTCCCTAATGTTGGGCTGTCTAGCCTCCAGAAAAGTGGGTACTTTCTCTTATCTATAAATTATCCAGCCTGAGCTATTTTGATATAGTAGTCCAATCTGACTAGAAGAATGTCCAAGAACCCTGCTTTCTTGTTCATTCTTAGCCAGGGACTATTTGAGCTATAAGAAGTGACAATGTCTTCTTTCCAAGTAGCTCCTTGAGGGAAGTTTGATTTCTCTTAGATCAGGAGGTACATCTTTTTTTTTGGGGGGGGGGGCAGTCCTGGGGGTTGGACTCAGGGCCTGAGCACTGTCCCTGGCTTCTTTTTTTTTTTTTTTGCTCAAGGCTAGCACTCTGCCACTTGAGCCACAGCGCCACTTCTGGCCATTTTCTGTATATGTGGTGCTGGGGAATCGAACCCGAGGCAAGCACTCTTGCCACTAGGCCATATCCCCAGCCCCAGGAGGTACATCTTTGTAAACATGCAAAATAATCTCTTTTGATAACCCTAACACGAGTGTAATAGTGCATCATTGGCACTGGGGACACCCAACATTTGGGCTTTGGATAATTTGATGAGCATGTGCACCAGAAGGCAGAAATCCTGAAGCCCTCTTAGAATTCTTTTTACAGTAGAGAGGTGCCACTCTTACCCCCATCTTACAGATGTGAGAACTTGAAGCATAGCCTACAACTTGCAAGAGACTTGGGTTGTTGAGGTATTTCATGTTAATGATTCCATCTAATTCTCTTGAAAACAATTTCATCTTTTAGGTAGCTACTATTGAATAAACCAGAACATCTCTGCTTTTTTCTTTCTGAATGAATGAACACTGTGCTATCATTTGTCCATGTATTTTTATTTCCATTTTAAAACAAGACGTCTGTTTTCAAAACAAAGGGTTTGGGAGTTGGGATACAGATCAGTGGCAAGGCTCTTGCCCAGCAAGGGCAGCATCCTGGGTTCAATCCCCAGTACAAACAAACAAACAAATGGTTGAAAACCATTTAGACAGAAAAGGCTTCCAGACAGACAAGCCAAGATTTGCTACCCAACACCACTACTTAACTCAAAGTATCCTTGGATGGGTTGCATAATTCTATGAGTCTTATTTCCCTTATCTATATATAGCAGGAACCCATGCCAGGATAGAAAGTGGTAATGAACTTGAGGCCATTGTTGTGGTCCGAGTCCCTGGCACTTGGTAATCATTCACAAGATGTTTGCTGAACAAGTGATCACCTTATATGGAACTGCCAAGTACAACGCTGGTTCCATTAAAGGAGTTTGTGTTACAGTTCTTGTAAGCTTTATTTTCCTTTTTGCACCATGCTCTAATACTATATGCACATGTACTTTAAATGTCAGAGGAACATACATTGGATAGAGTGTTAAGATTTGGAAAGGGAGAGTTATGAGTTGGTCATAAAGAACTTTATTTCGTCCTGTACATTTTATAGTTTTGCGGAGAAGAATTATTCATGTATTAATTATTCAATGAGAAAAGCTAGAAAAAATTAAAAAGTAAGCTAACAAACTCTCTTACATTACCTTATGAGCAATTATTCACCAGATTATAGATCTATCTTTGATTTTATAATTGTGTCCTCCACCAGCATGTATGTGTCTATAACAACCAATTCCCATCTAATTAATACATTTTTCTTTTAATGGCATGAATGTTCATGGACTGCATAACCCATTTCTGCTAAAGAAATATGTGTATGTCTTATTCACCAGCTGCCTTACCCTCTGTCATCTGAAACCCTTATCTCATCATTTTCAGAATGACTATTATTAGTTTATTGAAGCCTTTTTATCTTTTCTCACTGTGCAAGAGTCTGGTTACCACATCTCTTTTACTAAGTGGTGCATATACAGGAATGTGCTGTGTATACCACTTGGGTGTGGAGTAACCATTTAATTCTTCCTGCTTTAAAACTTCTCTGTTGATAACTATCAGTTGCAAATCCCCTGTTTTTTCATAGGGTACATTGGAAATAACAGCAACAAAAACAGACCACTTATAGTTAATTTCGCTTAGAATCATCTTATGTGATCATATGTACATAGCTATTGAGCTATGGTGCTCCTCTGTTAGGACTATCCTAGACAAGTACTAATTTTTCCAATGAGTGAAACCGTAGAATTTATGTTTCTTTGGGTCTGGCTCACTTCACTTATTATTATTATTTTTTCCAAGTCCTTCCATTTCCTCATGAATGGGGCTAAGTCATTCCTTGTAATTGATGCACAGATTTCCATTGTGTATATGTACTGCATTTTCTTGATCCATTCATCTACTGAGGGACATCTAGGTTGGTTCCATATTTTAGCAATGGCAAATTGTACCAGCACATAGTTGTGCTGGTAGCGTTAGTGTGATCTCGCTTGTAATCCTTTGGGGAAATGCCCCCAAATGGGGTTGCTGAGTCAAAGGGGAGCTCTATATTTTTCTTTTGTCTTTCTTCCCCATGGTTTTACCCATGATGTCACTGTAACTGACTTTAAACCAACTGTACAAATCATGGGAGGGTGTGGAGGGAACCAGAGAGAGGGGAAGGTAGGAGAAAAACAAAGGAGGAGGTAAAATGTTTGATAAGAAATGTACTCATTGCCCTACATATGCAACTGTAACCCTTCTGTACATTACCTTGACAATAAAAAGAAGTTTAAAAAACTCCTCTGTTTTGCCTGTATAGTGGCTTATAATCCTAGCTACTGAGGATACTGTGCTCTAAAGGATGGTGGTTCAAGGTTAGCCAGGCCGGAAAAGTTCACCATTTCCAATATAACCAGCAAAAAGCAGGGCTCAAGTCTTGGCTCAAGAGCTTCAGCTAAGAGAACAAGCCGAGTAAGTGTGAAGCTCTAGTTTCAAACCCTGGTACCATCAAAAAAATAAAAACGAAAATTCCCTGCTAAGCTGATTCTACCCACTGGGTACAGAGTTCACTTGACCTAATAACTCTCTTTGGGCCAGATGTAGCTTTCTCAGCATCTCTATCAAAAGACAAATTCTTCGAGAGTAGAGTGTAAGTCTTCAAATTGTTGATTTCTCTCACCAACATCCCATGCTTCTGCTGGAGGAACAAAACTGGCATTTTGGTCCTATGTTAAAAAAGCTAATGTAGCCTCTACCTTTTGCCTACAATAAATAGAAGTTGTGGCTAAGAAGCAATTTCCCGTATTTGTTACAAATGATTTCCAATTTTGACTGCTACTTTTAAATTTTGACCTCTAAAGATGTTAAAGTTTTACCTCTTTGGCTTAAGTTCTTAAACTTGTACTGAATTCTACTCAGAAACTTTCATTGTTTTCCGTCTATTATTTTGACTCAAGAAACATTGATTGTCCACTCAGACATAGTCACAGAAAATACTTATTCTAAAATTTATTTTCAATAATAAAAAATAATCAGATAAGAATATCTTATTGAAGATACTGTTACAACATTACTTGATTTTCTGCTGTACTAGATTTTGAATGCAAGGCTTTGTACTTGATAGGCAATTGTTTTCCTAATTAAGCCATGTCCTCAGTCCTTTTTGCTTTTAGTTATTTTTTCATGCAGGGCCTCCTGGGCCATTCATGAACCCAGATCCTCCTACCTATGCTCATGTACATAAGATTATAGCAAGTACCAACACACCTTAACTTTGTTCCCATGCTAGCCTCCAACTGCTATCATTCTGATCTCTGCTTCTCAAATAGCTGAGGATATAGCAGGAACCACCATGCCTGGCTCCATTATCTTCTTATCAAGGGTTTTGTCTGAGTTTTTATTTACTTGGTAGGGGTATTTTATTTGTAAAACAATTGGCATTGGAATTAAACTTAGTATTGAACCTTTGATTTTCCCATTACAAAATGTGATCAGGGACTCTTATTCACTTTCTTTAAGCCTCATTTTTTTTGTTATCTAGAGAGCTTGACCACCTGACTGAGTGAGATATTGATGTTAAGAACAAGCTTAGAAAACAAAAGTGGTGAGACCTTCCTCATGCTGTTCCTATAGGTGCCCATGTCTGGGTGTGGATGGATATGCACTATGTGTGTGTTGTCAGTTATTGTCAATATCTATGGTCTTTATTTTATGTTAACCACCTATTCAGCAAATATGTTATGTATTCTCAGAGCTGGATACTTTGAGAAACTCAGAAATACTATATCAAAATTAGCCATAAAAGTGTACCTTGCTAGGCTCCTGTGACTCCCACCTGTAATCCTAGTTACTCTGTAGGCTAATATCTGCGGATAGAGATTCAAAACCAGATGGGATTACAAATCAGTGGTTCTTAGCCAGAACACACCCAAGGATAGTGACTCCAGAGAAGGTACTCTAGGTTAAGCTTGGTTTTGGTGTGTCAACAAATGCTCTGTGCCCTAGCATTATCACTCAAAAACACTGAGAAGGGGGCTGGGGATATGGCCTAGTGGCAAAGAGTGCCTGCCTCATATACATGAGGCCCTGGGTTCGATTCCCCAGCACCACATATACAGAAAATGGCCAGAAGTGGCGCTGTGGCTCAAGTGGCAGAGTGCTAGCCTTGAACAAAAAGAAGCCAGGGACAGTGCTCAGGCCCTGAGTCCAAGCCCCAGGACTGACCAAAAACAAAACAAAACAAAAAAAAAAAAAAAACACACTGAGAAGGAGTAAGTATAGTGTTAGAATGGGAATAGCTCTACATTAAGTCTCTTTTTAAAAGTAGATAAGGGGCTGGGGATATAGCCTAGTGGCAAGAGTGCCTGCCTCGGATACATGAGGCCCTAGGTTCGATTCCCCAGCACCACATATACAGAAAACGGCCAGAAGCGGCGCTGTGGCTCAAGTGGCAGAGTGCTAGCCTTGAGCGGGAAGAAGCCAGGGACAGGTGCTCAGGCCCTGAGTCCAAGGCCCAGGACTGGCCAAAAAAAAAAAAAAAAGTAGATAATCTGCACATTTTCATTCTTTCCCTTCACTGCTAATCAGGAACAAATTATTTGACAGAAGTTGAGAAAAAGGGTTAGAACTGAAGAGTAGAAACCAAAATGTCTACAGGCTGTTAAGTGAGGCTGAATGTGAGAACCCACATTGTGTTGGGAAGCACTTGATATACAAACACACACATGTGCCTGTGTGCTTGCACCCATAAGCCCACCTGCTCAAGCAAATCAGAGAACCAACACAGTTAGATCCTCTAGTGTTTCACCAAAGCAACAAATCTAGAGTATTATAAGAAATCTGGGATTTTCTGTTTATTCAAACAACTTTAACACAGTACAAGACAAATCAAGTGTGTCTACTATTTATAAGACATATATAGTACTT
The DNA here is from genome assembly GCF_023159225.1 of Perognathus longimembris pacificus. Classification (NCBI taxonomy): domain Eukaryota; kingdom Metazoa; phylum Chordata; class Mammalia; order Rodentia; family Heteromyidae; genus Perognathus; species Perognathus longimembris. The sequence goes on along the minus strand of NC_063164.1, from coordinate 86,946,683 downwards.
TCAGTTTGTAACCAAACTTTAAAAAATATTCAAGGTATGTGTGTATGTGTATAAGTACTAATATTAGGGGCTTGAACACCAGGTTTTGTGTTCTCACTTGGCATTTTCCTTCAAGGATGCTATTCTAGTGCTCTACCACTTGAACCACATCTCTACTTTCAGCTATTTGCTTGTTGACTGGAGCTAAGTGTCTTACAGACTTCTCTGCCTAGGCTAGCTTTGAATTTCAATTTGCAGATATTAGCCTCTGGAGTAGTAGCAAGTTATTCTTTAATGGTAGTAGGATTTGAACTCAGTGTCTTTCATCTGTTGGACAGGCATTCCACTGCTGAGCTACAACATACATCCTGTGACTAAACTATTAGAGTCAAGTTTCTTTGACTGTATGAGCTTGCCAGCCAAACTACTTTGAACATGAAATCCAGAATATAATTGATAAATTATATACCTTGTTTCAAAACTTGTGAATTCATATAATGCCTCTTTTCTTTCAGGAAGAAAGTATATGTAAACACATGGGACATCCTCACATGTCCTTGGGACATGGTGGTAGATTTGAGTGACAGCGGTGGATTGTCACAGATGCTTGGCAGCATGGAGATCACATCTTGGCCCTGCAAGCTGTGGGAGTTGAGGGTGGAGGACATAGAGAAGTGAGAGTCACTCATGCTCTTCTGCTCACTTACCCCTGCTCCCAATTCCTCTCTCCAAATCAGCTGCTATAAATATATTATCTTTGCTGTGAAAAGTAGAAAGTCTTCACTTCTCCTTTAAAGAGGCATCTGTTTCAACATGGTGTGGATTTTTAAAAATTAATTTATTCAAAAAATTGTTTGGAGACAAAGTCTTGCTATTTAGCTCATATTGGTCTCTGATCTTCCTGTCTCAACCTCCTGAGTGCTGGCATTGATATGCACCATTATGCTGGGCTCAAAATAATTTTAATAAATAATAGCCACTGTGAGTCAGGCTTCATTTTAGGGACTTAGAGATAACTGTAATCAACAAAACAGGCTAATATGGCTACGCTTTCTGAGATGTTGCATTCTTTCAAAAGAGCCAAGAATTGACTATTAACTAAAGTTAACGTGCAAGTGGTGATAAATTCTGTGAAGCAAATAAATCAGGATTAAGTGAAATGACAAGTAGACAGGATGAAGGGAGGAAGGCACAGAGAGAAGCCAAGAAAAGTCCTCTCTGACATGACACTGAAGCAAACGCCTAGGGGAGAGGCCAACAGGCAGGCTAGTCAGAATGACAAAGCCCCCAGGTACAAATGCACTAGAAGATGAAGAAGTAGTATCAGATCACATGAAGCAAGGCAGGTCCAGCTGAGAAGTCTGGTATTATGGGATGTATTAAAAAGAAATAAAAAGCTCTGAGGATTTTCAATGTGATTTGTTCTCAACTGAACGACTTGGAACAGTGTGCAATCTAGACTGAAAGACAGCATAGGGAGGGCAAGGAGGCAATGGAGAGAATACTATTCCAGTGTGTACAAGAGGTAACAGTTTGCTGACAAGTAAGAATGGAATTGGGCAGCTCCAGTATGGATTTATTTTGGAAGAAGACTCAGTTTAGAGTTTGTTGATGACTCAGTCTGCATACATATAAGTATGTATTTGTAAGTTACCCCTCCCTTCCTTTTTACAAACGAGAGTTTATTGTGCAACAATTTATTTTTTGCATCTTGATTTTGTTTTTCACTTAGTACTAGACAGAGATCTTTGCCTATCAGTCTGGATCAATGACACCAACTACCTTCTTTTCATTTTTTTTTCTGTTGGATTTATTTTTATCTAAGTTAACATACATAGAATTTTTTTTCAGGCAAATTATTCTGTTACTTACTATGAATGCAGCAGACTTATCTTCCCCTTCCCCCACTTACTGTTTTTTCCTTGTAAAAAATTTCAGTTTCATATCTTTTGTCTGAGTGCTTTATGGGTTGCCTCCATTCTCCTAGGTAATATTCTTGCATTCTTGCTTCTTGATTTTCTAGTTTTAGATATGATCTTTGACTTTCCGCTCTGGAGGAGAAATGGAGAAGTAGGACTCAACTTTAAAAAAAAATCATTCCTGCTTCCTCATCTGTAACCACCTTTTTCCAACTAATTTTTCTTCTTTTTCTCTTTTTGATGGTGCTGAGGTTTTTTAACTCAGAACCTTGTGGTTGGCCAGGCAAGCCCTCCTATGCTGAGCCACATCTCTAGCTCTTTTATGTGATGGTTATTTTTGAGATAAGATTTTCCTGGGTATAGACCTGGGGAGGATCTGTCTGCTTAGGCTGGCTTCCTGTCTAGCCAAGATAACCAACACACCACTAGGCCCAGGTCTCAGTTGAAAAGGGGTTTTGAGAACTTTTTTTTTCTGCCTTGAACTGCCTTCCACGCAGCTAGGATTATAGATATGAGCCATTGATACCTAGCTCTTGTAATGGTGTCCAAGGGAGGGGGATCCCCCATCCCTCCAACAGTCCACCACTCACAGACAGTCTCAAGTAAAAAGATGAATTTATTGGGGATGTTCCTAATGGACCAGTCCCAGGTTTCAGAAAAACATATAACACAGAACAGGACAGTGGCACAGAGACTTCCAGAGGATTCCAACAAACCAATTCAGCTCCAATGGAGAGCTGAATTGGGACTCCATGAGGACAACAGACATAAGACTCGAACATGTGGCATGGTGTCCTGGCACCTGAGCTGGCCTGACCCTATTTAGGGGCTGGGTCTCAAGGAGCGCCCAGTTCCAAGTATTTGACAGACAGGTTCAGTAACCTATAGGCCATATGCCCACTCTTGTCTTTTGGGATTCAGGAACTCCCATTACCTGGGGATGGGGCTTCCCTGGGGCTTCCCTTCCTGTAGGAATCCAGGCACCCCATCAAGAATTGGCATGCTGATTCAGGGGGCTTGGGGCGCTGTTGTTTACAGGGAGAGGTAATCTTCCCAGGCCTCTGAGCAGGGGGCCTGGGGAGAGAGTGGAGATGGAGTCAGCTTCTGCCCTCCTTTGCTGGCCAGATCTGACCTCCATATTACACTCTCTACCTTTCCTCTAATGTTGTCACATTATAATTTTGGTTATTCTATTATCTTTATCCATTTAGGGTATGATTTATAAGCAAGGATTATAATTTATAAGCAGGACAAATTTACTGTTATAGTTGTGATGTTTTGGAGTTTAGCAGGGTTGGTGTCTGCTGAGGGCAGTTCCTTGTAGATGGTGCCTTCTGTGTGTCCTTACTTAAAAGACAGGACAAATGGGCAATCTTGTGTATCATTTTACAAGGGAACAAATCAATTCATTCATGAGGGCAAAACCTGTCTCCAAAAGGCCTACTTCCTAATGCTAACACCACAGGGGCTAGGTTTCAACACATAAATTTTGGAAAGACATAAACATTTAAAGTATATCATCAGTATTCAGTGGTATTCACTTATTTATGTAGAAGTAAATTTTATATATGCTAAATCTGTTTCAAACTATGTTTATTTTTACTTGTTGAGATACTCTGTTATATTCAGAGTAATAATTGACTTTCTGCTCAGTTATCTTCCTATTTATTTCCATGCAGTAAATTTGGGTTTCTCCCAACATGTTCAGATACATCAAATATATTTCACTAATTTCAATCTTTCTACAGAAATTTCTCCGGAACCTTCTGACAAGCTCTGTAGTTGATTAGTAACACAAATGGCCATCAACGGCTTTCTTTCCTGTTAACTTTAAGTGAAACTTCCACTTTGGCTCTGACTTTATCATCTCTCTTGCTCTGGCCAATGGGAAGTTTGCCAATATGGTGAGAAAGAGATTTGAAGAGTCCTTGCATTTTGGGCTCTTCAATTCCAGCTGTCATGCAATGAACCTAGATCACCTTCTTGAGGGGAAGAAAAGAAAAGCTTAGCTCAGTCGCCCCATTCCCAAGCTGGCACATACAACAGGCATGTAAATGAGGTCAACTATAGCCAGTTAGCTCAGGTTAGCTGACAACTGACCACAGATGCATGGAAATGTTAACTGCCTTGATTTTATCAGGACACACTGTGAACATGTATCAACTGATTACACTATATTCTGTAAATTTATACAATAAAAATAATGATGAGGGGCTGGGCATATGGTCTAGTGGTAAAGTGCTCGCCTCGTATACATGAAGCCCTGGGTTCCATTCCTCAGCACCACATGCATAGAAAAGGCCAGAAGTGGTGCTGTGGCTCAAGTGATAAGAGTGCTAGCTTTGAGCAAAAAGAAGCAAGGGACACTACTCAGGCCCTGAGTTCAAGCCCCAGGACTGGCAAAAAAAAAAAAAAAAAAAGATGAACTTTCTGAAAGTCAATGAGGGACCAAGAGAGAGGGAAGACTAACTTGAACTAAGACCCTCTCACTGTCACCCAGAATTTTTTGTTCACAGCTGACTAACATTTGAGTCATACCTCCAGTCTGACATTATGCTGGCTAATTAGTGTTAGAGTCAGATTTGTCTGCCTGGTCTGGCTTCTAATTGAAATCCTCCAGGTCTGCATCTCTTGAGTACCTAGGATAACAGGTGGAGTCACAGACACTTGCCATTCAAACCCAAGTTCGATAATTACCTGCTATTATGATTATAGATTAATAATCTTTACAAAGCTCTTGGAACTCTTTTTTATGGGACTTAGTTTGAACTCAGGGTTTTATGCTTGCATACTAGGCAGGCATTCTGCTGAGCAAGCCTCCAGCGGAACATTTTTATGATCACTTATTGCTGATCTCATGTATATGATCTGGATGTTATTTTTTTCCTCTTTACAATGTTGTGGAATCTTGTCTTTGGCTTCACTGTTTGAAACTTCATAATGTTGTCCAGTAGCCTGAGACCATTTCATTTGGGAATTTTTTACATCTGGAAGTTCAGAGCATTGATTCCATTTTCTCTATGCTTTATGTCTGTTTCTCTAACTTATTTAATATGCAAATACTTTTTGAGCAATTTCTCGTGTGTGTGTGTGTGTGAGAGAGAGAGAGAGAGAGAGAGATTTTCCATCCACTTTTCTTTTGTTTTTTTTTTGTTTTTTTTTCTATAATATCATTTTATTAGATTAATCTTCTGTAAGTGAAGTTGAACTGATTTCACCAAACTAAGGTTACGCTGTCAGGAAGCAGCGTTCTTTTATTAATACTCTAGTCTACAGTCTTCTTCTTACTTTTCTACTTTCTATAGGCTTTCCAAGATCATTGCCTCTTGAACTCCTTCTTTTTTTTTTTCTTCAAATTTTTATTATCAAACTGATGTACAGAGAGGTTACAGTTTCATACGTTAGGCATTGAATACATTTCTTGTACTGTTTTGTTACTTTGTCCCTCATACCCCCATCCGTCCTCCCCCTTTATCTCCCCCCTCCTCCCGGAGGTGTTCAGTTCACTTACACCAAACAGTTTTGCAAGTATTGCTTTTGTAGTTGTTTGTCTTTTTTTACGCTGCATCTCTCAAATTTGGTATTCCCTTTCAATTTCCTACTTCCAATACCAATATACACGGTTTCCAATATACTCAGATAAGATTACAGAGATAGTGTAGGTACAACCACAGGAAGGTGATACAAGAACATCATCAATAATAGAAGCTACAGATACACATAGGAGGTTGAAAGTAGTTACAACTGTGATATAACAATTGTTTCCATAACATGGAGTTCATTTCACTTAGCATCATCTTATGTGTTCATAAGGGTATAGCTATTGGGCCTTGTGATGCTCTGCTATGACTTGCCTAAACCTGTACTAATTATTCCCTATGAGGGAGACCATAGAGTACATGTTTCTTTGGGTCTGGCTCACTTCACTTAGTATAATTTTTTCCAAGTCCTTCCATTTCCTTACAAATGGGAAAATGTCATTCTTTCTGATAGAGGCATAAAATTCCATTGTGTATATGTACAACATTTCCCTGATCCATTCGTCTACTGAGGGGCATCTGGGTTGGTTCCAGATTCTCACTATAACAAATTGTGCTGCGATGAACATTGTTGTGCTGGTGGCATTACTGTGATTTTGTTTGTGGTCTTTTGGATAGATACCCAAAAGTGGGGCTGCTGGGTCATAGGGGAGTTCTATATTTAGCCTTCTGAGGAATCTCCATACTGCTTGCCAGAGTGGCTGAACCAGTTTACATTCCCACCAACAATGAAGTAGGGTTCCCTTTTGGCCACATCCCCTCCAAAAATTGTTATTGTTAGTTTTCTTGATATATGACATTCTTACTGGGGTGAGATGGAATCTCAATGTTGTTTTTATTTGCATTTCTTTTATGGCCAGTGATGTAGAGCATTTTTCCATATGTCTCTTGGCCATTCTCATTTCCTCATCAGAGAAGTCTCTTTGTAAGTCTTTAGTCCACTTGATGAGGGGGCTATTGGTTCTTTGTGGTTTTGTTTTGGAAAAAGGCAATTTTTTTAGTTCTGCATATATTTTAGAGATGAGGCCTTTGTCTGTTGAATGTCTGGTAAAGATCTTCTCCCAGTCTGTGGGTTTTCTGTTTATCTTGCAAGCTATGTGCTTTGCCATGCAGAAGCTCTGCAGTTTGATGCAGTCTCATTTGTCCAATCTTTCTTTGATTTGTAGCCTTTCTGGTTCTTTGTTAAGGAAGTTCCATCCTGCGCCAAGGAGCCCAAGTGTTTCTCCTACTCCTTCCTTCAGTGTTTTCAGGGTGTCTGTTTTGATTTCAAGGTCTTTAATCCATTTGGAATTGATTTTGGTGCAGGGTGATATATAAGGATCTAGTTTTAGTTTGTTGCATGTGTTGAGCCAGTTTTGCCAGCACCACTTGTTAAAGAGGCTATCTTTCTTCCATACTATTGTTTTAGCTCCTTTATCAAAGATTAAGTAGGCGTAGTTCTGTGGGTTCATTTCTGGGTCTTCAATTCTGTTCCATTGGTCTTCAGGCCTGTTCTGGTGCCAATACCAAGCTGTCTTTATTACTATAGCTTTATAATACAGCTTGAAGTTGGGTATTGTAATTCCTCCAGCACTGTTCTTTCTGCTTAGGAGTGTTTTTGCTATTCTAGGTCTTTTATTGTTCCATATGAATTTCTGGATTGCTTCCTCTATTTCATTAAAGAATGGTGTTGGGATATTAATGGGTATTGCATTGAATTTTTAGATAGCCTTTGGCAATATTGCCATTTTGATTATATGAATCCTCCCAATCCAGGAGCATGGGAGGTTTTTCCTTTCCTTAGTTCTGACTTAATTTCGTTTTTCAAGCTTTTAAAGTTCTCATCAAAGAGGTCTTTCACTTCTTTGGTTAAGGTTATTCCTAGGTATTTTATGTTTTGGGGGGCTATGGCAAAGGGAGTTGCTTTCCTGATTACAGCCTTGGTCTTCGGGTCGTTAGCATAGAGAAAGGCCGTTGATTTTTGAAGGTTTATTTTATATCCTGCAACTTTGCCAAAGTTTTGGATCAGCTCTAGTAGCTTGGGGGTAGAGTCTATCGGATTCTTTAGGTATAGGATCATGTCATCTGTGAAGAGAGAAAGTTTAACTTCATCTTTAGCTATTTGGATCCCCTTTATATTTTCTTCTTGCCTAATTGCTCTGGCTAGGAATTCTAGTACTATGTTGAAGAGCAGGGGAGAGAGTGGACATCCCTGCCTTGTTCCTGATATTAAAGGGAATGGCTTTAGTTTTTCACCATTTAGAGTTATGCTTGCTGTTGGTTTGTCATAAACTGCCTTGATTATATTCAGGAATGTTCCCTGGAATCCCAGTTTTTCCAGGGCTTTTAGCATAAATGGGTGCTGGATTTTATCGAACGCTTTGTCCGCATCCAGAGATAAAACCATGTGGTTCTTTAGCTTGCTCCGGTTGATGTGGTGGATTACATTAATTGACTTGCGTATATTAAACCAACTTTGCATCCCTGGGATGAATCCAGTTTGATCGTGGTGTATGATTTTTTTGATGACCTGTGGAAGTTGATTGGCCAGAATTTTGTTGAGAATTTTTGCGTCTATGTTCATCAGGGAGATCGGTCTGTAGTCCTCTTTCCATGATGAGTCTCTGCCTGGTTTTGGGAAGAGGGTTATACTCTACTGATCCTGTTTTGATCACAATGTGTCGGTGGGATGTCCTATTCTGGTCTGGTCGGTTTGGGGTTCTAAATGCTTGTTGTATCTGTATAGGCCTTTCCTTCTGGATATTTGGGAAGTTCTCAGCTAATATTCTGTTAAATAGATTGCCTATACCATTAACTTCTTTCTCCAAGTTTTCCTCAATACCTATTATCCTTAAATTGGGCTTCCTGATCGTGTCTTGAATCTCCTGTAGCAATCTGTTTTGTTGATTGGACTGGATTTGTATTGATTTTTGATCTTTCTCCATAGAATCTAAGGAATCTTCAGCTCCTGAGATTCGATCCTCTGCTTCAGTTAGTCAGGACTGTAGGCTAGCTATTTGATTTCTAATCTCTTTTCCTTCTGACTGGTCTTTCCTGATGATTTCCATGTCATTTCTTAGGTCTTGTATGGACTTCTTTACTTCATTAACTTCATTACTTTGGTTTTGATTGTTGTCTCTCAAATCTTTAAGCTGGGTAGCTATCTTTTCATGTGACTCTTGAAGTTCATTTATCTTTCTATTTGTGGATGCCATGAAATTCTCCATTAATTTTTGCTTTGCCTCCTCACGCTCTAGAATAATTGACTGAAGAGACTCAAACTTTTCATTTATCATGTTTATCAGTAGACTTTGTAGAGCCTTTTGGGGGTTCTCTTCTATGTCTTTGATTGACTGCTCTGCTTCCTGCTTGTTTTGAGTGGGGGATAAGACTTCATTGTTTGCCATCTTTCTTGTGTTCCTTCTGCCCTTTTGGATTGGGAATGACAGTCTACCAGCACCTGTGAGAACCGTTTAAGGCCCAAAACAGCCCTTACCAAGCACTCTTGTGTAAATCTTACAAGTTCACAATTATATACAGATACCTTGTATACCTGTCTATAAAATTAGATTTGGTGTTCCTAAAGAATACAATTTCAATATAACAACCGATCCTGGGCCCTGTATTCAGTAGTTACTTATTTACTGTTACAACCCTATACGAAATTCTTGTTTTTATATTAAGTTATTTTAGGACTGGCTTTCTCTATGAACCCCTTTGATTAACTCAGATTAAGCTGGGATACCCTCTATCCAATAACCAGGAGTCAATGGAACCTGGAGGTCCAGGCAGTAAGTCAGGAGGGTAAATTGGAGGTAGTAAAGAGAATAGAGTAAAATGTATTGGGGGATGGTGGTGATTTTGGTTTAGTTTCAGTGACGTGGAAATGTGAAGAAGAGTAGAATCAGTAGAAAGAACAAGGTTAAAATGACAGACAATGGAGAGTTAGCAGAAAAGAGTGGAGGTGTTATTCATAAGAAAGTAATTTTTAAAGAAAGAGAACACAAAGAGAGAAATAAAGTAAAAATACTGGAAGACAGTTGCACAAAACAGAGAAAAATTATTTAAAATAGAAAAAAAAGGAAAAAAAAAACAGAAAAGGAACAACCAAAACAAACAAACAAACAAAAAAACTTGATAAAACAAACTGGTAAAAATGGAAAACAAACAAACAAACAAAAAAAAAACCAACGACGTTTCAGAAGTGAAAAAATTAAAAAGAAATTTTTTTAAAAAATAGTTTAAAAAATGTTTGAAAAGAAAAAAAAATGGAGTCCTCCTTGTTTGGGTGGTGTTTCCCCAAGTCTCTGGTTTCCTTGCAATGGTCTGCAGTCTATTTTCCTGATTGGCTGGTTTGACTTGCTTTCAGTTTGCAAGGGGTGGATCTGTTCTGACCCTTCTCCCCTGTTGGTGCAATCCTAGGTCTCTGAGGTTTGCACAGCTTGCAGGTAGGCTTTGGGCGTCCTCTGTAGATGGGGACATGAGCAGTCTCAGGAACTGTGGCTCCTCTGTCTGCTGTGGGGCCGCTGCCTTTGATGCCTGGCTTTGAATAGGCTGTGGACTCAGTAGGGCAGGGAGCCTCTGGCCTGTTTTACCCGGCTGAGAGTTGCTTGCCTGGGGGAGGTGGCCTCTTTGGAGGAGGTGGCTATGGAATGCAGCTCCGTTTCGGGCTGGGAATTGGGCTTCCTCTGTGATGGGACCGTTTAGCTGTCCCAGGAACTGTTTGTTCCCCATTCTGGTGTTTCTGTGCCCCCGGTAGCTGCTCGCAGCTTTTGCTTTAAATTTAGAAATTCTGGCGGGCAGGACGGGGCACCTCTGGCTAAGCCAAGGCTCAGGACTCGCCTCCTGCCTGGGCAGGGGGTGTTCTCCTGGGCGGAGCTGGCTCTCACTGGTCGATCCCTCTTGCCCTTTTCAAAGATGGCTACTTTGACCTCGCTTTCCCCAGGCCCGCTTCAGTTCCAATCTGGTCTGACCCTATGCCAGTGGCAAAGATGGCACTTTGCTCTGGCGGTGGGGGAAGGGCTGCCTTCCAGAAGCTGCTCTGCAGGCGGGAGTGAGAATATCTTTCGTGGGGTACTCATGCTTTCTCTGCGATTTCAGGTCGTCCGTGCTCAGCCGCCGTCTGGAGTATTTCTCGCTGGTCTACGCTGTGTGCTTTAGCTGCATGGAGTGCGGGTTGCTGTGCCTGGCGCTGTGCTGGCGCCGGCACTGACGCGGTGGCGGAATGCTGCCCGGAGCTCAAATCTGTGTTTTCAGACCAGCAAAGTCGATTTTTCCTTCCTGGCAAGAATCCCTGTACTGTTAGAACTTACTCTGGCTGTCTTTCTAGGAGTAAAAGTTTCTATGGGGTGAGAAAACTGCGATGTCAGAGGGAGCTCAGCTAGGGCTCTGCTGCTCCTCCACCGTCTTCCCGGAAGTCCTCCCTCTTTTCTTTTGATTGGGAAACATCTCAGTCTTTCCATTGGAAGGTTTTCTTTCTATTCTGATGTGTATTTAATTTTCAGAACATTTGTGATGTTCTTGGAATGTTCCATTTCTGCATTTTGTTTGTTTGTTTGTGGATGAAATGCTGTTCTTTTTTATGGTTATAATAGCCTTTCTTTGGGAGATTATTAAACGTTGTTTCATCTTTATTTCTTTAACATTATCCTTTTCTTTTGATTTTATTTTCTATCAGGAAAAGACTTTCAGAAGATATCTTGACTTTTCATACCTGTTAATATTTAGGAGTGCTCTCTTAAGACACAGGCTGGGACCTTTGAGGATGTAAATCAGGTGTGTATCCTGGGTCCTTCAGTGTGTGTGTGTGTGTGTGTGTGTGTGTGTGTGTGTGTGTGTGTGTGTGTGTGGTAGGGGGAGGGTTGTCTTCCAGTGTCAGAATCCTTTCAATATCTTCATGGATGAGCCATGTTTCCCAGAGAAGATTCTGCCAGTGTCCTACCTGGAGGGTGAAGGTTTAACTTGCAGTGTCCTGGGCACATATTAGAGAATTATGGATGTGGTATGGGGTATCTCAGGCACTAACATGTGGAAATTCATAGTTCCCTTGTCCCCAACTGCACTAGTGTCTTCTAGTACTGAGTCTTCTATTTTAGTCCTTTCTAAAAATAAGCTGTCATTCTTGCCAATTAGGGAAGGGGCAGTTCTGGCATGCTACAGGGCTGTGAGAAGGAAGCTAAGGATGCAATTCTCTCTAAAGCAGGCTTCCCAATAATCCTCCCAATAATCTCTTTCCCATTTTATCCTCACTTAAACAGGGATCTGCTACCATCAGTTTCAAAATCTTTGAATATTCTATGAATCATATTAGCTCTGTTTTCTCTACTGCTTGATTAGACTCATTATCTCAGATAGACTCAGTATCCATTCCTTATTAAGTAATAATTTATTTTTGAGTTGCCAAAATTGTTTCTTCTCTTCAAATACCTCTCTCTACTTAGTAGGCTTACATCTTAAAATATCCCTTTGCTAGTGGTTTTGGTGGAGTTGCCAGAAGGTGAAAGATGGAAATACATTTTAAATCTCCTTTGCATGAGCTAATGTAACATTGATACTCACTTGTCATTATGTTGGATATGAACCTTACAACTTGGGGTGGGGGAGTAGAGCAGGATAAGCAGGAGAAAATGAGGGAAGGGGTAACAGTACTTAAAAACAAATGTACTCATTACCTCATTTATGTAACTGTAACCCCCTGCGCATCACCTTTTCAATAAAAAAAGAAAAATCCCCTTGTTACTCATGTGAAATGTGTTAACACATTCATAATTGAATCAAACTTATTTGTGCTAGATCTAAAAATTAGCAAATGACGGATAGCTCTAATTACAATGATCTTAAAATAATGTCTTTCTTCTTAAAACCATAAAGAAGAAAAGAAAATGTAACTCAGTGCTAATCTAGTGAAGAGGAATATGTAATTACAAGTCCAGATTAACATGCTTGAGAAGATTCTTTCCAAGCGTTTGTGTACCCTTGCTAAAATACAGATTGCTTAACAGCCTTAATGAGAAAATTCCTAAGCCTGTGCTAACTTGTGGGAGGCCTGTAGTCATGCATAATCTCACACTGAAGCCTGCCAAGCCAATAAACTGAACACTACTATGGTATTCACAATGTCGTGTTTATGCCTCACAGTAGCTCAAAGATGGAGAAGCATGTGAACATCAGTCTTTGTCTAGTCATTCCCTTTCCCTTCTTGAAGGGAGAATTTAATGCAGGCTTTAAAACAAATCCATTTACTAATCATATGCTAAATCACACCCACCCCAGGTAAATTACGGGTGTTCTGTTAGTATAATTGGGGTCATGCTCTCCAGAGTCTGGCTTCTCAGCAGCTTTTGGGAGTGGCTAGTTTCCAAGTCCAGAACCAGCTCAGACAACAACAACACACTGTAATTCTGCAAAGTAAAAACAAACAGGGAAGTACATGTAATATTCCATCTCCCCATGAAATGTTGCCTTCCCTGAAACCTCAGTCTATGCTCCGGGAATAAAGGGGCAGATTTAAGTCAGAGGATACAAAGTTAGCAGGCATGCAAGAGGAAGGAATCTAGAGATCTAATATATAACACCAGAACTATGGGTAAAAAAAATTATCCTGGATGTAGAATTTATGTTCAGTGAATAGATTTTTAGCAATCTTGCAGCAAAAACAAAAGAAAATGAAAAACCAAGTGACATGATGGATATACTCTATTCATTTGCTCCACTTAGGTAACTTTTTGTTTGTTTGTTCTGGGGCTTGAACTCAGGGCCCAGGTCCTGTCCCTGAGGTTTTTTTGTTTTGCTGAAGGACAGCACTCTGTCACTCGAGCCACAGCACCACTTCCTAGGTAACTTTTTTTATCTATATGTAACCCATAATATCACATTGACTGCTTTAAATATAAACGCACATTTTATCATATAAAGAAAGAACCAGAAGTGGTGATTCATGCCTGAGGCTGAGGGAGGAAAATCTCATATATGAAGCCAATGATTCAAAGGAAGGAAGGAAGGAAGGAAGGATGGAAGGAAGGAAGGAAGGAAGGGAGAGAGAGAGAGGGAAAGAAGGGAAGGAGACAGAGAGGGAAGGACAGAAGATAGAAGGAGAGAGGAAGATTGGGAGTAAAGAAAGGAACAGAAGGAGGGAGGAAAGAAGAGGAGAGAAAAAGAAGTGTTCCATTAACTGTGCCCCTTCTTGGAAGTTGCCAATGACCTTTTCTCACTTCTTTCCTTGGCAGCATTTGTTAAGGTGAGTCAGACCCTCTTAACTGAAAGACAAATTTCAAAATAATTCATACATAGGGGCTGGGGATATAGCCTAGTGGCAAGAGTGCCTGCCTCGGATACACGAGGCCCTAGGTTCGATTCCCCAGCACCACATATACAGAAAACGGCCAGAAGCGGCGCTGTGGCTCAAGTGGCAGAGTGCTAGCCTTGAGCGGGAAGAAGCCAGGGACAGTGCTCAGGCCCTGAGTCCAAGGCCCAGGACTGGCCAAAAAAAAAAAATAAATAAAAATAATTCATACATAATGATCCTTTATAGAGACATCTATTTCTTACCTCTAGCTCAAACCTTCCCTTCTTTAACTATATCCTAGCTAGCAGTAATAGCAGCATATTTGAACACTTTACAGTATTCAGATACCATGCTAAATACTTCACATGTATTACCTCTTTTAATCATTATAATAATCTTATAAAATTCTATCTATTCTTGGCTGGGAATATGGCCTAGTGGCAAGAGAGCTTGCCTCGTATACATGAAGCCCTGGGTTCGATTCCCCAGCACCACATATATAGAAAATGGCCAGAAGTGGCGCTGTGGCTCAAGTGGCAGAGTGCTAGCCTTGAGCAAAAAAGAAGCCAGGGACAGTGCTCAGGCCCTGAGTCCAAGGCCCAGAACTGGCAAAAAAAAAAAAAAAATTCTATCTATTCTTAAGCCTGTGTTTAAATGCAGAAAATGAGTCCAAAGGACATACATAATTTGCTCATTGATTAGCACTGGTCAGGAGTAGAGCATGCACATAATTGGTTCCACCATTCATCCAATTTCCCAAGCCAGAAACCTAGGAATGAGCATTACTTTCTGCCTTCTCACATCTTCACCATCTTAGGCCAGACTACCACGATTTCTATGTGGAAACTATGCAAGCTACTGTTTTATATTATCCCTTTAGAGACTGTTCTCCAGGAGCCAACATATGAATTTGATAAATCCATAATCAGAATGAGAAAAAATTAAAATTTTATTAGCCTAAATTAGTTGTACAAAGGAGATCTATTGTGACAATTCTATGCATACATAACAACTCATCCTAACATCTCTCTCCCTCACCTCAATCCCTCCTTAAAACAGTTTCAGCAGATTTCATTGTTTGGATTCCATACATGTATACAAAGTACTTTGACCATAAAGAATGACACTTGGGAGGAAGTGGGGAGTACCAGTACTGAGGCTTGAACTCCGTGTCTGGGTTCTGTCCCAGGATATGCTCAAGGCTAGCACTCTGTCACTTGAGCCACAGCTCTACTTCTAGCTTTTTGGTGACTAATTGGAGACAAGAGTTTCATAGAATTTCCTTTCTGGGCTGGCTTTGAACTGCAGTCCTTAGATCTGAGCCTCCTGAGTAGCTAGGATTATAAGAATGAGCAACCCACACCCAGCCAGAATGACACATTGTTTTGACAAGCCTCTTTCAGAAATTGATTTCATACAGAGAAAATAATAGTAGGGATAATGGAGATTTATCTCTATTGTGTGGATAATATAATTAATAAACCAAATCTACTTGGGACAATTACAAAAATCGATCATGCCCTATGCCACAAACTACATCTGGAGACATAGCTTAGAGGTAGAGCAATAGGCTAGCACATGTGAAGCCCTAGGCTTGATCCAAAGCATTGGGTGAAACAAAACCCCCTACAATTCCCAGGTTCCCTTGGATTGTGGGATCTTCATGGACTCTGGTAATAGAAATACTGCAAAGGAAGAAGGGAGAACACAGGATGTTGTCACTTTCTGTGCATAGCCATACTGAGCTCCCAGCTTTTGTCGGGCAGTTCCCATGTTGGCTCTCACTCAATTGTTAGCTCTATCTACTAGCTCTGGTGAGACTTTCTCCCATTGTCCCAAGAGTAGTCATCCAAGTGTGGTAGCACTTCCCTGGCCTTTATGCTGTTTTCTCTTGCTTGCCTTAGTGCCTCTCATTGACTTCTCAGACTCTTCATTGTCCCTGGAATGAACTTCCTATATAAAATTTGTATCCAGGGTGGTGGGAAAATACAGTCATAATATTCAAAATATATAGTGAGAATGGAACTGGGTAACTGGACAGGATGGGGAGGGTTGGATAGGTGGGATTATATAAGGGAGACATTGATGCATTGTACTCATAAGCCAACAGGTTGAATTGAAATCCCTTTGTACAACTACTTAAAGGTAACATAAATATGGGAAGGGAAATACAGTGAGAGTGCAAGGGAAAGGGTGATATTATCCACAAAGAAATGTACTCTTTTCTTGATGTCTGTAACTGGAATCCTTCTGTATATCACCTTTATAATAACAGTAAAGAATTTTAAAAAGATAGCATCAATAAATTGATAACTTTGCCTCCCATTGTACACACAAATGCATACACCATGACTGATATAATGTCATATATCTGGAAATTGTAATATTAAATTTCAAGGGTGGGCTGCTGCCTAGGTACAAGGTGCAGGTGTCCTTGAAGTCCGTAGTCTGCGGGTGTCTGAGGAAAGGGAAAGCAATTGTTTGAACTGTATTGGAAAATAACTAGGAAGCTGAAAATGTCCCTTCAGCCATGCTAGGTCTGTAATGGGAAGTGTCACAGTTTGGTATTTCTATTATGGTGACTTTTTTTTTTTTTTTTTTTTTTGGTACTGGGGATCGAACCCAGGACGTTGCACTTGCTAGGCAAGCGCTTTGCCACTGAGCTACATCCCAGCCCTGTTTGGTGACTTTTTACATCTGCAACCTGGACAGTTTTGCTTTTTATTTATTTCAGTGTCAGAGAAGTAATGTGGCCTCTTAAGAACGTGCCCTTCAAGGGGTCTGGGCCCCATGGAACATTTCTCCCAAAATCCTATCTCCACTTTACGGGAGGCCCACATCAAGTATTAGAATCACAATTCAAAACAAACAAAATAGATGGTATGAAAGACAATAATACAGCAGATTCAGAAAAAGGCCACCTAAAGTTCTCTTGTATATTGGAATGATTTTTCATCACCGCGATCAGGAGTTGACAGACTCGGGTATTAGAAACACACTTTTTATAAAATATAATTTCTTAATTACTTATTTATTGTCAAAGTGATGTACAGAGGGGTTACAGTTACATACGTTAGGCCATGGGTATGTTTCTTGTACTGTTTGTTACCTCCTCCCTCATTCCCCGCTCCCTCCTCCCCCCATGAGTTGTTCAGTTGATTTACAACAAATGGTTTTGCAAATATTGCTTTTGGAGTCTTTTTATCCTTTGTCTCTCAATTTTGATATTCCCTTTCACTTCCCTAGTTCTAATGCCAGTATATACAGTATCCAGGGTACTCAGATGAGCTACAGTGATAGCGCAGGTACAACCACAGGAAGGGGATACAAGAGGATCATCAACAAAATAAGCTACGGTTTCACATGCAAATTGAAAGTAATTACAACAGTGATATAACACTCGTTTCCATAATATGGAGTTCATTTCACTTAGCATCATCTTATGCGTTCATAAGGGCAAAGCTACTGGGCCCTTGTGATCCTCTGCTGTGACTAGCCTAAACCTGTGCTAATTATTCCCTATGAGGGAAACCATAGAGTCCATGTTTCTTTGGGTCTGGCTCACTTCACTTAGTATAATTTTTTCCAAGTCCTTCCATTTCCTTACAAATGGGGCAATGTTATTCTTTCTGATAGAGGCATAAAATTCCATTGTGTATATGTACCACATTTTCCTGATCCATTCGTCTACTGAGGGGCATCTGGGTTGGTTCCATATTTTAGTTATGACAAATTGCGCTGTGATGAACATTGTTGTGCTGGTGGCTTTAGTGTGATTTTGTTTGTGGTCTTTTGGATAGATACCCAAAAGTGAGGCTGCTGAGTCATAGGGGAGTTCTATGTTTAGCCTTCTGAGGAATCTCCATACTGCTTTCCAGAGTGGCTGAACCAGTTTACATTCCCACCAACAATTAAGTAGGGTTTCCTTTTGGCCACATCCCCTCCAACATTTGTTATTGTTAGTTTTCTTGATAAAGAACATTCTTACTGGGGTGAGGTGGAATCTCAATGTTGTTTTGATTTGCATTTCCTTTATGGCCAGTGACTTGGAGCACTTTTTCATATGTCTCTTGGCCATTTTCATTTCCTCATCAGAGAAGTCTCTTTTTAAGTCTTTAGCCCACTTGTTGAAGGGGCTGTTGGTTCTTTGAGGTTTTGTTTTGGAGGAATTTAATTTTTTTAGTTCTGCATATATTTTAGATATGAGGCCTTTGTCCTTTGGATGGCCGGTAAAGATCTTTTCCCAATCTGTGGGCTGTCTGTTTATCTTGAGAGCTATGTCCTTTGCCCTGCAGAAGCTCTGCAGCTTGATGCAGTCCCATTTGTCCATCCTTTCTTTTATTTGTAGCATGTCTGGGCCTTTATTAAGGAAGTTTCATCCTGTGCCAAGGAGCCCAAGAGAAACATCCTTTTAATAGGCTTGCTAGTAACCACTTGGGCTACCATAGAGGAACTCCAGACACTGGAATTGCAACATGCATAGAGAAATCTTACCTGTCTGACCTACCAGGTGTCAGTGTTGTTATTTGTTTCTACACAAAGCCATTTTGTCTTGCTCAGGACGGTGCACAGTGGGGTTGGTCTGCAAACCTCCATGACCTCATCCTTGTAGATGACACCAGTGTTGTTGATGATTTAAAAGGAGAACCACTAAGTATATCTGACAATGCTTCTGTGGAAAAATTAAAATTAGAAGGAACATGGAGCATGAGAGACTGATTTGGGGAAGAATGATTGGAGCAGCCCACACTACAGGAAAAGTGCTGGTGTTCCTGGACAGCCACTGAGAAGGGAATGTCCTGGGGCTGCAGCCCTTGCTGGTTGACATCCTCAAGCACCTGCAAACACTGTGGTGTGTCTGGTGGTCGGTCATCTGTGCAGACACACTGGCCTACACTGCATCTCCTATCATGCTATTGTACCGGGGAGGATCAACTGGAGGCTGCACTTCAGGTGGGATATTGTCTCCCTTTCTGAGCTAGAAAGAGTGGACTGGGCCATGTCACCAATAAGGTCATCAGCCACGGCAAGGGGAGGGGATGGGGCTGTTTGCCATGAACAGATGCTACTTAAATGAACTTGGCAAGGATATATAGGGACAAGAACATTTGGCAATTTCATTTCCGATCTGGATGTGTGGTGGCAGTCTCTTCATTATGCCTTGCTCTCTAGTAGAGTACATTTTCTGGAAAAGACCATATGGCTCTTCTGAAGGCCAGGACACATGACACACAACTCATTGAGGCTGGCACCTGTGTGGCTAGATGAGTACAAGAAGCAGTATTTTTCCTTACACCCAATATGCAGACCAGAAGCCATGGGAACATCAGTGAGAATGATGAACTTAGGAACAAGTTAGGTGTCAGTCATTCAAATGGTATTTGGATAATATTTACCCAGAGATGCAGATACCTGATCCTAACACTAAGCCCCAGAAACTCATTTTCATTAACAGAGACCCCAAATGCTCCACAGTCCTTTGGCATGGGAGGTTGTATCATTTCCAGACTGACAAATGCCTGGTGGCCCAGTGCTGCCTCAGCCAGAAGGTAAAACAAGGAGACTGGGTTTAAGCAATATGCCATGACGCATTATGCCTTGTCCTTACAGTCATTTTGGTGCCTTGCTGGTGGAGGGGGCTTTCCATACAGCTCTGAAAAACTCTAGAGGTAATAGAGGACATTCTTTAGATTACCAATGTGTCCTGAGTTGTTGAGCTCCAGGAAAGTCTTACTTCCCTTAGATGACTGGCCCTTGATTTCCCCTGACTGTCCTCATCTGATTTGCTTTGCTTATACTTAACACTTTTGTTAAGTTTAATTCCTCATACTTTATGTGTTCTTGGCCTATGTAAGCTTTGTGCTAGCTGCATTTCTGGCTGCTTGTCTTTGAGACAAGAATCCACCAGCAGTCTTCTGACTCTCTGATAAAGACTCATGGTCTGGCCTCTTATGTGGTGGTTTCTGTTTCTCCAGACTGAATTTCCCTTAGAAAAAAGGGAAGTCTTACGGTGCTGAAGGTCCTGCGGTGCCAACCTGGCTCAGACCTGGATGTATAATGAAGAATGTGAAATGATTATAAATAATCTCCTCTGTCTGGACATGTCTGAAAGGCTCTCATTGGACCCTCCACTACTCAGGAAGTGCCACGGGTCGAGAGGCTCCCAGCAGTGGGGATTTGGGAAAAAGAATCCATTGTACCAGGTTTCTTTGGCCCAGAGCTGGAGGGTGGTGGAGCCAGTGGGTCAAAGGGCTCCATTGCCATGAGGATCTGTGACCACACCTGGAAGGTGAAGGTGATTCGGGTGGAGCGGTGACTCATCAAGCTCTGGGGCCACTGTGGAACTTGAGGAAGGAATGTCACTGGTGCAAAACAGATGTCCTGGCCAACGGAGCCAAGGCAAGGTGCTGTGAAAGGAAAGAAAGGGCTTCACAGGACATGAAGGCAATTTCTGAGCTGCTGCTATGAATTTATTGCTTAGAGGAGGAAACTATAAAAGAATTTTAGTTCTAAAGAGCCAGATTTATACAGATCATTCAAATTTACTTATCTTTATTTCCCCCTTGGTGATGGCAGGGGTTTTATCTGATCAGAAATTATTGTAATGATTTTTTAGAAGACTTCATAGGAGAACTTAATTAGTAAGTGTTTAATGTGTTCTAAATAGATGATTTGAAAAAAAAAAACCCTGAACATTATTATTATTATTTTTGTCATTCTTGGGGCTTGAACTTAGTGTCTGGTTGCTGTTCCTAGCACTCAACTTGAGCCACAGCACTACTTCTGGCTTTTTCTGAGTAGTTTATTAGAAGAATCTCAGGAACTTTCTTACCAGGGCTGGCTTTGAACCTCGATCCTCAGATCTCAGCCTCCTGAACAGCTAGGATTATAGGTGCTAGCCACTGCAGCTCAGTTTTAATATTACTTTCAACATTAAAGGTGTCATAATATTTAAAAGCAGCTAACTATTATAAATTATTTTAATTATTTATGGTACTACATTTAAATAAAAGATATTTGATTATTTACAAAACAAAATTACAAGGCTCAATATTAAAAATAAGCCAGAATCCAAGTGACATGCTGATATTTGATAATGTAGACAAGGTATTCCTTACAAAGAAATTTATAATTCTAAAAGTGAGGTCTGACTTTGAACCTCTTCCTAGTTTAACCAACTTACGTTTATTGGTCTAACTCCCCTTACCCCCATTTTCGCACCAATCCTATATTGTTCCTTGAATCTTGAAGCATCTGTAGCTTTGTTAGGAGTCTGTATTTG
Source organism: Perognathus longimembris pacificus (assembly GCF_023159225.1). NCBI lineage: Eukaryota > Metazoa > Chordata > Mammalia > Rodentia > Heteromyidae > Perognathus > Perognathus longimembris. The sequence goes on along the minus strand of NC_063164.1, from coordinate 86,925,701 downwards.
GACTACCCGGTTACCCTGGAAAATGATCTCTCTCTCTTTTTTTTTTTTTTTTTTGGCCTGAGCACTGTCCCTGGCTTCTTTTTGCTCAAGGCTAGCACTCTGCCACTTGAGCCACAGCGCCACTTCTGGCCATTTTCTGTATATGTGGTGCTGGGGAATTGAACCCAGGGCCTCATGTATATGAGGCAGGCACTCTTGCCACTAGGCCATATCTCTTATATGTGAAATATACTCTAACTGATTTTTCTTTTGACTGCTATTCCCAAGTTGACAATTAAATACTAGACAAGTCCACTTTTCATTATAGTAATGCTAACTTCACCAGGGCTAAAAGAAATCCATCATCTCTCTTCCCAGTACCTAGAGTCTATTTCCTCATGCTGTGATGATACACCATCATTTCCCCAAACACACTTTTTGAAAACTCAGCCACCCTCAGGATGATGGCTGCATCTCTTCCCTTGTGTGGATTTTGTTCCAAGCCCGGAGCCTAACTGCTAGTAGCTCTTCCATGAATACTTTTGAATGATTGAAAGGCTTTTTATTCTTTCTAATGATGTATCCCTATTATTTCTTAATTATGAAAGCCATTCTTTTCCTGATACACTAGTAGTCATCTTTGCCACTCAACTGGAAAGACACCACAGGGCTGAACCTCTGAGTTAAAGTATAACTAATCCAATAAACTTGAGTTAAGGGCACAATGTTTCTTCATCAGTAAGAACAGAGAGACCTGACTGCAATGTTCTTGATGCTGTTAACATAACTGAGGGGGAAAATTGTAATGATCAGATGGGGCATTGGTATGCAAAAAACACCAAGTTAATGCCAGCAGTCATGCTCATTCAGGATGTCTTCTTGCTTAGATTGACTGCTCTATATCAAACAACCAACCTCTCACTTTCTGGCAATCTTTAATTATCCCATCAATTTTCTAGGCTTGAAATGTAAGTATATTTTATTTTAGTTTACCACAATTCTTCATTTCTATTTTATGGACCTTTGGAATGCTTACTCTTTTACTTACCCCTCCCCCACCTCTAACTCATAACCAACCATAATGCATCAGGTGCTCATTAATAACACTCTCAAGTTAGTCCTTTAATGAGAGCTCTTTGCCTCTCCTGCCCCAACCGATAGTCCTGCCCATTGTCATCAGGCTTCTCATCCTGGCACTCCCTTTCATGTAACAACTTAAGACCTACTAGCATATTAAAATGCTCCTGGACTTCCATCCTGGTATTTAAAATAGGTTCCACTTCCTGATTTTCCTGGGCCCTTATGCAAGCCTCTGATGAACTTGACCATGGGGCTCAGTCAGCAGGAGTTTTCTGCTTCCCTTTGAGAAGATGATGATCATACTTGGCACTCTCCTACCAGGTTTTATAGTCAGGATACCCAAACCACAGCCATTCTACACAGTTCCATTCCTTCCTGACATCCTTTGCTCATATGCCTGGCATTCACTGATTCCTTGGCATACATTGATTCCTTTCTTTTAGGCTCTAGGACCTGGAGGGAATATAAAATTTAATGAGGCTTACATTTGAGGAGATTTTAGTTAGACAGTTCCCGCTAAAACTGTGATCCTAATATAATTATTTATTATTTTGATTTTTTGTTTAAAACATTCTCAGTATTGATTTTACCTGGAATACAATTATATTGTTCCCGTATTTTTTAACTGGCTAACGTATGTCAGATGTGTCTCAATTTAGTGTGGGCTCCTTCATTATAAGACCATATAGTGTGGTGATTAAAAACATTACAGTGGAAGCCCAAAGCCTACAATCAAAGTTCACTTATGCCATATCTAGGTGTTGAACCTTTAGGAAATTTTAATTTTTAACTTTGTTCAGACTCAGTTTCTTCATACATAAAATAGGATGATGATAGTGAAAACTTCATCATGGCTTGGGAGGCTCAGGGCACTTTTGCTTTCATAAGCCCCATTCCTACACAAAAAGAAAATACTAGAAATCATGTGTTGTGATTGTGATAGCAGAAGATGAAGATAATTCAGGGAAAACAACATTTTTTTATGATTCTAAAGGAAATTAAAATACTTCCATGAACCTGTAAAAGATACCACTGATCTTATGCATCATCTATGAGTTTGGAGGATAAGTTCACCTTGTTCAGGGGGAATCTAACTTAACCTTTTCCAAAACTCTCAGTCACTGCTGATAGCATTGGGTGCTGTATATTCAAAGTAAGTCTGTTTGATCGTCAATATTCAATTAAAGAAGTTCAAAAAGAAAAAAAAATCCAAACAGTTGAAAGAAGGAAAAATATCTGTAAGCATAAAATAGACGCAACAGAAAATGCCTAAACAAAACTCAACATTAAAAGCTAGTTCTTTGAGAAACTTAATAAAATAGATAAACTGCTTAAAGTATCAGTGGAGAAGGATGGGGTCTGGCTTAGAGGCAGACCACATGCTTAATATTCCTGAGCTCTACATTACATCCTAATATCACCAAGACAAAAACTCCCACCAAGACAAAAACCAAAAGAGCCAATGGAAAGAGAAATCGACAGAGAATTAAAATGTGAGAAAAATAGAGAGGAAAAAAATGAGTTCTGCAGATACAGAAGAAGAGATTTAAAAAATCATAAACTAGGGCTGGGAATGTGGCTTAACAGTATAGAGTGTTTGCCTAGCATGCATGAAGCCCTGGGTTCAATTCCTCAGTACCACATAGACAGAAAAAAAAAGCCAGAAGTGGCATTGAGGCTCAAGTGGTAGGGTGCTAACCTTGAGCAAAAAAAACCTCAGGGACAGTGCCCAGACCCTGAGTTGAAGCCCCAGGACTGGCACAATAAAAGGAGGTGCTGGGAATATGGCTTAGTGGTAGAATACTTGCCTTGAATGCATGAAGGCCTGGGTTTGATTCCTCAGCACCACATAAACAGAAAAAGCCAGACGTGGCACTGTGGCTCGAGGTAGAGTGCTAGCCTTGAGCAAACAGAAGCCAGGGACAGCGCTCAGGCCCTGAGTTCCTCAGGACTGGTCAAAAACAAAAAAAAGAAACTTGAAGGCAAAAGGGAGTTGTAATTTAGTGAATCACTGGGTCTTCTTCACTGCTCAATATTTCAACTTAGGAACAATGATAATCCTCCTGAATGAAAAGATAGTTGTTGACTGAACAGGTATTGGTCAGAAGTTCTTATAGGGCACATTTTATTTAAGATTTCAATAGCCTCTGTACATACTAATGATTATAGAAGACTTTTGTAATATATAGTTACTATCGGGGGGGGGGGGGAAGAAAAGATAGTTGTTTTCATGGAATGTTAATATGGCCTGAGAAAATGAGTCCTCATGTCCCAGTGCCATTACAATTGAGCCCAAATGTCATGGACTGGCCCAAGTATAACCTTACAAGGATATCATACAGTCAGTATCACATAGGATCTGAAGTGACAGGAATTCTACTGGGTTTCCTGGCTCTAAAGTATAATCTATTTATCAATCTATCTGTCTGTTTGTCTGTCTGTCTACCTGTCTATCTAGTATATGTACAACATATATGTATATATATGTTATAGAAGAGCTCTGTGTGGATGCTGAAACATGTTGAGAAGATGGTTGGCTTCTGAGAAGTGGCTGAGTTGCTAGGAGGCTAGGGCTTCTTTGATATACTCACCTTGGTATGCCATTCTCTGTGTTTTATGCAAAAATGGAGGCATTGTCTATCTTCTAAACAGAATAATGAAGCCAGTGTAGCATGCTGGAGAAACAGACAATCCAAGATCAATAAAAATAAGTGAACATTTGTTAATACCATGTGTGCAAGCAGGTGGAGAAGGAACTTGTACTGAACAATTTTCCAAATATAGAAACAATATGCTTTTTTTTTCTCCAAAAGCAGAAGAATAAGGGGACATGAAGCTGGAGAAAATTAGACAAACATGACATACTTAAAAATCTATTTCTCCTTTTTTCAGAGCTCACCGAAGTGATTAATTTTCTAGTACATTGTTTGGTCTCCTTTCTATTGCTAATAACCTAATACCAAAGACTGGGTAAATTACAAAGAAAATGGATTTTGGAAGTGGAAGTAGGGCTTATAATACTGATCCAATGTGGGGACCTGCGTCTGGTGACAGCCCTTTTGGAGATAGTGTCCCAGGCAACTCAAGAGATCATATGGCCAGAGACCAGAGCATACAATAAACCCGGCTCAACTGACTTTAACATGAGATTAACTTTCAAGGTAATCAATTAACCCTTTAGGAATTAACCTATTAATTTCAAGAATAGTCTATGTGTGAGGGCAGGGCTCTCATCTCCTCGTAGAGGTCTCCTCTAGGCTAACTTGTTAATATCTCAAAATGGAAAAATAAATTTCAACATGAGTTTCAGAGGGAAAAATCATATCCACAACATAGAATACTACTCAGAAAGAAAGACAAGGTGTTAACAAAATGTTTGTTTTGGTGTATGTGTGTGCGTGTATGTGAGAGAGAGAGAGAAACATAGACAGAGACAGAGACCCAATCTCAACCAGAAAAAATAAAGAACTAAGAGTAAGAAAGAACTAGTACATATAAAAACATGGATGAATCACAAAGGCGTATGCTAGTTGGAAGAAACTAGTTTCTCGAGATTACATGTTGTAATACTTCATTTATGTGATAATCCTAGACAGAACTATAGTGCAGAAGAAAAGAATGGTTTTCCAAATGGGTGGTTATAAAGGGATAATTATAAGAAATTGCTGAAAGGTGATGGAATTGTCCCTTGCCTTTGTCATAGTGGTAGTTATAGAGCCTATACCTGTTTTAAAGTTCACAATGCTGCACATCGAAATGCCTGCATCTACTATGTAGTAAATTTGTAAAAGAGAATCTTAAAAAGCTAAAACAGAATCATAATAAAGTTCATCATTTTGACACATAAGCATTGTTTATTATCTAAGAATCAATAAGGTTTTTCTGATGATGGAAAGTTTGGGCTACAATTGTCATGTATTTTTTCTCACTGAAGAAGGAAGTCCTGTGGCCTTGTCCTCACAGGAATTTGGTGTGTATACACACTAAATGTCCTCTCATGGGAAAGTCAAGCCAACTAGAAGCTGGGAGATGGTCATTACACACCTGGTGACCCTTTGTATAGTTCGTTGTCACCAGGATGATCCAACAGAAGTAAACACTCAGGGATTCTGGGGTACATTGGATTGGCAAAGCAATTCCAACACGTTTCTTCCCCCATGGTGGCTTAAACACTCCAGGCATGTCTCCTCAAGACAGAGAGGAACATCAAGTCCTACAGGCCCTCCTGAAGACAGTGTGAAATACCAGGTGTTCCAGTTGATGATCTTAAGTATCTTGACTTTACATATTACTCATACTCTTTGCATCGCATCTATGAGGAAAATTTAACTGTCATCTTAGATTAGTTTTGATGTATCTTTTTTTTCATGCACAGCTAGATAATTTTGGGGTGGCAAATAGGCAGGGAAGGAGGTACTGGAGTTTTAACTCAAGGCCTTGTACTTTCAGGGTAGGCAATCTACCATTTGAGCCACATTCTCAGTGCTTCGCTTTTGTTATATTCTGAATATATAAACATACATATGTATATATGTATACATACATGTATGTGTGTATATATACATACACATATGTATGTGTGTGTGTATATATATATATATGTATGTGTATGTGTGTGTGTGTATAACACCCAGGCCAATCTGGTTTGCACTTGTCCCATGTAGCTGGGTAGCACTTTGGCCAGCTTTTTTTTTTTTTTTTTTTTTTTTGGTCTGGGGCTTCAACTCTAGGCCTAGGTGCTATTCCTGAGCTCTTCAGCTCAAGGCTAGGGCTCTACCACTTGAGCCACAGCACCACTTCTGGGTTTTCTGGTGGTTGAGTCTCATGGACAATCTTGCCTGGGCTGGCTTTGAACCGGGATCCTCAGATCTCAGCCTCCTGAGTAGCTAGGATTACTGGCATGAGCCACTGGTGCCTGGCTTGGCCAGCTTTTTTATTAGCTGAGATGAGGTCTCATAAACCTCTGGTCTTGCTGGCCTCAAAAGGCCATCCCTGCCTCCAGAATAGCATGCCCAGTTGCCTCAACTGCTTATTTAATGGCTTTATTTAAGGTTTATTCTAAAGAAACCTAGGAAAACTCATTTTCATGGGAAAGATGGGCTGATAGTTTGAACCATCCTTAGTCCAAGGAGCTATGTAGAATTATCCTGCAGAAAAGGCTATATAGGATAGGTTAGAAAGAAGGGCTGCAGTGTCAGAAGTGTTCAGTTTGAATTCTAGTTGTAAAAGATATCTGCTGCATGATGTAAGGAAACTGAATAAATGTCTATGACCCTAGTTCCCACTCTGATAGTGGTGAGAAGATTAAAGCCAATAGTGCATATAATGTGCTTAGTACCAGATTTGATCCCTAAGATGCATCCAGGACATGGCAGCTTTCATAAGACAGGACTTCTATGTCACAGTCACAGTTATATATCTAAATGGAAAGAAGAGAGAGGACTCAGGAAAGATATTCCAATCCTCTTAGTGCCAAGGTCTCCTGTCATATGTTTGAAGTACAATTAAAAACTGCCAGAAAAATATCAGAGTTGTTCTAACCCTCAACTCTAGCTTAGTGATTCTTTGGAGGATCCTGGCCTCCAGAACTATAAGATAGTTTCCTGTATTTGTTACTTTTTCATTGATGTTACCAAATTCCTGAAGGAGGAAAGATTTGTTTAGCTCATGATTTCAGAGTTTTCTGTCCATTGTTGCTTAACCCCCATGCACTCAGGCAGAACAGCACAGTGCCAGGAACATGTGGAGGAGGAGCTCCTTCCTCTCCCTCACAGTACAGGGCAAACAGAAAAAATGGAAGCAGGAAGGAACCAATGCAAGATATGGCCTCCAAGGACATGCCCTAATGATCTACTTCCTCCAACTAGGCCTCATATCCCAAAGTTCACACCACCTCCCAAAACAGCACCATTAGTTGGGGACCAAGCATGCAACACATAAGCCTACATGAGACATTTCAGATTCAAAGCACAACACCCATCATTTTTAAGAAAAAAAAAAAATCAAGATAGCCCTCTTCTGCCTATCTTCCTCCTCCTCCTCCTCCTCCTCCTCCTCCTCCTCCTCCTCCTCCTCCTCTTCCTCCTCCTCTCCCCCCCCCTCCTCCTCCTCCTCCTCTCCCCCCTCTTCCTCCCCTTCCTCTCCTCCTCCTCCTCCTCCTCCTCCTCCTCCTCCTCCTCTCCCCCCTCCTCCTCCCCCTTCCTCTCCTCCTCCTCCTCCTCCTCCTCCTCCTCTCCCCCCTCCTCCTCCCCCTTCCTCTCCTCCTCCTCCTCCTCCTCCCCCCCTCCTCCTCCCCCTTCCTCTCCTCCTCCTCCTCCTCCTCCCTCCCCCCCTTTTGGGAGAATTGTTTAGATTTTCTTCTATCTCATGCATGGCCTGTCTGTATTTTACTGATATTGTATTCCCTAAGGGTTCCAATGGTTTCCTTGTATCTAAATCCAGAGGCTGTTTGTTTGTTTTTACTTATTCACTCATAGACCTCTGAGAATATGGCTTTGGCATTATTTGCCTCAGTGACCGGGGACATTCATATTTTCTCTTGACTTTTTAGGCTCTACACTTTTCTACCTTTCCTCTACCTTTCTGATGCTTCCTTTTCAGTTTGATTTAAGCTAATGCTCTCTCTTTGCCTATCCTCTAAGTGAGAGTTTATTATGACAGGCCTTTGCGTTTGACACACCCTTTTGAAACATTATCTAAGCCACAATGTCAATATGAAAACATTTTTTGATGGCTCTCAATTTGTCCTTCAGCTGAAATCTTTTTGCTTCTAAACCACAGACCTTTATATCCACTTGAAATCTTCACTTAGTTGTTTCATAAACACCTTAGTCTTAGACTCCAACATTGCAATTTGGATGCAAGTTTACATCAGGAAGCATTCTAAGGGAAGAGAAGTAAGACAAAGAATGAAAGACCAGAGAGATTGAATCAATGAGCAGGTTATTGCTGTGGACTAGTGGGTCTCAGCCTCCCTGGGGCCCCTCTGCTACACTGGGTGGAGCACACCTCTCAAGTGATGTAGATGAGAAAAGGAGTGCACTTATACCTCACTTCCTGTCACTCACTGTGGATCACTCCTGGGGCCCTTAATTCTCTCACTTTGGTTCTGGCTCATTCTGGAGGCCTAAGAATGACCTCAGGCAGAGAATTATGGAAGTGGACTTCTTGAATCATCTGTCTTCAGGGAACTTCTATGTAGTCAAAGAGGCATGAGTCAGTCACTCTAAGTATCAACCCACATTTCAAGTCAATATTCACAAAATGAATTCAAAACCTTAACTTCTAAATTTGCCTTTTCTTCTGGATTTCTTGCCTTTGTAAAAGGTCTCAATGTGAATCTAGAGTCCAAACCCCAGACTTCAATAATCTCAGTAGTATACTTAGGTTCCTCCTTTATCACACCATCCACATCAACCTATCACCAAGCCAGTTTCACTGTCTAAGCTTTTCTCATATCCACTCATCCCCACTGCTTCTAAGACATACAGGAACCTCTCACGGCCATCGTCTCTCACCTGGATTCCTTAATTGCTCCTTTACTTGTCTTCCTATCCTGTCTCCTGTGTTCATTTGTCCTAATCCACTTAACACAGAACAATTTTCATAAATATGAACATTCTATAGAGGTAGAGGCCACAGCATTCTAACACTTTTCTAGACATTCCATGCCTTAGCTCTTGCATATACCTTTAGCCTCAGGTCTTGTCCTTTCCTGTTTACCTGTCACCTTAAAACATATCTCTTCCTTCCTTATCTGTACATGGACATTGTATGCTCAGTTGCTTTCTCCAACTTCTAAAGTTTTGCTCATTCTCTCTTCCTCTGATTGTTATTATCCCTGTGATCACAATTAAAAGTCACTTTCCTCCCAGGAGTCTTCCCAGATCTCCACTGCTGTAAGAATCCCATAGCACCATAACATGGTATTTCTCATACTGCCTCATAGGCTATTTACTCATTAGATCCACTTTCCTCCTCCCAGGTTGAGATCTTTATTAGGTGAGAGGTTATATAGTCTTAATCATCATGCTATCATAGGCACACTGAACTAATTTGAACATATTAGAAATAACCCATGTCTATCCAATAGATAAATTCCATCACTGATTGAGGTAGGGCTAAAAGATCAACTCTATCCAGTGGCAAAAGCAATAAATATGTAAATTAGCCTGGTTGTTGACTTTTTCTCAAATGCCTGAAATCTGAGACTTCAAAGCAGTTTTTATGTCTGAATACTGGGAAGCAAAGAAAGGCCTTTCTTTGAAGTCAGCATGAGTCTTGTTAGTCCAAAAAGCCCATGGTCAGGAGAAAGCATGGTATCAATATACCTACCTCCCACCTGCTGCTGGAGGAATTTATCTCAGCTTTGAGGAGAAGCCAAGAAGTTATGATTCCCAGAAAATCAAACCAATGATCTTTCTAGAACCCTTACTTTTGAACCCTTACTTTTACTAACCCAGTACAGTCGATTCATTTTTCTGGTGATGATTTTTTTTTCTCCCTCAAAGCACTCAGTCCATGTTCTATTGCTGACATGTAATCCAGAAATAATAGAGGTCAGTCTAGTATAATTCATATCCCTCAAAGGAAAGTGCCAACACCCTGAAAGAAAAGCTCTGAATTAAGCATTCCCCAAAATAGTTCTCAACCAATCTGGCATGGGGGGTGGGTTACAAAAGGCTTATTCAGTTATAGAGGATATTTCTCTTGGTTATTTATTATACATATGTCCCTTTGATGGAAAGACTGAAGCTTGCAAACATAATCATTATAGTCAGGGTTTTAATCTAAAAAATCTTTCTTGTTCTATGTTCTGGAAAATTTCTACTTGGAAATATTAAAATTTTAGTTCTCTCTCTCTCTTTCTCTCTCTCTCTCTCTCTACTTTTTCTGGTGCTAGTTTTGGGGGCTTAAACTAAAGGCTTGGGCACTATCCCTGTGGTCAAGGATAGAATTCTACCCTTTGAGCCACAACTCTGTTCCTGAATTTTTGTTGTTTATTAGAGATAAGAGACTCATAGACTTTCCTGCCTGAACTACTTTCAAACAGCAGTCTTCAGATATCAGCCTCCTTGAGTAGTTAAGATTACAGATGTGAGTCACCAGTGTCTGGGTTGAATTGATCTCTTTTAAATTGTAAAATCATACTATGTAGCAGTGCACAGCCCAAACAGATGACCAGAACTCCAATGAATACATAATGTGTACGATAAATAAATCTTTGTTGTTTAAACCATTGGGATTTGGGTATATGCTTATCCATTTTTCATAGCTATACCCAAACCCTCAAGGTATGCTAGTTAAGAAGAAAACAGGTCCACTTAGTTCACAGTTTTAAAGGCTTTAAATCCAAAATTAGATGGCCTCATCATTTCAGCCTCTGGTGAGGGTCTAGTAGCATCATAGTAGAAGCACTTGCACAAGAAAGATAGCCCATTACAAAACAGAAAGAGAGTGAGGTTTAGAGATCAGGCATGTTCTCAGGACTTTCAATGTAGCTCAAGTCTATTGCAAATTACCTTAATCTCTTCTGATGGATTAATCCTGTCCAGTAAACTAAGGACTTCTCCACAGACCACCTCTTAAAATGCCCACTAACTCTCACTATCACACTGGGGACCAAGCTCCCAATATGAGAAACTTTGGGGGTACACTTAAACCACATCCAAACTATTGGAGAGGGTTCTTTGTTTTTACGGAAGTGATTGTTTACTATTGACCTTTTATCTTTCTGTGTTCAAAACCATTTTGGGTGAAGGCACAAAAACAAGGCAATTAGAAGGCTGCTACAGTGGCACGTACTAGTAAACCTAAGCATTTGGGAGACTGAAGCAGGACAATCATGAGTTCAAGGCCAGCCTGGGCTACATGAGTTAAAATCCAGTGTGGAATATATCTCAAGGCCTTGTCTTGTCTCAAAATATTTTTTTTAAAGGAATCTGACAATTTGGAGAACAAAGTATTCAGTTCTGTCACTGAATGGGCCGGTTTGGAGAGTAAAATATAACTAGGCCAAGTTCAGTGTGTCTAATAACTTCCCTTTGACTGATCCTACCCATTCCAAACTATAGAATGCCTCAACTCAAAACCAGATCATGACATTGCAAACCTTCTTCATGGAGACAATGAATGCGAGACTTTAAAAAAGGTTTTCATTATGTGATCAAAAATGTTATCATTATCAGTAATACATAAAATCTAAAACAGTTTTGGTTTTTTATTTTTTACTAGCATCTCTTAGTTGCTCAAAGTTGTGATATTTCCATACATACATACAATGTTCCCTGGTGAACTCACCCCTTGTGTTATTGTCTCTCATCTCCCTTTCCTTTTCTTAAATAAATTTCAAGAAGTTGTACTATTCTATTTGATATATGTGAAATGAGTTAGAGTGTATTCACCTTCCTTATTGTCCCTCCATCCTTCCACTGATACCTGGCTTCCAACAGAGCCTCTTTTAATTATCATCATTCACTTTTAAATCTATTTGTCAGTGTATGTTAATTGTACAAAGGGGCTTCACCACTGTATTTCAAACGCTCAGTGTATTTTAGCCAGATTGACCTCCTCTCACAAGAAGTAAAGCAGAAACACAGATTCATAAAGCAAGGAACCAAGCTGAGCATGCATAGTTACTCTTCCCCACTGAACAGATAAGACTTGCAATGCCTCCCAGGAAAGTAGCTCCATACTCTCCTTCACCAGTAAGTGGAACTTCTTTCTATTGGGAAAACAGTTGAAACAATGGGCTGTGGGTCTAAGTAAGCCCAAGAAAAGAAGTCAAGGGAGTTTACAAGGCCTTCTATTAGCTCAATTTATTTTTTCAAAGTGACTAGCATTGTAGATGTGTGTAATACCTGTCTTGGGAGATATTAAGTTCAGAGCTCTCTATCTTCAAGGAAAGCAAAGATCCTCTACTCTATGGAATCATAAGAATCTGGGTCAAACAGAACTACACCTAGAAGATAACAGGCTTACCTGAGCTTTAAGAACAGATCTCTGGGAGAAAACACCCCTAAAGGACAACCTGGATAAAGGAGTATGAAAGTGAAAGAGGGAGTTCCATCATTTTGGTTTAGTGCTAGAAAACTCTGGACCTGTTTTCAGCCTAGGGTTGGAGTGATGAAAGATGAAAACCATCCTCACCTATACTCTCCTTCTTCTTCACACATCCCTCATTTACTAGATGAAGGAAATACAACACTAGTCATTGAAACCTGGTCTCATAGAGTAATTTTCAATAAATAGGTGTAATTTGGCTTTGCATTCATGACAAAGAAGTGAATTGCTATCGAAATGAATAACACTGAAGCTGAGCAGTTTGAAGAAAGAAGAGAGAACACAGTACCCTGAAAGCCTGGAAACAACAACTAATTGATCATATGACTGTCATGTGGGATTTATCACTTGAGTCAACAAGCATATGTTTGGCTTCCAAAGTGATAACATGCTCTTGGTCTCTGCATGTTGTAACACACACACACACATACACACACACACACACACACACACACACACACACACACACACACACACAGAGAAAGCCAAGATGGATAGACATAAGAAAGAATGGAAGAGGAAAGGAGGGAAATCTCTCTTCCTTTTAACAGATTTATAAACTGTATAACAAACTGAATCATTTTGGGTCAAATACCTTTTTTTATGTGTAACAGCTACAAGCTCACTATGGGAAGAGAGTCTGGCATTACCCTTTCAATCAGAATTATTTTCTTTGCATGAGTCTTGAATAATCTTGAAGTGTTCATATGAACTTGTTTTTCAGTCTGCTTTAGCCAATCCTGAGATATCATTCGGATGGACCACATAGAAGCTCTGACGCTATCAGGGTAGGCCTGCAGAATTGGTATCTTACTGTGTTTTACAAAGAGCTTGTTTTCTATGATTTGCTTATTTACTGTTAAGTTTCTTATTTGGTATATAGGAGCCTGAACACAGTTTCTGTAAAAATATATTCTGGATCCATTTTCAATGGTCATTTTCCCCCTGAGGGTCCCTAAACTTAAAACATTAATGTTTGCATTATCAAAGAAAAAAATATATTATTTTATTAAACATTGGTAGCTAATCATTAATGAATATTATTTCTTCCCTAGGAAATAGAATTAATTAGGGATGGACAGTAGAGCACTTGCCTAGCATATAAAAAGCACTGGATTTAATTCTTAGTTTATAAATCTATTAAGAAAAGACTTCCCATTCCTCCTCTCTTTTCTATCTCTCACTCTCTAAAGAGAAAATGCAAGTAATTGAGGGGTAGTGATATTATATTGTTTATTGTGATAAGTCACAATTTGTAGATTACAAATTTATTAAATGAATGTTTCAGAGAGCTGTGGTTGGTACTTTAGGAAATCTTTTAGCCATAGGATCATATTAAGAAAAATAAGCTCGGGGCTGGGGATATAGCCTAGTGGCAAGAGTGCCTGCCTCGGATACATGAGGCCCTAGGTTCGATTCCCCAGCACCACATATACAGAAAACGGCCAGAAGCGGCGCTGTGGCTCAAGTGGCAGAGTGCTAGCCTTGAGCAAAAGGAAGCCAGGGACAGTGCTCAGGCCCTGAGTCCAAGGCCCAGGACTGGCCAAAAAAACAAAACAAAAAAAAAAGAAAAAAAAAGAAAAATAAACTCGTCATTTATTTTTTGGATCAAATTTTAGATTAGAAGTTGTGACTGGTTTGATACTTACATGGTATGGTGTCAAGCATTCCACTTTCCACTTTGCTGTGAATTTCCAGCAGGGTACTCAAGTTTGAGGGAGACAGATTCCCACCAGTGGGATATGCTTTCTGATTTTTTTAAACCACAATTGTAGTTGTTGGTAAACTGTTCTTCCTGGACTCTAGTCATTCGTGTGTGTGTGTGTGTGTGTGTGTGTGTGTGTGTGTGTGTGTGTGTGTGTGTGTCCTGAGGCTTGAACTCAGTGTTTGGGCACTTTCTTTCCCTGAGTTTCTTTGGCTCAAGTTTAGCACTCTACCACTTAAGCCACAGCACCACTCTCAGCTTTTTCGGAGATAAGCATCTCACAGACTTTCCTGCCCAGGCTGGCTTCCAACTGCAATCCTCAGATCTCAGCTTCCTGAGTAACTAGGATTACAGGAGTGAGCCACCAGCACCCAGGTTCCTGTCATTCTTAATCAGGGAGTAAAAGTAGTAGTAAGTCCCAGAATATCAGGCAGAAAAAATTGGAAACCATTTCCAAGATAAAAGAGTTGTACTCATTTCTTTCCTTTATAGCCTGACTTTTAAAAATTATTGCCAACAAATGTTTCTCATGATCTATTTTCTTTAGTGCCAATAGTGCCATAGTGCCAAAGGTTGGCACTATGAAAGCCCTGTGAAAGTACCAGGTACTATGGAATTTCTGAAGCAGGACACAGGACTTTCAATTTTTATTTAATAGTTTTATTGAGACAGAATTCACATGTCATGTAATTCACTCATTTAACATGTGCATATCAATAGTTTTTAGTATACTTGCAAGCTATGCAGTCATCATCACAATCAGATTAGAACATTTTGCTCACAGTCCTTCCCCAAAAGAATCTATAGACACATGATGGGCACTGCCCTGCCTTCCCTCTCACCAGCCTCAGGCACACTCATCTACTTCTCTGTCTTTTGTGGGTACTTCCTACAAATGGCATTATATAATACATGGTCTTTTATGGCTAGCTTCTTTCAATGAGTACTTTTCTTGCTCCTGGCTAGCACTCTACCATCTGAGACATGACTCTAGCATGGCTTTTTGCTGATTCATTGGAGATGAATTTTCTTAACTTTTGCCCAGATGTCCTCTAACTATGATCCTCTGGATTACAGTATTCTAATTGCAGACTTACACACATCTTATCAGATGTCCCTTACCTTCATCTTCTTATTGTTGAATAACATTCCATTATAATTAAGAACAAACTTCATTTATTCATTCATCTACTGATGGATGTTTTTATTGTTTTTACTTCTTTTTTTTTTTTTTGTCAGTCCTGGGGCTTGAACTCAGGGCCTGAGCACTGTCCCTGGCTCCTTTTTGCTCAAGGCTAGCACTTTGCCACTTGAGCCACAGCGCCACTTCTGGCTTTTTCTGTTTATGTGGTGCTGAGGAATCAAACCCAGGGCTTCGTGTATATGAGGCAAGCACTCTACCACTAGGCCACATTCCCAGCCCTTGTTTTTACTTCTTGAATAATGATGCTATGAACATTCATGCATAAGGTGGCTTTTTTGCGACATGTTTTCATGTTAGAAACATGTTCTCATGTTTATACATATATTTGTGAGTGGAATTGCTGGGTCAAATGGTGGCTAATTCCATGTTTTGGTTCTCCTTTTGAGGTATTCTCAGGGAGTTTTCTAAAGAGGAAACTAATTTTCATTCCTACAAGCTGCCTATTAAGCTTTCAGTTTCTCTATATTATTAAAAATACTTTATTTTCGTGGGGCTGGGGATATGGCCTAGTGGCAAGAGTGCTCGCCTCATATACAGGAGGTCCTAGGTTCAATTCCCAGCACCACATATACAGAAAATGGCCAGAAGTGGCGCTGTGGCTCAAGTGGCAGAATGCTAGCCTTGAGCAAAAACAAGCCAGGGACAGTGCTCAGGCCCTGAGTCCAAAGCCCAGGACTGGCCAAAAAAAAAAAAAAGAAGTGGCGCTGTGGCTCAAGTGGCAGAGTG
Source organism: Perognathus longimembris pacificus (assembly GCF_023159225.1). Taxonomy (NCBI): domain Eukaryota; kingdom Metazoa; phylum Chordata; class Mammalia; order Rodentia; family Heteromyidae; genus Perognathus; species Perognathus longimembris. The sequence goes on along the minus strand of NC_063164.1, from coordinate 86,909,946 downwards.
CTGGCCTTGAGCAAAAAGAAGCCAGGGACAGTGCTCAGGCCCTGAGTCCAAAGCCCAGGACTGGCCAAAAAAAAAAAAAAAAAAAGAAGTGGCGCTGTGGCTCAAGTGGCAGAGTGCTGGCCTTGAGCAAAAAGAAGCCAGGGACAGTGCTCAGGCCCTGAGTCCAAGGCCAAGGACTGGCCAAAAAATACTTTATTTTCTTTATTCTTTTGAAAAGGCAATCTTGGAATTGCAGTGGGTGTGGAGTGTAATGTAATGGGGCTGAATGTCCTGGATGACTTATAATGATGAACACCCTTTCATGTGTCTATTGGGCATTTGTATTTGCTGTTTAGAGAAACCTCTATTTGAACTATCTTTTTTATAAGTGAATACAATTTTTTCGAAACACCTCATTAAGGTGAATTAAGTTTTTAGCTGGAGGGTACATAGACTTTTAGGTGTCTTGAGCATCTTTTTTTTAAATTAAATTTTATTGATAAGGTGATGTACAGAGGGGGTACAGTTACATAATAATGTAATGAGTACATTTCTTGTCTTATTTGTTACACCCTCCCTCATTTTTCTTTCCCTTCCCTAATTCAGATAAGCATATATACAATATCCAGTGTACCAAAATCATATAGAGTGACCACAGGGGGTACACCAAAGGAAATTTACCTTTTTACATTAAACATAATGACAACAATAAAATCTTGAGCATCTTTTTTGTTTGTTGCTTCTGAGGTAAGTCCTACTAGGGAATGATTTGGTATGTTAGAGGTGGCAAATAAGTTTCAGGGCATATTTTGGAGCATATTTTTAGGGAGACAGATGATGAAGGAATTATTGTGGTCCTTGTTGATTCTTTCTTTTGTACTGACTGCAGTTACACAGGTCTGTCACATGATCCCTCACTGTTCTACTCTAGCTAAGGAGAAAGAAGGATAGGAAGGCGCAGCCTTTAGAGGCAGGCAGGGCCTTTGTGTGGCTAATGAACCAGTGATAGGCAAAGCTTCATTAACAAACATTCATCTGGGAGTGGTTCAGGTTGAAGCAGTTTGTAGGCAAGCTGTTAAGCATCTTTAAAGAACTTTCCTGAAGTTGAATTCCTCTGGATGAAAACAACCCAAGATTTAGGTTGCCCATCAACATCCTAGCAAAGATAACATGAATTTGTCAGCATTTATATCCTTGTTCTTATAGCCTGTAGATGAGCATGCCAACCGAACTCCTGAGACTATAAACTGTAATGAGGGGAATAATTCGTATAAAGTTTACTGTATTCCAAATGTCTCTAGTTTCTGTAAGAACGCTTCTTCTATAAGAACTGATCTTGTAGAACAGTTTACTTTACCTTTCCTTTCTTTCTCTCTGGGTATATTGAAACCATTAGAGAAAAATCACCTGTGCAGTAGATAGAATTCTGTCTGTATCGATATAGGTCTTTCAGAAGATAGACAGATGGCAAATAAACACTAGAACCTAAGATCCAGGATCTTGCTTCTCATTTTGAACATTTATTCAGTGTTTCTACCTGCTGGCTAACCCAAACAAACTTACCTCTCCCAGGTATTTTTCCCATTTAGGAAATGTTGATCTTGTATCCTATGGTTTAAAGAAGAAACAAAGATGAAGTAGACTGAAAGTCTGTGGGCTACCTTTATTCATGTGCTTAACTCTTAGCCCTCAGTGTATGAACAGGTGAAGTTTAGGAGCTAATTCCTGAGGATAGAGCTCTCATGCATAGGATTAATGCCTTATACAAGGCACTCCATAGAGTTGGCTCATGGTATTTTCCATCATGGGAGGACAAAATATGAGCAGTCTGTAGTCTGTCATCCAGAAGACCATCCTCATCAGAACCTAGCTCTGCTAACATCCCAGTCTAAGATTTCCATCCTGTTGGACAAATTTTGTTGTTTATAGGTCAGCCAGTCTATGGTAGCTTGTTGCTATAGCCATCAAAACCTAAGACATGAAGCCAGGTACTGGTGGCTCACCCTTGTAATCCTAGCTACTCAGGAGGCTGAGATCTGAGGGTCACGGTTCAAAGCCAGCCATGGCAGGAAAGTCCCTGAGACTCTTATCTCCAGTAACCTACTCAAAGCTGGAAGTGGTGCTGTGGCTCAAGTGGCTAGCCTTGAGCACAAAGATGATCAGGGACAGTGCCCAGGGCCTGAGTTCAAGCCCCTCAAACAAACAAACAAAAAAAAACAACTTAAGAGATGGGCAATAAAAATTTCTTATGACATAATCTTTTTGTCATTGTTCCTGTTACTTTCTTTTAAAGAAACAAACAAATTAAGATATTTGTTCCAAGAATCTCTGAACTTTACTAATTTAAATTTAACAGATACATATATAAATTTTCTTTAGAAAAATGTAATGTAAACCCAATATGTGCAAGGTAGTTTATACTAAGTATATCTCCGAGGAGCAGCAATGAGAAGCATGGCCTGTGTGAAGTTCTAGGAACTCAGCTGAGAGAGAGAAATTCTAGGAATTCAACTCTGAGAGAGCCAACACTGTTAGAGAACAGCCAATGAAATCAAAGTCTAAAACTAAAAAAAAAAAAATGAGCCTTTAATTCTTTATTGCAGGTGGTATATTCAAGAGTCTAAATCTGGACAGATTATCATCTCCTCCACTTGATTTCTTAAAAGCCAGATGCATCAGACAGTGTGTAGTTATTGAGCAAAAAGGTTGCAGCAGTTCTATGGGCCATGGGCTTGGAAGATTGAAGGAAAAGGATTATTTGTGGGAAATTCTGGGTGAGTCATAATGGGGAAGTGTCTGCAAGGTTCCTCCTCCCTCATAGGGAAGTCTCAGTGAAACTGCCAGAAGAGGAGGGGGCCCAGCCAATACACTCCCAAGAATGAGGGCCTTGGGGCTAGGAAGGATTTAGTGTGAGGATGGCAGCTGTCCCTGGGAAGCTTGCCTTGCGAGTACTGGCTTGCCTTAAAAACCCTTACCATAGCCTGAGGTCAGGATTGAAAGAGTGTATATATACCGGTGGTTAATCAAAAAGTAGATGCCTCATAAGCATTCTAGACAATAACTGTGTAATTCAGAACCATGTCTTAGTGTGGTGGTAAGTACTAACAACCATGCAAGCAAGAAAATAAACAGACGAACTAAAGCCACAAAGGAAAGCAGAGCGGAAATAGAAAGGAGTTTGGTCAGGGGATTTGACAGCAAATGAGATCAGGGAAAGGCAAAGGCAGACCTCCTGGAAAGGAGAGATTGGGACACTCATGCTGGGAATTGTACCCACCCAGAGGAGAACTGTCTTACAGCTCTCCTGCAGAGGACTTTGTGATAAGTTGGAGGAAGTTGGAGGAAGTCTATTAGTGTAGAACTGAGTGAACAGAGGGAGAGGAAATCATGGAGAAACAGGCCATAGGGTACTGGTCCTGCCAGGCTGATATATCCCCAATTCCTGTAAATATGACGGACTCAGATAAACAGGGCAAGGAGTCTTTTAATACTGTGAGGGGCCACACCCCACTAGTTGAATGGTGAGCCTTCTTTCAGAAGGGTTTATAAAGGGAAAATCACACTCAGGTGGTTTACATGGAAGCAAATAGATTTACAGAAGCAGAGCTAGCAGTTAATAATAACAGGAAACAGTGAAATTGATTAGGGCACTTCCTAACAAAAGTGGTTATAACATAAGCAAAGTGAACTACTTATTCCTAACAAAAGTGGTTATAAGCACATAAGCAAAGTAAATTATCTAGGGAAACAAACAACTCATGACATACTTGCAATCCAAACAGGCCCCAAATGGGCTCTTCCTGTTATTTACCAAATTCCTTTCCAGGCTCTTAGTTTTGCTGTTATTTGTCGAATTCCAATAACCTGGTGTTCAGCTCCGAATTTACTCTATCTCAGGAATTCCTGAATTCTAATAACTTGGTGTTTAGCCCTTAATTACCCTTTAATAACTGGCCTGGAGTTTTTCCCTACATGAGGAAATTCTTTCTTAAATATTTGGCCCTGTTCCTAATATTAAAAAAAGAAAGGGCTGGGAATATGGCCTAGTGGCAAGAGTGCTTGCCTCCTACACATGAAGCTCTCGGTTCGATTTCCCAGCACCACATATATGGAAAACGGCCAGAAGGGGCGCTGTGGCTCAGGTGGCAGAGTGCTATCCTTGAGTGGGAAGAAGCCAGGGATGGTGCTCAGGCCCTGAGTCCAAGGCCCAGGACTGGCCAAAAAAAAAAAAAAAAAAGAAAAGAAAAGAAAAGAAAACTGTCTTTCTCTGGTTTTTAGGAGGCTTTACTGCTGTGTGAAAGAGGCCCCAGGGCGGGCTGGGGATATAGCCTAGTGGCAAGAGTGCCTGCCTCGGATACACGAGGCCCTAGGTTCGATTCCCCAGCACCACATATACAGAAAACCGCCAGAAGCGGCGCTGTGGCTCAAGTGGCAGAGTGCTAGCCTTGAGCGGGAAGAAGCCAGGGACAGTGCTCAGGCCCTGAGTCCAAGGCCCAGGACTGGCCAAAAAAAAAAGAAAGAGGCCCCAGGGGATCTGAAGATAGGAGTGGCAGGCTCAGCCTGGTGCTAGCTGCCTTCCTCAGAAAATATTTAAGACAGAGGATGAGGGTTTGCTAAGTGAGAGAGATATAGAACCATTAGGAGGCCATGGTAATAATCCCAAACAAGAGTGTTAGATTGGACTGAGCTGGAAAGTTTGAAAATAGAGCAAAGGCTGGTGTTTTGCTTTCTGTTTTTCAACTTTGAAACTCAATTCTATAAAAACTGGATTTGTCACAGCATATATCTATATGCTGAGATCTCAATGAAATCTGAATGCATGTTGTACTAGGCTGGCATAATGTGATTGTTGTCACCCAGCTAGTGGTCATGACAGAATTGTTCACTTAGTTAAAAACTTTCAAACCAGGTACTGGTGGCTCACAACTATAGTCCTAGCTGTTCAGGAAAGTCTCTAAATTCAAATTCATCCTGGATAAAAACAGTTTGACAAACTCAATCTCCAAAATTACCAGTAGAAAGCCAGACTGGAGTCGTGCCTAGCAAGCTTGACGTCTTGCATTCATATCCCAGTACTGATAACAGCACACACACACACACACACACACACACACACACACACACAACCCCCCCCCCCCCAACCAAAACGCTGATCCCAATCTTCAACTGGGCATAGTGATGCAGTGATGCACGTCTGTAATCTCAGCTACTCGGGAGGCTGAGGAAGAAGTTCTGCTTCAGCCAGGAGTTTGAAGCCAGCCAGGGTAACACAGTAAGACTCAATCTTAAAATAAAGAAAAGGGAAGGAGAGGAGGAAAAGAGAAAAAAGGGGATGGGAGGAAAGGGAAGAACAGTGGAGAGGAGGAGAAAGCCTTCCAGTGAAACTACCAGGTAATTGCTAGTCTTGATCTGTAGACATGCATGTATTGTGATAAACTGGAATGTTATGTAAACAAATGTGGCTTCTCTGATCACTTCCTTTAACAATCCTGTCATTCCTCCATATCCATGTATTCTACATCCTCTGCTTCAACCAACCACAGGCAGAAAATATTTGAAAATAATTTTATCCATTGAACACATGCAGCATTGTTTTTTGCCATTATTCCCTCAATAATCCAGTACAGCAACTAATTACTTAGCATTGGGAATTCTGAGTAATCTAGATGATTTAAAGTAGAGAGAAGGGTATTCAGAGATTATATACAAACACTACACATTTCATATTAGGGATTTGAGCATCTGTAGATTTAGATATGGGTGGGGTGACTTGGAACCAATCTCCTTTAGAAATATACAACTGTAATTAGTTGCTCCTATGATACCTCTGATAAACTGCCAGCACCAATCCATAGATAAAAAGATGGCATAATCAGATTTTATGTAAGCAAATTTCAAAGTTGAACATCTTTTCTCAAAAGCATGTCATATTCTTTGCTTACTTTCACTAACAATAGCTCACCCATGGACCTCATCCCTCTGTACTTGGAAAGTCAACTTTCTCTACCTTTCTTTAGGCCTCTTTCTTCCTGTCTTAGGCCTCCGAGAAGCATTGAAGACTGAAGTCACAGTAACCTTTCTGATTACAAAGTTGATTGTTTCCCACTGTATGTAAGTTTCTAATGCTGTATAGTTGCTATAGTAATCATTCCAAATCAGACATCTTTGTGTAGAACCCTCATGTCCATCCCTACCTAGTATACCTCTAGCTTTGTTTTCCTCTTACACTTTCTATATAGGCTGTACAAAAGCCCCAGTTTCCGGTTGGATAGGGGCCAAGTTCCAGCTACACACCTTTCCATCTATTTCAGTTGCCCTTCTCCCAGCAGCTGCTTTGTCTTTCCAGAGCTTGTTCAGTTGGCACCTCTTTTGGGGAAACTTCTTGATCTTCTAAGCAAACATCATTGTTTAGCTTCTAATAAGACATGGAAGAAATGCAATTTATCTGTTTGCCCATCTCTCTTCTCCAGAGAGCTGTGAGCGCAGAACGCCATTCATTTTTTGGTATGTATTGGACATAGTAATATACTTTGTACAGGTAGTTATGCAGTATTTGTAAAAATCAATTTTGACTAAATTAGATTTGATGAGCTATAATGCGTTCTCTTACAAAATGTAGATAATAGCAGCAACAATCACAAAAGTATTTTGTCTTGGAAATTATTTAAGACAATGCATAAGCAAGAGTGCTTGACATGAGTCCTGAATATTTATTGGATTTTTAAAAAATGTATAACATTGTAAATAGTACTACAATTACATTTTCATAAATCCAATGTATTTTAATCCCATCTGGAAATGATGGCATCTATTTTTATGCCTTAGAATGGGATCTGGCCTATCACAAAACCTTCTAGTGTTCTTTTTTTTTTTTTAAAGCAGTGAAAAGAGTTGGTAACCCCATTTCATTTTTCTCTTGGTGACAAAGTCCTGAGACCTGTGATTACTTGAAGATTCTAAATATAGAGCACTGATGACCCAAAAGCTCTTCTCAAGTTTCATCTTTTCTAATAGCTTTTGAAAGCATGCTCCTGGGAGCATTAACTTGTGTCACTTCAGGTAATGTGTGCAGTTTATAGTAGTATATCAAATTTCATCAAACTGACCTTATCCCATAAGTGTCTCTTCTTGTCTACTAGGCTTTGATCATGACAAATGCATCGTTCTAACACTTAGGTTTTATTTCTTTCTCCTACTCTTGAGTTAAGCCATTTATATGTTATTTAAGTCACCCAAACACCTTATTTCTCTGATGCATGACTTTGTATAAAATTTTGAAAAGTATCTTCATATATGACTTGGAATTTTTTTTATTGCTACATTGATATGTCAATATGGTTTGATTGTCTTGCCAAAAAGGATGTTGAAGTTTAATTGACTGGTGCTGGTACAATTTTAAAGGGCGGGACCTTCAAGAGATGATTAAGCCATGTGTGGTACTCCCTTTGGGTGGGATCCTCCCTCCTCCGTCTTCATCTCTCCCTTTACCCCCCTACCCACCCTCTTGTCTTTTTCCTCTTGTTTCCTACCACGCGATAATGGAACAAGAAGGTCCCCCACCAATTGCCAGAACCTTCTACATGGACTTCTAAGCTTCCAGATCTGTGAGCTACATTTCTGTTCACAATAAATCAACCATGCCATGGGTTGGAAGTCTGGTCCTAACTGATAGGAGATGCAGTGGAACCTTTGAGAGAGGAGGACTGGTAGGAGGTAATTAGGCATTAGAGTATTGGTGCCATTGCCCTCAGGAAAAATGGCTGATGTAGTACTTGTTAATTCTTAGCAGTGTGTTGTTACAGTGTGTTGTTACCTCATGTGCTGACACCTTTTGTATGAAGCCAATTGTCATTGTGCTTTTCTATGCTGTGCTAAGGGAAAACCTCACCAGAAGCTGAACAAATGAGCAGCCACCAAAACTTGGAGCCCGAACCCTCTTTTCTTCATAAAGTACCTAGTCTCAGGTATTGTGTTACAGTAGCAAAAGTGATTGTTAAAACCTCCCAAGGATTATAAATGAAATTCTTACATCCATCCATCCTGATTTGTGCACAATTGTTCATACTATTTATAATGGCTACCCGTTCCTCTTTTTGGGAACTATAGAGTTCATTGAGTAAGTGGGAATGTTATATTTGTATTCATTTCTAAATAGTCCAATCAACCTGAGGTGTAAAGAATACTTGGATTATCCTGGCAGTTTTTTGAACCCCTCCTCTTCTTACTGAGTACCTTGATTAATGCTCTATGAGGAACAGAAGCCAACAGGTATGGTCCGATCTCTCTAGCAGTCTAAATCAGGACCTATCATGCTCCTGTATGTAGGAAAAAAGGTCTGTGCTCTAGTTAACTAAGGATAGTCCTTCCTTTGTACTCAGTTCACTCCCATTGTTACTTCTCAAAGACTTTGCTACTACACAGAGGCCCTTCTCTTCTGTAGTCTCAATTTTACCTTCTCCCAGGGATGGTTTCCATCAGCAAATTTACTTGCTCCTGACCTCCCATTCCTGTCTTGCTGCTATCCAAGCCTCCTGTCCCTTCACAGCAAAGCTTTTAACCCATTTTCTTTCCTTCATCCATCGCACAAAGGCCTTTGCCATCCCCATAGCATCTGAACCTTCTAAGAGATTCCTTAGTGACCTCCATGTCACCAGTACAATGGACACTTCTCTGTCTTCACTCAATTAGTGGATTTTGTCCCAGGAGACCACTTTCCACACTTGAAATTCTTTCCTTAACTCCCCTGATGTACCACTCTCCTGCTTTTCTGATATCACGGATGCTTTCCTTTACTATAGTCAAAGTAACTTGAATGTGAACACTTCTGGCATTCATCTTCTTAAATGTCTAGTTAGAATCATAGGCTTCTCTGTGTAGTGTGACCATCTTTGAATGTACATTTAGAATCCTTCTACAATCCAGGCTATGTGATATTCTCTCCCCCAACTCATTGCCTTTGTTTTCTGCCTTTCTCCTTAACCAGACTCCAGTAGATTAGGTCCTTTGATGATTTAATAGCACCCAACAAGTTTTCTTCATAGTAATTATCACACTTACAGTCAATTAGTCAGATATGTGATTAGCCACTCTTGTGACTTTGCTCTTTAAGATCCTTGAGGCCAGAGTTTAGCTGTGGTCTCTATTAAGTCCACAACAGTTCCTTGTGTCTATCATAAGTTCAATAAGTACTTTCATTAGCATATATTTTTCAATAGGGGTTCATTATTAGCCTATATTATACAAAAAAGACTTACTGTCACATTTCCAAATATTTCCAAGATTCCAGTCAATTTCACATTATTATCACTCTCTTTTAACCTCCTCTTCCCTTCTTAGCACGAATTCAACATACAAACTACTTTTCATACATACAAACTACTTTGACCATTTTTATTCTCATTCATCAAATATTTTAGAAGAAAGAAAACGTTTAGATGAGGGAAAAGAAAAGTGTGAATTTGATCAGACTACATTGTATGAATAGATGGACAGAAATATCAAAATGAAATGTTCATGTACAACTAATAAAAATGCAAATAAAGAAATATATATTCTGTATCTTTTGTATGTATGTGTGCCAGTACTGTGGCTTGAACTCAGGGCCTGCCTCTTAGCTGTTTGTGTTCAAGGCTGATATACTACCATTGCCATACTTTCACTTCCAGCTTTTTGATGGTTAATTGGAAATTAGAGTCTCAAGGAATATCCTGCTCAAGATAGCTTCAAACTGTTATCCTCAAGTCTTTGCCTCCTGAGTAGTTAGGATTACAGGCAAGAGCCTCTAGCTTCTGACATGTTCTATATCATTTGGACAGTTATGGATTTTTACAATAAAATATAAAGAAAAGGAATCTGTATATCATTTTAAGTTATATCATCATCATTATCATCACATAGATGTTCCTTAATTCAATTAATTCATTCTTCCTCTTTGTACATAGGCTATTTCATTTTTTTGACTATTATTTTTTAGGAATTTTTTATTTTTTGATTATTATAAGCAGTGGTTTTAACAGACTATAACTATTTGTTATAACAGACTGTAACTATTTGCATACCTAGAAAATGAATTACTGGTTTTTATAGTGAGATGCACATTAATACAATACTTTAGTCAGCTTTCCATTATTATAACAAAATACCTAAAACAACCATCTTAAAAAGAAGAATGATTTATTTTTACTCATGGTTTCAAAGGTTTTAGTCCATGATTGGATGATTCTACTGCTGTGGGTTTTAGGTGAGGCAGAATATTATGGTGCTAGGAGAATGTGGTAGAGAGTCTGTTCACCTCATGGGAGCCAAGAAGCAGATGGTGGGACAGGGGGTATAGGCTTGGAATAAGATATATCCCTTAGGATCATACTGCTAAGGATGAACTCCTTTTAGCTAGGTACCACCACCAGTTTTCATAACCTCCCAATGGCCCATCAAGCTATGAGGTCATCAGTATATTAATTCTTTGATGAGGTCAGAGCTCTCATGGCCGATTACTTCCCCCAAAGGCCTTCATCTGTCAAGTAAGCCTTTAATATGTGGCCTTTGGTGTATATTTCAGCTCTAAACCATGACATAAGGCTTTACTTTAGAGTGCTACTCTCAAAGACAGCCACAATGAATTTTTTCCCTTCCTGTAAAAGCAATCTACTCATGCCACTAACTGGTGTTATTATTCCCTTATCTTTGACTAGTTGACTTTGAACTTTGGAATATGGCAGATGTCCAGATAAAATACAGTTCAGTGGTAATATAAAGAGAAATATACAGTTGGACTTTGCACACAGCTCCCCAAATCCCTTGGAAATCCCTGAGCTGTAGAGAAGGAGCTGAGATGTCACAATGATCCCCTTTCAGCCACACCTGCATTTACTTTAGTGATAAGACTTTTGCAGAGTGCCTAAGGATGGGGCTGGTAGTCAGGGGACCCAACCATGTGATTAAATGGTTGGAACCTTTAGCCTTACCTCAGGCCTCTGGGGATAGAGAGGCTAGACAGTAAGCTGTCTGTCAATGCTCAGAAACTTGGTCAGGTGCTGACTGCACAATAGAGCCTCCATACAAACGCTAAAGTAGAGTTTAGAGAGCTTCCTGTCAATGAACACCTGGAAGTGCTGGGATGGTAATAATAATTCCAGAGAATATGAGAAAATTCTATAAACCAACCCTATACTGTTAAACTTGTCTACTTCATTCTTTACTTGTAGCTTTCAAAATCTCCTTTGTAATAAATTATGAATAACCTTATAGTTATAACTTTATATTCTCAGTGGCCTAAGTAACTAGGATTACAAGCATGAGCCAAAAGCACCCTGCAAAGCCTGGTGCTTTAATGGTGTGAGACTGGAAAGTATCTTAAGAGGAGGTGAGATATTTTGCATGTGGAAAGATGTAAACAATTGTGGCTCCAGAGCAGACTGTGCTCTGATATAAAGATGGCCAAAAGCCCTGAATTCAGTCCCTACTGCTCTGCCCTTCTCCCTCCAAAGTAATACTTTGGTCTAACATTTACTCAATACTCAATTTAAAAAAAAGAACAACCAAAAATCCTTTGCCATTCTTCTACAGGAGAGACAGAATATGGTTTACTTTACATTGACTCTACTTGTTTATTGAATGAGAAAGAGTGATACTATGTTACTCGTAAGCAGTAGGTCTGGATGACCAACTCTATGAAATCATTGTTACAATCCCAGATTTATAGCATTTGCCAGTATCAGTGATATAAATACTCCTACCCTGGCTAATTTCAAGCTACTGATGTGATCTCATGCATCAGGGATTTGGGAATAGTCAGACACAACTGATTCTTGTGAATCTGTACAAATGGGCTCTGCAATCAGTGCTTTCAGACATTGTCCTTGAGAATATTATCAGCTTCTGGTTTGCTTTGTTGTAATCCAGCCAACCGGAAAGATCCTTGAGTAATGACTAAGGAAGACTAAGGAAGACCTCTAGAAGACAAAATGCCTTCAGTGCTCCCACCCCAGCATGGCTCCCAGTAAGGAACAACTGCTGAAGGGATCACAGTCAACATGACTACAACAGAAGAATGTCTTGCCACCTCATAGGAATGTGAGGGGTAATATAGGCCTCAGGGTAGAATCCACTACATTTCAGAGTAGTATATTAATTAACAATAGATATCTGAAACACATATGTTGCCATACCATTATTTTTTAAAGCAGTATCAAGTGTCTTACTTTGATGGCGCTTACTGCTCAAGGGTATCTGTTTTTGAACATTAGTCTTTTTTTTTTTTTTTTTTTTTGGCCAGTCCTAGGCGGTGAACTCAGGGCCTGAGCACTGTCCCTGGCTTCTTTTTTGCCCAAGGCTAGCACTCTGCCACTTCAGCCACAGCGCCACTTCTGGCCGTTTTCTGTATATGTGGTGCTGAGGAATCGAACCCAGGGCCTCATGTATACGAGGCAAGCACTCTTGCCACTAGGCCATATTCCCAGCCCTGAACATTAGTCTTCATTGTGCATTATCACTAAAGTTTCAAAAGAAAAACTATGATGCAATTTATTTTGCATCTCTTTGAAAATGAGATTGAAACATTTTCAAATGCCTATTATCCATAAATCTACTATGTTCTCAGTCCACTTTCCCCTTCATTTATAAGGGCTCTTTTAATAAAAAAAATAGCAAATCAAAAATAATACATAATCTATATCATTGCAAAGTGTGGTTCCTTGCAGTAAAATTTTAAACTATTTATGAAAAACGTACTTGTCCAGATAATTTTTGAATGTTTCATATATATGCATGTATATGTCTTGATCATATCCAGCTTTGAGCTTGCTTACTTGTTTTTATTATTGCTTAAATTATTCTGCTTTTTTTTTTTCCCCAGTCCTGGGGCTTAGACTCAGGGCCTGAGCACTGTCCCTGCCTTCTTGTTGCTCAAGGCTAGCACTCTGCCACTTGAGTGACAGCGCCACTTCTGGCCATTTTCTATATATGTGGTGCTGGGGAATCGAACCCAGGACTTCACGCATGTGAGGCAAGCACTCTACCACTAGGCTATATTCCCAGCCCCCTGAATGTTTTTATTGAATTTCCTCTGGCAATTTTCTTCAAATAAAAGCTTTTACTGGGATACAGTACAAATACATCTGTCCTCATTTCTCCACCATTCTGCTTTAAATACCACAGGCATAGGATAATGCCATAGGCTAATTAATTTATTTTAGTAATTTTTGGTTAAAATCTATGAAAACTCTTTGGATACAAAGCATACTTACATTTTATACCAGTTTATGTTTTTAAAATTTGAAATAACATAGTATTGTTATTAGTTAGCACTATCTTCAAATAGCATGAATCCTCTTCAAATGAAGTTGTCTCAAAAGTTTGGTGGGAATCTGAGGCAATCAATAAAAAAAAGCTCAACAGTGGAAAAGTTAGTGTAATCCATATAAAATGTTGAGTTCAGTTAATAGTGTCAACATTGGTTGGTTTTGGATAAGTATACCCTGGTACCGTAAGATTTAATAAAAAGGGAAATGGGAAACTATACTGTATTTGCAGCTACTCTGCAAATATAAATTTTTTCCTAAATGAAGTGTTGCTGTTAAAAGGTATCTGATGCTAGCTAATGTATTTTTTATAAAGGCTTATTTGGCTTATGATTTTAGGAATTTCAAACAGCTTTCTCTGGCATCTGACCAAGTCTGCCTGGGTGTATCACAACATGACAGAAAAGTTGCAGGGACTTCAAGTACGTGCAAAGAAAGCTGGTGGGATGGACTTGCTTTCTAAAAATCCATGTTAATGTTGATCAGTTCAGTTCTATCAGAGCAAGAACACTCTGTAGCAGGAAAAGGTTTAATCTCTCTCAAAGGCCCAAAACCTCTTAAAAGCATGGCTGCCCAGCAGCACCACAAGGTGCTTGGTGAATCCGACAGAAAGGGCAGATTTGCTATGATATAGGGGCTCTAAAAGACCCTCTTGACCCAGCAGGTAGAAAACAGATGCAAAAGAGATACTGTCTTAAAACAGCTTGTGTCTGTCCCTCCCTATTCCTTTCTAGTTTCAATGTCTCTCCCACAACCCTAGGAAGAGGATTTCCAGCAGAGACTAGATTTCAAATTAACAACCAATTAGAATGTTGTTGGGTGCAACAAGTAAAAGGTCACATTCCAAAACACCTAATGATAATAGGAGCAACCAATCACAGCATAGCCCATACTTAGACTCAGCCACCTGATAGAGCACAAGAACATACAGACCACTGGTGGCCCACTAACAAAGGTTTTCACACTTTTCTCTGACTATGGGCTACATTCATTGAATTCTTGACACAGTCACTCCAGAAGGTTCAGTGCCAGCACTGGGCAGTGGAGCTACAACACTAGAAGTCATTCCCATCATAGCCAGTGTCATGGCTAATTTTCCATCATTTTATATTCCTCAGTAGATTTCCTTTTAGATACAATTTACCTTTTGTTATGGGTTTTTAGTTGTAGAAGAAATTCCAATGATTAATATTCACAGTATTTAGGTTTTATAAATCTACTGATTTTCTGTGAGCATATAGTGACATATACCCCTGTGGTTCATTTCTTATAATAGCCTGAGTCTGCCATTACGTGGTTTTTGGATAAACAGTACAGTTATATTTCATATTAATTTGAATTAGCAAATTTGAAACACAGATGAAAAGCATTATTAAAGCCTCACTTTCTGCCCCCTAGTTGAAATGCAAACTCTCCACAGTAAAATTTGCATTAAAAAGTTTGATGTCAGAGATGCATAATAGCCTAGGTTTATGTGATATGAAACTGTTCTTTCTTTCTTTTTTTTTTTTTTTTTTTGCCAGTCCTGGGCCTTGGACTCAGGGCCTGAGCACTGTCCCTGGCTTCTCTTTGCTCAAAGTTAGCACTCTGCCACTTGAGTCACAGCACCACTTCTGGCCATTTTCTGTATATGTGGTGCTGGGGAATCGAACCCAGGGCTTCAAGTATACGAGACAAGTGCTCTTGCCACTAGGCCATATCCCCAGCCCATGAAACTGTTATTTCTTACCTTACAATTTTTCTCAAGGGAAAAAGCCTTTCTAGAGTGATTGCATTTTGGGGTTTGTGAGGTTTTCAGATGTCTGTCCCAAAGTCATTGTCAAGTCATTTGAATGATCCAATTTTCCCCCCATCCAATGTATTTTATTTTTGCTAAAATAATGTAAGTTTTATTTTGCTGGATTACACCAAAGTTACTGATTTCTATGGCAGGGGTGACATTGAGAACCTGTGTATTCAATGACTGTGAATAACACCTCAGGGGCATGTATTGCTAATTTTATTTTCATTTTATAAAAAAATATCTTCTGCTAATAAATTTAAGCACACTGCATCATAAGGATTATCACTAGATTTAGCTAGAATACAGACTAATTTCTCTGTAAATTCCTATATATTCTCTATAAATTGTGGCTTACCAGTTCTGTGTTAGGTATTTGCTATACATCAGCCTTAACAATTTTAGTCCTACAGGGAGGTTTCTGTGATTCTGATGTGCCAATGAGTTTGGATCTGCTTCTTGGTCCCTAGGTCACTCATCTGATTTTAGGCAAGTTGGCCCACTCCACAGAGGTGGTTAAGGGATGGATACAGCAAACCTCTCAGCCCCTACACTTGCTCAGATGAAAACAGTTCTTTAAGCTTTCTTTCCTTTCTTTTATTCTTTTGATGTTGGCACTTACCCACACCAGTTGAAATGGATCACTATCTTTTTTTCTCTTGTGTTAAGAATGCTATGTACCACTTCTTTAAATGACAGTGACTCCAAAGAGCATTGACCTCATTTTAGGAGCAGTTGATATTATTGACTATAAAATAAAACTGTGTACTTGTGTGTATGAGGAGTGTTGTTTATTTATTTATTTTCCTGTTTTGCAAGCCTTTCCCCAAGTTAGGTTTTAAAGCATAGTAAATCTAAACACAGAATCAGTCTGGTTCTAGCTCACCTGAGGCATTCTATTGCCTATGATATAGTTTTCCCCTTTAAAGCCTTCAGTTCAGAGAGAAAGAGTATTCTAAATCTTTTTAATGTATTCCTTTTTTGGAGTTACACACTTAGAAAGGAGGTAGATGAATCCAGCTGGAATTAGGACTTTCATAATCCCTTTATATTTTCTATTTATGAAGGTATACCTGTGTTCATAAATTTTTATCCAACAAAAACCTGAAGCTCTGCTCCATCACTGATAAACTTTGTAGATCTTTGTTACTACTTTTCACCATTGATTCACTTTTTGTCCTTTTTGATAAAAGTGGAGTTCCTGAAGGCAGAGTGTTTTCATAGAATACTGCTGGATATATAGTGAGCATTCAATCCATCTTCAGTGAATGGGTTATGAGTTAAGAATTGAGGCTTCAGTAAAGTAGGTTCTAGATGAATTTAAGGGAAGGTAATAGTGGGTAGTAGATAGAAGACTGTGGAGAGCTGGGCTCTGCTTTGGGTTTGTACTCATTGGTGAAGTATGTAACTTTGGCTAAGTCCCTGAATATCTCTAAATGTCTTTCCCTCTCTGGATTCTATGTTTTAAATAAAGTCCTACCCAAGGACCTCATAACTTAAACTTTATCCTCATTTTTAATGAATTCTGGTCCAAAAACTCATTAAAGACATTATATATGACCACGTTTCTTAACTCAAGTGATACATACTGTCAACTTAGTAACTATTCCAGTTTTGGTTTATGTTCTACCAAATGCCACTTGTTAAATAAAATGACAATACTTTCTTTGTCTGAATTATTTTCCCTGGTTATACTTATATCTGTGTCTACTTTAAGCAACTTCACATTGTTCACTTACCAATTAGAGGGCTGTTTTTCTTAGAGTAGTGCTATTACTTTTGGAAGGATATTCCCAGAGGAGAATATTGACAAGATTCGTCTTATAAATCAAAAAAGCCAACTGGCTGATTCAACCTGCATTTCTGGAGTATGAATTACAATGTTTAGAAGCCAGAAGAGAGACCATGTCTTCACTAGGAGCCAGTATTTTGTTGTCTTCATTATCACCAGAAAGTATAAAGATGAAGGTTAAGTTGAATCCTGCTGTAAGAGAGATCCCAGTGTTTGCTCTATCTAAACTGGGAAAGTGAATTTACTGGGACTGTTATGTGGAAGTCTAGTTTCATCTTTACTCAACAAGTGCATTTCTGGGGAAGTTTAAGACATTTGTAGGCAAAGAAAGGTAGCTTCTGCTAGGTCATTTTAGCAACTATTTTGATGGTCACACTGTATTTATGATCATTTTTCAGATCTGTAAGTTTACAACTGAAAAATATAATAAATACATTCGCTATCTCAACCAATTCTACATACCTTCATTCATGGGTTCATATGTGTGCACATGCGTGAGTGCACACATAAACACACACATACACAAAACTGAAATTAAGTTTTTTCAACATAATGTCTATTCTAACTATGGCTGATCATCTGATGTGTCTGTATTCTATGTCATTTTGCAAAAAAAAAATGTTCTGGTTATAATTCACTCAGTAACATAACTATAGAGTTGGAGAATAAAAGCAATTTCTGTAGATGATTTCAGAGGATTCAGAGAGAAATGATAGCATTTGGCCAACTGAGAGAACATATAGGTCACCAACTTATCAGTAGAAATCCAAAGGTAAACAATGCTGTGCCTTTCAATAAACAGTTCTGGGGCAACTACTGAGAGAACATATAGGTCACCAACTTATCAGCAGAAATCCAAAGGTAAACAATGCTGTGCCTTTCAATAAACAGTTCTGGGGCAACTACATATCCAAATACAACAGAAAGAAATTGTAGCACTACTTACACTATATTCAAAAATTAACTCAAGATATTTAAAGATGTTATAAAATGCTATTAAACCCTCAGGAGAAAACATATACATAACTCTTTCAACTTGTGATTTCATAGTGGTTTCTTAGACACAAAACATAAGCCACAAACAACATTAGAAAATATATTAATTGAGCTTATTAAAACGAAATGTTTTTAAGTTTCAAAAGAGCCAGACATGGGTGGCTCATGTCTATAATACTAGCTACTCAGGAGGCTGAGATCTGAGAATTGTGGTTCAAAGCTGGTCCAGGAAAGTGTATGAGACTCTTATCTCCCTCCAATTAACCATCAAAAACCTAAAGTAAACCCAATGGATAGTAAAAGAAAAATAACTACCCCTGGACATGATTAATTGAACAGCACTCTGAACATTCACACAGTAAGAAAAAGGAGGGTCTTCTTAGGAGTGGATCACATGGGCTTAACAGCTATGTGTCTAGGATCATATAAAATGATGCTTATCAAAATGAACCCAAGAAATGACAACAAGAGGTTTTTATGGTACTGTTTGCAGTTCTTTTTGTTCCTTTGGTTTATTCCCGTCTGCCACTGTTTTTTATTTCTGTAGCCTTATGTCTTGTATATAAATTTATCTCATTTGGGGAGGAGAAGGGGAAGCACAGAAACAGTGGGACAAAGGGTGAACCAATTCAGCAGTGGTACTCACTAGACACTATGTTGAAAGTGAAATATACAAGTTGGGGTTTGGGAGGGGAAGAACTGGGAGAAAATGAGGGAAGGGGTGACACTGCTGAAAAAGAACTATACTCATTACCTGACTTATATAACTGTAACCCTTCTGTACATCACCTTTACAATAACTTAAAAAACCCACAAAACTGAAAGTGAAGCTGTGGTTCAAGTGGCAGAGCACTAGCCTTGAACAAAAAAGCTCAAGGACAGCACCTATGCCCTTAGTTCAAGTCCTAGGATCAGCATCCTACCACCCCCACACAGACACACAGACACACAGACACACACACACACACACGACTTAATAAAGAAGGTAAATTGATAACCTGTATCAAATGAAAGATATGAGATATATCTAAAATATACAAATAACATTTATAACTTCTTAAAAAACAGTCCAATTTAAAAATGGACAAAATATCTAATCAGGCGTCTCAAAATGACTAATTCTTCAGTTTCGGGCAAGAAGAGAAAATGGGAGGATCATAGTTTGTCATCTTTAACTAGCACTAAGTGTTTTCTAGGTCAGGAATCCGGTCAATGAGGAAGGATCTTGGGTGCATCTCCAGTTTCCTGTGTTGATTCATAATTGCAAAATCTCCCAACTTTGGATTGAGAAGGGACCTGTTCCAGTTCCTTCACTGAGTGAGGCAAACAGACAAAGTCCCAGGGGGTACAGTGACTCTCTCAGAGAGAGAGAGTCACAGGTCCAATTTGAAATAAGCCAGAATTAGAAAATTTCACTTAGGAAATCACTTATGGAATATGCCTATAAAATAAGAGACGAAAATATAGGGAACAGAAAGACAGAGAAGCAGGAATTAGAGGGACAAAGCAAATGTAACACACAACATACATCTACCCTAATGACCTTTGTTTTATGGACATGGGCATGGATTTTGCAATTTTGTGAATAATGGATAGGATGGGGAAAACTTGTGTGGCGTCAGAGCAGAGTCACCACTGTAGTCCTGTGGGAACTTAAAAAAATATATTATAATTCAAAATAACTCAGTATTCTGTTAGTGCCCTCTGCAGTTCTCTTCAGAATTAACTTAATGTGGAATGGGATTTTGCTTGGGGAGCCCTTCCTAATTTCCATTTCTCCAGAAAAACTGGTATCTTCATCTTGCACCTTGGGAGAAAGTCTACTCTTCAGTAATAGGTTTTCCTTCTCAATTTTGTACACGCTCACATATCAAAAGGTAAACATAGCAAAAATATATATACTCATTGAAGAAAATTTAGATAATAGAATAATTTTAAGGTGATCATTTTAGTTACATCACATTGATATATGTAATAGTAATATTTTGTCATTTTTACTTTCAGCCTTTTCAAGGGCTATATATAAATACATATATTATATACATGCACACACATAGACACTTTTATAAGAAAAAAGCACCTATATATTTGCAAATATAAACTTACAGTACAAACTCTAGGCAAAAGAAGCTTCAGCTTACAAAATTACACTGTCAATTATTTAAAAGAATGTATCTGCATTAAATGTCTATATGAAATAATGAATCATTTACAGAGCCTGACTTTGGAGTTTTTCAATGAAGATGGTCTGTTTCAATGTTTGTTCTTTTCTTTGCTTTCTTTTATTTATTTTTTTGTCCCAGTCCTGTGGCTTGAGGTCATTGGGCCTGGGCACTGTCCTTGAGCTTTTGTGCTGAAGGCTACCACTTTACCACTTTGAGCCACAGATCCACTTTCAGCTTTTTGGTGGTAAATTATAGTTAGAGTCTTAAGGACTTTCCTGCCCAGGTTAGTTTTTAACATTGATCCTCAGATCACAGTCTTCTGAATAACTAGGATTACAAGTGTGAGCTGCTGGTGTCCAGCATTCTTTTAATTTTTTAAATTGACACATGACACTGTAGTTTTCATAGTGTGTAACATGAAGTGGATACTGCTTGTGGATAGTTGAATGTAGCAGAGCTTGCCTTTGTTTGATAGTATTCTATACATTTGTCTTTATCATATTTGAATACTGTTCAACCACATAAATCTTCCAGTTCATTGAATAACCATGGAGGCTGTGGTTAAGATATTATAGCTGCTTTTACTTTTATCCTCTTCTAGAAGATAACCATTTGCCTGACAAACATGTTTATAGTCAATTTATAGAGGTAGTTTTTCTCCTCTCACATTGAGTTTAAGTATCTTGGCAAGAAAGTCAATAAAATAATCCCAGAAATTTGCTTTCCTAAATTCCATTTAGGTTTTAATACAGTCCACAGCATCTGACACCTCTTCTTACACAATAGAGAATATTCTGGCAGAAGTTGGACAGACCAGTATTAAAGGTTGACATCTCTCAGCTAAATTGCCAGAGAGCTGTTTTCCTACCACCCTGTGTCAGTTCTCATCTGGACATGGACGTGGGAGGATGCAGGAATGAAAGCTCAGAACCCTCTCAACTGAGGACAACTGGAAAGGCCCAGACCATTTCCTGAGGTCAGCCAGTCCTTATACATATTGCTTTTATTTGTTAGTTTATACTGCTCTTCCTTCATTTAGAAACTATCAAGTATCTGTTAAGGTATATGAAGACTGAATTCTTTTAATTTCTTCCTTGTTTTGAGTGGGAAATTACATTTAATAATTAAATTCAATCATCTTTAATGAGGTGGGTTTTTTGTTGTTTTTGTCTGTGTGGCTTGAACTCAGGGCTTGGGCACTGTCCCTGAGCTCCATTTTGCTCAAGGCTAGTGCTCTATCACTTCTTTGAGGTACCACTTTGAGGCACAGCTCTACTTTCAGTTTTCTGGTGGTTGATTGGAGATAAGAGTATCACGGATTTTTCTGCCCAGGCTAGCCTTTAACCATGATTCTCAGATCTCAGCCATCTGATTTTTTTTTGCTTGTTTCGTATTTTGCCAGTCCTGGGGCTTGAGCTCAGGGCCTGAGCACTGTCCCTGGCTTCTTTTTGCTCAAGGCTAGCACTCTACCACTTGAGCCACAGCGCCACTTCCTGCTTTTTCTATGTATGTGGTGCTGAGGAATTGAACCCATAGCTTCATGTATCTGAGGCAAGCACTTTACCACTAGGCCATATTCCCAGCCCCAGTAGCTGGCTTGTAATGAGGTTGTTTTTTGTAATTGTTTTGTTTTGTTTTTTAACTCAGCAAGGCCCATTTGACTTCTGCAGAATGGTTCACCATTGGACAAAAATCAAGCAAGCAAGCACAGAGAGCAGGCAGGCTGCTCCCTTTTATCTCTAGTCCAGACGGCCCTGCCCCTCTGCTCAAATTGGCTGAGCTCAGGTTCACAATCTGCAAAAGGATGTGGCTTAATTAATAGGATGTGATTTGAATTCAAGGAGCTTGTCCAGTGGTGATCCAATATGCAGAAGTCAGCCCAAACAAAAAAGTCCAGGAGATTCCATCTCTAATTATTTAGGAAAACAAATTAGATAAACAAATAAATAGATGATGGGAAGCATGGCCAAATGGGGCTCAAGTAGTTGAGTTATAGCGATGAGAAGGAGCAAAAGGCCCTAAATTCAATCCTAGTATTGGAATAAAAAAAATCCTACTTTGAAAAATGATAGCATCTGTTCATCTAAAGAAAAGTGATGGAAAATACTAGGAATTGAGAAGATTCTTTGTCCTGATGTTGAGGATGGAACCTAGGGCTTGAAGCATACTAAATATATCCTTAACACTGATGTACATCCCTAACCCTAAACTTTTTAATATATTTTTAGAATAATATTTCTAATATCATATGCTTATAGAGAGCTGCAAGATATTTTAAGTTATTTCTGAGGATAGGATACAAGCTAGTGGTTATAGCAATCCTATGTAATAGGTGCGTTTAATAATCTTTATTATATTGAGGATAAAAGTATCACACAGAAATAAGCACCTTCCTCAAAGTCACATAACTATGAGTCCCAATCCATGTTCTATTTTTCCTACTTTAGTACCACATAGAAGCACTAGATGAAAAATAAAATTTGTGCAGGGCTTTGGTGGGGCTGGGATGGGGAGCATCAAACACCCTGAAACGGGTACTGTGTGGATTCAGGGTCTCTCATAAGTCCCAGTACCAACTTGGTAGTTATGGGCATTTGGTCATATAATTAGTAATGTAAATGTAAGCAACCTGGCCTTATTATGCATAAAGAGTGAAAAAGGAGTCAGATCATGCAGATCATTATTGAATGACCACAGAGAAAATGAAGAAAATGCTTACATAGAGCTTAGAGTAACTGAAAACACTGGGTATATTTGCCACATTCTTGTTTTTATTTAGTTATTCATTTGAGTTGTGCTTCAAATATAGACTCTGTAAGTAGCATATCTATGAGAAAAGAAAAAGTCAGTCATGGTATTGTGCCTTAAGGAAAAATGTATTATTAAAACATGCTGGGAGCTGGGAGTATGGCCTAGTGGCAAGAGCACTTGCCTCCTACACATGAAGCTCTTGGTTCCATTCCCCAGCACCACATATATGGAAAATAGCCAGAAGGGGCGCTGTGGCTCAGGTGGCAGAGTGCTAGCCTTGAGCGGGAAGAAGCCAGGGATGGTGCTCAGGCCCTGAGTCCAAGGCCCAGGACTGGCCAAAAAAAAAAAAAACCAAACCAAAAAACAAAAACATGCTAATTGTTTTACTGTTTAAAATTTTCATTAGTGGATTTCAATTGTACAACCTCTTTATACAATTCTATATCTCACCATAGAATTTTCATATATACTTATATGTACTTCCATTAGTAACCTTTTCCACTGTATTTTAACATTATTTTTTGTTTTACTGAAAAAAAGCATGTTTGTTATCAATTGAAAAATATTTGACTGTTTCCTTGGGAAGATTTTATCAAAAAGTTTTTAAACATTTCATGACATATACTCGAGTACACTGTTGAGGTTTGTGTTGTAGAAGGAACTGAAAGCATTTCACAGATAGTTAAAATGAGAGCTAGGAATGAGGCTTAGTGGTAGAGTGCTTGCCTAGCATGCACGAAATTCTGGGCTCGATTCCTCAGTACCACATAAACAGAAAAAGCCAGAAGTGGCAATGTGGCTTAAGTAGTAGAGTGCTAGCCTTGAGCAAATGAAGCTCCAGGAGAGTGTCCAGGCGCTGAGTTCAAGCCCCAGGACTGGCAAAAACAAAAACAAACAAACAAAAAAAGATAGTTAAAATGACTGGCAGTATTTCCAACATATGATGTCTGTAAATTGAAACTTATCTGTCAATTGTCCATCTGCACATTAGTAATCGAACACAACTAAACTTTCTCCTTTAACTCCCAAATGCTTGACTACTTACTTACAGTAGAAATGTACTTAAGCTCTCAATGTTTAATATTATTAAAAATATTGTACACACTAAATATATAGTACTAGAACGGTATTTCTGGTAGCCTTGTCTTTCACATTATATATGTTTTGTGTCAAAGGCAATTTAATCTTTAAGCTTTCTTTTATGTAAAATGTTAAGCATATAGAAATAGAATAATATAAGCAACTATTGGGTACCTACAACTCAGTGCTAATTATGATAAATTCTTGGCTAATTCTACTTCATGTAGATGTTTTCACCTACATCC
This sequence comes from Perognathus longimembris pacificus, assembly GCF_023159225.1. Taxonomy (NCBI): domain Eukaryota; kingdom Metazoa; phylum Chordata; class Mammalia; order Rodentia; family Heteromyidae; genus Perognathus; species Perognathus longimembris. The sequence goes on along the minus strand of NC_063164.1, from coordinate 86,885,860 downwards.
CTATCCTCTCCCTCCAGCAGACATGTTGAAGTAACACTCAAAAACTTCATTTCATCTCTACTTCAGTTAGCACATACCTTTAGAAGATGTCCCCTTTCCTCCTCTTCCTCTTCCTCCTCCTTTTCATCTTCCTCTTTCTTCCTGGTATTGAGTTTGAATTTATGACCTCACAATTGTTAGACAAGCAGTCTATTGCTTGAACCATACCTTCTGTTCTTTTGCTTTTAGTTGTTTTTTAGGTAGGGTCTCACTTTTTTCCTACAGAAACTCACAGACTGCAATCCTCTGCCTCTTAAATAGTTGGAATTACATATGCATGGCTCCATATGCAAGCCTATACCTCTATAAAAAGCCTATACCTTTTAAAAACAATCACTGTCAGAGATTATAAATAGCCTTTCATTTCTTTGCTCCTTTCATCCAAAGGTAGCATCTGGTCTCTTCACCTTGTATTTCTTCCTGACTAACAGAATGGAGCACAAGTATCCTTCTGGTAGTATCCGATTTAGGTGTAAGAAGCTTTGGCACTTCAATCTGGTCACATTGTCTGAGAGCTCTGGAATGCCATATGGAGCAGGCCACACATAAATGCTGGTGTCAAATATTTCAATCAAACCCTGCCTTCAAGTCTTCTCAAAGGGAGCAGATACGTAAGTAAAATCATCTAGGACTTTCTAGAACTGCCCTCTGCCAAGTGAATACCACTCAGTGACTTCTATTGATACAGCATATTGCAGAATTTCCCTGCTGAGCCCTGCTCTGAGTCCTGGCCCACAATTATGAGATCCTGTGTTATCAGGAGCTTAAAACAACTATTTTGCAATAGATACATTGAACAATTGTAAAACTATTATTATTCCTAAGACAGCAATAATTCTCTAAAGTATCAAATATCTAATGTTCAAGTAGCACATAATCTTCATTGTCTTATTTTATTCTCAGTGTTTTCTTCTTGTATTTCAGTGCTTTTCAGAGATGGTGATTCTTATTGGGTTCCTTTTTTCTCCTACTTACCTTTCAAATTATTTAAGAAATTGGATTATTCACTCTCAGAGTTTCCCATCATCTCTATTCTAGTATTATTTCACATATTTTTCTGTCATCTGTGTTTCCTGTAATTTAGCAACTAGATCTAGATGCTTAATCTGTGTCAAATTGATTTTATTTCTTTTTGGCAAGGCTCTTTCGTAGGTGCTGTTGCGTAATTCTAGCAGCAGGCACATCATTTTAAGCTGTCTCTTGTTCTGTAATTTTGTCAGCCACTGATAATTATTGTCTAGAGCCCACAATTAACTTAGGATTGCAGAATGAAGATTGTATCAGCTAAACTGTCACCATATAAGAAAGGATCAGAGTCTCAAGCAGCAGACAGTAGTAAGTGTGCACTTCACTTATTGTCAGTTTCACTTAATCTCATTGGCAATGAAAGTCAGGAAGCCAAATCCAACATCAAGAAGTGACAAACTAATTCTAACACCAATGAGAAATGAGCAGTCAGCTTCGGTCCCAAATCCTCAGATTTTAAAAATCTGCCAGGGACAATGGCAAGGCTTTATCTGGTAGGTCTCATGGAGGTGGGCTGCTAGACCAATGCAATCAGTGCCAGGTGTATGTATCACATGACTCACACCTCTCCAAGTCCACCATGTTCTTATCCAGGACTTTATTCCTAGCCTAGGTGTCTCCAATCAGAGGTTTGTTTGCTGAGGATGTCCACCAAGGTATTTCTCCAGTGCTTCCCTCACAACTCCCTTTGTGAAGAGCCTAGACAAGGACATTTTTCTGCACTTGGATGTACTCTAAGCCTTTCTCTCTCTCCTTCCTCCATGATTGGGCTTAGAACAAAGGCAAGAGCCTTTCATTCAAGGATCCCTGTAAGTGAGATATTTGTTCACCTACCAGGTGCATCCATCTGGCTCTCACGTAGAGGGTTTTCATGGTAGAACTGGAAGACAGGAAACTGGTGCCTTATCTTTTGCCTCTCAATGGCATTGTCCCAGTACATGCATAAGGCTTAATTGATACTTTCAGTTTAGTTTGCATTGTAACTGACCCTCTTAGTTTTATCCTGGCTCAGACAGGATGGAGCAGTAAAGTAACCTAGAAAAGGAAATGGATACCAGAAAGGGTAAAGAGGCAAGTCAATAAGACAATTTGTCAGAGAAACTCCATTAGTATTCTCCTTTATTAATTAGCTGGACTATTTCCATCAGAAGAAAATAACCAGTTTTTTTTTCTAAATAGGTGATATTTATAATTGTAGAAGGATGACAAATGAGTTTCAAATGATTTTAAAAGTCTAATATATGGAATTGAAATCGATTTAAAATATTTGGATATATTTTAACTTCTACTTGATTTTTGCTTAAGTTGTCCCACCTTTTGCACCATAAGATTATGAAGTTGTTCCTGACTCTTTTTAAAAAAACATTTTCAGTTAAGTGTTTTTGCATTAGGGGAGGGGCATCAATTATGGGGCTTGACCTCAGGGAGCCTCAGATTTGAACCACAACCCTAGTACATTCAGACAGAGTCTAATAATTTACTTTTCTTTTCCCATGGACTTGTCTAGACTGAAATCCTTCTACCTATGACCCCAGTGTAGCTAGACTAAACCATCACATTTGGTTTATCAGATGACATAGAACTTGTTAAGATTTTGCCCAGGCTAGCCTAGAACTTTGGTATAACATGAACCGCCACAGCTGGCTATTGGTTCAAAAGTTATCTCCTGTTTGCCTAGGCTGGCCTCAAATTGTGATCTTCCTCATCTCAGCCACCCAACTAGCTAGGTCTGCAGACATGACCCACTAGCATTTGGCTTTCCTTTGGGCTTGATGTCAATCAGTGTGACATCCTGTTGTCAATACCAAGAACTAGAATTCATCATGGCTTTAGCAAAACTTTGTAACAATAACAACATATTTCATGTAGTCAAATGCAATTAATTTATTATTCAACAAGATGAGCTCTGACATTGAGTAAAAGCAATCAACTAGGCTATGTATGAAGTATAGAAGAAATAGATATGAAAAATGAAATGCATTCCTTGCTTGGGGGAAGACAAGTTAAATTCAGAAACAATTAGACGAGGACACAGGATAATTTATTTATTTGAGCAAATGTTACTAATATCTTATTGGTGTAAAATTTCAGAGGAGAAAGAGAAGTGGATTAGTTGAGCATGGGCAAATGTTAACTTATTGAGGAATTCTTCCTGGATCCAAATCCTAAAGAATGTCACTTCCAGAATGATGAATACTTGAGCAGCTATAAAGATATGGGTAAAATGGTGTGAGGATAACAGTGAGGCCAGCCAAACTGGAATGGAGGGTTATGGCTGAGAACACATGGGCTGGAATCAGTTTCTTGGCAAGTTTAAGCATTAGGCTGGAGAGATTAGTTTTCAGAAAAGCATTTGTGCCCTTCATCTCAGCTGCCAAGGTCTTTGCTGTTAACCAGTAGCTAGCATATTTCTTTCTGGAAACAATCCAAGGGTATGATTAGTGTTGAAAAAGAACTATCAAGAGTTTGGAGAGGTAAAGGCAAAGCACACAGAACAGGAATTTCAATGAATAGCAATGAAAGGAAATAGTAAACTTAGGGAGGAGAATCTATTCATTTCATGAACAAATATTTATTACGTATTCTGTGTTCAAAGCAGGTACCAGGTACTGAGGCTAGGGAACAACCAACCCTGTTCCATAATGTGAATAATTGAATGTTAATAATTTGAATGATTGAAAAAGAATCTAGGTTAACGTAGATAGGTTAATAATTTAATCCTTAAGAGTAGAATTTCAGGTGAAGTGATAGAGCAGGATGAAGATAGTTTGTGACAGTTGTCTTTTCTGCCATCTCCCATGTGCTCAGACACCTCGTTAGCCACCATGGTGTAATACCAAAGCTGAAATGTGAGTGGATCTCTTCCAAACTGCTAATCTCTCCCTATTCCTATCATATCCTGGCCTTTAAAAATTTCTAGGAGGACAAGGGAAAAGTAACAGCTAGCTATTTCAGAGCAGGAACTTTCTCTATGAAAAATTATTAGAGAGCTGGGTCCAATTCAACTTGTAATTAAATAGTATTGAAGTTCCCTCTGTGCTGGAGGCACTGATTTGGATGTGAAAAAGGTGGAGTGAAGAGGTTTCTGCACTCATGAAGGTGATAGTCTGGTGGAAAAACATTGTGTTCTCAGTGAATGACACATATTATGGAAAAATATACAGCAAGGTAGAAGAATGTAAAGTGAGAGAAGTATATATGTGTATAAGAGGGGCAGTGATTTCAGATTATCTGGATTGAGGAAATGTCTCTGAAGAAATAAATGTTTAAATACTTCAGAAATCATGTAGGAAAATACAATGGCAAAGGCAAATGCAAAGGCTCTGAGACAGTTAGAGCCAGGAATGGTGAGATAAGGAAGAAGCTGGAATGGCTGAAATACAAGCAAGCTGGGTGATAGGAAAGGCAGCTCCAGGCCAACAATTTAGGACCTTAGAGAAATACAGATTCTTTGCCATGATGTGAACAGTGGTTGGTTTTGGGAAGAGAGTTGCCATACTCTCACTCCTAGTTTTAGATCTTTCTAGATGCATTTTGGAAAACAATCAGGAGGCCGTTTGGTAGTCATGTGAGAGGAATGTGGGGCTGGAGGTAGTGAAAGGTAGCTGGACTCCAAAGATTGTGAAAGGTAGCTGTCCCAAATGTGGAGGAATTGTAAAGTCAGAGTGGTAGAACTTGTTGATGAGTTTGATGTCAGGAAAGTGAAATAAGAGTGACCCTCCATGACCACAGGGTGAATCGCAAGCCCACTTAGTGAGATAAGGCTGGCAGAGGAAGGAGTTTACTGTTCACTAAGTATCTCTTGACTAAGTGAAAGAATCAAATACATCATAATATTAGAAATCAAATGATGGGGATGATACATGTTTTGCTTCTTTATGATGAGACCCAAAGGAATGTGTAACAGTCTGAAATCATTTAAAATGATGCTAGAGTTTCTGGAGTTCCTGAGGTTGGGAACATAGAAATGACTTAAAAAGAAATATATATATATATATTACATAGGGCTGCCATAGCAGACTAGTATTCAGCTCCTGACCTGAAGTGAGGGGTAGGAAAAAAGAATTAGGAATTTTTCTCCAAGGCATCTGACTATTGCTTTGATTGTGTTCCTCCATTGACCTACTACTTTAGAAGTTCAAGGGAGTTGTCAAGGGAAGCCTCTTTTTAACTGACAGTTTAGGAAAAACCAACTGGACATCACCCCTCCAGCTGGAGCAATAAGCTGTTGTCATCCTAATTAAGGCCACTCTGACATATGTTGCCTGATAAGAAAAGCACAGCTTTCTTTAATTGCCTTAATTCCATTTTACATAGGAATCTTGATGAAGCCATAGAAGTAAATTGTGTTTTTACTAGATGGCAAAAGAGCAATTTCCATTCCAGGAAACTTGTACTCTTTGCTATAAAAGCTGAATTCCAGCAACTGCCAACTCCACATTAATTTTTCTCACAGTATTTGAGTACATTTGTAGTTTAAAATTTCTTTATCTTGTAAAATTTAAACTTATAGAACTATTTGTAAGAATAGCATTCTGCCATATTTGCACTATTACCATCTCTTATATCTCTTTATTAATATACTTATATCTTAGTATTGCTAGTATTAGTATTGTTGAATTATTGTGGATGAGTCTACTCTTTGCTGATGTATCTCTATGAATAAGAGTATTCTCTTTCAGAACCTCAGAAATGAACAAATTCAGCAAATTGAACTTGGTATCATTCAACTCACAGGCTTTAATAAAATTCTATTATTTGTATCATATTCTTTAAAAATATTTTCTTTTGACAAAAATGTATGTATTATGTATACATTATCTTAAAATATGTAAATATTGTGATCACTTGATCTACTTTACATATACTTCATAAATATGTATATATAAACAAATATATAGTAAGAAACTTCAAATCTAGTCAGAATAAACTACATTGTTATAGGCATCATCTGTGCAACAGATTTTTTCAACTTTTTCATTCTGTGTGACTGGAAATTTGTACCTTTAACCAAAGTCTCCCTAGCCATTCCCCATCCGACATATCCCCAGGTAACTACCATTCACTCACTGAATTCAACATTTTCAGATACTACATATAAGTGGATCATGTGGTATTTGTCTATGGCTGTCTTATGTCACTTAAAAAAATGTCTCCCAAGTTCATTCAAACTATCCCAAATGCCAAAATCTCTGCCTTTCAAAGAACAACATTTTTTTCTTTATCCAATTATCTACTGATAAACTTAGATTGATTCTATATCTTGGCTATTGTGAATAGGACAGTGAACATGGGCAGTTACACAGGTTTAATAAAAATCCTTTGGATATATACCGAGTAGTGGGACTTATGGATCATCACATAGTTCTAATTTTGTTGAGGAACTATTTAACGCTGTTTTCTACAAACAAGGGCTCTTTTCTCTCTACATAATCTTCAATACTTATCTTTTTGTGGTAGTCTTCTGTAGCTGTGACCACAATGTCTGAGAGAACAACTTAAAGGAAGGAATTATTTGTGTCACATTGTCAGAGGCTTTACTCCATCACAGCCAGCACTGATGTTTCTCCGTCCACGGTGAGGCAGAACATGATAGCTGGGAGTGGGTAGAAGAGCAAAGTTGGTCTCTTATAACAGCCAGGAAGGACAGAGGTGGGAAGGGGTGGGAGAGGGAGAGAGACAGACACACAGCCACAGAGACAGAGACCAAGGGGATTCAAGAGAGCGAGGAGGGAGGAAAGGAAGGAGAGAGAAAGAAACCAGAGACTGGGTATAACCTTCAAAAGCAGCCCCCTCCCCCACCCCTAGTGGTCTAGTTCCTGAAACTAGGCCCTTCTAAAATTTCTACCACCTTTTAAACAGCACCACCAGCTGGGGAGCACGCATTCACATAGGCCTGTCAGGACATTTTGCATTCAGTCCATAATACCACTGGACATGTGTGAAGATGTATTCCATTGCTTTTAATTTTCATTTCCATATTATTTAGTAATATTAAATGTTTTTCTCATATTTCATTGCATGTTTGTATGTCTTGAGAAATGTCTATTGAGGTACTTTAGTTTAAAAAACTTTTTTTTGCCAGTGGTGGGGTTTGAACTCAGGGCCTGGGCACTGGTCCTTAGCTCTTTTACTCAAGGCTGGCAGTCTAGTGCTTTAAGCCACAGAGGAACTTACGGTATTTTGGTTGGTAATTGAATATAGGGGTCTCACAGACTTTCCCCAGGCAGGCTTTGAATGGCAATCCTCAGATCTCAGCCTTCTGAGTAACTAGGATTACAGGCATGATACTAGGACCCGGCTTGTCCACTTTTTTAATCTAGTCATTTTGTGATTGTTGTTGAGTTGTTAGAGTTCCATCTATGACAGCAACTTCTTAGCAGATATGTGTTTTGTGAACATTATTTTCTATCTCTTCACTTTGTTGATTATTTGCTTTGATATGCAAAATCTCTCTGGTTTCATATAATCCAATTGTTCTGATTTTCCTTTTGTTATTTGTGCTTTGGGGAGCATATATAAAAATCCTTATTTAAAATAGAAGTATGGAACTTTTCACATATGTTTTCTCTACTAGTTTTATAGTTTGGGGTTTTACACTTAACTCGTAATCATTTGGAGTTTTTTTTTTTTTTAATTATTATCTAGGGGCTGGGAATATGGCCTAGTGGCAAGAGTGCTTGCCTCCTACACATGAAGCTCTCGGTTTGATTCCCCAGCACCACATATATGGAAAAAACGGCCAGAAGGGGAGCTGTGGCTCAGGCCGCAGAATGCTAGCCTTGAGCGGGAAGAAGCCAGGGATGGTGCTCAGGCCCTGAGTCCAAGGCCCAGGACTGGCCAAAAGAAATATATATATATATATATATATATATATATATATATATATATATATATATTATCTAGTTGATACAGAGGGTTACAGTTGCATATATAAGGTAGTGAGTCCATTTCTTGTCAAACTTGTTACCTCCTTTCCATTTTTCTCCTGGGAGTTGATTTTTATAAATGGTATGGGGATAGGTAGAATTTCCTTTTTCTGCATTCAGATATCCACTTGTCTCAATACCATTTTTAAAATTATTTTTCAATAATTGTACAGAGGGATTTCAAAGTACACATAAACTGGCATGTTGAATTCAACACCATGTTTCAAAGAAACATTTCTTTTCTATTGTGAGTTCTTGGAGCATTAGTTGAAAATCAGTTACTAAATGCATGGATTTGTTTCTGGGCCTTGTATGTTGTTCTGTTGGTCTGTGTATCTACTTTTCTGTCAGAGCTATGCTGCTTTGACTTTGTATCTTTGCTGTACAATTATGGTACTTTGTTTTTGCAGATTTCTTTGGCTACTCAGTCTTTTGTGGTTCATGGAAGTTTTAGGATTGCTTCTTCCTTTGAAGAAATGACATTGGATCAGAAAATGAGGGAGGAGATAACACTATTTAATAAATGTACTTGTAATCTTACTTGTGTACCTATAACATCTCTGTACATTATCTTTACAATAAAGAAGACATTGGAATTTTGATAGATTTTCCAATAAATTTATATATTACTTTTGGTATAACAGATATTTTAATGACATTAATTTTTCTAATCTACGAACATGGGTTTTTTTCATTTATTTGTCTTTAATTTCTTTCCTTGATATTTTCAGCATACTTTTAACCTTTTTTTAAAGTCCTAGACTATAAACTCAAAATTTTGTGTTTGCTAGGCAGGCAGTTTATCACTTTCACATGCCCCCTAGTAATTCTTTTGCTTTATTTTTCAAATAGGGTTTAGTGTTTTTGCTCAAGTCTGGCCTGAGACTACAATCCACCTATTCATTTACACTTCTTGAGTAACTGGGATTATAGGTGTGTGCTACCACACCAAGCTTTCAAATGCAATCTTGCCTCTTGTTCTGGCTAGCCTCAAACCACAATCCTCCAACTCTCTACCTCCTCAATAGGGGATTACAGGCATGCATCATCATGACCTGCCCATGGCATTCAGGTCTTTTACCTCCATGGTTAAATTTATATAGGTATGATAAAGAATTATTTCCTTGATATCTTTTGAAGTTTGTCATTAGAAACTAGAAACACAGATGTTTCATGATTTGGTAGCCTCTTTACTAACTTTATTATTTCTAGCTATTTCTTTGATGAAATGAATGATATACTTAAGACTGTTTTCCTCTTGATCTATTGTATTGTTTAATTATCATCTTACATTTAATGCTCTCCTTCTATTTCTACATCTGTGCCTTCATAAGCTTTTATTTTGGATACAGTTCTTTCATTCCTGTATTTAAGTCAGTAAATACCACCTATTTTAGCATGTGCTACATAGTTCATGCTATATTAAGCCAGAGGAAGACAAAAAGAAGAGATGAAATTTCCTATCGTGCTGTCTCTTGGAAAGAATTTTTTCCATTCATGAAATGACTAGGTTACAGCTCCAAGTTAAACATAGCTAAGTGAAAAATGAGCTGTAAGTGCTTAAGAAATTGAGAATGAGAGTGAGGCAGAGGAAGAGGGGGAAGAGGCATGAGAAGAGAAAGAGAAGAGAGAAAGAAAGAGAGAACCTTGGAAGATCAGACTAGCTTCTAACTAGGTGGAGACTTCTCTTCTCCCACTTGATCACCAACTTTTTCAAGCAGCAGGGTCCTAGCTGGTAGGTCATACCCAGGAGGCTGAAATTTGAGAATTGGGGTTAAAAGCCACCCTGGGTAAAAAAAAAAAAAAAAAGTCTGTGAGATTCCAATTAACTATCCCATAAATCCAGAAATGGAGCTGTGGCTCAATTGGTAGAGCACTAGTCATTTTTTCCCCCAAATTTTTATTATCAGAAAGGTTACAGTTTCATACGTTAGGCACTGCATACATTTCTTGTACAATTTGTTACCTTGTCCCTCATACCCCCCTCCGTCCTCCCCCATTCCCTTCCCCCCCCCACCCCACGGAGGTGTTCAGTTCACTTACACCAAACAGCTTTGCAAGTATTGCTTTTGTAGTTGTTTCTCGTTTTTTACCCTGTGTCTCTCAAATTTGGTATTCCCTTTCAATTTCCTACTTCCAATACCAGTATACACGGTTTCCAATATAATCAGATAAGATTACAGAGATAGTGTAGGTACAACCACAAGAAGGTGATACAAGAACATCATCAATAATAGAAGCTACAGATACACATAGGACGTTGAAAGTAGTTACAACAGTTTCCATAACATGGAGTTCATTTCACTTAGCATCATCTTATGTGTTCATAAGGGTATAGCTATTGGGCCTTGTGATGCTTTGCTATGACTTGCCTAAACCTGTACTAATTATTCCCAATAAGGGAGACCATAGAGTCCATGTTTCTTTGGGTCTGGCTCACTTCACTTAGTATAATTTTTTCCAAGTCCTTCCATTTCCTTACAAATGGGACAATGTCATTCTTTCTGATAGAGGCATAAAATTCCATTGTGTATATGTACCACATTTTCCTGATCCATTCGTCTACTGAGGGGCATCTGGGTTGGTTCCAGATTCTCGCTATGACAAATTGTGCTGCGATGAATATTGTTGTGCTGGTGGCATTACTGTGATTTTGTTTGTGGTCTTTTGGATAGATACCCAAAAGTGGGGCTGCTGGGTCATAGGGGAGTTCTATATTTAGCCTTCTGAGGAATCTCCATACTGCTTGCCAGAGTGGCTGAACCAGTTTACATTCCCACCAACAATGAAGTAGGGTTCCCTTTTGGCCACATCCCCTCCAAAAATTGTTATTGTTAGTTTTCTTGATATATGACATTCTTACTGGGGTGAGATGGAATCTCAATGTTGTTTTGATTTGCATTTCTTTTATGGCCAGTGATGTAGAGCATTTTTCCATATGTCTCTTGGCCATTCTCATTTCCTCATCAGAGAAGTCTCTTTGTAAGTCTTTAGCCCACTTGATGAGGGGGCTATTGGTTCTTTGCGGTTTTGTTTTGGAAAAGGCAATTTTTTTAGTTCTGCATATATTTTAGAGATGAGGCCTTTGTCTGTTGAATGTCTGGTAAAGATCTTCTCCCAGTCTGTGGGCTTTCTGTTTATCTTGCAAGCTATGTCCTTTGCCATGCAGAAGCTCTGCAGTTTGATGCAGTCTCATTTGTCCAACCTTTCTTTGATTTGTAGCCTTTCTGGTTCTTTGTTAAGGAAGTTCCGTCCTGCGCCAAGGAGCCCAAGTGTTTCTCCTACTCCTTCCTTTAGTATTTTCAGGTGTCTGTTTTGATTTCAAGGTCTTTAATCAATTTGGAATTGATTTTGGTGCAGGGTGATATATAAGGATCTAGTTTTAGTTTGTTGCATGTGTTGAACCAGTTTTGCCAGCACGACTTGTTAAAGAGGCTATCTTTCTTCCATACTATTGTTTTAGCTCCTTTATCAAAGATTAAGTAGGCGTAGTTCTGTGGGTTCATTTCTGGGTCTTCAATTCTGTTCCATTGGTCTTCAGGCCTGTTCCGGTGCCAATACCAAGCTGTTTTTATTTCTATAGCTTTATAATACAGCTTGAAGTTGGGTATTGTAATTCCTCCAGCACTGTTCTTTCTGCTTAGGAGTGTTTTTGCTATTCTAGGTCTTTTATTGTTCCATATGAATTTCTGGATTGCTTCCTCTATTTCATTAAAGAATGGTGTTGGGATATTAATGGGTATTGCATTGCATTTGTAGATAGCCTTTGGCAGTATTGCCATTTTGATTATATTAATCCTCCCAATCCAGGAGCATGGGAGGTTTTTCCATTTCCGTAGTTCTGACTTAATTTTGTTTTTCAAGCTTTTAAAGTTCTCATCAAAGAGGTCTTTCACTTCTTTGGTTAAGGTTATTCCCAGGTATTTTATGTTTTTGGGGGCTATTGCAAAAGGAGTTGCTTTCCTGATTTCAGCCTCCGTCTTCGGGTCGTTAGCATAGAGAAAGGCCGTTGATTTTTGAAGGTTTATTTTATATCCTGCAACTTTGCCAAAGTTTTGGATCAGCTCTAGTAGCTTGGGGGTAGAGTCTATGGGGTTCTTTAGGTATAGGATCATGTCATCTGCGAAGAGAGAAAGTTTAACTTCATCTTTTCCTATATGGATCCCCTTTATATTTTCTTCTTGCCTAATTGCTCGGGCTAGGAATTCTAGTACTATGTTGAAGAGCAGGGGAGAGAGTGGACATCCCTGCCTTATTCTTGATTTTAAAGGGAATGGCTTTAGTTTTTCACCATTTAGAGTTATGCTAGCTGTTGGCTTGTCATAAACTGCCTTGATTATATTCAGGAATGTTCCCTGGAATCCCAGTTTTTCCAGGGCTTTTAGCATAAATGGGTGCTGGATTTTATCGAACGCTTTTTCCGCATCCAGAGATAAAACCATGTGGTTCTTTAGCTTGCTCCGGTTGATGTGGTGGATTACATTAATTGACTTGCGTATATTAAACCAACTTTGCATCCCTGGGATGAATCCAGTTTGATCGTGGTGTATGATTTTTTTGATGACCTGTTGAAGTCGATTGGCCAGAATTTTGTTGAGAATTTTTGCGTCTATGTTCATCAGGGAGATCGGTCTGTAGTCCTCTTTCCGTGATGAGTCTCTGCCTGGTTTTGGGATGAGGGTTATACTGGCTTCATAGAATGAGTCTGGTAGTGAACGTTCTCTTTCAATTTCATTGAAGAGTTTGAGAAATACTGGTGTGAGTTCTGTTTTGAAGGCTTTGTAGAATTCTGCAGTGAATCCGTCTGGACCTGGGCTTTTCTTGGATGGGAGATCATTTATTGCCGTTTCTATTTCAATACTGGATATGGATCTGTTTAGAAGGTTTAAATCTTCATGGTTGAGTTTGGGGATATCAATTTTTTCTAGGAAATCATCCATTTCTTCCAAGTTCTCGAATTTGTTGGCATAAAGGTTTGCAAAATAGTCCCTTATTATTTTCTGAATTTCGGTTATTTCTGTGGTGATGTTACCTGTTTCATCTCTTATCTTGTTTATTTGAGTGTGTTGCCTTCATTTTTTGGTCAGGTTTGCCAGGGGTCTGTCTATCTTGTTGATTTTTTCAAAGAACCAACTCTTTGTTTTGTTGATTCTTTCAATGGTTTTTTCGTCTCTAATTGATTTAATTCTGATTTGATTTTAATTATTTGCTTCCGTCTGTTGACTTGGGGTTTGGCTTGCTGTTCTCTGTCCAGAAAATTAAGGTGCTTCCTTAAATTACTGAGTTTCTGTTTCTCCAGTTTGTTGATGTATGTACTCAGAAATGTAAATTTTCCTCTGAGTACTGCCTTTGCTGTGTCCCAAAGGAGCTGGTACTTTGTGTCCTCAACTTGGTTGAAGTCCATAAACATTTGAATTTCCGTTTTCATTTCTTCAATGACCCACTGATGGTTCAGCAGTGTGTTGTTTAGTCTCCATGAAGTGTAGGATTTTCTGTGGTGGCTGTTTGAGTTGAGCTCTAATTTTATTCCATTGTGGTCTGAGAGAATGCAGGGAATGGTTTTGATACTCCTGAATTTGTACAGATTTTCTTTGTGCCCTAAGATGTGATCTATTTTGGAGAATGTTCCATGTGCTGCAGAGAAGAATGTGTATTCTGTTGTTGCTGGGTGGAATATTCTGTAGATGTCGGTTAAGTCTAGTTGGTCTATGCAATTATTAAGATCTGTGGTTTCTTTGTTCAGTTTTTGGCGTGTTGATCTGTCCAGAGGTGATAGTGGAGTGTTAACGTCCCCAACTATCAATGTGTTTGGGTCTATGAGTGTTTTTAGAGTCAGTAGTGTTTTTTGATGAAGTTGGGTGCTCCTGCATTTGGTGTGTAGATATTTAGGATGGTGATATCTTCCTGTAGGAGAGATCCCTTTACTAGTATGTAGTAGCCTTCTTTGTCTCTTCTTACCTTTTTTAATTTGAAGTCAATTTTGTCTGATACTAGGATTGCAACTCCAGCCTGCTTATGGGGGCCATTTGCTTGATAGATTTGATTCCAGCCTTTCACTTTTAGAAGATGTTTACTTTTGCTGGATAGATGCATCTCTTGGAGGCAGCAGAAAGATGGATCTTGATTTTTGATCCAACTTATGAGACTATGTCGTTTGATTGGAGAATTAAGTCCATTAATGTTGAGAGTTAGGATTGAGAGATGATCATTTGTTCCTTTCATTATCACTATCTTATTTAAAGCCGTGTCTTCCCATTTCTTGATCTGATGTTTATTATTTAGGGTTCATTTCTCTGTCTGTATTGGGATCTTGATTATTTTCCCTGTGTAGTACATCTTTGAGGATTTTCTGTAAAGCTGGTTTTGTGGAGATATATTGTTTCAGTTTTTCCTTACTGTGGAAGACTTTTATTTGACCTTCGGCTATGAATGAGAGTTTGGCTGGGTACAGAATTCTTGGTTGGTAGTTATTTTTATTTAGTGTTTGGTATACTTCATTCCAGGCTCTCCTTGCTTTCATGGTATCTGCTGAGAAGTCTGGGGTAATTCTGATTGCTTTTCCTTTATATGTGATTGTTTTCTTCTCCCTAACAGCTTTAAGGATTCTTTCGTTGTACTCTACTGATCCTGTTTTGATCACAATGTGACGGTGGGATGTCCTATTCTGGTCTGGTCGGTTTGGGCTTCTAAATGCTTCTTGTATCTGTATAGGCCTTTCCTTCTGGATATTTGGGAACTTCCCAGCTAATATTCTGTTAAATAGATTGCCTATCCCATTAACTTCTTTCTCCAAGTTTTCCTCAATACCTATTATTCTTAAATTGGCCTTCATGATCGTGTCATGAATCACCAGTAGCAATCTGTTTTGTTGATTGGACTGGATTTGTATTGATTTTTTATCTTTCTCCATAGAATCTAAGGAATCTTCAGCTCCTGAGATTTGATCCTCTGCTTCAGTTAGTTGGGACTGTAGGCTAGCTATTTGATTTCTAATCTCTTTTCCTTCTGACTGGTCTTTCCTGATGATTTCCATGTCATTTCTTAGGTCTTGTATGGACTTCTTTACTTCATTAACTTCATTACTTTGGTTTTGATTGTTGTCTCTCAGATCTTTAAGCTGGGTACCTATCTTTTCATTTGACTCTTGAAGTTCATTTATCTTTCTATTTGTGGATGCCATGAAATTCTCCATTAATTTTTGCTTTGCCTCCTCACGCTCTAGAATAATTGACTGAAGAGACTCAAACTTTTCATTTATCATGTTTATCAGTAGACTTTGTAGAGCCTTTTGGGGGTTCTCTTCTATGTCTTTGATTGACTGCTCTGCTTCCTGCTTGCTTTCAGGGGGGATAGGATTTCATTGTTTGCCACCTTTCTTGTGTTTCTTCTGCCCATTTGAATTGGGAATGCCAGTCTACCAGCACCTGTGAGCACCGTTTAAGACCCAAAGCAGCCCTTACCAAGCACTGTTGTGTAAATCTTACAAGTTCACAATTATATACAGATAACTTGTATACCTGTCTATAAAGTTAGATTTGGTGTTCCTAAAGAATACAATTTCAATATAACAACCGATCCTGGGCCCTGTATTCAGTAGTTACTTATTTACTGTTACAACCCTATACGCAATTGTTGTTTTTATATTAAGTTATTTTAGGACTGGCTTTCTCTATGAACCCCTTTGATTAACTCAGACTAAGCTGGGATACCTTCTATCCAATAACCAGGAGTCAATGGAACCTGGAGGTCCAGGCAGTAAGTCAGGAGGGTAAGTTGGAGATAGTAAAGAGAATAGAGTAAAATGTATTGGGGGTGGGGGTGGTGATTTTGGTTTAGTTTCAGTGACGTGGAAATGTGGAGAAGAGTAGAATCAGTAGAAAGAACAAGGTTAAAATGACAGACAATGGAGAGTTAGCAGAAAAGAGTGGAGGTGTTATTCATAGGAAATAATTTTTAAAGAAAGAAAATGCAAAGAGAGAAATAAAGTAAAAATACTGGAAGACAGATACACAAAAAAGAGAAAAATTATTTTAAAATTAAGAAAAAATAAATAAAAAGGAAAAAAAAACAGAGAAGGAACAACCCAAACAAACAAACAAAAACAAAACAAAACAAAAACTTGATAAAACAAACCGGTAAAAATGGAAAACAAACAATCAAATAAAAAACAAACAAAAAAAAACAACCAACGATGTTTCAGATGTGAAAAAATAAAAAAGAAAAATTTTTAGTTTAAAAAATGTTTGAAAAGAAAGAAAAAAAAATGGAGTCCTCCTTGTTTGGGTGGTCTTTCCCCAGTCTCTGGTTTCCTTGCAATGGTCTGCAGTCTATTTTCCTGATTGGCTGGTTTGACTTGATTTCAGTATGCAAGGGGTGGATCTGTTCTGACCCTTCTCCCCTGTTGGTGCAATCCTGGGTCTCAGAGGTTTGCACAGCTTGCAGGTGGGCCTTGGCGTCCTCTGTAGATGGGGACGTGAGCAGTCTCAGGAACTGTGGCTCCTCTGTCTGCTGTGGGGCCGCTGCCTTTGATGCCTGGATTTGAATAGGCTGTGGACTTAGCAGGGCGGGGCGCCTCTGGCCTGTTTTGCTCGGCTGAGAGTTGCTTTCCTGGGGGAGGTGGCTATGGAATGCAGCTCCGTTTTGGGCTGGGAATTGGACTTCCTCTGTGACGGGACCGTTTAGCTGTCCCAGGAACTGTTTGTTCCTCCATCTGGTGTTTCCGTGCCGCCGGTAGCTGCTCGCAGCTTTTGCTTTAAATTCAGAAATTCCGGCGGGCAGGACGGGGAACCTCTGGCTAAGCCAAGGCTCAGGACTCGCCTCCCGCCAGGGCAGGGGGCATTCTCCTGGGCGGAGCTGGCTCTCACTGTTCGGTCCCTCCTGCCCTTTTCAAAGATGGCTACTTTGACCTCGCTTTCCCCAGGCCCGCTTCAGTTCCAATCTGGTCTGACCCTATGCCAGTGGCAAAGATGGCGCTTTGCTCTGGGGGTGGGGGAAGGGCTGCCTTCCAGAAGCTGCTCTGCAGGCGGGAGTGAGAATATCTTTCTTGGGGTACTCACGCTTTCTCTGCGATTTCAGGTCGTCCATGCTCAGCCGCCGTCTGGAGTATTTCTCGCTGGTATACGCTGTGTGCTTTAGCTGTGCGGAGTGCGGTTGCCGTGTCGGGCGCTGTGCCAGCGCGGCGGCCGGATGCCGCCCGGAGCTCAAATCTGTGTTTTCAGACCAGCAAAGTCGATTTTTCCTTCCTGGCCAGAATCCCTGTACTGTTAGAACGTTGGCTGTCTTTCTAGGAGTAAAAGTTTCTATGGGGTGGGCTGGGGATATGGCCTAGTGGCAAGAGTGCCTGCCTCGGATACACGAGGCCCTAGGTTCGATTCCCCAGCACCACATATGCAGAAAACGGCCAGAAGCGGCGCTGTGGCTCAAGTGGCAGAGTGCTAGCCTTGAGCGGGAAGAAGCCAGGGACAGTGCTCAGGCCCTGAGTCCAAGGCCCAGGACTGGCCAAAAAAAAAAAAAAAAGTTTCTATGGGGTGAGAAAACTGCGATGTTGGAGGGAGCTCAGCTAGGAATCTGCTTCTCCTCCGCTGTCTTCCCGGAAGTCTCCGAGCACTAGTCTTGAATGAAGAAGTTCAAAGACAACACTCAGGCCTTGAGTTCAAGCCCCAGGACCAACACACACACGCACACAGAGTTTTTCAAGCTCTTCATGTACTGCAGCCTTTAGATGCAATTCATATGAGAGTTTGAAAACATTATAGTAAGCAAAAACAATTGTTCATCCATATATATACATGTTTACATTGGCTGACCTATTTATGTTTGCAGTTTTGAGATTCTTATATTGAATTGAAAAAACTATTTATTTGTATGTGTGTGTTTCCCTTATTTTTGTTGCAATAGTATCTCCCTATTTACTCCAAGATGGCTTTCAATCTCCTTGACTCATTTTCTGAGGGGTGGGATTAAATTATGCCCTATAACTCCTGGCTCAACTCCATTTTGAATGAGGATTTTTCAGCAGGTAGAATCCTCCAAGTAGAACTTTTAGATCCTACACAGTAAATATGTGAATAATACTCTTCCATTCATTGAGCACGGCATCTCATTGAGCACTATTGGCATTTTGGGCTGGATAACTTATTGTTGTGGAGGATAGATCTGCTTGTCACAGACATTTAACAGTAACCTTTGTCTCTACAGGTTAAAGGCAGTGGAGCCTTTCCCATTGTTGGAACCAAAATGCTTCCATAATAGCGCGGCCGCGTCTCTACAGCGGCCCAGGGGTTCACCTGAGCTCCAGGCAGGCGGGAGGGCAGGATGAGCCGGGGCGCGGACGGCGGCGGCGCTGTGGCCGACCGCGGCTTCGTCCTGTCGGCGCTAGGGACCCGGGAGCATTGGGATGCTGTCTATGAGAGAGAACTTCAGATGTTCCACGAATATGGAGATACAAGAGAAATCTGGTTTGGGGAAGAGAGTATGATTCGAGTAATAACGTGGATACAGAAACACAAGATTCCACTGGATGCTTCAGTGCTTGATATTGGAACTGGAAATGGTGTTTCCCTGGTTGAATTTGCAAAACTTGGTTTCTGTAATATTACTGGAATTGATTACTCTCCTGCAATTCAGCTTTCTGGAAGTATTATAGAGAAAGAAGGTTTATCTAACATTAGGTTGAAGGTAGAAGACTTTTTGAATCTTTCCTCAAAGCTATCTGGATTTCATATTTATGTTGACAAAGGGACTTTTGATGCCTTAATCCTGACAATGCGACTGAGAAGAGGACGCAGTATGTGAAATCGCTCTCTGAGGTGTTGAAAGTAAAAGGCTTTTTTCTAATAACCTCTTGTAATTGGACCAAGGAAGAGTTGCTGGATGAATTCTGTGAAGGATTTGAACTTTTTGAAGAGCTGCCAACACCCAAATTCAGCTTTGGAGGTAGATCTGGGAACAGTGTAGCATCATTGGTTTTCCAAAAAACTTGAGATTTCTTGGACAAATTCAGATAGCTTTCTAAAAGAAGTGATACAGAAAAACAACCTGTCACAGAAAATACAAGTTCAAATAAATGCTTAGTAAGTATGCAGCACACATATGTCGGAATACCTGTGAAAAAGAAATCATTTAAAAAAATCATGAGCATGTGAGTGGGTTGCTTTTAGAGGCTGACCAAGATTAATTCTGAATATTATTTTGTATTTGAGATATGAATATTTTTATTTTTGCTTGGTACAATGTCCTGTAATTGCTAAACAGTTAAAAGCTTTAAAGTAGTAAACAAATTTACAAAAAGAAAAAAAATGCCTCCAGATACTGATTAATGCCCTTTAAGGAAAAATCAACCCACCAAGAGCCATCACATTTGACTTAGGAACAAAGGTGACTTCTCATTTACTTACTATGATGTAGCAAGCCCCCTACCTGGTGGAGAGTAGGTATGTAAGAGAAAAGATATAAGAGAAAAGATAATAAATAAAAGTATGAGATTTCTCAATTGCCCAGTGTCCCTATCTGTTCACACTAAAGCAAATTTACTAGAAATTATCCCAGGATTGAATGAAGAAGGGTAAGGTTGGACCATGTAATCTTTTTTTGGGGGGTGGGGGCTCAAGATATGGGGCTTGACCTCAGGGCCTGTCCCTGAGCTCTTTAACTCAAGGCTAGTGCTTTACCACTTGAGGCACAGTGCCACTTAGAGTTTTCTGAGGGTTAATTGGAGATAAGAATCTTACCAATTTTCCTGCCCAGGCTGACTTTGAAGTGTGACACTCAGATCTCAGCCTCCGGAGTAGCTAGGCTTGTACAGATATGAGCCACTGGCACCCAGCTGGCCATGTAATCTTTATGAAGAGAGTGCATTTCTGTTGAAGTTCATAGCTGCAGGGACCAAGTATATAGGTAAATCGGTAGTGTTTGGAATTACCTTTAGAATGTTTATTCTATCTATCTATCTATCTATCTATCTATCTATCTATCTATCTATCTATCTATCTATCTACTTACCTATTATGCCAATCTTGGAGCTTGTGACCACACACTATCCCTGAGCTTTTCTGCTCAAGGCTAGTGATCTGCCACTTGACCCACAGCTCAACTACAAACTTATTTGAGTAGTTAATTGGAAATAAGAATTTCACAAACTTGGGCTGGGAATATGGCCTAGTGGCAAGAGTGCTTGCCTTGTATACATGAAGCCCTGGGTTCGATTCCCCAGCACCACATATATAGAAAACAGCCAGAAGTGGCACTGTGGCTCAAGTGGCAGAGTGCTAGCCTTGAGCAAAAAGAAGCCAGGGACAGTGCTCAGGCCCTGAGTCCAAGGCCCAGGACTGGCAAAAAAAAAAAAAAAAAAAGAATCTCACAAACTTTTCCTGCCAAGGCTGGCTACAAAAGGCAATCTCAATCTCCTTAATTCCTTTTATTTACTTAAGGGAAAAGATCACTGACACTCTAGGAGGAAATGTAGGGTAAATACGGTTGACATATGACAGTTTGCGTGGAATGTGCCAGTGGACTGGTTTTGATGCACCTGATGAGGTGTTTGCTGGCTCTGTAAAGAAGATTTTTCATTTATACTCAGTGATTTGGAAACCTGCTTTGAGCTTAAAAAAATCCAATGTAGAAAAAACAAATCTCTTACATTGCTTATTTCTGTCAGACAAAAGAGTCATAAAACTACCACACTTAAGATTCTGGGGCTGGGAATATGGCCTAGTGGTAAAGTACTTGCCTCAGATACATGAAACTATGGGTTCGATTCCTAAGCACCACATATATAGAAAAAGCCAGAAGTGGCATTGTGGCTCACTAGCCTTGAGCAAAAAGAAGCCAGGAACAGTGCTCAGGCCCTGAGTTCAAGCCCTGGGACTGGCAAAAACAATAACAACAACAACAACAACAAAACCCCCAAACAAAACAAAAAACAGATTCTGTCTAATCTGCTAAGGGAAATTCATATGAGTAAGCTATGGGGAATGGCAAGAACTGTATTTTAAGTAAAATTATTCTAAAAAATGAGGTATTTGAAAAAGATAGCATTTACTAAAATGTTAATGTTAAATCCAGTGAACTCTAATCACCTTTTTCAATTTTTCCTATTTCTTATGTTGTTCTTATACTTAATGACTTCAGAAACCATGATATCTTGGTGATAAGAGCTGTTTCAAGAAGTCATTAACAAGGCAAACTCCTGGCAAGGAAGCGGAAATTAAGATCATTCTAAGATGAAGACTGCTTGATCTTACCACCTGCAAATTTATGGTTTTGAAAGTAGCTATTTTATATCTTAATTCAAGTAAACTAGAAAGCACAATTAAGAGGACTTTAGGTGGAAAAGCAGAATCCAAGGTATTTTAGAATTTACAAGGTTTAAGATATAGCCTAACAATATCCTAATATCCACACACATAATAACTCACTGCTTTAAAAATAATGAGAACCAAAAATATTAGAGTATTCATTAGAGGACAAATGAGAAACATTTTCCATAGGATTTATTCCCTCCAACTTTTTGCTAAATAGTCTTCTGATTAGTACATCAAATCACTAGTTGATTCCTTCCTCTCTCCCTCCCCTTCTTCCCTTCCTCCCTTCCTTCCTCACTTCTTCCTTCCCTCCCATCCTACCCTTTCAGTTCTATTCTTTTGGCTTTTTGAAATAGTGTCTTGCTATGTAGGCAAGGTGAACTTCTACTCTTAATTCTTCTGCTTCATTTGACCACATACAGGGATTATAGATGTATGTCATGTCCAGCTAGTTGGTTGGTTCTTGAATCATCCTATTTGTGAGCTTGGAGTGGCCACCTATTATTTTGTGCCCCTAACCTAGAATAATTACCACTAGTTTTATTTCCCAATAACTATTAAAAATAACCAAGTATGATCTTATAACACTGTTCCACCAGCAGCATACTACATATCAGCACTCTGTATATCAGCCCATTGCAGTGCAGACTCAGAGACCCTGCATGCTGTCTGCAGGCTCATAGTATCACCCTACACTAGCAGTACTGCCCTGTCAGTCAGAGAGGCCTGTTTATACTCTCCTTAGACAAATGTGGCATGTGACTAAGTATAGCCTCAAGGTTACCTAAGACAGTGCACTTGCACTCAAGGTTACGTGAGTACACTGAACCTGCTGAATCACACAGAACTCAGGAAGTACAGGCCTAAAGCCTTCCAATATTTACAGTGAGAAAGTATAACTCTGTCCACTCACCCTTCATCTTTTCAGCCCTAAAGATATGTAGATTGTGGGATAGGATATTTAATACTCCTAATGTTATTCCATTTCCAGTTCATTAGCACCATTTCCAAAATCTATCTCAATCTATAGACTTCACATTTTCCTAACACCTTAAAAGTTCAAGGCATCACCATCTCTCTTCCCCAATGACCTTTAGATTTGTCCCTTTCTTACTTTCTTTTCGAGAGTCACTTTAATAGGTTCTTGCCATTCTCTTGCTAAAGATCCATCAGTGGTATTACACTAACAGTAAAAGGTAGATTTTTTGCCAAGATAGGCAGGACTGTATTAATTGCTGTCTCTCCAGTCCTTTCTTCCACCTCCTTGCCCACTGGGCTATATCCACACCTGATGTTCTCTGAATCCCTCTGTCTTTTCCTCCACCTGGACCATCATCCCCACAGTGCTTTACTGTACTGACTCAGTCATAAATTTTGACATCGAGTCATCACCTTAGAGTCACCACCTAAAAGATAATTGAAAATGGTCCTCTTCTAGGTACTTTCTCATCTCCTCGTTCCTTTTTCAGAGCACTTATGAAATTTATGTACTTCCTTATGTACTTGCTTGCTTATTTATTGTCTTCTTTGCCACTATAAAAAGAAGCTAGAACATCAGGACTTTGTTTTGTTTATTGCTGCATCTTCAGTGTTTTGAAGTTAAGATCATCCTAGAATAGGAGAGAG
Organism: Perognathus longimembris pacificus; assembly: GCF_023159225.1. Lineage (NCBI taxonomy): Eukaryota > Metazoa > Chordata > Mammalia > Rodentia > Heteromyidae > Perognathus > Perognathus longimembris. The sequence continues at coordinate 86,862,939 of NC_063164.1, read as the reverse complement.
GATGGCATATGAAGGTACTCTATCTATAGAACCAGTAAATTTTTCTCGACATTGTTTAGCATGATACTTGCTGGTCATACAAGCAAAGAATTGAGTGGTTTCCAATGTTGTTTTCAATAAGTTTATTAAAAGAAGACATCTTGTTTTGAGGTATCTCAACTATAGCAAATGTATTTGTATTCATTTGGGTATCTTTATTGGCTGTTGTGATTTTTAAAAAGTATTCTGGAATTTCACACTTTTCTCTACAAATGGTGGAGCCTGACTTTCTTCCTGTTATATGTGTGTCATACTTGGTGATTTTTTTCTAATAAATAGAATACAGTTTAAATGATAGTGTGACTTCTAAGGCAAGGTCATGAATGGCATGATGGCTTATTCCTTGCTGTCCCTCTTGAACTTCTTTGAGAATCCTGTAAGCCACCACATCTTGAGAATATTTAAGATGCCTGTGGAGGAAGTATGAGTGAAGATTAGTGGTAGGATGCAGGCTTAGCATATATGAGGCCCAGTAACTCTAGCACTAGAAAACAAAACGAAACATTAGAAACAATAAAAAAAAAAAAAAGCCTATAGAGACCCACATGGGGATAACTGGAGGCCTCTTCCGGAAAGTCATGTGGGCTGTCTTAGAACTGGATCCTACACCCTCAGTTAAGCTTTCAGATCATAATAGTCTGACCTGAACCTTGTCAAAATACCTTCATGTACACCCTGAATTCCCAGTCCACAAAAAGCTTGAAAGAGTATTTTTAAGCAGTTAGTTTTCATGACAATTTGTTAACATAGAAACAAAACTAAGAAATTTAAGTATTTTTTTTCTCTCTTGAAACAGGTTCTCATGGTATGGCCTAGGCCGACCTAGAGCTTATAACACTACTGCCTCACACTTCAGAGTGCTAGAATTACAGACAAGAGCTACTATATTCCACTGCAGTATGTTTATTGAATGAACTGGACTTTGTGGAGTATAAACAGAAGGTGATTTTATTTTTCTTCCTCTTTGCTTTATTTGTTCTTTGCTGTACCATAATGGAAAAGTAGACATTAACAAATTATTGGGTGCTCTTATGTTAGAAAGCCTATTTTAGTCTAATGACTTTATTATGACTCTGAATACAGATTTAATTTAGGGCTCACTCCTCTGTGATTTTTCTTTTTTTTTTTTTTCCTGGTCCTGGGGCTTGAACTCAGGGCCTGGGTTCTGTCCCTGACCCTTTCTGTGCTCAACACTAGTGTTCTAGCACTGAGCCACAGCACCACATCTGGCCTTTTCTGAATAGTTTATTGGAGACAAGAGTTTCACAGACTTTCCTGCCTGGGCTGGCCTTGAACTATGATCCTTAGATCTCAGCCTTCTGTGTAGCTAGGATTACAGGCTTAAGCCACCAGTACCCGGTACTCCTCTGTTGATTTTAGGCCTATTGCAGGCTTGAAAACCTACAGCTGAAAGGAAGACTTGGTTCTCTTCTTTATTCCATATCTGGCTCCTTTCCCACACCCACTAGGCTGTGTGTTTAATGCTACCATGAGAAGGGGGTGGGAGGGCCAGGCAAGCACAAGAAAAGGTCTTATGGTTTGAGCTGGCTGCTGTTTAGACTGTGCCTTCTGGAAGTGGTATAACAGTGTTGCTAGAACTGCATGGAATGATTGTTAAGTTGTGGGGAATTTTGTAAGGGATGTTAAATCTAGGCATCATTAAATATTAAATGATATGTGAATTTATAATCTAAAAGGTGAGCATGAAAACAATAAGTAATTATTCCTACTAATTATTTAATTCTGTTCCTATCTTGGGGTTACTTGTATCTATTGTATCTGCATGGTGGACATACTCTGTAATGGAATCTTACTGGATATATTGTTTCCTGCTTTATTTCAGGGATATCACAAGGGTAATCTGAAATGGACTGTGGTGGGAGTCGGTAATTATGGAGTCATAAGACAAAGATCTGGGCTCATCTCCTGAAGATTTGGTTACTGTAGGTTTACCCTAAAAACAAATTCAGTTCTGTGTTAGCATGACATACTTCTGATGGGAAATACAGATTTTGTCTTGTTCTTCTGGCCACACAGATTTTATGTTGTGAGTACCACACCCCTTTACACAGCCCTAGTGGATAGAATACTTATTTAAAAGCAACATGGGGCCAGAGCTGGTGGCTCATACCTGTCATCCTAGCTACTTAGGAAGGTGAGATCTGAGGATCACAGTCCAAACCCAGCCTGGACAGGAAAGTCTTGAGACTCTTATCTCCAATAAACTACTCAGAAAAAGCCAGAAGTGGGGCTGTGGCTCAAGTGGCACTAGCCTTGAGCACAAGAAGACTCAGAGATAGTGCTCAAGGCATGAGTTCAAGCCCCAGGACCCACAAAAAACAAACAAACAAAAAATCCAACATGGCTGAAACACTGTAGAATGGATAAAACTTATTTTGTGATTATAATTCTTCATTAAACTATTTTTGAAGCATTCTTTGTCAAGAGAAACATGATTAAAAACTTAAACTAGAAAAAGCAGAAAACTAGATAGGCACCAGTGGCTCACTCCTATAATCCTAGCTAATCAAGAGTATGAAATCTGAGGATCACAGTTTGAGGCCATCCCAGGCAGAAAAGTTCCCATGAGGCTTTTTATCTCCAATTCACTGCTCAAAAAAAAAATGAAAATACTTACTGTAGCTCAAAGTGGTAGATCACAAGCCTTTAGCAAAAAGAGCTCAGAGACAGAGCTCAAGTTCCCACTGAAAGCATATATCCCGGCCATCCCAAAGGACCATGCAGAGATAGTCACAGGCAGGAGAAGAAGGTTTATAAGGAGGTTTATTAGTGGGGCCATAGTTCCCCCAGGAGAGGGATCTACATGGTGTCTGCATCTTGTCCAGGTGGCAGCTTCTCTCTCTGGGGGTAAAGGGGAAGTAGGTAGGTAGTGAGTAGGAGTGGCTCTGGGGGCTAGTGGGAGAAACTGAGGACCTGAGGCTAGGGAAATGCTAACATTCCCTCATTTGTTGTTCATTAATAACAGAGGAGGGGTACCAGGCCGGGAGTATGGGCAGAGGTTCTTCTGGAGCTACTTCCCGCTGTAAAGGGGCAAGGTAGTCATTTGGCCTGGTACCGTCCAAGAAGTATGTTTGACAGTTTGGTTGGTAAAAGTCCTCATGATTTCCACAAGAATGGTTATCAGGGCCAATGGGTGTCATGGTCTCCTCTGGCTACCTCCTGCAGCTTGGGCACATCAAAGAGTCACTGGGTCTGGGGTCTTCAGGGTCCAGATCTGCACTGGGCAGAGCAGTGTAGTAAGTGTAGTAAGAGGATGGCCTTGAACTGCAAATTCCCAGGTGGCATCCTGGGTGAGAAATATTATCCTGTTAAAAGAGACTTTTGAAAAGGTCAGGCAAAAGGCTGACAAGTTCACAGGACCAGTTAACATGAACAATCTGGGAGAACACACCTTGGACACAAGCCAGAAAAGTTCCATTTGGAACATAAACCCAATTGTGGCCCATTACAAGGAAGGAGGAATAAGTGTACTGGGGGCAGGAAGGAAGTGTTTAGGGATAGTGGACTGGTTGGGAGTAACCAGTCAGAGGCGCATATATATGTAGCAAGTAACAAAGGCAAGAGTGCAAGTTTCTGTCCAGTTGGAAAATGGACAGGTATGGACATCAGGTGAGTAAACAACTATTCCTCTTGGTCTCCCGGCTCTGTTTAATTTTGAAAGGGCAAATTTAAATTTACTCCATTTAAGATGAGACTTCATCTCTTACTCCTCTCCAGAGTTCCTCGTTGTCAGGATTGACCTCATCCTGAAGGTCAAGGTGCTCATTGCTTGAATAGCGTGTCCCAGTTGGCATTCACGGGATTTGAGCTCGAGGCCTGGGCACTGTCCCTGAGTACATCTGCTCGAGGCTAGTGCTCTACCACTTGAGCCATGGTGTCATTTTCAGCATTTGGCTGGTTCTCTTGAGCCAAGCTTCCAGTCCGGCTCTTTGCTGGTTAGTTGGGAGATAGAATTTTAGAGGATTTTTTTTTTCTGCCCAGGCTGGCTTCTAACTGCAATCCAAGAAGTCTTAGACATAAAAGCCCTTTTTATTTCCAATTAAAGCAACAGGAGAAAAATAGGAATAGAGCTTACCTGTAATTTGTTGAGAATTGACTAACAAATACTTGCCAAAGTTCTGCTGTAACACTTAGAGAACAGCAGACTGAATGAGATCCATGTGACATCAAATCATACCATTTACTGGAAGGTGGAAGAGAACACAAATGAATAACAATCAAGAGGGCAAAGAGTCAGGACAATGTAAAAGTCTCAGCTTCAGCAGATCTGAAGTGGCTGTGTCTTCCATCCCGAATCAGCAGGCTTTATTAGTCAGGTGTGATGGAGGCAGGCAGGAGAGATGAGTTGGATCTGGGTGAGGCTGTCGTGGCATCTCAGAGTCCCCTGGATAGATTGTCACACCTTCTGCTGGGTTGCCTGCAAATTTCTACACAAGACTGGTTAAAGGGCTGGGGATATGGCCTAGTGGCAAGAGCACTTACCTCGAATACTTGAAGCCCTGGGTTCGATTCCCCAGCACCACATATACAGAAAATGGCCAGAAGTGGCGCTGTGACTCAAGTGGCAGAGTGCTAGGCTTGAGCAAAAAGAAGCCAGGGACAGTGTTCAGGCCCTGAGTTCAAGGCCCAGGACTGGAAAAGAAAAAAAAAAAAGACTGGTTAAAGACATTTGAAATCTCCCAGTATTCCCTGGTGGCTTACTCTGAGTACTGTGGCTTTTGTAGGCTGGTGGCCTACTGATTTAAGCAAGGTGACAACTTTAAACAGATTTTAGAAGGCTTGGGCCTTTAACCATCTTCCTAGTTGCAAAATCCACATAGACCAAAGGCCATCCAAGTCTGCTCTCTGCAGCAGCCATGACAGTTTCTGAGACATGGAGGGTGAAGACACCAATGCTACCCCAATGCAACCCTGTGGCCACTAAACACAACTCTGATGCTTTTAACCTTGGAGTAAGTCTCGGTTGCAACTCTGTCATGATAGGCCTGCTATAAAACCAACTCTAACCTGGCAGGGGATGGTGGGGCAGGAGCACTCTGGGCCTGTTAAAGTCTTCACAGGAAGATCACCAGTGACTCCTAGATTCTCTGAGTGCAAGAGAGACAGAATAAGGAATCACTAGTAGTGAAACCAGGCAGTTTGGGAGCAGACTGTGGAGGCAGCTTCCTGTAGCCACGGACTGCCACAGTCCATGCAGATAGCACACATGTCGACCTGCATCCTATAAAGCAAAATATTAATCCTGGGTCAGGAAAATCTAGGTTAGCAGCCACATTTGCACACTTGTTCCAAAATGACTTTGATCCCTTGATTGTAAAGAGTTTATGAGAGCACAGGAGAGAAAAATGGAGAAGCAAAATCTTAGTCTATACCAAAGAATTGTCTGGATCAGATGTACACTTGACTTTTAGCATAGATGGACACAAAGAATAACACACTGTTTTTACACCATTGTACTTCTACCACGTGCAACATATTAGAACCTTTTGGAGTTTTTCTTAGACACATTTGCTTGCACCCAAACATGATCAGTTTGGGTTTAAAACCTGGGTTTTTTTTTCTTTTGGCTTGGAGTCTGGTGATAAGAGTCAGGATTGCCTCCAGGCTGTTCACTATGACCCCACCCACAGGCTGCAAAGATTGGTTTAACACAAGACTTAAAAGTAAGTTAAAATAGTAGTCAAAAAGGCAAGTAATTTTTAAACCATGATGCTAGTTTTTGCATGTTTTACCAACAGACAGTTGTGCACAAGCTTTGGGGCGTGCTTAGAATTTTTTAAAAAAATTGGCCACGTAAGTTTTCTGGAATTCCAGTGGCAAAATGATATTATTTTGCCCATATTTTAGAACCACGTGGTCAGTTAGAAAACAAAAAACTTTTCCAGCAAACAAAAATTTTCACAGATTATCTGGCGAGGAAACGGAGAAGCCAAATTTTGAGAAACCAGTTCAGCTCCAATGGGGAGCTGAAGTGGGATGCTATGACCAGAGAAGGTCCAGGAGATGGGAGACAGAACACAGACATGTGGCACGGCATAATGGTGGCAGAGCTGATCAGAGCCTTAGCAGGCTCACAGCAAGACACCTTCACCTTCCCGCATTTGAATTGCAAGGCACATTTGAACTGCAAGGCCACAGTTACAGAGTTTAGGGTCGGGGTGGGGGGCGGGCAGGGTTATCAGGAGCTTGAGTTTCCACATCCCTGCCCAGCCTCGAGGAATTTGGCATGCCCATCACCTGGGGGATGGGTGGGCTTCCACCTCCAAGAGTTTTTGGAACCTTGATGGAACCATGATGGTGCTTGCTAAAACCAATTCTATTGTCCACCATGTGGTCAATGCTAGAGAAAACAGGAATTAGCCAACAACAAGCAGAACTTAACCGAATCTCCAAGCTTAACAAACATCAATAACAAGAACAGAAAACCTTTCTTTGTGTCTTTCAAAGTAGATGTTAAACAAATATTGATACCTTTGGAAGCTAGTGCCAGCCCATCCTGTTTTACAGGCAGGCGGGCAGAGTTTAGAAAGAGGCAGAAAGAGAGAGCGAGAGAGAGAGAGAGAGAACTCCATCTGCTCATAGAAGTTATGTAAGTTTTGTAAAAGACTCCAAATTTGTAAGATTGGGCTCAAGCTTGAGCAGCTTTCTGGAAGTATTTTAGACTGTTCCGCAATTGTTGAGTGACCAGCAGAGCTGAACTAGACATCAGTTGACTCCATACACCCATAATTGCTGATTCCCTTGACCTAACCCAGTGGCTTAAGGTCGGCGGCCCAGTGGCCTTCCCTGGGAGTGAGGCTCGGAACTTGGAGCCAAGATTTATGGTGGCCCCAGTGGCCTTATGTAAAATCCAAGCTCCCAGCTAATATTCACTCACCCAAGTTGGAGTTTCAAATCTGTCATTGTCGTGGTGGATGGAAGTAGAGTGCTTGGTCAGGAGAAGTTACCTCGATGGTCCTCTGGGTGGGCTTAGTACAGCAGAATAGGTCCCCGGGGGCAGCTTGGACCCCCCAGAAATGGGGGAGCAAATCCACCAGGGAGCCTATCCCAAGTTCGGCACCAATGAAAGCATATGTCCCAGCCATCCCAGAGGACCATGTGGAGATAATCACAGGCAGGAGAAGAAGGTTCATAAGGAGGTTTATTAGTGGGGCCATAGTTCCAACGGGAGAGGGAGGTACATGGTGTCTGCACCTTGTCCAGGTGGCAGCTTCTCTCTCTGGGGTAGAGGGGAAGTAGGTAGATAGTGAGTAGGAATGGCTCATTAGGTATGGGTGGATCTGGGGGCTAGTGGGAGGAGCTGAGAACCTGAGGCTAGGGAAATGCTAACACCCACTTCAAGACCCACAACGATAAATAAATAAATAAATAAATAAATAAATAAATAAATAAATAAAGCAGTGTAAAATGTATCCAAGTAGACTGTAGGCTAGGTTGTCCTGGGGAAATAAACAAAAAAATAAAACTAAAAAAACAAACAAAAGCCCCAATATGGCTCCTTCCTTTGGGAAGGAATATAGTAGTCTATGAGAAATTTATCTTGATTTGCCCAGCCTGGAATTACAAGTTGTTGCCATCAGTGTCTTATCTTTTTCTTTTCTTTCTTTCTTTCTTTCTTTTTTTTTTTTTTTGTTGGTTGTGGGGCTTGAACTGTGGGCATGGGCACTGTTTTTGAGCTCTTCAACTCAAGGCTAGTGTTCTACCGCTTTGAGCCAAAGTGCCACTTCCAGTGTTCTGGTGGTTAATTGGAGATAAGAGTCTCATGGACTTCCTTGCCCTGGCTGGCTTTGAATTACAGATCACAGCTTCCTGAGTAGCTAGGATTGCAGTTGTGAGCCACTAGCACCTGGCTAGTCTCCTTACCATACCATTAAGGCAGCAGGCCTCCAGTAGGCTCCCAGATTCTCTCATCTCTAGCCTAATGTACCAGCTTGGAATTAGTACTTAAATTTAAGGGAATATTTACCAACATTTTTGGATCCTTGAATTTTCTTTCTCTCTCTTCCTTACTCTTTCTTTCTCTTTTTCCTTGTTTCTTCATTTCTATCTTCTCCTCCCCCTTTCCCCCTCCCTTCTCTTCCCTTCCTTTCAGGACAAAGAAATACTTATTAGGGTACCATTAAAGAAAAATGGTAGGCAGTTAGGCAAAAGAGCATAACATTGCTACAGCAGCTACTACTTTGATATGGAGTTGGAGATGAGCTTTTCTGCGTTTACTTGGAGCTTTTCTGATTAGCTTTTTCTTTTTCATGGTCCTTGATGATTGGTTATTTTTTTTTCCTTAGGGGCATGGTTTGAATTATGTGCTCATGGGAACATCTCACCAGCTTGGCTTTTACTTCTGCATTTCATCTAGCCCACATTTCCCATGAAAGGCTTTCCTCCACATTCCACCTAGTCCTGGGTATTTTTCTTTCCAAAGTGACTCCTTAAGGGAAGAATTTTCCTCTACATCCTCTGGAGAGAACAACAAAACCAATCCTGATTTGACTTGGTAAATGTTTCATCCTTTGTAACTGCTTTGAGCAGGAGAGAGTAGTAGAGATGTTATATGCCATTTATTTGTCCTGGAAGAGGAGTGTCGTGTTATCTGTGGAGATATATGGGAATGTAGTTGAAAACAGGAATAGAATTGTACGGAAGTCTGGTGCAGGGAACTATGTGGCACTGGAGGGTCACATGGCAGGAGATAAAACCCATGCTACGACATCATCTGTGACTTTATAGCAACTTGTACTGATACTCCACCCGGCAGAAACAATCCTGTTGGCCAGAGATGATGTCGCCCAAAGAGCAGATAAGAGAATGTGAAAGTGAAAATGTCAGGAAAGAGGTAGAGTATCCACTTGTGCTGGAAGTGGGGACTTAGAGATGACAGAAAAGCTTTTTACCCTGTGTGGCCTACAGGTGGGTAGAAACCCTTTTCCACAATTTTTGGGGTTTTACCAGATAGTTCCACTGGTCAAATACCCACAAATTTTAGGGGAAGTAGGATTTTCAGCACAAGAGTCAGTCTCAGGTCCTTCACCCCTGAAGGTAGTACGTTTTATGTTTTTTGTTTTTTTTTTGGCCAGTCCTGGGGCTTGGGACTCAGGGCCTGAGCACTGTCCCTGGCTTCTTTTTGCTCAAGGCTAGCACTCTGTCACTTGAGCCACAGCGCCACTTCTGGCCGTTTTCTGTATATGTGGTGCTGGGGAATCAAACCCAGGGCCTCATGTATATGAGGCAGGCACTCTTGCCACTAGGCCATATCCCCAGCCCCATGTTTTTGTTTTTGTTTTTTTAAACTGTATTTTTTTAATCTTCTCTTTTTTGGTACTAGGGATTGAACTAAGGACGTTGCACTTGCTAGGCAAGCATTTGCCACTGAGCTACATCCCAGCCCAGTAAAAGGTTTTAGACACCCAAGAAGATCTCTGGCTAGAAACCCACAGTTACCCCTCCAAGCTTGAGGGCAGTACAACCAAAGATACTGCTATAAAAAAGAAGGCACTCCTTTAAGTCCTCCTAACTGAGATACTATTTTGTGAGGTTTCTGTGAATCTCATGTTGATAAAAGAATTTACTGAGACTGGAGAAACAGATTTATTAGGACATCATTAAAGATAAATGGAAGCAGGCATCTAGGCAAAGGGGATAGGGCTGCTGTTGCTGTTGATGCCTCCGAAAACTCTTTTGAGGTACACATCTTTGTCCTTGATTGGCTTGAGAAGGGGGTGGTATGCATACCTTCTTGAATCTTGGGATGTGATGGGCTATTCAGATAAAGATGACACTGGTCTCTTCAACTGCTTCCATGGATTCTTCATTTACACATATAGCCTAGGTATGAATGTGATGAGAAAATTGGATTGGAATGCTCCCTTGTTAAGTCCTATATTAATATCATAATAGCTCATCTTAGACTTTGACTGCTTTTGTTGCCCTTTTTTGAGGGCCTGTACTCAATGCAAGAGACAACAGAGTCACATATAACAACCTGTAATGCATATCATTGCGAGTCTATTTTTTGAAGTTCTTGCATTTATTTATTCACATGGAGGGATAAGAACTGGTACAAATAATAAACATTGTCTTAAATACAAATAAATAGTTCTGGTTTCTAGAGGAAGTAACTCTAATAGAGTCCTAATAAGTATTACTGGCATTAAGTTTTGCACTAGCATAACCTTCTGAGGACCTAAGAATAAAATGGTACATTCTATACTTCAAGGAGTCACCAGAAAAAAAAGGGAAATCGTTGCTCCCACCTCCCTGAACTAGCCTCCAAGTGGGAGTAGAGCCACTTCCATCACTAATATACATAGAGCTAATTAAATGTAGAGTATTTGATATCTAAAGGCATCTAAAATATTGGCTAGTCTATTTTTTTTAATCTTCAAATTTTCTTTTTTGGGGTAAGAGGCAACCCAGCCTGCACACCAGCCACCTGAGCTGAGAAATGGTTCCAGCGACTTTCAGACCCAAGCTGGGTTGTTCTTAGTGACTTGAAGCACAGACAAGCTCAGGTGTTGATCCAATGAGGAGAGAGACAAGGTTATACTGGGTGATATCAGGATCAGTGTACATGAACATGATGGAATGAGGAGGTCAAAGCATGTTGGGAAATGGGAGTGGCTGTCAAAGAGCTCCACATTATTGTGTTCTAGTTTGCTGCCATGAGCCACTCAGCTGGCAGAGGCCTGGCCAGATGGTTTAAGGCACAAGGTGAACATGGGCAGTACTATTTTAAATTGCTCAAGAGCCAGTCAGATAGGCCTTTTACTTTCGCATCCAATTCCCTCTAAATTATGCCATCAAGAATAAGGTAGAGGGCTGGGAATATGGCCTAGTGGCAAGAGTTCTTGCCTCATATACATGAAACTCTGGGTTCGATTCCTCAGCACCATATATATAGAAAAGGCCAGAAGTGGCACTGTGGCTCAAGTGGCAGAGTGCTAGCCTTGAGCAAAAAGAAGCCAGGGACAGTGCTCGGGCCCTGAGTTCAAGGCCCAGGACTAGCAAAAAAAAAAATACAGTAGAAAAGACAGTGACACTCAAGCTAGAACATTTTCAAATCAAGCATAAAAAAACAAGTCTTTGTTTTCTAGCATACTATACAGTACTACACTAAAAATGCATTTAGATCCAGCATCTTCTAGCTTAGCAAATGCCTGCTCTAATTAGATAGTTTTGTTTATAAAATTATTTCTGTGAGGGAAGACCCCATTGGTGCTCTGACAATACAACCACATTGGTAGACATTGAATAGATACCAAATAATATTAGGTTTGCTAAGTGTCTCTCTCTAGTTGTGGATCTAACTCAGTGGTATAGCATTTGCCTCATTACATAAAGATTCAAAGTCCAATTTCTCTTGCCTAGTTTCTACAGTATGTTTAAAACATCCTAGAACTCACTTGTCTTATTCCTCATTGCTTCACTGCAAATACTGTGCCAAACCAGTTTTATCCCATAAATCTGGACATACCTGTTTTTCTTGGCCATACATACTTGCTTAGAGAAAAGTCCCTCCTTCTCTTATTAAAATCTTATCCATCATTAAAATTAAGCTCAGAGCTGTGGATGTAGCTTGGTGGTAGGGTTGTTGTTTGGCATGTATGAGGCCCTGGATTCTAACTACGCATCATACGCAAAAACATCAAGCTCATTTTCGATTTCTTTTCTAAAGTCTTCCTTATGTATATCTACAGAAAGAAACTGTGTCATGGGAATTCTGGTTCATTCCTAAAACATGGAAATGATGGGGTCAATTTTGCACTGCCTAGAGATACTTATTCTATAGATATTTGGAACTTTTATTCATGGAACTTTCATCTAAACCTCTGTTGATATTTTGCCTCTCCAACTTGCCCATAAACCCCATGAACCTAGAGTGTGATTACACCCAATAAATCTAAATCTTGGTATTTTTGCTATCTCAGAACTTCCCAAGTTTATGACTTAACCAATGAAATGTAGTAAGGTTCAATTAAAGAGAAGTCGTTGATACACACACACACACACGTGACGTTACACACACACACTCAATCTATTTAGCCATGTTTTAGAAGCAAATGCAATCAACAAATATTTGTCCAACTGATTATGTGCATAGCATCTTGGGAGGTCTTGTAGGGAATATGATATAAAACAGATATATGTAAGAGAATAACTATAAAAACAGAGCATATGCAAATATAGAACTCTGACTACAGCCTCTAAATCAATGAGACCAGAAAGATAACCACAGATAACAACAAAGATCAACAGGACTTCATCAATAACTGCCATTTGGAAAGAGCCAAATATATACCCCCTAACCATCACTCAGAATGCTTTGCTTCCAGTAGCTTGCCAACAGGCTTTTACTCTTCTCTGCTTGCTTTTGAGTCACTGGCAAATGCAAGTGGTGGTGGCTATGGGCCTTATTATAGCAAGCTGTGAATACACATAGTCCTTGATATTCCCGGGGCAATGGTTCTCATATCTCACTCCATTGGATACCAAAAGCTGATGACCACATACCATCTGTATATAACCTATTCATATCCTCCCATACACTATAAATTATCTGTAAATTATTTATAGTACCTAATACAAAGTAAATGCTATTATGTTTAATAGTTTGACACTGCATTGTTTAGGTAATAATGAGAAGAAAACTCTTTATGTTCAATACATATTTGATATTTTTCTCGAATATTTTCAATCTTCAGATGCTTGACTCCATAAATATGAAACCCATGGACATAGAGATTGACTGTAAATACCTTTGTTTACATTTGGATGCTCATTTCTTTCCTTATTTGGGATATACAGAATTATTGTAGGTGGTTTCCAATATAACTTAAAATCCCCAAAGACTCATAACATAATTACTGTTTATTTACTAGGGGTTGAATTTAAACTGTAGTTTTTGAGACTGGAATAATGGAGAGTTACATAGTGATTGCCCTGTATACACACTTACCACTTTGCTTTTACATTCATATGGTAGCATATGTACTTTTGAGGGAAATTAAAGTGTTTAGACTGCATAGGTGTTAGAGTGCATACCTGATGAATCCTGAGAGATTTTACAACTTTTATACTAGATTTCAAAAAGACAGCCAAGTTTGAAGAGAAATGAAATCAATAAAAATAAAATGCCATGCATGTGAAACTAGGAAAATTGCCTCAAACTGACAGAAATGGCTTGGGAAAGGAATTAGGTATATTGAAAGGTCAAGAGACAGCAGGATGTTCAAGTTTACCTAACAAATACTGTCAACCCTGTAATAAGCACTGTCCTACCATGGATCTGCACACACATACAGTGAAAACAAAACAAAATTCTGTGATCATATGGAGTATTTGAAAGTGTACACTTGGAATTTGGTAGGAGGGAAATAGTTAAACAACAACAACAACAACGCATGGTACTAAGACTTGTGAAGGTAAAAGTAGAAGTTGGCATGGGCCTTTAGTCTCAGGTACTCAGGAGGTTAATGCAGAAAAATCACTTGAGACCAGGCATTCAAGGTTAGCTGTAGCCAGATAGAGTGTGCTTTCCTACCATGTGCAAGGCCCTTTGTTTCATCCCTAGCTGTTAAGATAAAAATATAACAAGACACCAGAATTGATGTTATCAGATCAGACAGCAATTGAAGTTCCTGAGGAAGTGGCCTAGATATGCCTGTGTGTGTGGGGGGGTGGTGGTGGTGGTGAATGTCTGAGATGGTCAGGATGGTGCTAGAGGACAGAAACCAGGCAAGCCTCCCTTCTCCCTCCTTCCTCCTCCCCCTCCCCCTCCCCTCCCCTCCCCCTCCCCTCCCCTCCCCCTCCTCCTCCCCTCCCCTCCCCCTCCTCCTCCTCCTCCTCTTCTTCTTCTTCTTCTTTTTAATAGAACATCCTAGTAGACGTTCCTTCAGAGTACTCAGGAAAAAATGCTCATGTAAGATTTAAACTAGGTTAAAAAAATTTTTTTTGAGATAGGGTGTCACTATGTAGCCCAGGTTAACCTAAAACTCACAATTTCCCTGCCTGAGCCTCCTGAGTGCACAACCACCACTCGGTAAACTATATTCTAGACTATTTGAGGACAGTCTGTCTCAAATTATTTCATATACCACAAAAAATATTAACAGTATTGTCCTTTGAAAAATGCTCTGGAAATAGGTGGCAATAATTATAACTTGCTACTGTAATAAAGTATTACTTGTGATATTTTAATTAACTTTAATTTACGTAAGGAGAAAATGAGGCAAATAAATGAGGGTTGATAATCCTCAAGATTACATAACACATTGTGGGCAGATTATTAGAACCCAGGCTTTTTGACTCTTAGATTATTGAAGATATTCACAGCACTAATATTTTTTTCAGAATGCACTCTATCTGTAGCATAAAATTTCCTGCTTGTTAGGACCCTAATACCTTAAAGAATGTTAATGAAAGAAAAAAGAAATTAGTGCTGGAATAATTTGATGAATGGCTAAGTAGTAATGTCAAGTAGATGATTGTAATTATTGTGCTCTGCCCAATAGGTTTAACAGTTGACTTACTAGATGTGCTTGCTAATTTACTAGTAACTGATCAATATAAAAATGTTTATTCCCATTATTAGTCAGCAGATTATTCAATTTCAGTGAAACTCAAAATCTAAGGGATGCAATATCATGAGTGTGGGAGTAGGAGAGATTACTTTCATTGTTTCATCTGACTAAGATGTTAAAAATGCACTGCGGTAGACAACTGTAATTAAATTACAGTCCTTAACTTTCAGCTTTTGTTTTCTAAATACAAACCAGGATGTTAACCAAACCTTGTTGTGGGATATTCAAAGTATTTAAGGGGGTAAAAAACTTTGTTAAGGCTAACAGTTGTGGAAGTCTTAGTATAGAGTGCAAGTTTATCTAAGAACTTCACTTCTGTAGACTCATACAATCTATGCAGAGACAAAACACAGTGCGTATCTTTTCTTTCGTCAGTTGCGGGGCTTGAACTCAGGGCCTGGGAGCGGTCCTGAGCCTCTTTGCACCCTAAGGCTAGGGCTCTACCAATTGAGCCACTTCCGGTCTTTGAGCGGTTAGTGGTAGAGAGCCGGGGGGGGGGGGGGGGGGGAGGGGAGGGGGGGCACTTTTCTGCCCGAGCTGGCTCGCCGATCTTCAGATCTCAGCCTCCAGCGGAGTTAGCATTCCAGGCGCTAGCCCCCAGCGCGCTATGCAGTCTTCGATCATAGCTGAAGGCTGGGAGGCGAGTGGCCTGCGCCAGGACACGCGGAGCTGGGCTCCGAGAGAGCTGCGACCTAGTTCACGTGCGAAAGGCTCCAGGAACCAACAGGAATTCCACGCCGCTGGGGTTTTTGTTTCTTTGTTGTTGTTGTTGCTTTTATAAGAAACGGATGTGCAAAGTCTCCTAACCCAGTTCTGTGAAAAACTGGGCTGTTAGGAGGGACAGCCGAGTTGCGTGGCTATCTCCCGTGTCCCTTTGGGTCGGCCGCTTCCCTCTTCAACCTCGGACCGCCACACTGCTGCGCAGCACCACCCCCTCGCCGGCCCAGACCTCCACGCCCGGATGCCGTCACCCTGGAGACTTGACCCCGCCTTCACGGGCCGCCGTCGCGCCAGGGTGACGTCAGTAGCGTGCTGCCAGCGGGCCAGGAGGCGTGGTTGCGGGGCTGGCTGGCTGGTCGGCCGGGGGCGGGGCCGGTGCCAGGGCCGAGCTCAGGGTCTGCGGCCATCGCTGCCCGAGCTGTCCCTGGCAGTTGCTCACTCACTCCCCGCCCTCCTGGGCCGAGTGGAGCAGAGTGACTGGCATCGGCGGCCCTGCCCGGAGGGGCACCGCGGCTTCCGAGGCTCGGGCCCCAGCGCGGCGTGATGTCGGGCGCCGTGACGGCTCAGTGAGTCCGAGGCGGCGGCCGTGGCGCTGGGCGGCGGCGGGGCCGGGCCGGGGCCGCTCATGGTGCCTCCACGACGCCATCGCGGGGCAGGAAGGCCAGGTAGGCAGGCAGGCTGGCTGGGAAGGGCCTCGGAGGCACCTGGAACCCACGCCGGAGCCGAGTGCCCGTCAGCAGCCCCACCTCTAGCCCCTGGTGGCTTGCGGGGCTCCCGATTGCCGGGGCGCCCATTCCGATGGCGCGCTGCTGGAGGCCCGCAGGGGCTTCGGAGCCGCCTGGCCCTGGCCTTGACGAAGCCACAGGGGTGCCGACGCACGAGATTCGCCAGCTCCCCGGCGAGCTGTCATCAGCTCAACTTTCGTGTTTCTTTTTTTCCTCCAAAAAGAAGGAAGATTGCTTTTAATAGAGGTTGTCCAACCCTCTTAGAGAGTTTCTGTTTCCATCTAACATGATGACATGACAGGGGTAGGGTGCTGGATCCTTTTCCTTTAGCACGTGAAGCTTGTGAAACAACGGTGCCCCCAAGACCCCCCAACACCACTGGAGTAACCAAGTCCTCCCCGACGCCCCCCCTCCTTCCCAGGATCAAGGACACTTTTAGATGGAGGTTCGTGTCTAGACACAGCCGGTCCCTAGAGTGGATTCCTCTGGAGGGAGAAGCGAATGGAGTTAAGCATTTTCCCAGCAGTTAACTGTTTTCAAATATGCCATATGTTGAATATTGCTTTTTCTCCCAGTACCTTTACCACTGAATATAATCTGAAACGGATAATGGATAACATGAAAATCTAGAGAAAAGTGTTGACTATATTTATTGAGCACAATTTTGAAATTGCTTTCAGTTTGAAGGAAAAAAGTTAAAAAATGATGCAATTAATCTGGAGCTGTTGATATTTTCATAAGCTTAATTTTGTGGGTTTTTTTCAGGCATTGTTTTTGAAGATCTCAAACAGGCCCTTAAAACGAGGTAAATTCCAGTGTGCTACTTTAATACTTCACATTAACAAATGTCAGATGACTTATACTCCTATTCTAAAATATCTCTAATGACAATTTCGGTTTTCTTGACAAAAATCCACAACAGACTACAAATGGTGTGTGTGTTTATCATGAACCGAATGAATTCTCAGAGCAGTGGATTCACACAGCGCAGGAGAATGGCTCTTGGCATTGTTATTCTCCTTCTTGTAGATGTGATCTGGGTGGCCTCTTCAGAACTTACTTCGGTAAGTACCTTCTTAGGAGTAATGTTACATTATAGTGATAATATTGGTTTTAAACAATCGTATTTCTGGCCATAGCTATCTCTTGCATACTAAAAACGACTGTAAATATTGTTAAAAAAGATAATAGTCTTTTGATTAGTGTCATCTCAAGTTAAAACTGAAAGGGTGGCTTTGATTCCTGCAGTTTTTTCATATTTTATAGGGAGGATTACTTAGAAGGAGAATATTCCTGATTTCTTGCTTTGTGAAGATGGTTCTATTTTTTTAATTCAGTTTCTTTCTTGATAAATGTTATTTCTTTTTCATAAATAGCCATTTGTGAACAATATAGTTTTTCAGCATTCAGTAGAAAGTAAGAATACTTTAAGGCTGTGAGTGTGGCCCACTAGGGAGAGCACTTGGCTAGCATGCACAAAGCTACAATAAAATAAAAGAAAATAGACTACTTTGGGACAAATGAGTAAAAAGGATCAGTATCCCCGTATAGGTCACCATTATGCACAGTGTGCATTCATCTACATTTGTGTTTGCTGACTCAAACATGAAATGCAGTATACAATGAATGGGTTTAATTTTGTGTTTATTGATGACGCATTGGTAGTAATTGGCAGTTTGAGTTCACAAGCTAGATTTTCTTTCTATTTGTATACTTAATGGTAATCCTGCTTGGTAAATGATCCTTATGAAAAGACAACTCTTACCTTCATTTCAACTACCATGTTGCAGGATTAACTTCATTTCAACTACCATGTTGCAGAAGGAAACTAGTGTTTATAAAAGGGATTTAAATGTTCAAAGAGGGAGGTGAGTAGCAGGCCTTCTCACCTCATAGCTAAGCGATGACAGTGACCTCATAACATGAAAGAACAGTTTTTGGCCTTTCTGAAATTAGGCTTTGGAATTAATTCAGCAGTCCTTGTTTTATACTTTAAAACTCTTCTATAATTGTTTGAAGTAACATTCTGTAATTTTATTCCATATAAAGCTACTTAATATTCACCGGGTTCTAAATCTATCTTTTAAGTATTATAGTTTTAAGTAAATTGTTTTCCTATAGGTAGTATAATTATTGACAAAAGAGCCTCTAATTAAAGTAGTACTTAACATTTCATGTCCAAAGGTTAAAAGAAAAACTCAACCAACTGGTTTGTGACAATCATTTCACAATGTATACACCCATCAAAACATTTTATTATAAATATATTTGGTTTTTATTTTAGGCATACTTTTCTGTTGTACCTTGGTAAAGCTGGAAAAAAATAACCTATTTAAAATATGAAATAGTTTAGCAAGAGGGTAATTTTATAATTATATTTTTGTTATCTAAGATTATATGTAATATGTCTGATTTTTCAGCCAGATAAATACACTAAACTTGAGATGAGTTGTGTATTTGAAAAAAGAAAATAAATCTTTTTATGTGGATATTCTCTAATGGATATAAGGTACTAATTTATTAAAATAGCATAACAAATATTTACCTATCACTTTAATAATTACCCGTTTTTCCAGTCTTATCTATGCTCAAAACTTCTTTCCTGGAATATTTTAAAGCAAGTTCTAGCTACATAATCTCTTTTCTACTCACAACAAACAGAAAATAACTTACTAGTTTTGTAAATCCAAATCAGTACCCATTAACATACCTAAAATTTTAACTATAATTCCTTAATAATCACTTGATTCACTTAATATTCAAATTTTCACTTTTATGTCAAGGACAACCTGGCCTCATTAGTTAAGTCACTTTTATTTCTTAAGTATATCTTCCTGCATTCTTTTTCATGCTGTTGGATTGTTGAAGAAACTAGATCACTTTTCCTCTATGACATATAACAGATCCTTGATTTTATTGATTGCTTCTTTGGATGTCACTGAAGTCATTCTTTCTCTCTTACTTTCTATAAAATGGTGGTTAGATGTTAAGTTTTTAATTAGGTGTGTATTTAAGGAAGAATACCTTGGCAGTACTGGGTACTTTCTGTGCCATCAGAGTGTGAGGCCTGCAACGCCTGTATCTTTTAGGTGATACAAATTTAAGTACTATACAATTCGTTGTCATGAAATTCCTCTTGCACAACTAATGAATGCAACTTTTTTTTTTTTTTTTTTTTTTTGGCCAGTCCTGGGCCTTGGACTCAGGGCCTGAGCACTGTCCCTGGCTTCTTCCCGCTCAAGGCTAGCACTCTGCCACTTGAGCCACAGCGCCGCTTCTGGCCGTTTTCTGTATATGTGGTGCTGGGGAATCGAACCTAGGGCCTCGTGTATCCGAGGCAGGCACTCTTGCCACTAGGCTATATCCCCAGCCCCTGTGAATGCAACTTTTTAAAAATTAAAATATTCTTCATCAATACTCATATAATTATAGTTGATTTTTTTCCTCCTCCATCCTGGGGTTTGAACTGAGAGTTTTGTGATTGTCAAGCAAGTGTAGTACCACTTCAGTCATACGTCTAGCCTTTAAGGAGAATTTTTCTGCAACTATGATATAGTACTTCTGAAACAGTTTATATGGATAAATTTTAATTTTCTTCCTTTGTTACCTTTAGATTAGGATTACCTACCAACTTCCAGTTTTAGTCATTGAGAATATTTTTAAAGTTAATGTAAACTCATCATTTTTTGGGGGGTGTGGGGGGTCGGTTGTGGACCTTGAACTCTGGGCCTAGCCATTGTACCTGAGCTCTTCAGCTCAAGGCTAGCACTCTACCACTTGAGCCACAGCACCACTTCCAGTTTTCTGGTGGTTTATTGGAGATAAGAGTCTCATGGACTTTCCTGCCCAGGTTGGCTTTGAACTGCGGTCCTCAGATCTCATCCTCCTGAATAGCTAGGATTACAGGCATGAGCCACCGGCACCTGGCCCATGAGTTTTTATATGTTTAATATGTGCTTCAAATAGTTGGAGATACTGTTTCTTTTAAAACTTGAATTGTCCTATCTTTGAGCAGTAAGAGCCTCTTTATGTTGTTTGTGAGATCTTTTTAGTGTAATCCCAGCTTTAAATATCTCTTTGCTTTCTGACACAATATGCTCTAGGCTTATCTTGTAATGTTTGCCCTATTCCTGGATTTGGCCTTTGCCTCCAGGAGCCATGAGTGCAAAATGGTACACACTACCATCTGGGCCCTCTAGTTACTGTCTTTCCTAGGTTTTCTCAGTACCTAGAATTATTATTTTCTAGGAGATAAAAAGGTTTGCATTAATGTTTCCAGTTTAAATGGAATTTATAGGGTATTACATAACTTCCAAATAACATTAAACTTATCAGAATTTTCTTTACATACTATTCAACTTCATTGCTTTTCTTTATACTGTTTTCTTGGTTTTGGTGATTGTTCTTTGTCTCTGCATACTTACCTCAAGAGTAGCCTTGGGAAACTTCCATGCTCTTTGGCTGGTTTTTCTGCAATTCAGAGTGCTTCTGTGGCACTCTGAACCCTCATTGTGGAACTTAGCACATTGTAATGGGTTTTCTTCGTAAGTTCTTCAGGGCAGAAAAATTGGTCTTAAGTTTCAGTAGCCCCTAGCACATAGAAGTTTTCCAGTGAACAAAACTTTTTTTGTGCATTTTATTGGAGTATATTAATTATACAAAGTTAAGGATTTCATTGTACTTCCATATATGAATATAATTTATTTTGATCAGATTCTCCCAGTTTGATATTCTTTATTTTGCTCCAATTTCACAACACTTCCCCTTTAATGATGTGTCATAAAATTTGCACGAATTCCATTATGACCTTTTCATATAAACATATACTGTACTTGGATCATGTTCTCCTTCACTTTCTTTTTCCCTCCCACTTCCTACTTGTTCCCCCCAACCATATGTCCCCCATTTATGTTCATGTCCTTTTCTCTTCCTTTCCTTCTTTTTAAGATTTAGATTCTGTACAAATGGAAAGCATGCAGTTTTTGAACAAAACTTTTAAAAAATGTTATTGCTATTTGAAGTGCATTATCATTTATATGTGAGTCAAATAGGGTATTCAGAAATGAATCAAGAATATTATTTCTTTTGATTTTTTCCATCTAAGTGGATGTATTTTATGATGAGTAATGGGGTTTAAAGTCATCTCAGCTGTCTGTGTAACCTTTTCCTCTACAGTATGTCTTTACACAGTACAACAAACCATTCTTCAGTACCTTTGCAAAAACCTCAATGTTTGTTCTATACCTGTTGGGCTTTATTATTTGGAAGCCATGGAGGCAACAGTGTACAAGAGGATTTCGAGGAAAACATGCTGCTTTTGTAAGTTTCTAATATTCTTTGTTGAGGAAGAGCATACTTACAATTAGAGATGTATTGATTTGTTAAAGGACATTCAGATTCTTAAGCTGTCATTTATAACCATTTATAACCAAAACTACAAATGTGTTCTAATCAACTTGTCAGAATAGCTTGTGAAGAATCCAAAGTGTGTATTTTCTTTCCTTTATTCTACCACTTTGAACTATTAACAGTTGTTGAAGTAGCTCAAATCATGGAGAGGATGATGAAAATAAGTAAAAACAATGCCTATAGTCTCTGGACATTTGAAGACTGGATAAATATCTTTTTTTTTTTTTTTTTTTTTTTGCCAGTCCTGGGACTTGGACTCAGGGCCTGAGCACCGTCCCTGGCTTCCTTTTGCTCAAGGCTAGCACTCTGCCACCTGAGCCACAGCGCCCCTTCTGGCCGTTTTCTGTATATGTGGTGCTGGGGAATCGAACCCAGGGCCTCATGTATACGAGGCGAGCGCTCTACCACCAGGCCATATCCCCAGCCCTGGATAAATATCTTTGTAGGCAAATCTAAAATAGTACATAATCATTTTCTCTTTCATTTAACATTTGAAAGATTGGTTCTACTTTTTTCTTTTTATAGAAATAAGCAATAATACTCATACTAATCTACAGTTACTAAGTTTCTGAAAGCCTAATGCTGGATAAGAATAATGCTGTTTTTAAAGGTTTTGATTCTTGTAAATTACCATCTAGAATGATTGCATCAGTTCCTAACTCAGCAGAAGATGAGGTTGAACCCTTATCAAAATCTCAGCTTGTCAACAGCTCATTATGTCAAGCTCCTGTGTTTGGATCATGTTCTTCATGTTCTTCATTTGCCAGTGCTATAACTTTTTGTGAAAGTTATTTAACCTCTTTAGACTTTCAGCAGGGAGAGAGAGTGATAGCTATGGGTATGAAGTGAAATCATACCTAATGGGGCATTAGAAATAGTGGTTCACAAAGTGTGGTCCAGTCCCTGAGATCCATTTAGGGGTTCTTAGGATCAAAATTATTCTCATGATGATCCTGAGTTACCAACTCAATCATCTTTCTCCTACTTATCTGAGATATCAGTATAGTTCTATATGAAAGGCATAAGTCTTAGTGTTAGATGATTCATTTGGGTTTTAATCCTGCCTCTGCTACTTTGATGAAATCTGTTAGCCTGGATTTCTTCATCAGTAAAAACAAGATATGACACCTACTTTTCATGGTTGAACACTTGGCATTAGCTGCTATGCCCTTCAAAGTCTATCTGGAATTTTTGATTAAGTTATTTGAGATTTGTCTAAATACAACATAACAACTTGGAATTTTATGGGTTTTTTCCCCCCTGTATTTAGTTTGCAGATGCTGAAGGTTACTTTGCTGCTTGCACAACAGATACAACTATGAATAGTTCTTTGGTAAGTCGGCCATTTCTTGTTTAGCCATGACTGGAAGACAGCTCTGATGGTACCATGACTGTTTTAGAGAACCAGCATGAGAATTGTAATTTGGTACTTCCTTGGGGAGCTCTGGAGCCTAGCAGCAAGTGATAGCGCTACCTCTGAGGAACCTAGTTAAGGAATAAAAATAACAAGCACAATCTTACATTTTTTAAATGACTTTTTAACTTCATACTTGTTCTTTTTGTTGTTTGAAAAATTATTTTCACTTGATTCTAAAAATATATAAGCAGATTGTGCGTTCATTTATTCACAGTGTATTTATAGGACCTAGTATATATTCAGCACTTGTTTTACATTCAGGAAATAGCAGCTTATGTTCTAGTATATTAGAATCCAAGTGTTTGTGGAAGAAGAGTAAATAAAATAATAAGCAAATTTAAATGATTAACATACTTATTTCAAGTAGGTATGAGTTGGTAGTTAGTGTATGAAAGTTCATTTTCAGGCCCCATCACTAAGACTTCTATTTAAAATGCATTTATGGGGGGTGGGGTGAGGGTGGGGGTTTGTCCTAGGGCTTGAACTCTAGGCCTGGGTGCTGTCCCTGAGCTTTTTGCTCAAGGCTAGTACTCTACCACTTTGAGCCACAGTGCTACTTCCAGTTATCTGGTGGTTAATTGGAGATAAGATTCTCATGGACTTTCCTGCTTAGGCTGACTTTGAACCACAATCCTCTGATCTCAGCCTCCTGAGTAGTTAGATTACAGGCGTGAGCCATGGGTGCCTGGCTTTTAAAATGAATTTTTGACAGTATTTCTTTCATTTCCAGATGTGCTGTTCTGAAAAAAAGTAAAATTCATAGTAATTTGAAATTTTTTTAATTGAAGAAAGGGCAGTCATTTCTACAAATGGTGTCAAGAAAATATGCATCTATGTATACAGGAGACTGAAACTAAAGTTTTTTAATTGATATTAATATTTATGGAAGTGGAGCTGTGGCTCAAGTGGTAGAGCACTACTTGAGCAAATGAAGCTCAGGGACAGTGCTCAGGACTTGAGTTCAAGCCCCAGGACTGGCACAAAAACAAAAAACATGGTTTACACTTTTGCCAGGTGCTGGTGGTTCACGTCTGTAATCCTAGCCACTCAGGTGGCTGAGATCTTGAGAATCTAGTTCAGAACCAGCTCAGCCAGGAAAGTCCATGAGACTCTTATCTCCACTTAACTACTAGAAAACCAGAAGTGGAGCTGTGGCTTAAAAGTGGTAGAGCACTAGCCTTTAGCCAAAAAGCCTAGGGACAGTGCCCATGTACTGAGTTCAAGCCTCATGACTTACATAAAACAAAAACAAAAGAACAAACCATTGTGTGAGCCCCTATTTTGGTGACTTTTTTGAAAGTACAATGTTTTGTTTTATATCTAGAACTACCACTGAGTGCTCAGGAGGTTAGTAGGTTCTGTGAAGAATTTACAAGGCTTGGAAAAAATGTTGCATATCGTCTCTGTTTGTTTTTCCAGACATATTTTTGCTATGTAGTCCAGGCTAGTATTCAAACTCAAGATCTTCGCTCCTCAGCCTCCTGAGTGATGGGATTATAGGCATATGGCACCAAACCTAGTCTTGATATCAGTTGCCTCTTAGTACAGAAGACAGAGTTGAGTTGGCAACCTACTTTTCTGACTATTATAATAATTCTTGTAGGATAACTATGTTAAATTATTCTTGCCAAATGCTGTAATAAAAATTTCAGTATAGGGCTGGGGATATGGCCTAGTGGCAAGAGTGCTTGCCTCATATACATGAGGCCCTGGGTTCAATTCCCCAGCACCACATATACAGAAAACGGCCAGAAGTGGCGCTGTGGCTCAAGTGGCAGAGTGCTAACCTTGAGCAAAAAGAAGCCAGGGACAGTGCTCAGGCCCTGACTCCAAGCCCAAGGACTGGCCAAAAAAAAAAAAAAAAGGCAACAAAAGCCAAAAAAAAAAAAAAAAAAAATTTCAGTATAACAAAAAGACCACACCATTTTCCAGATCCCATTGCCTTTTCTTTGCTGATTTTCTATTGTGATTGTTCTATATTAGGAATTAAAAGAGAAATCAAAGGAATATTTAGTGATTCCTTTAATTTTTAAGAAACAGCCTCCTTGAGGAATTGTGTTTTAAATACTGACCATCTGAGGAACATTTGTAAAAACAATTGAGTCATTTGGAGTCACCTTGGACCTTTGGTATCATGGTTAGAGAAAACTGGCTTTAATTTTTTTTATTTACTACTTTGCTGCATTTTCTTGAGTCCAGTATAATAAGATAATTTGGCAAATATATATTGAATTTGATTATGTGGCAATTGTCTCCCTTTCCCTTTGACTACGTGACCATTGAGGAAAATACTTTGTTTTATTCACCCTTAACCATAGTATCTGGAACTCTGTATGGTTTTTATTAGATCAATATGGTATTTTGTTTTGTGTTTACTTTTTTCATGCTTTTTTTTTTTTTTTTTTTTTTTGTCAGTCCTGGGCCTTGGACTCAGGGCCTGAGCACTGTCCCTGGCTTCTTTTTGCTCAAGGCTAACACTCTGCCACTTGAGCCACAGCACCACCTCTGGCCTTTCCTATATATGTGGTGCTGGGGAATCGAACCCAGGGCCTCATGTATATGAGGCAAATACTCTTGCCACTAGGCCATATTCCCAGCCCCTGTGCTTACTTTTTGAGAAAACAGGTTTTGCTGTTTTTCCCAACCAGGACCCAAACTATTTTGTGCAAACTACCCATTTAGATCAGATTCCCTGGCAGTTGGGAGTATAGATATGAGTCCACCATACCTAACAATTCCTTAAAAGAAGGAATAAAGAGGGATGGAAGACTGTCTGTTATGACATTTAAATATTGATTGTTATTATTTGCCAAAGCTATCATATTACATTTCTGGACTTTAAAATGATTTGAAAACTACTATTATTGCACCTCTGTGGATTAGTGAGGTTTTTTTTCCTAAGTCTTTTACCTGCATTTTGGGAATATTAGGCTGTATAAATGTGCTGTTGAATAGATATGTTTTGAATGGTATGTGTGTACATAGCAGGCATTTAAGTTTTAACTGATATACTTACTTTTATTTATGTTGTATTTCTGTTTCGTTTGCATTCTAGAGTGAACCTCTGTATGTTCCTGTGAAATTTCATGATATTCCAAGTGAAAAACCAGAGAGCACAAGCATAAATACTGAAAAAAGTGAGTATAATTTAAAGTTTCATTGCTGTGAGAAGTAGAGATTTTAACTTTGTTCAAAGTCCCCATCCACCCTACTTAGTGACTGTATGACTTAACTATCATGGAGTCTCTAAGAAGATTGGCTAGATTGATATAATTTTTGTATTAATTCAACTAGAAATACCAGAAATCTTTATGGTTTCATTATGTATGTTTGCATACACATATATGTATATACATACCTTATATGTGTTTATAGATATATATGTGTTTGTATTTAATGAGCAACATTCCTTTAAACATGTCCTCAAAGACCCTACTAACAAATTATATGAGTTTTGCTAGTCCTGTGAATTTGCCAGGTAATTTCAACTTAAGTGTAAAGCATAACATTTATCCTAATTTCCTTTTTTGAAAATTTTATTGTCAAGGTGATGTACAGAGGGGTTACAGTTATATATGTAAGTTAGTGAGTACATTTCTTGTCATCCTTCTTACCCCTTCCTTCATTTTTCTCCCACCTCCCTTCCTCCCCTCAACATATTGTCTTGGTTCACCCTTTATCCTTTTTCTCACCATTTTGATGTTCCCCTTCCCTAATTCAGATAAATGTATATACAAGACACAGGATACCAGAATCAAATACAGTGGCAATAGGGCATAAACCATAGGGGGGAAAAAAGAACAAAGGAAAAAGAAATAACTTCACATAGTACACTAAAAACAACAGCAAAGAAAAACCTCTTGTTTCCATATCTTGGAGTTCATTTCACTTAGCATCATCTTATATGATCTTATGTACATAGCTATTGAGCTATTCTGATCATCTGCTAGGATCATCCTAGACATATATTAGTTAGTACAAATGAGGGAAACCGTGAAATCCATGTTTCTTTGGGTCTGGCTTACTTCATTTAATGTGATTTTTTTCTCAGTAGTTCCATATTCTTACAAATGAGGAGATGTCATTCTTTCTGATAGAAGCACAGAATTCTGTTGTGTATATTTTCTCGATCCTCGATCCATTCATCTACTGAGGGGCATCTACATTGGTTCCATATCTTAGCTATTCTTTTTCAAGGCATGAACCTGTAGAGGAATATAATGCATGCTTGTCTGGGAATGTGATTCTTACTAATTGGGATCCATGAAGAGAAACTCATCAGCTTTTATTATAAGTGTTAAAATACCAGTCATACTAAAATCTTGAACCAGTAAAATATGCATATAATAGCAGAAATTTTGTTTGAATATTAGTCTCATTTTAATCTATTTACGATATTTTATAGATGCTACAAATTTTCTGTGAACTCTTGAGAGAGTCAACAAAGCTATAACAACAGTTTAATTTTGATTTTCTTTGACTTTCTTGCTTTAATCATAAATTACTTAAAATTAATTTATCAGTGAATTAAAACTTGGGAGTTGGATAGAAGAGTAAAAAGTCACATTTAATGATTCTTGCATTATATTTTCCTTCTAAGCTCCCAAAAAATCTCGTGTGAGGTTCAGTAATATCATGGAGATTCGACAGCTTCCATCAAGTCATGCATTAGAAGCAAAGTTATCTCGAATGTCATATCCTACTATGAAGGAACAAGAATACATATTGAAAACTGTAGGGAAATTGACTGCAACTCAAGTGGCAAAAATTAGCTTTTTCTTTTGCTTTGTGGTAAGTCTTTATTATATGTTGGGAATTAATTTTATGATGCCATCTGTACTAATAGTATAATACTAATGTGTAACACAATTAGGTTGTTTGATTATGACTTTGCATGGTTTCTCACATCTTTGGGAAGTTAAAGTAGCAAAGTTATCATACCTGGAAAAATTAGATGTCAGTAAATCCTGTCACACCTCGACTGTTTACACTCATACGCGCACAATTTAGAAAGTTTTTCTGAGTTTATCATTTGCTTCCAGGTTAATTATTTTAAAATATGATATACACAAGGACTAATAAATATCCAGTAAGCATCTACTGTTAGTATTGATTTCTTCAAATATTTTTTAGCAGTTTTACCATAAGCTGTTATTTTAGCAAGTACTCATTGAATATTTCTACAGTTTTTTTGTCAAGAAAAACAGGGATCATAGGTATGAGCCATCCTTCTTGGCTTTCAGTGATTTCAGTTTAGTACTGTATTTTTATTTAACAAAGATTATGTTAGACATTATTTCATTATATTATCAGTGTAAAAGTGTTGATGAGATAGATTACGTTTTTAAAATAAAACTAAGGTCACATATCACCACAAGCTAGC
Source organism: Perognathus longimembris pacificus (assembly GCF_023159225.1). NCBI lineage: Eukaryota > Metazoa > Chordata > Mammalia > Rodentia > Heteromyidae > Perognathus > Perognathus longimembris. The sequence continues at coordinate 86,834,649 of NC_063164.1, read as the reverse complement.
TACATTTTAGTTACTTAGTAGTCACATATAGATGTTGTTTAATGAATTAAATGATATATCTCAAAAGAAGTTAGTGTTTACTTGCCACTCCTTCTTGAATATCTTTTGTCTTATTAGGACTAGGATGTCTTCTTATCAATATTTTTTTGTAAAAATATGATTTTGATAACACTGACATTTTCTTTTTTCTTTTTTTTGTAATTTATTTATTAATTAAACAATTATTTTTGAGAAGGTGTTGTGCAAAAAGGGTACCGTTACATGGTAGGGCAGTGTGTACATTTCTTGTGATATCTTACACCCTGTTTTTCTTTCCCTTCCCTAGGTCAGGTAGACATATATACAATATACAATGTATCAAGAACATATACAGTAGCCACATGGCCTACGCCAAAGAAAATTCGCCTAGGGCTTTAAATGTAATGTCGACATTAGACAATATGTCGACAATAGTCTTATATGAACGTACATACACAGCTTTTGAGCTATTGTATTCCACTGACAGGTCAATTTTTGACCTTTATATGTTGAGTAGTTGTTTGGTTTTAGTAACATAATGTTGGGTTGCTGACCCAATCCTGTGGGAAATACCATTTGACAAGAACTTTATGGTTTCACAGACCTGGTCTCTACTGTCTCCCCGTCACCCCATCTTAACAGTTATATATCAGGGAGATCATGCTCCTTTGTTTTCTGTGTTCTAGGCTTGTCTCGCTCTACATTATTTGTTCAAGTTCTGACCAATTTCCCTGCGAGTAACAATATTTCACCATTCCTGATCACTATGTAGTATTCCATTGTGTATAGGTACCATATTTTTGGATCCATTCATCTGTGGAGGGGCATCTGGGTTGATTCCATATTTTGGCTATTGTGAATTGTGCAGCGATAAACATGGAAGTACAAATGTCTTTTTGATATCTTGGGACCTGCTGTTCCGTATAGATGCCTAGAAGTGGTATGGCTGGGTCATAGGGTAGGTCTATATTAAACTTTTTGAGAAACCTCCATACTGTTCTCCAAAGTGGTTGTACTAATTTGCACTCCCACCAACAATGGAGAATGGTTCCTCTTTCTCCGCACCCCCTCCAGCATTTGTTGTTGCCTGAGTTCAGAGTATAGACCATTCTAACTGGAGTGAGGTGGTATCTCAGGGTTGTTTTTATTTGCATTTCTTTTACTGCCAGGGATGTTGAACATTTCCTCATATGTTTCTTTGCCATTTTTATCTCTTCTCTTGTGAAGTCTCTCTTTAGCTCCTTTGCCCATTTCCTAATTGGTTTACTGGGCTTGGAGGGGCTTAGTTTTTTGAGTTTTCTGTAGATGACAGATATTAGGCCTTTGTCTGTTGCTGTGCTGGTAAAGATCCTTTCCCATATGGTTGGCTGTCTTTCTAGTTTGGTGGCTATGTCCTTAGCTGTGCAGAAACTTTTTAGTTTGTAGTAGTCCCATTTGTCGAGTCTCTTCCCCTATTTGTTGTGCCCCTGGGACTATATTCAGGAAGTTCCTTCCTGTGCCTATAAGTTCTAGTGTCTTTCCTACTCTGTCCTTCAGTAGTTTCAAGGATTCAGGTTTGATATTGAGGTCCTTGATCCATTTTGAGTTGATCTTGGTGCATGGTGATAGGCTTGGGTTTACTTTGAGTTTTCTGCATATGGCTGCCCAGTTCTCCCAGCACAAGTAGTTGAAGAGGCTATGTTTATTCTATTGTATGTCTTTAGCTCCTTTGTCGAATATCAGCTGACTGTAAGAGTGCGGTTTTAATTCTGGATCTTCAATTCTAATCTATTTATTTGTTGAATGGTCTTTCTATTTTCAATCAGATTTATCTCTTCTTTAATCTTTGTGATCTCTCGCCTCCTAGTCATTTTAGATTCGATCATTTCTTGTTTCTCCAGTTGTTTTAGTTTCATTGTGAGGTTATTCACCTGCTCTGCTTCCATTCTTTTAATGTGAGTGCTGAGGGCAATGATCTTGCCCCTCAGTACTGCCTTAGCTGTGTCCCATAGGTTTCTTTGTGATGTATTTTCATTGTCATTGTGGCTTATGAATTCGTTGATTTCATCTTTAATTTGGTCTGTGGCCCAAGTGTTGGATAACAGTGTGGGGTTTAGCCTCCGAGAATGTGTATAGCCTCTGTGGTAACTGTTGTTATTGAGGGTTACCTTTAATCCACTGTTGTCAGATATAATACATGGGATGACGTCAATACTTTTGTATTTGCTGAGGTTCTTTGTGTGGGCTATGACATGGTCTATTTTGGAGTATGATCCATGGGCTGCTAAGAAGAAGGTGTATTGGGTCTCTGTAGGGTGGAAGATTCTGTATAGATCTGTCAGATCCATTTAGGATATGGTGTTACTTAGGTCCTCAGCTCCCTTGCTAATCCTCTGGGTGTTGGATCTGTCTCTTGGAGTGAGTGGGGTATTAAAGTCACCCACTATGATTGTGTTTGGGTCTATCTTGTTCTGTAGTTCTGTGAGAATTTGCTTGACATAGGTAGGGCCTCTTTTGTTTGGTGAGTATACATTTATCACCGTGATGTCTTGATTCTGGATTTTTCCTAACACTGACTTTTCCAAGAATACCTTTTATATATCTAAAGGGAATGAAGTCAGTATACTAGTTCTTCAGCTATAAGTAGAGTGTAGCTCTTTTTGTCATGTATATTTGATACTATATATCTCAACAATTTCTACCTCGTTTTCTTATTAAATAGGCAAATGAAATGATCTAGGATGTCAGAGGTCTGTAGCTTATAATCAGTTTTCTAGAGTTTTTTTTTTTTTTTTGGCCAGTCCTGGGCCTTGGACTCAGGGCCTGAGTACTATCCCTGGCTTCCTTCTGCTCAAGGCTAACAATCTGCCACTTGAGCCACAGTGCCACTTCTGGTCGTGTTTTTTTTTTTTTTTCTTCTATATATGTGGTGCTGGGGAATCGAACCCAGGGCTTCATGTATACGAGGCAAGCACTCTTGCCACTAGGCCATATTCCCAGCCCTTTTCTAGAGTTTTTATTCTGGCTCTAACCCTGATATCAAATGGAGACTGCTCTATTCTTAGCTATCTGCTGCCTTTTAGTGATGTATCAAAGTACACTTACAGTGAGATTGTTTTTTGGCATAAAAATACTGATAACCATCCTAATTTAACAAAGTTGTAAGATAGATCAAGAGATTCTCTTAATAGAAACAAGTCTTTCTTCAGAGGAATAACTTCTACAGGCAAACTGTTTAAGTATCAGAGATAGCAAAAGCTGTTAGATTTGCAGTTATTTTAGTTGATCCAGCAATGCACTTCTTAGAATATAATTTTGTGACATTCATGTATTTATATATCAGATACATGGATTGGGATGTTTATAGTAGCATTGTTTGAAAATAGTGACTTATCAGTGAAAGTAAATGAACTTTGGGAACATGCACATATGCCACACTTTATCAGAGATATATTTTTCATTCTCCAGTTCAGAGTAGGCACATGATTGAGAATATGAAAATGTTCTACCATGGATTGGCAGAAGAAAAGAAAGAAGAAAAAAGTCCTTATAATTAGAAAACTGCTTTCACCATATCCAAAGTTATGAGAACTGTTTGGATTGTATGGCCAGATGAAGTGCCAGGAAATAGTCCCAGTTAGCCAGTACATTCAGCTTTCAAAGTATACACCTAAATGACTGTTTTTGCTGGGGTATTTGGATATTTTTGAGGCAGAGTCTCCATCCAGACTACCAGGTTGGCTTCAGTTTTCAGTTTTTCTGCCTTCGTCTCCTGAGTGCTAGGATTATAAGTGTTCAACACATATCTAACCTCAGTATAGCTTTTTATGTGTCACTCTAGATGTCTAGATGTTGTGGAGATGTCTATCTCCATTAACATCATCTAGCTTGAGTTCTTTTTTTTTTTTTTTTTTTTTGCCAGTCCTGGTGCTTGAACTCAGTGCCTGAGCACTGTCCCTGGCTTCTTTTTGCTCAAGGCTAGCACTCTGCCACTTGAGCCACAGCGCCACTTCTGGCTTTTTTCTATATATGTGGTACTGAGGAATCGAACCCAGGGCTTCATGTATAGGAGACGAGCATTCTTCCACTAGGCCATATTCCCAGCCCCTAGCTTGAGTTCTTACTGTGCTATTCATCTGTATATATTTTAATGTTAGAGAATTTAACTATATTTAAATATGACTTAGATGAGATTAATAGTTGCCTAGCAGTGATTATACAAAACACTTTCAAAATTGATTTAATATTCAATTCTACTCTCCCTTAAAAATTCTAATTTTTTTAGCAACTTTTTGTCTCTCCACTACTTGAACCACAGCTCCACTTTTGGCTTTTGATGTTCATTGAAGATAAGAGCCTCAAGGATTTCCCTATCTGGACTGGCTTCAAATATCAGTCCTCAGATCTCACTCTCCTGAGTAGCTAGAATTACGGGTGTTTGCCACTGGTTCCTGGTTGCCTTGTTTTTTTCTTATTTCACTTATTTTAATTTTTTTCATTTTTCATTTATTGTTAAAGTGATATACAGAGGGGTTATAGTTTCATATGTAAGGCAGTTTGTACATTTCTTATCCAACTTATTACCTCCTCCCTCATTTCCCCTGCCTCCCCCTACCTATTTCCCACCCCTCCCCATGAGTTGTACAGTTGGTTTACACCATATAGTTTTGTAAGTATTGCTGTTGTATGGGTTTGTCTTTTTATCCTTTGTCTCTCTGTTTCTTAAGGGAAATTAGATAGCAAGATCTTAAGGTCTAGTTATAAACATTTTTCTCTATGGGGCAGGTGATATTTTAATATGCAGTAAGTTTTAAGGTCTCTCTTGATAGTGCTTTTTAAGAGGAGCAGTTAAAAATAGGAAACTATAAATTGTAATAACATATGAACATGTCTTTAATTATATGTCTTTGTTTCTTTTTCTTCAGTGGTTTTTGGCAAATCTGTCCTATCAAGAAGCACTTTCAGACACACAGGTTGCTATAGTTAATATTTTGTCTTCAACTTCTGGTAAGAAATTTGACTTCAAAATCTGAGTTGTAAATTGATGTACTTCTAGTATGTATGTGTGTGCATGCACGTGCATGTGTGTGTATATACACACATACACACACGCATACATGTATCTAATATTTTGTTATAAGTCATCACAGTAGTTCTTCATGTACATTAATATATTATATCTGCTTCTTAATATTTATAATTTCTATCCTTAGCTTTGTGCTATTTATGTGCAAATATTTTGCAGTGGCTTCCTTTTTATTTTTTTTTTCAAATTTTTATTATCAAACTGATGTACAGAGAGGTTACAGTTTCATACGTTAGGCATTGGATACATTTCTTGTACTGTTTGTTACCTTGTCCCTCATGCCTCCCTCTCTCCCCCCCTTTCCCTCCCCCCCCCCCGAGGTGTTCAGTTCACTTACACCAAACAGTTTTGCAAGTATTGCTTTTGTAGTTGTTTCTCGTTTTTTACCCTGTGTCTCTCAAATTTGGTATTCCCTTTCAATTTCCTACTTCCAATACCAGTAAACACGGTTTCCAATATACTCAGATAAGATTACAGAGATAGTGTAGGTACAACCACAGGAAGGTGATACAAGAACGTCATCAATAATAGAAACTACACCCAAAGAAACATGGACTCTATGGCCTCCCTTATTGGGAATAATTAGTACAGGTTTAGGCAAGCCATAGCAGAGCATCACAAGGCCCAATAGCTATACCCTTATGAACACATAAGATGATGCTAAGTTAAATGAACTCCATGTTATGGAAACAATTGTTATATCACAGTTGTAACTACTTTCAACGTCCTATGTGTATGTGTAGTGGCTTCCTTTTTATACTGTAGTTGTTTTACCCTGCACATCCTTTTTTTTGTTTGTTTTGAGATAAGGTCTCCCCATATACCAGGCTGGCCTTGAACTCATGAATTTCCTGCTTCTACTTTTCTAGTGTTGAGATTACAGGCCTGTGTTACTACAGCTATCTTAGATTTTTTTTGTGAATTAGATTAACTGATGATTAAACTTGGGGCTTCACACTTTACTTATATCATTATTCTTTTGTTTTTCTTAATTTTTCAGCTTCTCATGCTTTTTCTGAGGCTTGTGTCAGACTATAGTTTTCTCACCTCCACCTCCTGAATAATTGTGATTACCTGTGTTGGAACTGCCATGCTTGGCTTGTTTTTGAGATGGTTTCACTATTTACGTGGGTTGGCTTCAAACCATGGTTCTCCCTTCCCCCACTTCTTGCCCATTAATAGAAATTGAACACAATTTACACTTGCTATGCAAGCATTCTACCATTGACTTGTGCCCTCAACTGCACATTATTCTCTTCAGAGATCTTTTCCTAGACCTTTTGGCTAAATTCAATTGCTTATTTCAGAACTATAATTTGCCCTATGGTAGGTATTTCTTATTTTAAGATTGAATCACCATCCAAATCTGGAAGATTAAAGGAAGTATTTTTTGAAGCTATAAAAATAGCAATAGCACACAGGCTTGATTTTGATGAGGTCACAGTATTACTTTGAATGCTTAGTTTATTAGTTTAAAAATAATAGGCCTGCATTTGTTCTCTATTGTTGAAATAAACATGGTTTAGTCTAGAGACTGTCTTTTAAGTATGCTCTTTGAACATTTCAGCCTCCATATTATTCTTAGTTGTTTGAAAGTAAAATACTAATTAAAAAGTTAAGTATATAATTAATATTCACAATAGAGTTGGGAGTTAAGTAGTGGGGGCAATATTTAGGCTTGTGTACTTTATTTCCTTTTTTTTCTCATAGGTCTTTTTACATTAATCCTTGCTGCAGTGTTTCCAAGTAACAGTGGAGATAGGTTTACTCTCTCTAAACTATTAGCTGTGATTTTAAGGTAAGTGTAAGCTAGGTACTCTGCTGAAAATATATTGCAAATAATTCTAGTCCTGATGCAGGATAGTTTATTTTGTAAGTTAATACAGCCCCCCTCCAAAGAAAGAGAGAAAGAAAGAAACAGGAAAGAAATAGGAAGGAAGGAAGCAAGGAAGGAGGGAGAGAAGGAGTGAGGGAGGGAAGGAAAGAAGGAAGGAAAAAAGAAAAGAGGCTTTCAATAGACCTTGTACTCCTTGGCCTTGAATCAGTTTACTAAACTTTTTGGGGCGAGGGAACAGGAATGAAGGACTCAGCACAGCTGTGTTCCCATTCCTGGAGTTGTGGGCTTCCTAAGTATGCACTGATAATCACATTTAACTTAATGTGCCCACTGTATCATCATACCTTCTCAAAGGTCTATTTCCTTTCCTAAGACAAGTTCCCCTTTCTGCTTTGGTTTTGAATTGTCCTTATCCTTATGGAAGTCGTGTGTAAATAGTATTCAAAAAAGATGTTTTGACAAAATTGTTATTTATGTGAGAGGAAAAAGAAGTTAGAAATTAAAGAAGATAAGAAGGAAAAGCTTTTTTTCATTTGTTTTTAAAATCTGTCAGCTGGGTCTAAATAAGAGCTCTATTCTTTGTACTTAGGCAATTTTAAGCAGATCATGTTATCTGCTTAGTAGTCTTGAAGTTTGGTGCAATGTATATATAAAGTGATCATCATAGCAATTTGTATTTGGCTAACAGAGAATTGCTTTTCTCTTCTAGATATAAGGAGAAGTTGGCCTAGGTAGCCTCAGTGAATCCTCTGGTTGATCAATTTACTCTTTAGACTTTTTATAACCACTAAGAATTTATTCTTTTTCACATTTGGCTAGTGTCTTAGCCATGCATATTTCTGTTCTACAAAGATAAAATGTGTTTACTTTAGAGGAACAAGTGAGGTTTAGTTCAGCTTTATTTAGAATATATGCTAGTTTTCTATTTAGCATTGTTTAATAAAGATTTGATAAAGAAAAGAATGGATATAAAATGCTGAACTTACAAGAATCTTATTCCTTATTAAAGAAATTCTAGAACAGGAATTAGAAACACTAAGATGGGCCATCTTCATTTTTTTATAAATAAAGTTTTATTGGAAGACAGCCATTTGATTTCATATTGCCTATGGCCACAGTAACAGAGTTGAATTATATGTTCTTTAAAATACTGTATTAAGCATTGTTTAATACATGTTTTGAACTGGCTTTAAACAATGAGATTGAATTTATGAGATTGTACAAAGTATGTGACATAGTAGTAGTGTGAAGGAAATCTGATGAGCTAAGAAATCTCATTTTATCATCTAAAATCCAATCCCAACACTCCTTCTATTTGTAGTAGTTTTGAGAGCATGGGAAAGTTTTTTTATTTGTTTGTTTGTTTTTAGCTCTTCCTATTTCTATATCTGAAGTTGAGGATAATTAAGAACTATCATTCCCTTGCAATGGCATCATTCCAAAAGGGAAAACATAAATGTGTTTTCCTACTCCTCTCCTACTGCCATCCTCATCTTTTGATCAGTAGATGAAAGAATTACACTAAATTAAAAAAATTTAAAATGAACAGTATTTCATTTGATTGACAGAATATATACATAATTTATAAGATTCTTAAAAATGAATTCTTTGAAGACAAAGTCCATATCCATCTTCTTCACTGGTGTAATAATGCTTTGCTTACACTGGATGCTCATAAGTAACAGTTGAATGAACAAATGATCTCAGATTTCTTGACATTCTTAATCTAGCCTTATTTTTTAATTCACTAAAATCATGGGATTAATGGATCCCCATGAATATTTCAGGATAGTTTTAATGTTGATTTAGGTTTTATCAACAAACAGTACCAGGTACATTTCTAGGTTTATGTGGGCTTTCATTTATTTATACTTCCAAAATAAATATTGACAGAAGAATGACAATGTAACATTACTTTTCCATAATTTGAAAGACAGGATAGCTATTAGAATAGTTGGGCAGTGCAGTTAGGTTGCTTGTTTTCCAGTCATAGCTAGTTGAGTTACTTCACCTTTTGGACATTAATTTCTCTTGTAAAGTAGAAATGGCAACAGGTAATACCTTCCTTATAGAGGAATGCCACACTTTTTTTTTTTTTTTTTGGCTAGCTTTGGGGTGCTTAAACTCAGGGTCTGGGCACTGTCTCTGAGCTTCTTTTGCTCAAGGATAGCACCCTACCATTTGAGCCACAGCGCTACTTCTGGCTTTTTCTGTTTAGGGTACTGAGGAATTGAACCCAGAGCTTCATGCATGGTTGGCAAGCACTCTACCACTAAGCCACATTCCCAGCCCAATGTTGCACGTATTATGAGGACTAAATGTACTAGCTAAGACAAACTTAGTGCTATACTGTGTTGATAGTGTCATTAGCTGTTAATAGAATCACTAAATTCATTTTCAGTTTTACCCAAAGTTGAGATTGCTTCTCAGTCACTTATAATTTACTACTGTGTGATTAGTCTTTTAGGACTTCAGTGTTTCTCATGAGTAATGACTTATTCTTGTAGCATTGGTGGTATTGTGCTGGTAAACTTGTCGGGGTCTGAAAAGTCTGCTGGAAGAAATACAATAGGTCAGTAACCAACTCACAGAGCAGTTTTGTATGTATAAAACAATATGTGTATTTGTTTTGTGTGAATAAAATTAACAGTTTTTCCTTTTCTTGAGTTTCTTTTCAAAATACTTAAAAATAGTTTTAATGAAACATTGCCTTTTGAATAATTGATGAGTATAGTCACTTTTTAGAATAATATTTCTTAGTTGTTTTTGAAAGCTTACCTAAATGCTGTAAGTGAGTTAATGAAGAGAACACATTTTAGAACATTTGTAAGTATAAATTATAATTGAAACAATATGACACTTGCCAAAATAAAGCCACTAGAAAATGAAGTAACAACATATTTAACCATAGCAAATGCAAATCATCTAAAACAGAAGACAAGGAGGTTGAGCATTCAGCAGAAAAGAAAGAGGGTTCTTAGTGGGACACATGGGGCTTGACACAGCCTTGGGATGGATGGCAGTGCTGATGGACATGGATCAAAAATGACACATGGGAATGGGAAAAACAAGCTTAGAGATGGAAAGCAGTTTTTATTTAATCAGCAGCTTAGAGAGCGAAAGCAGTTTTTGTTAAATTGGATAATCTCCAGTGTCAGAATTGTTTATGGGGAGAAAAATAAGAAATACGCATTTTAAAATTAAAATCAAAGTGTTAGCCATCTGTGTTTTATTGTTATATGTAAGTGCTTTGTTATTTAATAGATGCTTTTTTATTTGTTTGTTTACATGTTAAATTCCTCTTTATATTATTGGAGGGCCTGAATGGGGTGGGTTATTCCTCATCTTTTCATCTTCGTGTACTTATTTTTGGAATTAGTATCTGATACATGATTAGATTTCCAATAAGTATATTTTGAATTATTTAATGAATGGATGCTTTATATCATTAGGTTCCATTTGGTCCCTCGCTGGAGCCATGCTATATGCTGTTTATATTGTTATGATTAAGAGAAAAGTAGACAGAGAAGATAAGTTGGATATTCCGATGTTTTTTGGTAAGAATATGTTTAACTTATGAGGCTGTTTACTTTCAACTCATGGGGTTTTTTTTTTGCAATTTGGAGGCTTAGGAAAGTTTTTCATCCATGTGTATGATTTTCTTAAAAACAAAGAACATTTTGAAGGTTATAAAGTTCATTCTCAATGCTTGTGTCGTAGGCTGTCTTATGTTGGTGTAGATATATAAGGGAGCACATAATACCTTCCGGCAAGGTCAAATAAGCAGCTTCACCTAACATCTTTTTTTTTTTATCAGTATTTTCAGCTTATGAATCAGAGAGATTCTGTAATTGGTATGCCAGTTTTATGCTACTGCAAGCATGAGAGTTTATCTGCTGTATTCTATATTTGCCTCTGCTAAATTGGTGGAAGCATAGGATTGGGAAAACTACCCCCCAGATGATATGTACTTATTTTCACCAAAATTTGTGGGCCATTCAAAGGCTTCCCATTTGCACTTTATCATTTAAGTCTCATTCTTTTATAACAGATTTTCAAATTACCAAAATACATTTTTCCTGACATCAATTCTTAGGTCTAAGCAATGAAACATATGATATGATTTTCAAACTTTTCTTAGCCTAAAATCAATTTGGTCAGGACTTTGGAATAGATGTAGAATAGCAAACAACTGGCTTATTGGCAAGGTATTCCAAAAACTCTTATTGGCAAGGTATTCCAAAAACTATCTGAACATAAATAAAGAAGCCTGTAGAGGGAGTGTAGAGTGCAGCTGGCAGAGCATCTCCAGACCTGAACTCTCACAGTTTTGGCATCTTTTATCAGGTATTCATCTGATACATAAGATACTGGATGAGCTGAGTGGCTTCCAGAGTCTGACTTAGGGACTGTGGAGAGTCACAGGAAGACTAGAGAAGGTGGAGTTGCAGAAGGTCTTAGAATCCTTTACTGTTTCCACCAGGATGTTTTTTTTTTTCTTCAAATTTTTATTATCAAACTGATGTACAGAGAGGTTACAGTTTCATACATTAGGCATTGGATACATTTCTTTTTTTTAAGTTTTTATTATCAAACTGATGTACAGAGAGGTTACAGTTTCATACATTAGGCATTGGATACATTTCTTGTACTGTTTTGTTACCGTGTCCCTCATACCCCTTCCCTCCTCCCCCTTTCCCTTCCCCCCCTGAGGTGTTCAGTTCACTTACACCAAACAGTTTTGCAAGTATTGCTTTTGTAGTTGTTTGTCTTTTTTTTACCCTGTGTCTCTCAATTTTGGTATTCCCTTTCAATGTCCTAGTTCTAATACCAGTATACACGGTTTCCAATATACTCAGATAAGATTACAGAGATAGTGTAGGTACAACCATAGTAAGTCCACCAGAATGTTTTTTGGGGGACTTTTTCCATTACATTTAGTTCATTGAGAGACAGTGTAAATACTTAATACTTAGTGGATTAACAAAAATAAGATATTTGAAAATCAGACTGATCACTTAAGTTCCCTTTAAATACAGGATTTGGAAAAAAGACAATTCTAATGTTATCTTACTTCTAGACTCATAGAACATTCCATTTGGAATAGCTTTTCTATGTTTTATATAAACAGCTGTGTTAGTATCCCTGTTAAGACTTAATGAGGCATCTTAAATACTGGCTTACTGTTTAGGTGATATATTTAGGTGAAATAGAAAATATATGTATATATACTGTCATTTTTTTAAAGGAAAGTGCTATAGTTATCTATAGCTTTACAGTTACCTGTATATAACTATGTATAACAATAAATATAATAATGGCCAACTTTACTAAGCACCTTGTATGTTCTAGTCACTATTTTTATAAATGTTTAGTTTATTCTTACCTGTAACCTAATTAGGTATTATTTTGTATTTATAGAATGGAGAACTAAGGCTTCCAAGAGGTTCTGTGTCTTACGTAATGTTCACAGTACCTGTAAAGCAGCATGGGGATTGGAACCCAAGGCAGACTGCAAAGCACAATGTAGCCTCTTACAAGTAATCAGTCTGTACTTAGTGCATATGTTGAATAGATGTTTATGTATGTATGTTATCTCTCCCACTGCCTTAGGCACTCTCAAGAACTTGATCTTTAAAAACTTCTTCCAATATTCTTATTCCTAGTACAGCTGCTTCAAATGAGTGGGATCAGAACACAAGCCATCTAATTCTTCATAAGTAATTTAGGCTGAACACACAGTTAGACACCTACCAGCTAATTCTTTAAGTTACCGACTTTGTTTTAAGTGATTTATTCCACAGTAGTTTCCTCCCATACAGTGTGGATAGTTGAACCTAAAAGTCAATGATCATTCCATTTTTTAATGCTGTGTTTTTCTATTGTTGAGCTGTTGGTAATACTAACTAAACAATGTAAGTTCCAGTGAAGGAAACCTGGTGGAACCCTTTGCACAAAATGTAATTTTTAAATTACAGAGTTAAAAGTTTGAAAGATTTGCAATAAGTCACAATTTTAACTTTTATCTCTTCTACATATATAGGTTTTGTGGGTCTGTTTAATCTGCTGCTGTTATGGCCGGGTTTCTTTTTACTTCATTATACTGGATTTGAGGACTTCGAGTTTCCCAATAAAGTAGTATTAATGTGCATTATCATTAATGGCCTTATTGGAACAGTTCTCTCAGAGTTCTTGTGGTTGTGGTATGTACTACTTATTCTCTTACGATTTATTGATTACTGATATTTGCATAGTTTGTGTTTTTGTTTGTCGTGACTTTTGATGGCCCCATCCTGTACTTTTTACTTCCACATGCACAGACACTCATAATGGATATATTAACTACCTTAGAGTAAAGGCTTTGTTTTTAACTCTTGAGTATCCAGTGTAAAGGTAGGAAACACAAAACCCAAATTGATTAAAAGAACTGAGAGTGTCTCAAGTAGAAGGGACTCAAAAATGCCTGTTGAATAAATGAATGAATATACATATATGTATGACTAAATACGTTCTAAATTTGTGAAAGTGTCTTTAATATATTAATCTTTATAAAGGGATTTCTGTATTTTCTATAATATTTTACTTTAAACAAGGTTACATGTGGAGTGTTAGGCAAAGTATAGTAGAATCACTGATAGTGTTAAAAATAAAATGAGCCAAGCGCTGGTGGCTTACACCTGTAATCCTAGCTACTCAGAAAGCTGAGATCTGAGGATCATGGTTCAAAATCAGCATGGGCAGGAAAGTCTGTGAGATTTTTATCTCTAATTAACTACCAGAAAACCAAAAGTTACACTGTGGCTCAAAGTGATAGAGTGCTAGGCTTGAGCAAAAAAGAGTTTAGGGAAATAAATAAAATGCATTGCTTAAATTCAGATAAGGTAGATATTAGAAAAATGGAAATCAAGAAAATATGCTTCAAAATATTAAGTTCTGGGGGCTGGGGATGTGGCCTAGTGGCTGGCAAGAGTGCTTGCCTCGTATACATGAGGCCCTGGGTTCGATTCCCCAGCACCACATATACAGAAAATGGCCAGAAGTGGCGCTGTGGCTCAAGTGGAAGAGTGCTAGCCTTGAGCGGGAAGAAGCCAGGGACAATGCTCAGGCCCTGAGTCCAAGCCCCAGGACTGGCCAAAAAAAAAAAAAATTAAGTTCTGTCTTTAAGCTAAATGAAAAAATATATTATTTCATGATATATATAAACATATATATAAATAAATGATTGAAATAACTAATACATTGAATAGTTGTAAACAACTCTCAAAAACAGAATAAAATTCTTTGAACTTTTTTATACTTACATACTTGTATTTTGACACTTGAAGCTAAACTTTGGAATCATCTTAATAACTATTATTTTTGTGTCTTGGCCCATCTTTAAAAATTTTTTTGATTCTCTTAAGCCTTTAATATAGAATTGGAAGTCTGTACTTAATGTTTCTCTTTTATAGTTATTATGTAGAAAATTATGCGTCCTTTCTCTTTCTCCTCTCTCTTTTTAGGGGCTGCTTTCTTACCTCATCATTGATAGGCACACTTGCACTAAGCCTCACAATACCTCTGTCTATAATAGCAGACATGTGTATGCAAAAGGTAAGATAAACTGTTTTGTTAGAGACTTCACGTATAGCATTAAAACAGACATAATGAAGGTTAAATTATACAAATAAGTAATATTTGATGTCTTATTTCCAGATTATAATCTGTACTTTTCAGTTAAGGGCAATATCTTTTATTTTGTTCTTTATAGTGTTTGTTTGATTGTTTTCCATATGTCTGGTGTGGGTCATTGTGTAGAACAGGCGATATATTTTGCTACCAAGTGGTAGCATTTTTGGCATTTCTGATTAGGTTCAGAGATTCCTTATCATTTTGTTAGTATTACTGTGTTAGCCTGATTATCTGTGATAATTACTAGCATTGGTGATAATTACTAGCAAAAGAACTGAGAGTGTGTCTCAGCTAGAGGGAACTCAAAAACGCCTGTTGAATGAATGAATGAACACACATATATGTATGATTAAATATTAGTGTTCTAAATTTGTGAAAGTGTCTTTAATATACTAATCTTTATAAAGGATTTCTGTATTTTCTATAATATTTTACTTCAACTAAACAAGATTACATGTGGATTGAAATGTAGAGTTTTGATAGAAACACTGATAGTGTTAAAAATAAAACGAGTCAGGGGCTGGGGATATGGCCTAGTGGCAAGAGTGCCTGCCTCATATACATGAGGCCCTGGGTTCGATTCCCCAGCACCACATATACAGAAAATGGCCAGAAGTGGCGCTGTGGCTCAAGTGGCAGAGTGCTAGCCTTGAGCAAAAAGAAGCCAGGGACAGTGCTCAGGCCCTGAGTCCAAGCCCCAGGACTGACCAAAAAAAAAAAAATAATAATAATAAAACGAGTCAGGCACTGGTGGCTCACACCTGTAATCCTAGCTTCTCAGGAGGCTTAGCTTTGGGATTTTGGATCAGAGCCAAACTGTGCAGAAAAGTCCACAAGATTCTCTACTTAACTAGCAAGAAGCCAGGCTGGAGATACCGCTCAAAGTGGTAGAGCTCCAGCTGAGCAAACAGAACAAGTTCAAAGCACTTAAGTTAAGTCTGATCCATGGGAAAAAAAAAACAAACATGTGCTGCTGTGTCTAGATTATTAAATATACTGGTAAGCATTCCAAGAGAAAGAAAACTTTATGATTTGTCATTAATTTGATAACTATATGAAGATGTTTTCTTTTTTTGTGTGTGTGTGTGCCAGTTCTGAGCTTAAACTCAGGGTTTTGTTGGGTGGCTTGAGCTTTTTTGCTCAAGGCTAAGGGTTTTTTGCTTTACCACTTGAACCACAGCTTCATGTCCAGCCTTCTGGTCCCATGAACTCTCAGTCCTTAGACCTCAGCTTTCTGAGTAGCTAGGATTACAGGTCTTAGCCACTGACCCTCAGCAGCCTCTTTCCCCAACTAAAACAGTCACTAAATGGGGTAATAGATGTTTTCCACCAGAGGAGCCTTGCCCAAGGTGCTAAGATTTATTGTCCCTTTTTAGCTCTCAAAAAGGGAAGACATTTTATCTTTCCCATTAAAAGATAGTTGTATTATATCATACCATTTCGGTTTTTTTTTTTTTTTTCCCTGCCTGTCCTGGAGCTTGCACTCTGGGTTTGAGCACTTCTTTTGCTCAAGACTAGAGCTCCCACTTGAGTTACAGTGCCTCGTCTGGCTTTTTCTGAGTAGTTTTTTGGAGATAAGAGTCTCACAGATCTACCAGCCTGGGCTGGCTTTGAGCTGCAATCCTCAAATCTAAGCCTCTTAAGTAGTTAGGATTACAGGTGTGAGCCACCAGCACCCAGCTCATCGTGTGTGTGTGTGTGTGTGTGTGTGTGTGTGTGTGTGTGTGTTGGCCCAAGCACCCAGCTCATCGTGTGTGTGTGTGTGTGTGTGTGTGTGTGTGTGTGTGTGTGTGTGTTGGCCCCAGCCCTGGGCACTGTCTCAGAGCTTTTTTGCTTAAGGTTAGTGAG
This sequence comes from Perognathus longimembris pacificus, assembly GCF_023159225.1. Lineage (NCBI taxonomy): Eukaryota > Metazoa > Chordata > Mammalia > Rodentia > Heteromyidae > Perognathus > Perognathus longimembris. The sequence continues at coordinate 86,818,210 of NC_063164.1, read as the reverse complement.
TATTCTATCACTTTGAACCACAGCTCCACTTCTGAATTTTTTGTGGTTAATTGGAGTAAGAGACTCATAGACTTTGCTGTCTGAGCTGGCTTTGAACCATGATCCTTAGATCTCAGACTCCTGAGTAGCTAGAACTACAGGTATGAGCCACCAGTACCTGGCACATGTAAAAGTTTTGATATATGAATGTACCAGAATCAAGAAATCCACTTGAGAATAGTTAATAACCACAAAGGAGGAAATGGGCAGCATAGTACACACAACAAAGGTTTCATTGTAGATATCACTACTTTTAATGTGCTCGACCTAATAAATGCTAAGTATGCCTTTTTGACTTCTCTTTAGAACATTTTCCAAGCAAGAAGTATTGTTATTGGTAATTTAGGCAAATGGAATTTTAAGATACAATTATAACTCCTTGTATTTAATCATAATAATATATATAATATCAGTGTTCAGTGCTAACATCTTGGTGTTTTAACATATTCCTGCTAGTTTTCATAGATGCAAAACTTACATTAAAGGGAAAATTATTGCTTTAATGATTGTTTTGAGAATTTATTTTATTTTTTTTTGTTTTTAGGTGCAGTTTTCTTGGTTATTTTTTGCAGGAGCTGTCCCTGTATTTTTTTCATTTTTTATTGTAACTCTCCTATGTCATTATAATAATTGGGATCCTGTGATGGTAGGAATCAGAAGAATTTTTGCCTTTATATGCAGGAAACATCGAATTCAGAGGTAGGCTCAGTTTCTATATAGATTCTTTTTTTGAAAAAAATGTTCATAAAGAATTGTCAAGCAAACAGAAGCATATGCTGACCAGGCTTTTAGGGATTTTTGTGAGGATTTTTTGAATCAATCATGGTTTATCTGTGTTGTTACAGAGAAAAATAATAGGTTTAGATCCTTTAGGTAATAGGATACTTTTTTCATTGCTAATATTAGGAAAAAAAAGTGTCATGATTGACAGGTAAAACCAAAGCGCTTACTATTTTTCTATTATGAATTTAACTGTGAAAACCTTCGGTGGTTTGAAAACAATTAGTCTAATGTTGCCTCAGGTTTTCTCTTTTCGATGACTTTTTCTAGGATAAGTTAATTGTACAAAATGTTTTCATTATATCTACATACATGAATATAATGTACTTGATCTAAGTCACCTCATCTGTATTACTCTTCCTTAATTCTCTTCTTTTGATCAGTTTTTAGTGGATTTCATCATTATATATATATATATATATATTTCTATCATATGTACCCTCTATCAACCTCTCCTATCCTCCTGCTAGTCCTTCTTCCAAGTAATCCTCTTTCTGCATTCATGCCATATCACCACCACCATCATCATCATTATTATTTCCAGATTATGAACAAAAACATATGATATTTGTCTTTCTGAGTATGGCTTATTTCTCACCATGATGAGTCTCAATTACAACCATTTTCCTACAAATTATTTATTTCATTCTTCTTTATTGCTGAGTTGAACCTTTATTTTGTGCTGCTTTTTAAATCCATCATTGATTCAATTGTTGTGTACTTAAGATTATTCTATAGTTTGGTCTTTTTAAAATTTCTTCTTTTTGAAGGAGAAAGCTTTATACCACTAGACTAGTTCTACTCACTAGCTATATTGGTTCATGATCTTTGGTTCGTGAAATAGATCATTTTTGGGTTTCCCATCAGCTCTAAAACTTTTCTTAACTGTTACTTTTTTTCCCCCCTTCAAGAGTTCCAGAAGATAGTGAACAGTGTGAGAGTCTCATTCCTATGCATGGTGTTTCTCAGGAGGATGGAGCTAGTTAGCTGTTGTCCATAGTCCAGGTTTGTATGTGAGCCTGCATCAGTGTTGCATAACATTCTTATTGTAAAATTCAAACACTGAATTGATTGTCCATAAGTGATCAAGAGCTGTATAGCCCAAAGGCAGTGTAGTTTCTGAACTCAAACCTGCCTGGATTACAGTTCTCTGGTTACTTCTTCTGTTGGCCGGGAGGTACTTGATTCTTAACCTATTTATTTCTCACTTTTCTTGTTTGTGAAATTACCATAGAACCATTCAGGCACTATCATAGAACTACCCTGGTAAGGTAGTTAGTGGTATTTAACATTTCAGATTATGTACAGAAGTGCCTGACTCTAGAAGGTGTGAACTCTTTATTTTTATTTGTTTTAAGGCTTATCATTTTATTTAATGATATGCTGTAGAAAAATATTTTTTCTCTGATTACAAAGTAAAGAAGCTGCAGTGTTTTAGCATATCCAGTTTTTTCTCTGTGTTATAGTGTGTGTGTGTGTGTGTGTGTGTGTATGTGTATGTGTGACACTGGGAACACTTGATATCTCAGGAACATAATTCCATGTTTTAAATTTTAAGATAGTATATAAGAAATATTATTCTTCATTTCTTAAGAGGAAAGAAAGACCATATGACATTTAATGTGGTTTGCTAATGACCTCTTTCTGTGATATCTTTAGGCAATTTCTGTATAACTCCTACCAACTTTTTACACTCATTTTAGCCTTGAAGCCTAATTTTCATTATCTTCATGGTAAATTTGCCTCTAATCCAAGGCTAATTACATTGGCATTATATTTTTCTTTGGTGAATTGTTTTGTAATACAGTTTTTATTGCTGTAATACTTATTCATACACATGGTTTGAACTCCAGCTCTGTACGAATTTGTATACAAAGAGCTATTCTTGTCCTGCTCTGCACTTTGTTGTCCATCTTGCTTTTGTTCTTTTCCCACCCTGTGGAAGCCAGTGTAAACTCTTTGCTGAAGCTTTTGGTATTTGCCTCCCTGCCTCTTCCTCATCTCTTTACATATCAAATCTATACTTCTGTTTCTTGACTTTTTAGTTTTAGGCATCTTCAGTTGACTTGTTCACAAAGATACATAAGGATCTGTACTCATTACATGTGCTTACTTCCCAACCCCAAATCATTCCTGTGATTCCATCATTCCTGTAAAGTTTATAAGTAATTCTATATAGATCTATATTTGGGGTTTACATTTCTGTGACTGAATAAGTGCTAATTATGACTGAATCATCTGGGATTCAGCCTAATATTTCCCCATATGGAAGGCTCCTCTCATATCCTATATAGAGAATAAGCCTCAAATCTTCTGGAAGAGACACCTGACAAACTCTGAAAAGTAAGGTAAGGGCATCTGCATGCTTAGCTTTGGTTTTTCTATATTTGGTACCAGTTTTCCTGTTTTGGGTTATTTTTCACCTCTCCTTATAGAGTTACCAACTTTTTTTATTGCTAGCTAAGGGTTGACTGCTATTTGTAGTCTCTCTATTCTTCTCTTTGTCCGTGTGTTTTGTTCCTTTTAAGAAATCTTCGCCATGTGTGAGTGGCACATGCCCCTATACCTACCTATTCAGGAGGCTGAGATATGAAGATCTCAGTTTGAAGACAGCCTATACACAGGAGGTCTGTGTGACTCTGTCTCCAATTAACCAGCAAAAATGCTGGACTGGAGGCATGGATCAAATAGGAGAGTGCCAACTATAAGTGAAAAAGCCAAGTGCGAACATGAGATCCTGAGTTCCAGTGCCAGAATTGGCATTCTAAAGAGTGAGAGAAAGAAAAACCTTTTGCCTTTTTAGTGAGGCTTTGAGGAAGAAGTGGAACTATGTTGATTTGCTGTCTTTAAGTTAAAAACAGCAACCACCATAATTTATGAACTGTCTTCCCATGGTATGCGTTCTTCCCTTAGTCACACTCATGCCCCTTCTGGCCATGAGTGAGTAGTTTGGGAGGTGAACCTGGATCAAAGGAGATTTCAAAAACTGGACAAGATGGAGAGCAGTAGAGTACTACAGAATATGGCAGGTTGGGCAGGAGGCTGTGTCTCTATAGAATTAATGGTGAAATAGAATATACCAGGAACAAGGGCTGGGGATATGGCCTAGTGGCAAGAGTGCTTGCCTCGTATACATGAGGACCTGGGTTCAATTCCCCAGCACCACATATACAGAAAATGGCCAGAAGTGGCGCTGTGGCTCAAGTGGCAGAGTGCTAGCCTTGAGCAAAAAGAAGCCAGGGACAGTGCTCAGGCCCTGAGTCCAAGCCCCAGGACTAGCCAAAAAAAAAAAAAAAAAAAAAGAATATACCAGGAACAAAGTTAATTGATCATACATAAACTTTTCAAACATTGTTTTCAAACATTTGGATGATTGTTCAAGGATTGATATGTCCACTTATGTGTACAGTGAGTCTTGATGAGACTCACTTTTTCCATCCCTACCAGTAACATCAAGTTTCCCACTTCTTTTTCCACATATGTTCCTTGAGTATTGTGGCTATTTTTGTCCACCATTCCCTCTTCTATTTGTCTGTCCCCTTCCACTCAGTCTCCCTTATCAAAACATGCTTCAGCTTCCTGGTATTCATTTTGTTAAAACTCTCTATTAATTGTTCAAAGGATTTACATTGTGAATTTTTCTGTAGTTATTATACTTCAGTCAGTTTGGTTATATAGAATATGCATGTATCCCTGTGTATGTTTACTTTGGAGGTTGTATTTTGGGTCTAAAATCCACATATAAGGAGAAACATGCATACTTTGTCTTTCTAAACCTGGTTTACTTCACTTGGTATGTTTTGCTTTTCCAGGCCCATCTGTTTTCTTGCAAGTGACATAATTTCATTCTTCCTGATGGCTGAATAAGATTATTCTATTTTGTGTGTGTGTGTGTGTGTGTGTGTGTGTGTGTGTGTGTGTGTTGGTGTATGTATGTATAAATGATATGTATGTATAAATAAAATTTGATGTATATATCATATGGCACATATATATCATATATATTGTGATATGTATATCACATTCATTCATTGTAGGACATATGAGTTGCTTCCCAAAGCTTGGCTACAGTGAGTAGTGTTGCCATGAATATGGAAGTTTAAGTGCATTTATTGTGTCCCTCTTGCAGTCTTTTGGGTAAACGCCCAGTAGTGGAATTATTGTATCATAGGGTAATTGTAGGATTCGTGGTTTTTTTTGTGTGTGTGTTTTTTTTAGAGGAATCTCCATATTGATGTCCACAGTGGCTGAACTAATTTACATTCTCACCAGTACTGTGTTAAGATTCCTTCTTCCCTGCATCCTCACCAACCTTTGTTGTTGTGTACATTTTTATGACAGTCATTTTGACTAGAATAAGACAAAATCTCAATTTTGGTTTGCTTTATAATTGTTTTATATTCAGGAACATTTCTTCATGTATTGAGCATTTCTTCATATATTTATTGGCCATTTTTACTATGTCGTCTGAGAAGTGTCTTGTTTAGCTCCTTTGTCCATTTATTGATTATGTAGGGTTTTAGTTTTTTTACATTTATTTTATACTCTGATTATTAGATTCTTGTCAACTGTACAGCTGACAAAGATCTTTTCTTATTCTATTGGCTCTCCTTTGTGACAATGTCCTTTGCTGTGCAGAAGCTTTTTAGCATTATACAATCCTATTTATCGATTCTTTCTCCTATTTGTTGGGCTTCTTAAATTCTGTTGAGGATATTTATACCCATGCCAGTAAGTTGTAATGTTTTCCTTACATTTTCCTGTAGTATTTTCAGGGGTTCAGGTTTTATGTTAAGGTCTTTGGTCCATTTTGAATTGATATTGGTGAGAGATAGTGGTCCATTTCAGTCTTCTTTCTGTGGACATGGCTTTTCCAGCACCGCTTGTTGAGGGGGTGATCCTTTCTCCAGTGCTGATGTACAGTATTTAGGTGGTGTTGATGTCAGCCTTTGTCATTGCTATGGAATCTCTATCCTGAGTTCTTAACACCTCCATTTCAAGAATATAGTTATTAATTATATACGTCCATCATATGTGTTCAATATTAAGATAATTTGCTTTTTAAAACTATAAGCTCTAGAAAATTTAAAAGATCAAAATTATAATGAATACTTATTTTATTTGCTTTCTTGTTTTTTAGCTTGATGACGGAACATTACACAGCGAAGAGACAATCTGGCAAGATTTTGTAGAAAAATGTTTCAGTGCCTAGTCTGAAAAATAACAGTTTCAGTTCTTTGAAACTCTAAAATATATTTTCCTCATGTCTTTTTTCTTCATTTTCACAATGAAGTACTTTGCTATATAGCTATGAGCATATCACTGCAGTTATAGAAAGTTCCAATCCACAGTCCATTGAAATGACCAACCTGCCTTACATATCTCAAGGAATTCAGTTGATGAAATCATTTAAACTAATCAAGGAATAAAATCCTAATGTTTGAAAGACTTTATTTTCACATACATGTTAAATGTTGGACTATATTATATTTCAAAGAAATCATGTAAGTGTGTAGATCAGTATTTTTGACAGGCAAAAAATACTCAAATAAGCTGCCTGTAGTAGGTATGGATTACAGTTTGCGTTTTGTGGAATATTGCAAAATCACTACACAGAAAAAAATGTTTTAACTTGAGTGACACTGTGTTCATTGAGATTTGCTGGAATTTTAAAGAGAATATGTGAGAAAAGATGTGGTATCCTACACTACGTATACTGTATTATTCTTTCATAGCATTAGGTGCCTTGTCTTTTAAAAATGTAATAAACCATGACAAAATTTTAAAGGGGATGTAATGTAAAATGAAAAGTGATGTATTTCTAAAGGTTGTATTGATAAGTTTAATTGATAAAGCTCTGTTTAATTTAGAGTTTTAAAGAAATATTCTCTTCAATTAAGAAATTTTCATAATGGAATGATTTAAATTGAAGTGAAAAGAGTATTATTAAAATAAAATGTTTATATATGTATTTGTGTATTAAACATGTATCAAGTAATTTTGTATTTTTTCACATATAAATGTGTCAAATTACTCTTGAATTGAATGCTTCTTTAAATAATTTTAGTTTTCATAAGTAAATTTTTAGTAATTAAAATATAAAACCAAAGAAAGGAGGGGCTTTATTTAAAAAATGCATTTGAACCAGATTCTGGTAGCTCATGCCTGTAATCTTAGCTACTCAGGTGACTGAGGTCTGAGGCTCATGGTTTGAAGCCAGCCCAGATGGGAAAGGCCATGAGACTTTTATCTCCAATAAACTACTCAGAAAAAGGTGGAAGTGGTGCTATGGCTTAAATGATATAGTGCTAGTCTTGAGTAAAAGAATCCTGAATTCAAACCCCAGGACCAGAGTGGCACCAAAAAACAAAAAAATGCATTTGAATTTTTATTGTACTGAGACTAAATTAGGTATAAAGTATTTGTAATATGGCTCCTAAATTTGGGTCTTGTGTGTATCTAGTGGTGCCTTTGCCCCGTGGCCTTGTGCTCTTACCGAGCCTATGTCCCAGGGCCCACTGGCTTTTAATTCATCATGATCCAGTCCCTTTGCAAGTTTTGTGAGAATGGTTGTCTCACAATTTTATTAGTAAGTCTGGGCTTTAAAAATTCTCTCTGTGCGGCCCTGCTTCAATTTATTCTGTTCCCATTCTTCAAGTTGCTTTGGTGTTAACTATAAGTCTAAAATGAAGTTTAGCCATCTTTATATTATGTTGATTTAAAGATTGCCTAATAAGGAATGAAAAATTTAAAATAGCTGGATTCTCATTTGGTACCATCAGGGGTGTGTGTGTGTGTGTGTGTGTGTGTGTGTGTGTGTGTGTGTGTGTGTACGCTAATCTTGGAGCTTGAACTCAGGGCCTGGGGACTGTCCCTGTGCTTTTTTTGCTCAAGGCCAGCACTCTATCACGTGAACCACAGCATCATCCCTGGCTTATTGCTGGTTAATTGTAGACAAGAGTCTCATGGACTTTCCTGCCTAGCTTGGCTTTGAACCACAATCCTCAGATCTCAGCCTCCTGAGTAGCTAGGATTTTAGGCGTGAGCCACCAATACCTGGCTCACCAGTAATTTTTATTGACTTTTTATTATAAGGGTGACATACAGAGAGATTACTGTTTCATAAGACAGATAAGGAAGTTTTCCCTTTCAAGTTGTATAGTCTATTTTCAACATCACCAGTAATTTTTAAGCTAAAAATACTGCTGGTTTATTACACTTTTGACTTGGTCAGCCTGGCAGGGTAAAGTCATATAAAGATGAGAATTTCTAAGGAAATTTCTACTAGAAAGGACTTGGGTAGCATTTCAAGTATTCAAAAATTAGTTTTGGTTGAAGTTTATCAGTGTTTCTAGTTTCCTGTTTTTGCTATCTTGACAGTTCAAAAGATCTCTCATAATTTACAGAGTAAAATGATTGAAGCAGTAGACATAAAACTCACATTTTAAATTATTCTAAATGTGGCAGGAAAGAAAGTTGAATTTGGTAGTGTTGGTTGCTCCGTGCTGACATCAGACAGGTGGTGTGTTGCACTTGGGACTGGAACTGATTAGTGAGGAGGCCACAGCTGCTGGCAGGATTTCTTCCTCAGGCTGCTGCTGTGTCTTTGATGAGACGTTCCTTTGATGAGACACACCTTAAAGTTGGTTAACTGATGCTCTGCTCACCCTCATGTTATCTTCTCAAGTTTTTGCATGTTGATGATTACATGGCCTTGCACAGTGAGCCTCCAAGGACCTCTGCACTTTGTAGTTAAGCGTTCATGTTTTTAAGAAGCAAAAGTTCTAGAAGCCAATCACTGTCACTCATACCTGTGATCCTGGATACTGGGGAGATTGAGGCAGCAGGATTACTGAGCCCAGGAGTTTGGAACCAATCTGGAAAATTAGAGACAGTGTCTCTTCAAAAGTAGAAAAATACAGGATTAATTCCTGCAAATTATCCCAAACTAAGTAACAGGGCCTTTGGAGATTTGGGGAGAAGTCAGGTTCACCTGCTTGCTAATGCCCTTCCTCTTTTCAAATGAGATCGACTCTAAATCTGTTTTGTTTTGCTGAATACAAAGACACACATAGGGATTCTGATACTTATTTTTCATTATTCTCCTTTTCTTCTAGTACATAACTTAAATTCCATTATTGCACAGTGTTTTGAATTATGACTGAAGGAAGTCTGTTTTGTCGCAAGGATTTTTCTGTTAGATGAGCACTGGAATCTCAAGGGCAACGAGAGTGAAAAATGGGGCAGCTTTAAAAGTGCTTAGAAATGTAACAATGAAATTTGCTTCCTCCCAAATAACTAAGGTAAGCTAATAAAAAAATGCTGAGAGGATTGCTTTTGTTTTCAGTATATAAGCGCCTTTAGGTGTGTATAATGTTCTTATTTACTCCTGGAAATATTTTTTTAATCGACATATGGTTTCTGTCTGTCTGACTTAATTCCTTACATGAAACTAATTTTTTAAAGTTTACAATTTCTGAAGAAGTAAGTTCCCAAGGTCAAGCATGGGTGTTCTCAAAGGTATACAGCCCTGATTCAGGCAGAATCCTCATGTCCACTTGGAAATCCATGCTCAGCCAACTTTGTGTTGCAAAGTTTTTCCTCAGACTTGTAGCACTAATTCTCCCTGCTGGTCTTTAGAGATGTCTTTAAAAGGCAATAAGGGAAGAATTAATTTTAAAAGTAATTTTCTTACAAGAATGGCCAAGAGGCACATGAAGTGTCCAACATCATTGGCCATAAAAAGAAATACAAATCAAAACAACATTGGGATTCCACCTCACTCCAGTAAGAATGGCCATTATCAAGAAAACTAATAACAACAGATGCTGGCAAGGATGTGGCCAAAGGGAACCCTACTACACTGTTGTTCAACAACTCTGCAAAGTAGTGTGGAGGTTCCTCAAAAGACTAACCATAGAGCTCCCCTATGACCCAGGAACCTTGCTTTTGGGCATTTAACCAAAGGATTACAAGCAAGACCCACTAAAGCCACCAGCACAAGTATGTTCATTGCAGCACAATTTACCATCACTAAAATATGGAACCAACCCAGATGCCCCTCAGTAGATGAGTGGATCAAGAAAAGGTGGTACATACATATACGCAATGGATTCCTCTTTTTTTTTTTTTTTGCCAGTTTTGGGGCTTGAACTCAGGGCCTGAGCACTGTCCCTGGCTTCTTTTTGCTCAAGGCTAGCACTCTGCCACTTGAGCCACAGCGCCACTTCTGGCTTTTTTTTTTTTTTTTTTAATATATGTGGTGCTGAGGAATTGAACCCATTTATACAAGGCTAGCACTTTACCACTAGGCCATATTCCCAGCCCCTACACAATGGAATTCTATGCTTCTATCAGAAAGAATAGCATTGCCCCATTTGTAAGGGAATGGAAAGACTTGGAAAAAATCATACTAAGTGAAGTGAGCCAGACCCAAAGAAGCAGACTCTATGGTTTCCTCATTGATAATAATTCGTGTATGTCTAGGATAGTCCTAGCAGAAGATCACAGTAGCTCAATAGCTATGTATATATGAACACATAATGATGCCAAGAGAAATGAGCTCTAAGTTATGGAAATAAGTGGTTTATCGTTGTTGTTTTCAACACACCATGTGAAATTATGCCTTTTTCTTTTGCCTTTCTTCCCCGTGGTTTTACCTCTGATGCCACTATAACTGCTTTTGGTACCCTGGGTATTGTATATACGTTCATCAGAACTAGGGAAGGGAAGGAGAACATCAAAATGGAGAGACAGAGGGTAAAAGGTGAACCAGTGCAACAACAATACAAGAAAATATTCTGTAAATCAACTGTACAACTAAGGGAGGGAGGGAATTGGTGAGGAGGGGGAAGGTGGGAGAAAAATGAGAGAGGAGGTAACAAGTTGGATAAGAAATGTACTCACTGCCTTACATATGAAACTGTAACCCCTCCTCTTTACATCACTTTGACCAAAAATTAATAAATGTTTTTCTCCCATAGTCTTACTAAGAAATATATAAAATGATATTTTCATTTTTAATCAGTATATTTATTATAATCATACATTGTTTCTCTCTAGTTTCCTTTTAAAATATCTTACTGAATATTATTTTGAAAAGATTTATAGAGATAAGAAATGAGTATTACCTGGCATTTGCACACTTAGCTCAAATGGTGAATTTCTGATTTTTAAAATGGTAATATGGCATTTATGAGATGTTTAGTTTACAGAATTTGAAGTTACCATTGTATTTTAGCAATGGTCTCTTGTGTCCTCAGAACTGCACTTAGATAAATTAAGTTACATTTTTACATAAACTTGAAAATTTTAGATACCACTGTTTTTTCTTTTAATAGTATCACCTTATTTACTAACTATATTCTTGGGAGAGGAACGCAATGCCTATGTGTATCTGATCATGTTAAATAACATTTATCAAAATGAGCTTCAGGAAATGGAAACAAGGTGTTTTTTTTTTTCTTTGTTGCTGTATTTCTTTTCTTTTTGTCTTGTTTGTTTAGCTGTCTTTGGGAGGTGAAGTGGGGAACAGAAATTGAGGGACAAAGGGTGACCACAGGCATCAATGGTACCCAATAGACATTTTTGTGGGAAATGAACTTAGAACTTGTGGGTGGGGACAGGAGGGAAAAACAGAGAGGGAGAGAAGGGGTCACATTGTCCAAAAAGAAATATATGCATTACCTGACTTATGTAACTGTACACTACCTTTATAATAACAATAAAGAATTAGTAAATACCATGTTTTATAGGTATTCTGTATATATACAGGACAGGTTCCTTTAAATCACAGGAGCATTTAACAAGTGGGATAGAAGAGGAATTAATTATCAGTTAGAAGTAAATAATACTCATTGGAAATTTGCAGTTATTTAAATTTGAACCTTTTGTCTTTATCTTGCTTCCAGATGCCTGTAACTGAATTACTTATTTTACCTTTAACTTTTATAGTATTACCTTATATTCATTTTGACTTACTTGAAAATTGAGTTTGTGTATCCTAAAATCGAGGCATCATTTTCATGTCACTTGTTTAGAGATGCAGTGCTTAAACAACTGCCCTATATTTAATACACATTAACTGTTAGCATGCCAAAGGAAATCAGAGGCATATGTTTAAGAAAAACTTATGAGAAGTAATTAGTACTCGCTGGCTAGGTGTATCTGCCAAAATGTAAATGTGAAATGGCAACCATCTCCAGTGAGAGCATTTCAATACTATAATGATGCAGATGTGATTTTACTTTTTCTTTCTTTCTGTGTGTGTGTTGGGGGGGTGGGCAGTCATGGGATTTGAACTCGGCCTGGGCGCTGTCCCTGAGCTCTTCAGCTCAAGGCTGGCACTCTACCACTTGAGGTACAGCACCACTTTTGGTTTTCTGGTGGTTAATTGGAGATAAGAGTCTCACAAACTTTCCTTCCTGGGCTGGTTCTGAACCATAATCCTCAGATCTCAGCCTCCTGAGTAGCTGGGATTACAGGCGTGAGCCACCAGTGCCTGGCTGATTTTATTTTAATGCTTGCAGTAGTGGTAGTCCTCCCAATTTCAGTCTCTTGAGTAGCTTGGATTATAGGAATAAACTCTGATTTAATTTGTAAGTTTGTGACTTGAGCCAGAGAACCACTCAGTTGAGGATATTTCCTTCATGGAATAGTAAAAGGTCCAAAGTGGAGATAGTACAAATTAACTCATTTCATATAAATTTAATTTATACTTATGTTGTATTGTGAGTCCTTAAGAGCTAGCTGCTTTTATTAACTTAGATTCCTTATGCTAAGCAGTTCATATTTTGTGCTTGGCTTTTTCTAGGCCTAGTTTTAATTATAGTAAGTAATTATAAAGTCAGTCATGTGAGAGAATCTGTTAATTTCAGGGGGTCTTTGCAAGGCATGTAGAACATTTCTGTTCTCAAGAGTCTTATTTTTGGTGCTAGGAGAAAGGTAAGAAGTTTTAGGTTCTTGCTACATTTGTTTACTTGAGAAAGGTATACATTTATTTTTCTTATGAAAAGATGCAGATACACTGTCATTCAGACCACGTACCATTTGAAGCAAAATATTACTGAGGGCCATCATTGTCAGAATAAATCTAGGAAAGCATAATGCACTATTTTTGCTTAACTATGTAAGCCAGGAAAAGACCAAAATTCAAACTAGGAAGTTCTTGTGTGTCACTCTCAAAGCATTGTGAAGTTGAACCTCTGGTATGTGGCTTTGTGCATATGTTGTGGCATGCATGCGTATGTGGTAACGTGCATGTTCCCATAAAATTTCAGGGAGGTACATGCTGCAGAGTAGTGGCATTCAAACTTAAGCTTACAACAATATATCACTCATTGAGCTTAATGAACAGATTACTGAGCTCCATCTTAGAGTTTCTAATTCAGTTTCTGGGGTGGGCAGAGGCCTGGGGATGTTATATCCAGGGAATACTGCCACTGGCTTAATCACACTGAATTATTACTCTTGAAGAATAACCTCTATATGTGTATGTACTGTGCAGGTACTGGGGCATGAGTTCAGAGTCTGGGCTCTGTCCCTTAGCTTTTTTGCTCAAGGCTCTATGACTTGAGCCACAGTTTCACTTCTGGTTTTTTTGGTGGTTAATTAGAAATGAGTCTGTCAAGTTTGTGTGCCCAGGCTGGCTCCGAACCATGATCTTATATCTTAGACTCCTGAGTAGCTAGGATTACAAGTTTGGCACTTGGCTTGGCATTTATTTTTGAAGTTGAGATTTCTCTGTTCTCTTGGGTGAAATTATTATGCATTTTTCTGGTGGTGAAATAACAGGTTAATGGTACTTGTTTGGGACTGGGAGAAATTAGATAGAACTTGAATCGCCCAGCCAGGCACACTTGAGTGCTTGAAAAATACTGATCTTCTTTATCAGTCCTCCTTAATGTTTAGCTGCAAAGTGGACAGCTCCCCTCAATTATTTAAAAATATTTCTCCCAGCTGTAAAAGTTCTATAGTTTGAGATAGTGCCGAACCCCTTCATGAGTACTTAGTGCTTACTATGTAGTGGTGATAATTGATCCTTCACAGACCACATTTTGTTTTTACTTAAGAGTTTGAGGTCGGGGCTGGGAGTATGGCCTAGTGGCAAGAGTGCTTGCCTCGTATACATGAAGCCCTGGGTTCGATTCCTCAGCACCACATATATAGAAAACGGCCAGAAGTGGTGCTGTGGTTCAAGTGGCAGAGTGCTAGCCTTGAGCAAAAAAAAAAAAAAAAAAAAAAAAAAAAGCCAAGGACAGTGCTCCGGCCCTGAGTTCAAGCCCCAGGACTGGCAAAAAAACAAAACAAAACCAAAAAACCCCAAGAGTTTGAGGTCTAGACCTTTTAAAGTTTTCAAATTTATTAAACAGCATTTAAGGAGTTAGACTTCAGTACAGATCAAATCTGTCAGTTTTCTGGAGGCTACATGTATCAGAGGGGCTCTTTTTTTTTAAGCGCTTTATTATCTTTAGGTGATTATACAAATGAGTAGCCATTTAACAAAGCAGTTTATGAATACAGTGCATCTTGCTCAGTGTCATCCCTTTCAACATTCTCACCCATCCCACCCAACCTTTCCATCCCCCACTCCCCTCACTTTTCTTAAACTTTTAAGTTATGTATTGGATTTTTTTGTCATTTAACAAAGTGGTTTATGTATATAATACATCTTAATCTTCACCCTCCCTGCCTTTAACCCATCCTTCCCCTTATATTTCTCAATTCTGTGGTAAATACAATGAGTTCTTGAGATAGGCTCTTTTCTAAGAATACTAATTTTGTAACAACAGCCACACTGCTTCTGGTGACCTAATGTGTGTTCAAAGTGTGTAGTTTTATTTCACTAGTGTTTTTATCCCAGACAGCATCAAATTATCTGGGAAACAAATCCAGTTATCAGTGTTATATTTAAAATGGCCACTAAAGTACTTACTCTTTTGAATTTGGAATCTAAAAATTGGGGAAGCTAAAAGTACCAGGCTAAAATACAACTAGTTTTCTCATCTTTTAATTCTAGAAAAAGAAAAGAATCACTGTTGGGGCCCTTTTGCCTTTCCCCCAGTCTGGCCTGCTGTGTAAATATGGGAAAGGAATCAAGCAATGAGAAGTGTACACAAGTTGTAGACTGGGGCTTGGAGACGTACTGCACTTGAGTAAGCATTTGCATACATCCAGAATGAGACAGTCTTGAGCTCCTGATATCTTTCTTTTTCTATTATTATTAATTTTATCTTTATTGATAATGTGATGAGCAAGGTAGGCTGTAGTTACATAAGATAATAACTACATCTGTTCTTAAACAGTGTTACCCCATCCTTCATTTTCTCCCTCTTATTCTTCCCTACTCCCCTACTCCCTAAGTTGTAAGACTGATATCCAATCTGGTGTCAAGTGAGTGTCATTGTTGCATTACTTCATCCTTTGTCCTGCTCTTGCTGTAATTCCTTTCCCAAGTCAAATAATCTTATGTACAAGATACAAGGTATATAAAATTAAGAGAGATGAAAGAAAAAACATTAAAAAATAAAAAAACCATGTACAGGACATAACAAGCACCTCTTGTTTCCATATCTTGGATTCATGTTGAGACACTTCATTATATATGGTCCTATGCAATTAATAATTGGGTTGTTGAGATCCCCTGTTAAGAACATCATAGACATATTCTAGTTCTTACAAAGAGGGAAACCATGCAACTTGCTTTTCTTTGGGTTTGGCTTACTTCACTTAATATAATTTTTCCCAGTTCTTTCCATTTCCTTATGAATGGGGCAATGCCATTCCTTCTGATAGAGGTATAGAACTCCATTGTATATTGTGTTGACAACAAAATTTTCTTGGAAAGTTAAAATCTGAGAAAAAATAAAGATACCCAGTCATCTTCCTCCCCACCCCCCAAAAAATTCCACTGTGTATATATACCACATCTTGATCCATTCATCTACTGAGGGGCATCTGGGTCGGTTCCATATCTTAATGGTGGTAAATAATGCTGTAATGAACATGTGAACCCCTGATTTCTGAGTGTCTGCAGGAATACTACCTGTGGGGTGGGTGGGAGAAATTCCCTCATGAGTTGGATAGTGCAGTTGCATGTGAAATTCCTATTAAAATACCTGAGCAGATCAAGACTGAAGTGCATCAGACAGGACATAAACCATGCTCATTCACTTTACTAACATAATGTGAAATATAAAAGTAAAACAATGAGTTAAATGCCAACATGTAGCGTAGGGTAAAGGTACAGCTAGGATAATACTAGTGGGTGAATCTTAATGTATAAATTCATATTAGGGTGATGCAGCCCTTGCGGTCCTTGTATATTTACACTACATTCTACAGAGAAATGGTTACAAAGTCATCCTGGTAATTCTTTCTGAAAGTTCATTTTTGTATAGTTTTAATCCTCTTTGCCTAGCAAATTAAAGCTGAAGTTAGCAAGTTTCAGCATATGGAGATCCATATGTTTATATCCAACATGAATGTGGAATTCTGGTTAAGTTGTAATATGTTACTTTGATCTGACAGGTTAGTATTGAGTAATCAGTGACTATATACATATACTCTCAGGAACAGAGATAGCCCAGAAATGAGGTCAGCTTGGTTACCAGACCCAGAAGGAGGCCAAAAGTTGGCCAAAAGGCAAGGGGACTTACAGGTCTATTTCCTTGGTGTCAGTAATTCAATGTAGACCTTTATCTCAATTTTGTGGTGAAACATAATTTTATTTCTCCATCTACCAAATTAAACGAACATTTTCAAAATCAGGAGCACTTAAAATTTAAATACAATTATCAGTTCTAATTACTGTTTGTGTTGCTCATGATAATTTAGGACCAAATCATCCTGGTTTGGGATGCAATGAAACATTACTTATTTTAAACTGTATAACTTGGGAAATATTGTTTTATGGACTATGACTAGTCATATGTAAAGCACATGTGAATTATTATAACATGTTATATGTGCAAAATCATTATTACTTTCTGTATGTAGCATTTTCTAGTTCAGTAACAATAGAAAATTTCCAGGCCTAAACTTGTGCAAACAGAGTTTTGGCTTTTCACTTATTCTTTTATTTCCATTAATTTATTCTCCCATGCCTTACTTACTCTCTAAAGTGTGTCTCAGATATGTGGTAGCATCAATCTTCCTGTGGTACTCACCATTCAGCTTTGGAAACAAGCATTGAATCCTGTGAGCTGCATCTTATGTATGTGAAGATCTAAAGCTGACACGAACGGTGAAACATGACTAATCAAGTCATTCTTGCAAAGGTTCAGTGGAGGAGATGGACATTCCAGCTGGTGATAAAGCCCTGCCAGTGTATTTCCCTTCAGAATTGGAATATCTCACCAGTATTAGGACTATGATAGAAGCCAGGTTTCTACCAAGAAAACAAAAGTCGATGGTGCAGGCACTGAAAGCGTGGACAGAACAAGCCAGAGCTGAGAAGAAACTCAATTCCCAGCAACAGGAAGCCGATGCAAAGATCCTAGGGACAAGGAGGCAGTGTTCACAAAGCCTAAGGCCCAGTCACCAGAGCAGGGAGCAGCTCATCACAGCAAGGGAGAACAGGAGCTATGTCCCAAGGCAGAACAAGAGGGTAGAAGAAGAAGGCTGCTGGCTGTTCTGTCTGTCCTTCCAATTGGCAGGACTTGCCTGGAAGTCAAATCGGCACCATTTCCTGGGACATGCAGCCTTCCATTCCAACTGCTCTAAATTAGAGTAGAAGATTCCAGACCCTATGCGCACCAGCCATCAGAAGACCCACGTTTAAGCAAAAGAACACAACTGGCAAAGATGTCACAGTGCAAGAACTATTTCAAATCTCGGACTAGTTTTGCCAGATTCACTCTAGAAAGTAGAATGAGGGAGAATTAGTTTCCTATTGTGGGCTTCTGTTTTCATTTGCATCCCTTTTCATTTGTTTACTTCTTTTGCTCTCCTTACACAATTCCTGTTCATTCCCCTTTCTTTCCTTTCCACACACTGTACTAACAGTGTTTGGGAAGGATAAAATTATGGCTTTTCTTTGGGGGACACTGGGGTTTGAACTCAGAGCCTCACACTTGCTAGGCAGCTACTTTACCACTTTTTATTCCCCTGGATAGGGTCTCTGCCTGGGAGTAGCCTCAGATCTCCTCCTACTGAGATCCTCCTACTGAGGCCTCCCAAGTAGCTGGGTAACGTGTGTGAACCAACACTACTGGTTTATTTGTTGCAATGGGGTCTTGCTCATACTTGACCAGCCAGGCCCTGAAGCACAATCTTTCCAATCTCCACCTTCCAAATAGCTGAGATTACAGACATGAGCCATCATGCCTAGGTCAACATTGCCTTTTTAAAAACCAATCAATTGTAAAACAAGAGAATATTTGTTAGTGACTTAAAAAAAGGCAAAATAGAAAGTACTCAGGATAATGTATACACGCAAGTGTTGGAAATTAGGAAATAATTTCTAAGAGATTCACAGAAGGAGGAAAGTAGAGTTTGGGGATGATGTATCGAAAGCCTTGTTCTTACTGCTTGAAACATCTTTTAAAACTCACCTCTAGTTATGTTTGATTTTTTTTTTTTTGGCTAGTCCTGGGGCTTGGACTCAGGGCCTGAGCACTGTCCCTGGCTTCTTTTTGCTCAAGGCTAGCACTCTGCCACTTGAGCCACAGCGCCACTTCTGGCCGTTTTCTGTATATGTGGTGCTGGGGAATCGAACCCAGGGCCTCATGTATACAAGGCAAGCACTCTTGCCACTAGGCCATATCCCCAGCCCTTATGTTTGATTTATTTACTTGTCCTATAGCATGATTGTTTAACAAGAAGTGTCTCTAGGCAATCTTTTTGGTGGAAATAGGGTGACCATACAATCTGAGAACAATTGTAGCTGCTGTCTTCCTAGTCTAAGCACTAGTGGCATAGCATCCCTTCCCTTTCAGAAGTGCCACAGTTGAGACAGTAAATTATCTGATCAGCTCCACATACCATGACAATATACCCTGACAATTAGGCCACTGACACATATTTTCTGACTCATAACCTAGTGTCTTTGTACTAGACTTAAGTGCTTCCATAAAGGAAATAATTGGCCAATAATTAATTCTGAGTCTTTTGATTAGGCTGCTGAAGTCCTGCCTTGACTTAGTTTTCCTTCCAGAGTGTGGGCCTCACACAGATAAAAGTCTCCTTTAGAGAAAGAATAAAAACAAGTGAATTTGGCTTCTCTGATGGCCAAGTTTTCTCCTCAAAGGCCATAAATCATTACTATTATAGAAAAGGTGAGTTAAGCAAATATCTAGTTTTAAGTTGGCACACAGGGGAAAGTCTAAGGTCAAATCTATCCTCTCAGACCCTAATAGCTAAAGGTATTTGAAGTCTCAGAAAGTGTTGTACTTTCACAAAGATTAAGTTGGAGTCTTCATAGGCAAGTTCTTGTACCTTCCAATAGAAGGACACTAGGCTGCCAAACTCTGGTGAAAGCAAATCAATGATTGTTAGACCATCCCTAAATATTTCATATCATCCAGAATGAAGATAAGGGATCCTACAAAAGTATAACGTATGTCCTTGAGTAATATTTCTGAACAAACCACTCAATCTTGTATGTATTGTGTGTCCTGTAACCTGAATCCCAACTCATATCACTGTTTTCCCTGATACTCATTTTAGATCTAAATGCGCACACATGAAATTCCTTCTCACTTCAAATCCTGTTCCATGCTGGTGCCCAGGGAGATGAATTTAGGGGACATTCCCCAAACCACACCAAACACCAAAACAAAAGTTGGGGCCATGATGCTGTTGTAAGACATATTTATGTGATCCCATTTGGCTTTAGCATGGCATGTGATACAGACATGTCCTCCAGACATGAAATTTGCAAAGAGGATGCAACAATCCTAGCGGGAATGAAGTCTCATGGAAGTTTTTCTGAGCCCTTGCTCTGGCTCTTCATATTCATATGTTTCCATTCCGTGGAATGTGGTTAGAAAATGCTGACAAAGTGATTGAGGAAAGGTCAGTAATCTTTCTGAATTTCCAGTCATTTTGAGTTTTTGGTAGAGGCAGTGCTATTCTCGTGAGCTAATGAAGAGTCTGAATAGATGGTATGTTTTCTCAGCACAGATGGAAGATTGGAAGAGCTCTTTGTGTTTCTAGTATGTACAAAGCTATCTTTACCTTCAGCTTGTAGTATGCCCTCCCATAGCGTAATATTGGTAAGCAGTTAAAAAAACAATGCCTCCTATCCTTTTAAAATTAGATTTAGAAAAGCAGCTTTGGAGTTGCTGCCAAAGTGCCTCTGAGGGCTCTGGGTTAATAGAAGCTGGAGGGAATGAGGAAGGAGGCAGCCACTGGTGAATGAGAGGACATTATTTGCTAGGAGACTTCCAAGGCCGCACTTTGCAGCTGAGATGCAGCATGTCTATTTGTTTTGAACTGGAATTACATCAAGCTTAATTTTAATCAAAAGAGGGGAGTACATTGTTCCTAAATGTAAAAACATATACTAGTTGGATCACAAGTAGAAAAATTATCCTTAGCAAATGGATTGCAACAGTGGAAGCAATAATTTTATATTTATAAAGCATTGTTTTTCTTTGGTGATATTTTTCCCTAAAGACTTATTGGACTTATCAAAGAACCAAAAGGGATAAAGGTCAAGATGGCTTTACCTGCATACCTGGTGACAGAAGAGAGGAAACAGATTAAACTTTGAGCTATAGTTAATTTTATAGGAATCTTTACCATTCGAAATAATTTTATTAACATCTTAATTTTGCTTTCATGGTAAACATGTTAAATGTTCTTTGAAGTCTACCTTTAAAACCATCATAAATATGTTCAGAAACTAGCCCACTATTAATTCAACTCATGAATCTTTGTGTGTGTGTGAAACAACTATGTATGAAGCTCCAGAGAACACACTACTGAATGATGGATACAGTCTTTAGTCTCAAATAGTTTATGATTGTTTTTGGGTGGAGGAGCATGTGGAAAGAAAACATACATAGAAATAACAGAAGTGAACAAGCTCCCATCACTAAGGACTGAAAGGAGAGGATGTCGATAGCCAATAGAAGCTTAATGCAGAAAATGACATTGAAATGCACTGTGAAATCTGACTCTGATTTTATGAGCAGGTGTTGGAAGGCAGGCATAGACAGCAAAGTGCTTCAGGAAATTGTCAGAATTTGTGAGCATATGGAGAAAGCAAGCAGTCTAGTTTGGACTTCGAATGGACAAAGGTTAAGGAGAAATGGGAAATAGTGTTAGAACAAAGCAAGTTGCATAGTACTTTGTATGTAGGCCCAGGCAAAGTTAGAATGTCTTAAGAAAGCAGTCTTCAGGAATACCCCACCTTAGGTCTCCCATGTATAGCATTTCTCTTGTGGTTGACTAGTAGCTCTGTTTCAAGTCCTCTTTATTCTGAGTCCAGACTGAGGAAGTAATTTTTATCTTAGATGTCATCAATAACAGTGGAGGGAAAAGTGACTATGGCAGCACGGTCAAAGAACTCTCCTAGCATCCTCCCCAGGGAGGTGGCCTATGTTAAAACTGCTCACATTTCATTGGCCATGACCAGTTACATAAGTAACTACCATCATTGGGGAAGGAAAATATAATCAGTCCTTTTACAAGAACGGACATGGAACAAATAGCCAAGCAGCAGGCTAGTGAATGTCATCAATCTTCGGAGTTGTGATTGAGAATATCAGGGAATCTTGATCTTTTCTGAGAACTAGGAGGTGAGCTTATCTGATGAGAGAAAGAGTTGAGCGTTTCAAGAGAGAACAGGGAAGTCAGCAGAAAGGCAGTAGCTTTCTAAAATGTTTCTACCTGAATTTGGTTTTGCCATCGACCAGCAGGGGGCGCTAAGGTAGTTCTTATGTTGATGATTGGGCTCCCAGAATAAAGCTGGCTCTGGTTGAATAGGATTATTAACCCTGCCTACAGTGCACTAGTTTGAGTGCTTCACTTATTACTGTTATAGCTGCAAAGCTTCATAGAAGGAACTTTTAAGGTTTCTCTTTAATTATTAAGGCATCTACTTTTTTTTTGAACTGCCAATTTCTATAGTCAAAAAGAAATTAATTCCACAGAGTTAAATGGAATTATTACCCCTTTATTGACTGAACTTGAGGGATAGAGTAGAGATTAGGACAGAGAGGAGAAAAGACCAGGAAAGAGGAAAGTATTTTTGTAGCATGACTACCCACAAAGGAAATTTCAGCATCCCCAGGCACAGGCCATACATAATGCTCAATGCTGACCAATTGCTTTCCAGAGAGATTGTAGTGGCTCACAATTTTTTGAACCAATAATGGGTAAGTCTTATTTCTTCCTACCTCTGAAACTTACCCTCCCCAAAGGCAGCTCTAAACTATTTGCCATTCTGCCAAAGGAAATATGGAAGTTTGAAGTGGTTTAAATAGGCCTCTCTGTCATGTGAGGATGGGAGATTTTCCCCCATCTTTAAATCCTACTTTGACATGTTTTTCCTTCATAAATTAACTGTATGTACATGCCCTTTGCCAATGGTCTTATACTTATTGATTTGTAGGATCTCTTTTTACGAGGTCAGTCAAAAGGATTCAGTTAACAATAGAATCAATAAATCATACTTTTCAATGGGTATTTGAATGATAAATGACCTTCAAGCATTTCCCTCCCTTACTTGAGTGTGTGATCCACCAATCACAGAACTTGTTGATACTTGTCAAACCACTACTTTAAATCATGAGGGTGTAGTGGTCTGTGGAGAATCATTTGCCTCAAGAGTGCTACATTTCTTTCATTTTAATATGGAGAAAAGGCAGGAGTCAAATGCCTATGAATCAGGTGAATTTGGTGGTTGGCTCTATTTACATCAGAAAGATGTAGAATGGCCAAATGGTGGATGGAATCTTCAAATTCACTGGACTTCAAATGGAGCATTTTCAAAATGCTAGGCATGCTGGACTGTGATAATTGCTCATTACTCAGTAGCCTCTCAGGTAAGAGTGTTCATAAAAATTCCACCATTGAAATCCGGGCTTGCATTCCTTTGTAATGACCTATTTTATGCACCAGTTTCCTTGAGTTATAGTTCACATCCTGTACAGCTTAAACATCAGGTGTAGCTTTTAGTGATTTTTTTAAGTATATTCAGAGTTGTGGGATCATCCCTATAGTCAATTTTAGAGCTTTTTTCATTATTGCTAAAGAAATCTGTGCCCTTTAATGTTACCCTAGGCTTCCCATGGTCTCTAACTCAAAGCAACCACAAATCTACTTCAGTTACTATATTTTTGCCTATGCAGACATTTCATAGAAATGAAAGCATGTTTAGGGGAGGGGGAGGGGAAGCACAGAAATGGTGGGACAAAGGGTGAACCAATTCAACAGTGATAGAAATGAACTACACAACTTGAGTTGAGAGGGGGTCTGGGAAGGAGAAAATGGAGAAAATGAGGGAGGGAGTGACACTGTTCAAAAAGAAATGGGCTCATTACCTGACTTATGTAACTGTAACCCCTCTGTACATCATATTTACAATAAAATTTATTTTAAAAATAATAAATTAACAAGAAATGGAACCACGTTTGAGCTCTGTTGGGAGTGAGTTATTTTACCTAACATGTTTTCAAGATCCATCTATGTTCATAGTGACTATCTGGACTCCATTCCTTTCATGATTAAATAATATTCCACTGTTTGGCTCTACCACAGTTTTAATCCATTCATCCACTGATGGACACTTGGAGAGTTTCTGCCTTTTGGCTGTTCTGAGTAGTGTTGCTGTGGCTATTTATATATAGACTTTTGAGTGGGTGTATGTTTTAATTCTCCTATATATACCTGAGAGGGAATTTCCAAACAACTGTTTATGCTAAATGTATGTTTAACATTGCTTCCTGTCTCAGATGCCTGGGTTTACGTTTCCAACAGCCAAGTATTGCACTGTCTACACATCTAACCAACACTTAGTTATATATTTTTCTAAGTGTCTCTCCATTTTACTGTCTTATGTGGGTTGACACAGTATCTTATTGTGACTCTTTTGCTTTTATTCTTGTTTATTATGTACTATATTAATGGTGGTTGATTTTCTGTGTCAAGTTTTCTGGACTGCTGAATTTGTAGAAATATTATTTTTGAATGTTATTTTGCTTGAGTGTTTCCAGAAGAGAGTAGCATTTAAATTGAACTGGGTACTATCTACTGTATGGGAGCCCAAATAGAAGAAAAAGGCAGAAGATGGTTGAATTTGCTCTGCTTGATTCCTTGTGCTGGGACATCAGTCTTCTGTGATGGGCACTCCAGCTTCTCATGCCTTCAGGTTTGAATTGAAATCTACACCATGAGCTCTGTGGCTCTCAGGACTCCAACTTCAGTAGGACCTCTGGAATTTCTAGCTTGCAGATAATGCACCATCTGCAGAAACCACCATCCAACAAGAAAGCAAGCAAATAAATAATAGTTTGTTTTTCTGGAGAACTCTGACTCATAAAATATATTCAGAATTATGTGTAGTTTTTTTAACTATGGTAAAATTGGGCATTTTATTTTTTAAGCATAAGGTTGAGTAGCAGTCACTGCATTCACTCATGATGGCTCTTTGTGGCTTTGGTTTACATTTCCTACAGATCAATGATGCTGAGTAGCTTTTGCCTGTGCTTGTCAGCTATCTGCATTTTCCTAGGAAAATGTTGATTCAAGCTCTTTAACCATTCCAAAGTTGACTAGACTTTTTTTGTTGTTGAGTTGTAACAAATCTTTATGTATTCTAGACATTCATCTCCTTTGTACCTACAGGATTGTAAAGGCGACAGAGTGATGATATGGAAGGGCTAATGCCTTTGAAAGAAGAAACACACCACTGCACTGCACTGCACTGTCCATGGGGGTGGGGGAGCACACCAGAATAGTTAAGAGGTAAAAAGCTGCTGGAGTCAGGGGCAGGCATAGGCCAGAGGCTTTTGTGGGTTTACTCAGCAACGGGAAACAGGAAGGCAGGGAGTGAGCAGTTAGGATAGGCTAGTTTTTTGTTTTTGTTTTTTTTCTTATTTATTGTCAAAGTGATGTACACAGAAGTTACAGTTTCATACGTTAGGCATTGGATACATTTCTTGTACTGTTTGTTACCTCCTCCCTCATTCCCCCCTCTCACCTCCCCTTTTTCCTCTCCTCCCATGAGTTGTTCAGTTGGTTTACACCAGTTTTACAAGTATTGCTTTTGTAGTCGTTTGTCTTTTAGGATAGGCTAGTTTTAATCCCATGGGACAACAACACTAGTCTCTCCTTGCTTGGATCTTGGCCCTGGGGTGATTTGGGGCAGGGGAGATATGGAGGTGGACTATGACAGATAAGGTAGGTAGCAGATCAGCTGGTCTGTACATAAAGAGAGAAATCTGAGCAAGCTGAGCTGATATAAACAGGTGAATACTTTGGCTGCTCTATTGTCCTAGTGATTCGTGGATGCTGAACTGACATAGAGATCCTAAAGAAAACATAGACCAGTACTAGACTCTGATAGATATAGGGTTGGCAAACTTAATCTATTTCTCTCACTTGTTTGGATAGTGTTCTTTGATCTCCCAAATTTAATATTGTCATCAGTTTCATCTTATCATTTTTATCTTATTGATGATGCTTTTGATGTCATAACTAGAACTTGACTGCAAAAATCTGGAGCTATGAGGATTTATGCTCTGGATTCTTCTAAGAGTTTCACTGTTTGGCTTTTATATTGAGTTGTTACATTTTATATGCGGTAGGGAGTGATAACATCTTTTCTAAAATGTCCGTGGAATGAAGAAATAAGATTGGACTGGTAGTACAGCTCAGTGGCACAGCACTTGCTTAGCCTGTATGAAGCCTTGAGTTTTATTCCCAGTACTGAAAAAAGAAAAGCAACAAACTCAATTTGCATATTCAAATCACACTCCAAATGCATGTTTTTTCCCAGGCAATTTATTGTAGGAATTCATTGTGCAGGCACATAGAAGTGTATATGTAATTCATTACAACTTTTTTTGAAAATGTAGTAACAAAGTACTGCAGATACTCCAAATGTCCCTAATTAGGGGTTGATAAGAAAATTATAGAACAATTATGAAGCTATGTGTTGATTTAAAAAACTATTAGCCCATTTTCAGTCTCTCCAACAAATTACCTGAGACAAATAACTTAAAACAAAACAGGGGTATTTTGGCTTATGATTTTAGTTAGAGGCCTTGTGATTTTACCTGGCCTTGCCTCACACTATAGTTTTCTACCTTGAGCTGGGTAGATGGATTATGGGCTGAGATTATTCTAGCTAGTACTGCAGGCACAAACCTCCATGTCCATCTTCTTTTTTGAGATAGCTGACCTTAAACCTCAAGCCTTCCATCTTCACCTACCATGTACCTGGGATTATAAGCATACAGCACTATGACTGGCCTCTCTGAAGGGATTTGTAAGAAAATAAGACTAGCAGATTCCCACAAGGAGAGCAGGCACTGAATGCATGAGACAAACAAGGAAGAATTGTTCCTGTTGGCAATTGATTCACTTGTTCTTTTCTGTTTGGTTGAGTTTTCTGTTAGGTTATGTTGAGAGACAAGGTCTCTATTTATGACTCAGGCATAGGCTGACATAAAACTCATGATTGTCTTGTAGAGCTGACTCCACCTTGATTAGGGAAACACGGTAGGAAATGTTAGGGGGAATAGAGCTGACTGGATTTTGATTATTAGGTCAACCTGACCCCAAAATTCTGCTTCTGTAAATGGCTTGCTTGTTTGTTGCTTCCTCCACCCTCTATGTCAACCTCCTACATCTATGCCACACTTGCTCGTTTGTTGCTTACTCTACCCCCTGCATCAAGCCCCTACATCTGTGCTATGCTTTTACCTTTATAAACCCTGCTAACTGAAGGGTTGGGGCTCTCAATCCAGATCCACTGGGTTGGTGATGGTTTTGAGTCCAAGCTCGAGCTTGCAATAAAGACTCACGTGCATTTGCATTGGAATCAGCTCCTTGGTGGTTTTGGGGGACCCCAAATCTGGGCATAGCAATCTTGCTTTTGCCTTCCCAGTGCTGTGATTAGAATAGCACTTCCCAGTGCCACTACACTCATGATTGTCTTACTTTTGCCTTCCTGGTACTGAGATTAGAATAGCACTTCCGGTGCCACTACACTGAGTTGTTCTTAAAACATGGGAATGGATTTACCAATTGAGTGGAGAAGTCATCCTTACTTGGTTATCTTGTGACTATGAACAGACTACATGACCTGTTTCCTTGTGGCTACCAGGGTACTAAACACAGTCACAGAAGGGCTGATGTTGGGTTGAGTTATAATCTGTGGTCCTGCAGCAAAGCAACAAGCTGGTTCTCAGGATGCAGAAGTAATGGCCCTGGCCTCCTTCACAAAGTGACAAGCCTACGGGAAGAAGGCTTCCATAACCTGGCATCTAAAAGGAAGCTGTTTTAGAAACTCTCTTACTTGAAGAACACACTTTTGAATGCACCCATGGGGTCTCATCCCTTTGCCAGCAAAGCTCTTATACTCCTATCCCTAGGCAAAGGGATGTGGGTGTTTTTGAAAAGAACTTCCCTCCCTAGAGAATTTGTATCTGTCCTTTAGCCCAGAGAAATCAGAGGCGCCAAGCTCACCGTGAATGATCTGCTCTTGAGACTATTTTGGAGAGTTTTCCCTTGTCTGTGATTCTAAAGTTGTCTCTTGACATTTTCCCCCTCAACCCTTGTAACAGCTGCTGCAGTTGTTGCCTGTCTGCTTAAAGAGCACTTCTGTCTTGAATGTAAATTTACTCACTGAAAATTTGTTTATCCTTTCTGATTTCTGTGGTTCTTAGCACTGCAACAGTGATGAAATCCAACTCACTACTGTAGTTGTCTTGGGAACTTCTTCAGTATATGCTAAGCAGGAAGACTCAGACTTGCGGTCTGACATGTGCTGCAAAAGGGGTTGATATTCTGGGAACAAATGTCCTACATGTAAAAGATAGAGGCGCACTATGAGAAAAAGGGGATCCCAATTCCTTCTTCTATCCTCTTGCCAGGATAAGCTGAAATACCTACTCCACCACTGGGAAGCCACAAAGGATTGCAGTACTCATAGAAATGGCTTTAAAAGTGAGATATGAGAAGAAAACCATAGCAGTATGCGAAAAGTGAAATGGAAAGAGATGCTAGGCACTGCTGGGTCACACCTGTAATCCCAACTGCCCAGGATGCTCAGATCTGTGAATCATGGTTTGAAGCCATTTCAGAAAGGAAAATCCATGAAACTCTCATCTCTAATTAACCATTAAAAAGCTATAAGTAGAGCTGTGGCTCAAGGAGTGGCTCAAGTGGTAGAGCACCAGACTTGAGCAAAAAAGCTAAGGGACAGTGCAAGGCCCCGAGTTCCAGCCACAGTACTAGATACCACACAGAAAGACAGACAGACAGACAGACAGACAGACAGACAGACAGACACACACACACACACAGACATACAAGACCTACAGGAAAAGTAGAAAAAAGTATTTTAGAACTATAATTTTTTTTTTAAAAAATAACACAATGGTACAGAGTCTAAAGAGACATTTGTCTTCCAAAAGACTAAACCCAGCACAAAAGCTCTCAGTAGATATAGCAGCTCCCTCAGTAGACAGGGGTGAGGAGTCCAGCTGTGGCTCCTGGAAACGAGAAGGAAAGTCACCAGTCAGGCTCCAATCTCTTCTCTTCTGCTATAAAGCCATGGTACAAAGCTTCGTTCTGAAAATCAAGAGTGAGTCTTGAGTGGAAGCAAAACATCCACTTCATTGCTTCTGTCTTGGCACAAGACAGCCCTACTTCATTTCCATTTCAAATTTCATATCTTCTACTTTACTCTTTGGTGTTTTTTGTTTCTCAAAAATGACCAATTGTTAAACTTTCCTTTTGCATCAATTTGACCAATTGCATTTCATCACCTGGATTTGAAAACTTGAAAACATGTCTGTCCTCCATATCTCCAGAAGTCATTAAGATGCCAAACTTTCTTTGGCGATTTTGCAGAAGCTTAAAAGGGAATTAAAGTCTACTTTAACTCTCTTTCATCACTGGTTTCCTCTTATCTTTGACAAGACAACATTGTCTCTTGATTAAAATTTCCAGAGATGTGAGCTTATCCCTGCCAAGGAGAATTCAGTTCCTTGTTGGTCAGCTCTGGTTTAACATGTTTCCTTGCATTTCTATGATATTTACTTCTTTAAGAGCATAGTGTGTCCATATTAAGCCAGGCTGATTCTTTCTCCTGATGGCCTTTTAGATACAGAAAGATGGCTCTCACTTTTACTTGTTGAAGTATTTACAGTCCCCACATTGCCCCTTCCTCCATTATTGTGGCCACATTTGCCATGACGCTCTTCAAGCTTCCCATGTCACCCGCAATCAGCCTGATACCCACCTGCTAGATTTATCTCCAAACAGCTCTGTCAGTTACTTGTTGAAGAACTGCTTGAGGGCTGTTTTATTAAAACCAATTTCATGGCTGTGTCTCTGTTTTACAAGAAAGCTATCCTTGTGATCTGCTCAAGCCAACCTTGGTAATAGTCCCTCAAACAACTCTACTTATCTTGGCTTCTGGAATGTTGTGTTTTCTCATAGTTCTGCATCTGGAAAGCATGTCACTGCCTCCTCTAGTCTTACACATTGACCTTCAGCATAAGGTAATGTGATCCTTAATTATATGCCATATAGGTTGAATTCTTTCTCATGCATGAATGTTTTAGGTCAGTTGTTCTGGGGAAGCAAACTCTGACATAGAGCCTTGTATGCAGGACATTGGTGAAGAATATTCTCAAATTCAACACTCAGAAAGAGAGGAGAGAACCAGATAAGGGGATGTTGTGGGAGATACAATTGCATCAGGAGTCTCAGCCAAGTCACACAGCATGCTTGAATTGGGCTGGCCCTCTAATCTGTCCCATATTGAGACAGGGAGCTTCCTTGCCCTCATGTATGGACCAGCCATTCAATGAACACTGTTCTGGGGAAGGGCCATGACCTACAGCAGGCAAGAAAAATTCCTGGGGAGAACTTTTGAGAAGTGCTCAGGAGGCCATGGTTCTAGCAGCAGAAAGTAAGAGCTTGGTGCTGAGATGGAGACAACCTGAACATCCTCAGGGAGCTTTAATTGATGACAGCTTAGCTTGTGCTTGCCTGGGAATACAAGTTTACAGCTCTGGCCCTTTGGGGGGATTCCATTAGGGTCCAGGATTATGACTATTCTTATCACCTAACACAGTACTATATATTCATAGTGAACCAGTAAAAATAGTTCAAAAAGTTTGAAGAGGGTTAACCTGCAGAATCACATTAATGTTGTACACAGTTTAAGCATGGAGTGGGTTCCCCCCCCCCAAATTTAAAGAATACTTACAACTTGATTATGAAGATACTATCTAAGTATAATTCTATAGGTGTCAGGCTTTGAGAGTTGGTTGAAAAGAGACTAATATATAACAAAGAAAAGTTGACCAGGAAATGGAAACAAGATGTTTTCTTTGTTTAAAACAAGTTGGTTAATTTAATTTTAGTAGTTTTACTGCATATGGTATGTGTAATGACATGTCAGATCTTGTGCACAGCTTGAGTATATTCATGTGTTGAACACACTCACAAATTCTGCATCCAATCAAGAAGGAAAACTTTTCACACCCAGAAGTCTCTGTGCCCTGACTGGTCCTTCTCCACATGAAAGGCGATTGCTCTCTTGCCCTCTTTCAACACAGGTTAGCTTGATGAACTTGTACTGCTGGGGTCTTTCATGGTTACCTTCTTTTTCTTGGTTGTGGTTAAGGAAGACTTCATGTTGCAATCCACTTACTTCCATGATTAATTATCCATTCTTTATTCACTTTACTATCAGTGGGCATTCAATTCTTTTCAATTTGGGGCCAATTTGAACAGAATGATGGGGATTCTTGTACCTGTCTCCTAGAAGCCTGTATGTGCGCTTGCTATAATTTGGAGATTGTATATTCTTCAAAGATTAAAGGTGTTAAAGGTTTCATCCACTGGATGGTGCTATTAACAGGAGCTGTGGAACTTGTAGGGGGTTCTTTGTTATTTTAGGACATAATGACAAAGAATATTGTAGGACAACCTCTATGTCTTCCTCTTCTCTGCCTCCAAGTTCATGAAACAAATAATTTTGTTCCAACACATACTGCCACCTTGATGTGCCACCTTGCCAGAGGCCCAATCAGTGGGACCACCTGATCTTGATTTGGAACCCCAGAACCAGGAGCCAAAAGAAACTTTTGCTAAGTTTATGCCTCAGGCGTTTTCTTATAGTGACTGAGAGCTGTAATATGTACGTGACTACATACAGTAGTCTAGAGAGAGGAAATATTCTAGAGCTGCAGAGGATTGTTGAAACTACTGATAGTATCAAACCTTACATATACTGTTTTTTTATATGTAAATATCTATGACAAAATTTAATTTGTAAAATAGACATCATAAGAGATTAATAAAAATAGTAATAAAATAGAATAATTGAAGCAATAAACCATATAATGAAAGTTACAATGGTTTGGTCTCCCCTTTTCTGTCTTAGAATATCTTACTCTACTTTCACCCTTTCATATAAAGGAAGTTCCTTACAGATTCTCATTGGCATATTCAAATTGCTCACTTTACCATTCTTGCCCTGTGAGGCCATTATTAAGTAAGAGATATTGTAATGGTTGATCTTAAAACCCAAACGGCAGCTAAGAGCTAAGTTGGCAGGAAATATATAATATGTGGAAACCCCAAATACTACACAGAGCAGTGGT
Source organism: Perognathus longimembris pacificus (assembly GCF_023159225.1). NCBI lineage: Eukaryota > Metazoa > Chordata > Mammalia > Rodentia > Heteromyidae > Perognathus > Perognathus longimembris. Next base: position 86,786,594 of record NC_063164.1, on the reverse strand, counting down.
TAACATCTCAGCTAGAATCAAGGTGGATTTTTTTTTTATTATTATTCTACTCAAAATGGTGGAAGATTTAAAATTAGGGGTTGGGAATATGGCCTAGTGGCAAGAGTGCTTGCCTCGTATACATGAAGCCCTGGGTTCGGTTCCAAGGCCAGAAGTGGTGCTGTGACTCAAGTGGCAGAGTGCTAGCCTTGAGCAAAAAGAAGCCAGGGATAGCGCTCAGGCCCTGAGTTCAAGCCCGAGGACTAGCCGGAAAAAAAAAAAAAGATTTAAAATTTATGATTTTTTTTCCTGGAATTTTCCCCTTAGTATTTTTAGACCATTGTTAATCACAGGTCATTGAAAATTTAGAAACTGAAACCTTAGCTAAAAAGGAACTGTCCAGGAAAAGAATTTTTAAATTATATATCTGTTTGTTGCAGACAAGCATACTTGCCAGGCAGGTAAACAGATTCCTAGCCTTACCACCAGGTGTTGATCTGTCTCTTTATTTCAGTTGCTCTTGTGAGTCTGTAGTAGTATCACACTGTGGTTCTAATTTGAATTTCCCTGATGACTAATGAAGCTGAGCATTCTTTAAATGTCTGTTAGGCACTTCCTACTAAACACTTCTAAAGTGTTTTGCCAGTTTTTGTATTGGACTGTCTAGGCAAGGATTTTTCTATGCTATGACATCACGGACTTCTATTAGTTAATATGTCAAAATGCCCATGTTAAAGAGGAAAGTAAAGGTTATAATGTAGCTTGTTTAGTATAATTGTATTTTTATTTATACCTATATAAACTTGAAGAAACATACGCTAAAGCATGAGCCATAGCACTCTCTGATTGGAAATTTAATAAATAGCTTCAACTTTTTACTTTCTAGCTGTCCTTATTTGCTGTTGGCTAACTTTATTTGGCTAAGTTTATTTGAATAACAAGTATGGCTTCATTTTATAACATAGATAAACAATGAAGCTGTTTTCATTAGGAAACAATCAAAACTCAAAATGAGACAGGGGCTCGTCAGCATGGTCTGGCAGGGCTCAGCCATCAGCCTAGTCCCATCTGGAACCCTGAGGGGGATGCGTCCTCTCTGGGCATGGTTTGAAAGTTTGTGTTAGGAGAAGAGGGCGTAAAAATGAAGAATAGCTTCTTCGGCACAGCAGCCATGTGTTCCCATCCACCCCACTGAGCCTGTGAGAAGATCAGGGCCATAAAGATTGGCTAATTACTTCAATTGCCTCTCCTCTTGCAGCAAATGTTCCCAGTGCCATCCACTGGGCTTATTTGGCTTGATTACTGGAGTCCTGCTGTTAGCTGAGATGAGGAGAGGGCATTATTACAGTGTGCAAGTGTAATGCTTTTGTTTACATTTCACAAGACAAATAGTGATTTCTCCTCTTACGTAACCTGGGGTTCCACAAGAAACACATGGCCCCTCCTTTTCCCTCTTCCCTTTTGTTCCATTTGGTGCTAATAACCCTTATACCAAATCAAGCATCCAGCTGTCCTACCCACCAACACAAAGCTAAAATCATGAAAGCAAGTTCAAATTTATAGAAAAGTTTCTAGGACAATACAAGGGGCTTTTGTGCTTTGTATTACTTAAGAGGAAGTTGACCTCATGATTCTCCATCACTCTAAGTACTCTTTACAAAGAGAATGAAAGTATTCTCAGAATCAAGGAGTTACAGTGACATATTAACACCATCCAAATTTGGATTTCTTTTGTGATTCAGTAATTTCACATATTACTATTTAGTTCAGAAATACCCAGAAATCCAATGTATTGGAAGCTGAGGTTAAAAAAGAAAATTATATGACCTGGGTTTTAGTGGCACACACCTGTAATCCTAGCTACTCAGGAGGCTGAGATCTGAGGATCGTGGTTCAGAGCCAGCCCAGGCAGGAAAGTCCATGAGACTCTTATCTCCAATTAACCACCAGAAAACTGGAAGTGGCCCTGTGGCTCAAGCAGTACAATGCTAGCCTTGAGTTGAGGAGCTCAATACTATCTCCATGTGGCTTTTCATATTGTCTTCATGTTTAAGCTCAAATGACTGTAGTCCTTTATCCATGGTTTTCTTTTCTGAGGTTTCAATTACCCAAAGTCAACCATGGGCCAAACCATGGTTATGGCTCATCCTTTCCATTGCATGATGGAGACAAACAATGTATGTGTTTTAAATTGTATGCAGTTCTGAGTATCATGATGAAATTACTTGCTGTGCAGATCTGTCACACCCAAGATACGAATCATTCTCTGTCCAGCATCTCCACGCTATAGGCAGTACTCACCCATTAGTTAGCAGGCAACTCAGCACATCTACCTTGTGCTTTGGCAGGGCTTGTATATAATGGATCCTTGTTTTTTCCTCAATAATGGATCCAAATCATGAGAGTAGTGATTCTCCATTTTTTCAAGGTATGTGAGATTTGTTGTATTTTCTTATTATTTCTATTGGTCTCTTACTGTGCCTGCTTTATGAATTAAGCCTTATCATAAGTATACAAGTATAGAAGAAACAATACATAGAATACTCACTACTTCCTAGGGTCCAGGTACCATTGAGGGTCTGGGAATGTAAGCCCCTGGCTACAGTACTGTAATGCACTCTTTACTTGAGAATGTAATGCATGCTATTATTATTATTAAAAATGAATCTAGGGGCTGGGGATATGGCCTAGTGGCAAGAGTGCTTGCCTCGTATAGATGAGGCCCTGGGTTCGATTCCCTAGCACCACATATACAGAAAACGGCCAGAAGTGGCGCTGTGGCTCCAGTGGCAGAGTGCTAGCCTTGAGCGGGAAGAAGCCAGGGACAGTGCTCAGGCCCTGAGTTCAAGGCCCAGGACTGGCCAAAAAAAACCAAAACAAAACAAAAAAAAAACTTGGGGCTGGAAATATGGCCTAGTGGCAAGAGCGCTTGCCTCATATACATGAAGCCCTGGGTTTGATTCCCCAGCACCACATATATAGAAAATGGCCAGAAGTGGTGCTGTGGCTCAAGTGGCAGAGTGCTAGCCTTGAGCAAAAGGAAGCCAGGGACAGTGCTCAGGCCCTGAGTTCAAGGCCCAGGACTGGCCACACACACACAAAAAAGACATACATAGTAACAGCCAACCAATACCCAACCCAGGTGCTCCCTGGTTCATCCTACATCCAAATGAATCTGTTTGAATAAGTTAGACAAAAGGTTTGAAAGTTACCATGTCCTTCTATATTATCTATAAAATTCTACCACGGTGGTCTCTTTGTGACCCATTGCCTGGGTTTCCATATAGTTTGTCATTGCTGCATCTGTTCCCACGTGAGAGTGATGAAGATGCAGGAGGCTTTTGTCTACATCCACAGATATTCTAACTCTTCTGTTAGGCTATTGGGGTGGGGAGGGTCTAATAGGTTCCATCCTTTCTGTTTGCTACCAATAATCACACTCATGATGATCTTGTTTACAGTCACAACTTCAAGCCTGTGGAAAATTTCCAAATCGATATATATTTTATCTGACATCTCTGAGTTCCAGGATTGTTCTTCCACTTGTTCAGCAGTTACCTGAAATTCAACCAAACTTTCTCACACTTTATACCTTCCTTAGAAAATCCAGTTCTTCCAGTCTCTGATGTAAAACGTGTGATATTTTGTTTGCTGGTACTGGAGTAGAAGGCTAGGTGCTAGGTTGGTGCTGTACCAATTAAGCCACTCATCTAGGTTTGTTATTATCTGGTTAATTTGGAAATGAAATATAGTAAACACTTATTCCTGACCAGTTCTCAAACCAAGAAGATCCTCCAGATTTTGGCCTCTTGATTAGCAAGGATTATAAGCATGGACAACTAGTGCCCAGCTAATTTGTGATACTTTTTGTTCCCTTCATCTCACCTACCTCTTCCTGCTTTAGCAAGGTATCAATTTTTTTAAAACATAACTTTTGGAGTCTTGCACTACCATGCCTTATGCATATAATAAATAGTGTGTTCTCTTTTTCCTATTAAAATTAAAGCTAATAAAAACAACACCTATTTTTGGCTTCTATGTTTATTTTCATAGCACTTGCTTCTATCATAGATAATAAACATATACTGACTTTTCTATTAATGTTTCTCTTCTAGTACTTTCTCATTTTTAATATACCTGCTTTAATAGTTTTACAGAGATACAAATTTATATGCAAAAGAATTCAGACAAGGTAAGTGAACATCTTGATTATTTCTGTAAATGTAGAAGAACTCCAGTGAGTTGTAGCACTTTTCCATCAACTCAGAGAATTTCTCTAGATCAGTCTGCAGGTCTTATTCATGCTCTTAGCTCTAGTCAACTCTGATCTGCTTTTCATTTCTATAGATTTGCTTCAAACTTTAATTCTCAAATCTCAGCCACCTGAGTAGCTAGGATTACAGGTGTGAGCAATTGGTGCCTGGCTAGTTTATATTTTCTTAAGGAAATCCTCTACGGAGAACAATTTTAAATACCATTGAAGTAAAACTTTTTAATATATCCAAACATTTATTGGTTATACTTTTCATGTGAAATCTATCATTTTATCTATTAATTATTTTTCTTTTTGTCTAAACCCAGTCCACCAAGATTTTTCTTTTTTAAAAATTAGGTTCTGGTAGTTCATACCTCTAATCTTAGCTGTTCAAGAGGCTAAGATCTGAGGATTGCAGTTCAAAGCCAATCTCGTCAGCAAAGTGCTTACAACTGTTGTTTCCAATTAACTATTTTCCCTTAAAAAAAGCCAAAAGTGGCTCACGTGGTAGAGTGTTGGCCTTGAGCAAAAAAGCTGAAGGATAGTACCTAGGCCCTGAGCTTAAATTCCAGTTCTGTCATACACACACACACACACACACACACACACACGCACAAACAGGTTTCATAGTTTTAATTTTTACATCAAAGTCTATCCCTTTAAATTAATTTTGTATGTGCTGTAAGTAAGAGTCTAACTTCATCTACTAAATAGCATATTCGGCTGTTTTAGTACTAGGATGGAGGATGTAGCTCAAGTGGTAGAAGGGTTGCCTTGCTGAAGTGCTGAGCAACTGTCTTTTCTGCAATGGAATGCCTTGGTACCATTGTCAAAAGTCAATTGTCAGCTGGGTGCTGGTAGCTCATGTCTGTAATACTAGCCACTCCAGAGGATGAGATCTGAGGATTGTGGTTCAAAACCAGCCCAGGCAGGAAAATCCATGAGATTCTTTATCTCCAATTAACCATCAGAAAACCAGAAGTAGAGCTGTGGCTCAAAGTGGTAGATTGCTAGTCTTGAGCAAAAGAGCTCAGGGACAGTACCCAGGCCGAGTTCAAGGCCCACAATCTGTGCACAAACACACACACATACACACACACATGTAAATTGTCCATCAATGTAAAGGCGTTAGTACTCTTTATCCTTTTCTGTTGATCAGCGTGTCTACTTTATGCCAACAGTACACTAAATTGATTGCGGTAGTTTTGAACAAGTTTTTACATTAGGTAATATAAATCCTTCAATATTGTTTTTCATTTGGAAAGTAATATTGGCTGGTCTAGATCTGTTGGGGTCTGAACGACCCCTTTCTCCCCCCACGGGGAGAATGGTAACCACAAAATATATGAAAGAGCACTCGGCCTGGCCCTCCGCCAGCGGAAGGCCAAAGGCGTGCTCACATGGGCAAGCGCTAAGTTGAGGAAAGGTTGCTGAAGCCTCCCCTCCCCCCAGTCCCCTCACATGTTACCAAGAGCGGGGGCGAAAAGGACGGCATCAGGGACACGCTGCGGTGGTGGAATGCGTCTCAAAGATTTTAATATGGAAGGGCACTTATATAGAAGTAATGGCGGGAAAGAAAGGGGGCTGGCCAAAGGGCCAGTCATAGGCTAAGGACCATGTCCATCAAGTGACATCACGAAACTTCCTTTGTGGGCGGGACAACCCCATCATGGTGGCACGCACGTGTTCACCTCCCAAGGGGCGGAGGCTTTCTCTTCCTGTTGAGGCCGGAAGGTGGGAGGGGCTCCTTCCCATTGTCCCAGGGCTGGGGGGAAGGACAGCCCCCAACATAGATCCTTTGCATTTTTTAAATTATTTTTTTAGAATGAACTTGCTAATACCCCAGCATGAATTTTGGAAGGTATTACATTTTTTTCCTTCTTTATTGTCAAAGTGAAGTACAGAGGAGTTGGAAGGTATTACATTTAAACTTGTAGATCAAGTTGGGCAAAACTGTTATCACAGTGCTATTAAATTTTCCAGCTTATGAGTTATGGTATATTTCTTTATAGAGATCTTTAAAAAATATGGCTTTGATGTTCTTACTTGATCAGTCTTATTTTATTAAATATTTTGCCTAGTTTTTCATTCTTTTTATTATTACTATGTGTGGAAATTTTTCTGAACTTCATGCTGAGATTGTTTGTTGCTAGCCTTTACAAACCTGTTCATCAATTTCTGGTAGATTTTTGTTTCCATCAAATTTGCCACATATATTTTTTTTTCTTCAATTTTTATTATCAAACTGACGTACAGAGAGGTTACAGTATCATACGTTGGTCATTGGATACATTTCTTGTACTGTTTGTTGCCTTGTCCCTCATGTCCCCCTCCCTCCCCCCCTTTCCCTACCCCCCCAGGTGTTCAGTTCACTTACACCAAACAGTTTTGCAAGTATTGCTTTTGTAGTTATTTCTCTTTTTTTACCCTGTGTCTCTCGAATTTGGTATTCCCTTTGAATTTCCTACTTCCAATACCAGTAAACACTGTTTCCAATATACTCAGATAAGATTACAGAGATAGTGTAGGTACAAACATAGGAAGGTGATACAAAACATCATCAATAATAGAAACTACACATACACATAGGACGTTGAAAGTAGTTACAACTGTGATATATCACTTGTTTCCATAACATGGAGTTCATTTCACTTAGCATCCTCTTATTTGTTTCTAAGTGTATAGCTATTGGGCCTTGTGATGCTCTGCTCTGGCTTGCCTAAACCTGTACTAATTATTCCCAATAAGGGAGGCCATAGAGTCCATGTTTCTTTGGGTCTGGCTCACTTCACTTAGTATAACTTTTTCCAAGTCCTTCCATTTCCTTACAAATGGAACAATATCATTCTTTCTGATAGAGGCATAAAATTCCATTGTGTAAATGTACCACATTTTCCTGATCCATTCATCTATGGAGGGGCATCTGGGTTGGTTCCAGATTCTCGCTATGACAAATTGTGCTGCGATGAACATTGTTGTGCTGGTGGCATTACTGTGATTTTGTTTGTGGGCTTTTGGGTAGATACCCAACAGTGGGGCTGCTGGGTCATAGGGGAGTTCTATATTGAGCCTTCTGAGGAATCTCCATACTGCTTGCCAGAGTGGCTGAACCAGTTTACATTCCCACCAACAATGAAGTAGGGTTCCCTTTTGGCCACATCCCCTCCAACAATTGTTATTATTAGTTTTCTTGATATATGACATTCTTGCTGGGGTGAGATGGAATCTCAATGTTGTTTTGATTTGCATTTCCTTTATGGCCAGTGATGTAGAGCATTTTTTCATATGTCTATTGGCCATTCTCATTTCCTCATCAGAGAAGTTTCTTTGCAAGCCACATATATTTTTTAAGAATAAGGTCAGTTTAGTCTACAGCCATACCATCCTGAACGTGCCCGATCTCGTCTGATCTCAGAAGAATAAGGACAGTTTCAATTTTGTCCTACTCAGTTTACATGACTTTTATTTATGTTTATAAAGTCTGTTTCTGGTTAGAAACTTCTGTAAAATTTCACAACATATGGTGAAGGTGGACATCCTTGTCTTTCCCTGACCTGGGAGGTGGGGGAAGGCAGGTGGTTTTTCATCATTAAGTATAGTCTAGAGATGATTTCCCTGTAGAAGCTCTCTGTTAGGAAGAGAAAGTTCTGTGGGTTTTATTTTCTATTTTGTTCACAGTTCTTCACAGATAACTGTTAGAGTTTTTCCAACTGCTTTCCTATATCTGCTATTTTTATACAGTTTTGACTTTATTTTCATTAATAAATATGTTTTTCATTTGTTGTTTCCTTGCTTGTTTTACCAACCTTTTGTTTTTCCTTTGTTTTTTTTGGTGGTAGGGAATGAGGGAGGTGAGTACTTGGACACCTTTCCATGGGAATGTTTATAGTGTTTTCTTAAGAAAAATTGTGAGTTATCCTCTTGGAGTTGTAATTTTATATGTATTTTACCATAGTGATCTGACTTTATTATTCTCCCAGATGAAGAGAAAATTTTCCAAAGGATTGCTGGTTGATTGAATCCATAAACACCCTCAGTCTCTGTATATATTTTTATGAGACTAATGCTTTTTGAATATGTGTATATGTATACATTGGTGCAGCCAGTGAAGAAAATGGCATGTATGTTCCCCTTAGTAAAATGAACTGCCCCAGTGTCTCAAGATAGGATGGATTGATCCGTATGCAATAGTAGAGATTAATCTGTGGAAAACTTTCCAGAGCTTAATAATGTTTAGACTTTTTTTGGTGACTGTGTTATGTCTGAATTTGGACTGTTTGTGGCTCAATGTACTTTTGCCTTTTATATACTGTCTACATTTCTTCCTACGTCTAACCACAGCCAAATTAGCTTTTCTACTGTCTTGGTATACTCAACTATTGTGAAATACCTTTATTTAAAAGGTGATTAGTGCCCTTATAATGGAGATTCCCCCAAGAGGTCCTTAACTCTTTCCATCATGAGATGACAAGTGGAAAAAATTGCTGTCTGAACCAGGAAGCAGGCTCTCACCAGTTATTTTGAACTTAAATTTCCCAACTTTTAGGATTGTGGAAAATATATTTCAGTTGTTTAAGAGACACTGGTTTACAGTATTTTGTGAAAGCACACTGAACAGAATAAGATGATAACTTATAAATAAGGAAGAGCACCTTTGGAAAGTTATTTTTTTTATGGCAAGGTCTTATCAACTAGGGGATATTGAGCAGATTGATTCAGAATGAGACAAGGCCTCCTCTCCTTCTAAAAGCAGGAAAAGAGCCGGGCTAGACAATCAAGTCAGAGGGCCCTTCCTACAGGTTCTCTGTCCCTCACCATGGCTTTGAGCAGTCCTGTGTGCAGGCTTCTAGATATCACATCAACATGGCCTTGAGCACTCACAGATGTAGGGCCCTTGGCATCATGTCATGGCCCATTAACTCTGGAAGATGTGCACATGAACAATGGGATGACTGGAATGGGACACTGGAACAGACACCCAGGTAAAGGAGCTAAATGATGCTTGGAGAGCTTGTGCAGGCTGTGGGGGCACCGCTGATTGGATCTGGCCACTGACATGGCCAACAGACTGTCCAATGATCTTTCCTCCAGAGACCTTATTAACCCCTACACATGCACCCCAGGTAGTGCTTTCCCTTGGGACCTGCCCTGTCTAGCAGGGCACTGCTTATCATTTTCTCCAATAAATGCTTTTCATTTTATTCCTCCTTCTATGCCCATGGACTCATTCTTCTAGACCACAGATACAAAAACCAGATCTAGATGTTCCAGTTTCCAGTATCACTTCTATAACAATTTGTTGTCTGCCAGGAAATGTGGCAATGGAAATTTTTTTTTAATCAAATTAGTTTATATATCTCCCATGACATTCATCACATTCTACATTGTTACACAGATACTTGGGTAGTGTGTCATTTTCTTTTTCTTTTTTTAAAAAAATTTATTTATTAATTAATTTTTTGACAAGGTGTTGTGAAAAAGGGGTACAGTTACATAATAGGGCAGTGTGTACATTTCCTGTGATATCTTGCACCCTGTTTTTCTTTCCCTTCCCTAGATCAGGTAGACATATATACAATACAGTAGAATTTTTTAAGCAAGTAGGCTTCTCTCAAATATATAGAAAGCATATAAAACAATTATTTTTTCTTCTTTATTGCCAAAGTGAAGTACAGTGGGGTTACAGTTTCATATTTACGGCAGTGAGTACATTTCTTATCTAACTTGTTTCCTCCTTCTTCATTTCTCCCCCTCCCCTGTCCCCACTCCCTCCCCCCCCCCATGAGTTGTACAGTTGGTTTACACCAAATGGTTTTATAAGTATTGCTTTTGGAATGGTTTGTCTGTTTATCCCTTGTCTTTCAATTTTGACATTTCCTTTCCCTTCCCTAGTTCCATACACACACACACACAAACACACACACACACACACACACACACACACATAGTATACAGGGTACTAAATCAGATACAGTGATAGCAAGGGTAAAACCACAGGCAGGGAATATGAGAGAGAAAGTTTCACATAGCATGTTGAAAATAATCACAACAATGATATGCTACTTGTTTCCATAACTTGAAGTTCATTTTGCTGAGCATCATCTTATGTGCTCATTCAGGCATAGCTATTGGGCTATTGTGATCTTCTGCTATTACTGGCCTAAACATGTACTAATTGTTCCCTATGAAGGAATCAATAGAGTCCATGTTTCTTTGGGTCTGGCTCACTTCACTTAGTATGATTTTTTCCAAGTCTTTCCATTTCCTTATGAATGGGGCAATGCCATTCTTTCTGATAGAAGCCTAGAACTCCATTGTGTATATATACAACATTTTCCTGATCCACTGGTCTACTGAGGGGCATCTGGGTTGGTTCCATATTTTAGCAATGACAAATTGTGCTGTGATGAACATAGTTGTGCTGGTGGCTTTAGTATGGTCTTGCTTGTAATGTTAGATAGGGTAGGTTAGATGGGTAGATGCCCCAAAGTGAGGCTGCTGGGTCATAGGAGAACTCTATGTTTAGCCTTCTGAGGAACCTCCATACCACTTTCCAGAGTGGGTGAACAAGTTTACATTCCCACCAACAATGTAGTAGGGTTCCTTTTTGACCACATCCCCTGCAGCATTTGTTATTGTTCGTTTTCCTGATAATGGACATTCTTACTGGGGTGAGATGGAATCTCAGTGTTGTTTTGATTTGCACTTTTTTATGACCAGTCATGTAGAGCACTTCTTCATGTGTCTCGGCCATTCTCATTTCCTCTTCAGAGAGTATCTTTTTAGGTCTTTAAAACATTTGTTGAGGGGGCCATTTGTTCTTTGAGGATTTTTTTTTAAGGAATTTAATTTTTTGAGTTCTACATATATTTTAGATATGAGGCCTTTTTCCATTGTATGGCTGGTAAAGATCTTCTCCCAATCTGTGGGCTTTCGATTTATCTTGAAAGCTATGTCCTTTGCCATGCAGGAGCTCTACAGTTTGATGCAGTCCCATTTGTCCAAGCTTTCTTTGTTTTGTTGCATTTCTGGGCCTTTATTAAGGAAGTTTCGTCCTGTGCCAAGGAGCCCAAGGAATAACCTTAACCAAAGAAGTGAAAAACCTCGATGATGAGAGCTTTAAAAACCAAAAAAGGTAAATTAAGGCAGAACTAAGGAAATGGAACAAACCTCCCATACTCCTGGATTGGGAGGATTAATACTGTGAAAATGGCAATATTGCCAAAGGCTATTTACAAATTCAATGCAATACCCTTCAGTATCCCAACACTATCCTTTAATTAAATGGAGGAAGCAATCCAGAAATTAATACAGAACAATAATAGACCCTGAATAGCAAAAACAATCCTAAGTAGAAAGAACAGTGTGGGAGGAATTTCAATACCAAATTTCAAGCTGTATTACAAGGCTATAGTAATAAAAACAGCATGGTATTGGCACAAGTACAGGCCTGAGGACCCAAGGAACAGAACTGAAGACCCAAAAATGAACCTGCAGGACTATGGCTACTTAATCTTTGATAAAGGAGCTAAAAAACAGGATGGAGCTAAAAAACAAATGGTGCTGACAAAACTGGTTCAATACCTGTAACAAACTAAAACTAGATCCTTATATATCACCTTGTAGCAAAATCAATTCCAAATGGGTAAAATAACTCAAAGTAAAATGGGATGCCCTGAAAATACTACAAGAAGGAATGGGAGAAACACTTGGGCTCCTTGGCACAGGATGAAACTTTCTTAAAATAAAACAATTATATATGACATATACCCGATAAATAGTAGCTATCAATGTCATCATCACTGTAATTACTATGTGATGATTACCTTGTGATGTGGCTAGTAGTTTACTTTTAAGGACACCAGCCACTGCTAAATGAGATATTGGGGCTGATTTCCTGACTTTGACAAGCTAAGGCTCAGAACGGTCAGGGTCATGCAGTATTATATACAGAGAAAACTTCTACCTGTTGTGCCCATGACTAGACTTCACTCCCTAAGTGCATTGGGTATTTCTGTGCTGTCCGCCCACTGGTCCTACCAAAGGAAAAGTCTGAGATGCCTTTATGTGGGCAGGAATGACATACCTGGGTGCCTGTACTGCTGGGGTACAACGCAGGCTGGGAGAGTTGAATTTACCCCCATCACTTCCCTGATGAATGGCCTTGACACGGAGAGCTCAGTCTTGCATCTGAGAAACCAGAATGAAGTTACCTCACAGAGTGAAAATTGAAGATAATAGTAGGAAGTATTCAGGTAACTGGAAGTGCTACATAATGGTAGCAATAAAACACTCCAGTGCTACTGAGGACCACTATCTTAAAGGTTTTATGTAAAGACTAAAGGAAAAAAATGTGTATAGTATCTGGTCCATAATAGAAAATTAATAATTGGTAGAGTGTGATATAAATTTCAAGGAACACAATCATTTGATGAAGTTCTTACCTCTTTTGTGGCTAAGGATCTTGGCTCAGTGTAATCATACAATGTCACCCTAAGCCTGTTTTCTCACTTCAGAAGTAGATACCTGGCCAGGAACTAGTGGCTCATACCTGTAATCTTAGCTACTTAGGAGGCTAAGCTATGAGTATTGTAGTTCTAAGCCAGCCTGGGTAAGAAAGTCTGTGAGACTTTTATCTCACAATAACTACCCATTAAGCCAGAAGTGTTGCTGTGACTCTAGTGGTAGAGCACTAGCCTTGAACAAAACAAGCTCAGGGACAATGCCCAGGCTCTGAGTTCAAGCTTCAGGACTGGTGCACATGTACACACACACACACACACACACACACACACACACACACACACACACACACCACACGGGCAGAGTACATATTTGGATAAGCCAAGACATCTCTCCTCCTGACTTGCCAGGAAGAAGCTTTGAGATGGTAAGAAACATTCCAGAAACCCAGCTCATATGAACACATTAGGGCCATTAATGTTGCACTATGAATGGATTCCTTACAATTGAGAAGGTAAGCAAAACAGTTTACAGGCAGCAAGTTCATTCACTGGAATGTACTTGCTCTGCATCTGGGTCCAGAAGAAAATTGCTCTCCTGAGAGCAAAACTCCTTGCAAAAGTGGTTTTTGACAGTGTCCCACACCCTGCTTCTGGCTCCCAATGAATGGCCCAGCACACTTTCAATTTAGACATGGCTTTTCCTCTTCAGTTAAAGGGCAGTGTCCACATTATCTTCAGTCTTCTCCTTGACAAAAGTAGATAATAGTTGTTGTTTTTTTTTCCATTCAAGAAAAACACCTTCTTGCCAGTTAAGAGTTCAAGCTTACCGTGAAAGATGTTTTTGCCTTAATTAAAAAGCTATTACCTGCATGTTCTTCAAGGCATTCCCTAAGGTTAAATGTTGGTGTTTATGTGTGGTAGGGGTTGATGCCTCTAGTTCAGGGAATTTGAAAACAAATGTAGCTAATGAACTATGGCAAATATATATTCTTCGCCATTCATTTATTTGGTTTGATATATTTAGTGTCTAGTATACAACAGCTGATGATGATTGTTGAATAAAAAACATGAATAAGAGAAATGACTTTTCTCAGCCTCTAACAAGGAAATGTCATGTACAAACTTGTGTGTGTGTTCATGGTAGATGGAGACAGACATTGGCTGCATTTTGGAAAATAGTGCTACTGATCTGTCAGGTAAGAAGGCTGGCTGGCTTGGCATATCTAGGCGTCCCTCAGGTAGAGAAAAAGATGGATACTGTGGTGAGGTTGGCCGCCATTGCTGTGGGCTTTAGCATTCAGTCCAGCCCATGTAGGACATGCTGACCTGGAGGTCTGTGATGTGGTGTGATGTGGTGTGGTGTGGTGTGGTGCAATGTGGTATGGTCGCATACTTGTTGACACCAGTGAGAATAGCTGAGCCTGCTGCAAGGAGCTAATGGAAAGAAGCAGAGGCTGCAAAGGAGAAACATCTGAGACTAAAAATGCTTTCATATGTGAGACTGAGTGAGGGAACGGCCTTGAACTTTCTACTGGACTTAGTGCTATGCTGCATTGGTAAGTTTTATGTTGAAGATGCCCCTTTCCTGCTGGAGAAACAAGAACTCTCTCTCTGTCTCTCTCTCTGTCTCTCTGTCTCTCTCTCTGTCTCTCTCTCTGTCTCTCTCTCTGTCTCTCTCTCTGTCTCTCTCTCTCTCTCTCTCTCTCTCTCTCTGGCAATGTGCAACGTTCGTTGCAGCGTGAGAGCCAGAGTTGTCCTAGTGGGAAGTAGAAGGAAGTATAGGAGTCTTGGAGCAACCAGAAAGCTCTGCAGCTTTGGACAAATTGAATTATCTCTCTGGACCTTTATGGCAATATTTGTAATGGAAGAGGCTGGACTCGGTCATATTTTTTATTCAGCAACAGGTACTGCACTGTGTGCTAGGTATGCAAAGTCCCCATCCTTGTTCAGGCTGAGAAAGGGCTGAATGAAAATTCCATCAGAGGAAGAGAAGACAACAATGAATTCAGTTTTCTAGGACTTCTGTGAAAAGGATGAATTTACCAAAAAATTGTTTTGTATTCATTCAACAAACCTTGGCTCCTATACAGAGGCATAGGAGCAAACAAATTTGCCACGCAGCAAATTCTTAGACAAGATCTTTGATCTTTCCTTCATTCATTTTAGTCTAGGCTGGGGTGTTAAGCTGGTAAGAGGAAATACTAATATCTACGATTGAGTGAATATTAAATTTGTTTCGTTCTCTCAATGTACCAATGAGAAGGTGGTTTTCCCATTTTACCATGAAGTTTTCCTATGGGAAATTTCACAGAAAGTGAAACAAAACCAGTTGCTAAGCTCACACAAATAAAACCAGTTCAACAGTGATACTCACTAGATACTATGCTGAAAATGAACTTTACAACTTGGGGGCCAAGGGGATCAAGAGGGATAAAAGCGAGAGAAAATGAGGGAGGTGGTGACACCGTTCAAAAAGGCATGTACTCATTATCTGACTTATGTAACTGTAACCCCTCTGTACATCACCTTTATGATAAAATTTAAATTAAAAAATGTCATCGAGACTCAAATTGGCCTGTGTCTTCATAATTCCAGCATTCAATTATGATGCAGTTTCATGGAAGAAGGAGCACTCAGAACCATCAAGTGACACCCGTTTCCTATACCCAGCATCCCTTCCCCCTCCCTACATCCTTTCTTTCCTTCCACCTTTTCTTCCTTCCTTCTTCCCTCCCTTTCTTCTCAATGCCCTCATTACTGAAAGCATGGTGCTATGTAGTATCTGAGGGACCAGCAGAGCGAGTCTGCTCTTGGGAAAGGCTCCAGCCAGGATCCTCAGGAGGACTGTGGCTGTAGCCTAGATGGTATTTAAAAGCTTGCCATACAAAACGCTGGGGAAGTGAGTGCTGAGAGCTGCACATAGCAATAGACTTCTGGAAATGTTGGAGTGCAAAGCATTTAAGAGACCAGCAAGGAAAGAAATCCTGTGGTAAATGTCAGAGGTACCCTAATTTGTCTCTCCAAAGTGTCAGAAAGCCCTCATTATAAACTTCTCTTACCAGTGACCCAAAGACCTCTATTGAAATGCAAATGAGGTTTGTTAAAGATGTCTTATTAAGCCATTACCAGCAATTAGCCCTTTACCTGCTCCTTCTTTCCTAGTTGGCAAAACCCCCCTCCCCCCAGGTATTCAGCCAGCTGAATTGTGAAGGGAGAGTTGAGAACTTGATCCCTGTCTGTGTGATGTTGAAAAGATAGACAGTCAAGACAGAAAATGTCACAGTGGCTGGCTGAGAGAGTCCTGCCCAGATAGAAGTCATGGGCAGTTGAGGAGAAGCTTCTTCTATTATTCTGGGGTTCTCCTGGTGGTTTTCTTGCACTGCAGCAGTGGATGGCAGCAGGCAGTAGCAGTAGCCCTGGGCCCATGGACAGCTAGGGTGGTAGCACAGGGTTCAAAGTCTGGGTGGGGGCAAGTCCCACAGCCTAAAGTGTTACAACTTGTCCAATACTACTGCTGCCTTTACCTCCATGGTTCAACAGCCCCTGTGCCTTGGGAGCCACCTTGCCCTGCTGCCATACATAGCTTTGTAGGCCCAAGGCTGTCAGTGTTCCTATTTCAGGGAAGGTCCTGGACTGCTGCTATTGCCCCAATACTGCTTCTTTCCAAGGCTTCACCAGTGTGGGAAGTATTTGGCCTGGTTCACTGTTGCTTTTCTTTGCTTCATGGTACCAGCTCAGCCACTCTACTAATGACTAGAATCAAAATAGGATGCTAGAACAAGGCAGAACACTCAAGGGAAATCTTTTGCTTTCTTATTCTATCTATCTATCTATCTATCTATCTATCTATCTATCTATCTATCTATCTATCTATCTATCTATCTAACTATCTATCTATCTATCATCTAATTTTGAGTCTTGGGGTTTGAACTCAAGTCTGAGTTTTTTAAGCATGTATTTGAGCCACGTCTCTGCCCCTGTTTGCTCTAGCTCCTTTCTGAGATGTCTTACTTTTTGCATAGACAGGCTTAGATCATGATCCTCTTATGTATTTTTCTTCCTGGAACTGGATGACTGGATTGCCTGACCATTCTCAGGTTTTGTTATTATTTTTATTTGTTTAGATGAGGAGTCTCCTGAATGCTTTTTTTTTTTGCCAGTCCTGGACCTTGGACTCAGGGCCTGAGCACTGTCCCTGGCTTCTTTTTGCTCAAGGCTAGCACTCTGCCACTTGAGCCACAGGGCCACTTCTGGCTGTTTTCTATATATGTGGTGCTGGGGAATCAAACCCAGGGCTTCATGTATATGAGGCAAACTCTCTTGCCACTAGGCCATATTCCCAGCCCCTCCTGAATGCTTTTGAGTGAGTCTGAAACCAGGATCCTCCCAAACTCAGCCTCCTACACAGCTGGAATGGCAGATGGGGAGTTTGTAATTATTTTATTTTATTTTTCCCTGTCTGGCCTTGAACTTTGTTTCTTCCAATCCTTGCAACACAAGTAGCTAGTTTTACAGGCATGAGCCCCTGGCTTTCAGCTCCAGAGACATCTTTATTGGAGCTGCTACTGTAATACAGGGGGCAGTATGGGCTGGTGCCCCTGGCCACTCCCAAACCTGAGCCCCCTGCTTGTGTAGTCAGAAAGGGTTGTGGCAGGGTGTCTGCAGCAATCACAGCAGTCCCCTCATGGAAATGAGGATTGTTTTTGTAGCAGTCACTTGTCTCTTGTGGGGACACCAGGGATTTTTGTCTCCTCTGGCTGGAGTAGAAAAGGCCACAGGGTCACATAGGTTTCGCACAGGCTGTGGTGGCCAAAATTCACACACAAGTTGCCTGGAGGTACTGTGCCTTCTGAAGCCTGTGCTAGGCTAGGTGTTGACAAGAGGGTAGTCTTGTTGCTTGCTTGACAGTTATTTGCTTAAGCCCCTGGGAATCACCTAATAGCTGTTAATTAGGAAGTTAGATCTCCCTAAGTCCCCCAAATCTCAGCACATTTAAAGGAAAAATAAACTCAGAAACAGTGCTTACAACAAAGGCTTATCAGTAGCAGAGCTTTAGCCTCATTTAACAGTGCCCTAACAATGTTTAATTCTTGCCCCTGTGCCCCAGGGAAAGGTGGGTCCCAGCTTTTTAAGGATCATTTCTCTGGTGCATTGAGTGAGGAGTTCTTTTCCAGGGCTGAAATTACTTGGCTTTTTTTTTTTTTTTTTTTTTCCTGTGGGTACTGGGACTTAAACTCCTTGTCTGGTTCCTCTGCTTTTTCAGGCAAGCCTGGCGCTTTACCACTTAAGTTCACCGCCAGCTTTTTGGTGTTTAATTGTAAGATAAGAAGAGTTTGGGTTTTTGTCTTCCCAGTCTGCCTTTGAATTGTGATCTTCAGATCCTCATCCTCCTTAGTAAGTAAGCTACCGGTGCCTGGCTTAGCTTCAGCCTTTTTAAAGGCATGGTTTACCCACTCAAGAATCACAAGTTCCCTGTGAAAGTAAGAGCACGAGTCCCAGCCAAATGTGTCCAAGCTCACTTTGCACACGTTAAACCTGCTCATCCCTTGCTCCCAAAGTTGTCCTTCTGATTCCTTCAGATTAACAATCTTCATTCTAAGGTGAATTTCTTGGCTGCCCAGTCAGCCTTCCTAACTATGTGACTTTTAGCTTTAAAATGAGCATTCTTTCAGAGATGCCTCATTACAGAAAATCTCTGGTCTGCTAACTACAGGCACATCTCACTTTATAAACAATTAATTTGAAAAGTGGGTTTGTTAGCCTGCAATTTGGAACTCAAACCAGGCACATACACATAAACTTCCCTTGGTGTTTTTTCCCCCCAGTGGTTTCCTCTCAGGCACGTGTCACTTGCTAGTGGGAAAAGTGCTGCTTAATGGGACAGTTTTGATTGACTTTTGTTTGGTACTGGATGATGTATGAGGAAAGAAAATTAAGATGTGTTTCAGGTACTTTAAGCTGTTGTCTTTTCTTTTGATCTAAATTGGCTCTCCAATTAGTTCTTAAATCTGCAGACATATAAAATGTTTAGTGCTTAAAGCTGGCATATTAATTTTATATAACATTTACAATAGCGTTATTATGTGCTATATAACGTTTTGTAGAGCATTGAAGTCCACAGGATAATCAATCCATTACTTGCATTTATGACCATTTTATAAGGATAGCCACATAATTTTGCTCTTTTAATATGGTAGACATTTATAGTTATTTCATTGTATATTGCTAACAATAACTATAATTTACTCCAACCCAGTTTCTCAGCCAGCATGACACCCTCCCCATTCTCCCTGTTTACATCAAATTCTATGCATTTGCTTCTATCTTGCTTTTCTCCTCATAGGGTGAAATTCCTAGGAAATTAGTACAAATCAGAATCACTTAGAATATGTGAGTACAAATATATTTTAAACAATGGAACCAAGATGTCAGTATTTTGTGACACTTTCAACATTGCAGAACATGAACAAATTCTTTCAGTGTACCTTGGTCCTCAGCCTTGGGAATTCATCCTCTGTACCAGAGTCCACGGCCAGGAAGAAAACTAGTGTTAACCTGGAATGTCACCTTGGGTTGGTGACACAGCCTCTACACCTGCCACCTTGATGTCTCCTGATTCTTTTGTTTTGTTTGTCTCAGCTTCACCTATTCTTTTTCCAAACAGCTGGTGGGTGGAACAAATAAGCAAGGAGGAACAATAAGCAAGCTTGGCTGAAACCTTAAAATCAAAGTGCATCCACCCACAAACGTGGGCTGTTTTCTGTGCAGTCACCTCTGAGCTTTGCTTCTGATTTATTTTCTCATCATGTTACCTCAATAGGGGTCCATTTTTATAAGACGGGGGAGTAAGAATCCTTTATGCATCCATGAATCTGGTTGGGTCTTGAATTTCCTTGGAAATATTTATGCTATCACTTAACATGTTAGCCCTGAGATTTCACAGTGGCCAGTGACAGATCTGAGAGGTTGGAAGTCCTTTGGAGACTGAATTAGGTATGGATGTTTAGCAGTGTGGAAGAGGGCCAAAGCAGGCTCCTCCTAGCCTTGAAGATTGGCTTGACGCAGGGAGATTTTTATGTGCCAGAAACCACATGCTAGGCTGTAATTGAGCGTAATTACTGCCCTGCATGCTACAAAGTGCTGGACTTGAGGCATGCAGCAGAATCCCAATAAGTTCTTGATCAGACTCTAAAAAGCAGAGCCCCCAACAGGGCCAGAAAGATTTGCATTTAATCTGCCTAGTCTTTACATGAAGACATTGCTGGCACCCAGTTGGCTAATGTTTCCCCCTAACTTCAGGGCCTCCAGCCATGATCCAGGACTCCATCCAGGATTCCATTGTCAACCTGAATGTCTACACTGTCTTGGAATATTTCCACACAAGAAATGAAAATGAACAATAAAAGAATTGATATGAATAATTCAAACATGACCTGAAATATGCTCAGAATAGAAAATAAGCCATTTGTAATTATCTGGTTATTTCAGCTGAGAGGTTTGACTACAAAAAAAGCTATTTGGATAATTACTTTTTTCTTTCTCTTCGACATGTTGGAATGGCTCCAAGTTCAATATGTTATCATGAAGCTCCTAGGAATCCAAGATACAGCCTCTTCCCCTGGCATTACGTGGTAAACTGTGTGGAAATACGAGGCTTTACACTTCAATATCAACAACTATGGTGAGGGGCATGGCCCAAGGGCAAAGCACATGCCTAGCATGCAGGAGGCCCTAGGTTCAATACCCAATACCAGAAAATAAAATAAAATAAAATAAAAATTAATATTACCCTACAAGGCTAGGTGCATTTTTAGAAGACAACTTAATCATACTGAAATTATGCCAAATAGTTCATTGTTAAGATTTTTTTCCAAAATGTTTGCATCTGGTGTTTATAAATACAATCTGGGGAGCAGTAGTTAATTTTTCCTGATTACATGTGTCCAGACATCCAGGATCATTGTCTTAATCACTAAATCTCTTCATTCAGGCTGTTATAAACAGAAATGAAAACTAGGAGGAATGGATCCTGTCACCAGGATGACTCTTGGAAGAGACATGTTTTTTAATTAATATATTTACTTATTGTCAAAGTGATGTACAGAGGGGTTACAATTTTATACATAAGATAGAGAGTACATTTCTTATCAAGCTTGTTACCTCCCCCCCTCATTTTTTCCACCTTTTCCCCCTCCCCAATCCCCTCCTCCCTTGAATTGTACAGTTGGTTTACAGCATATAGTTTCATAAGTATTGCTATTGCTTTGGTTTGCCTTTGTCTCTCCATTTTGATGTTACCCTTCCCTTCCCTAGTTCCGATAAATGTACGTACAATAGCCAGGGTACCAAAATCAGTTAGAGTGACATCAGGGGTAATATTTTTTTAACAGAATGTTATTATTATTACTAAGGTGTTGTACAGGAGGGCTACCATTTTATACATCAGGCAATGAGTACAATTCCTTCTGGACAAAGTCACCCCTTCCTTTGCTCTTCCCAGTTTTACCTCAGGTCCTCAGCCAATATACTAGGGTATCCTAGTATCCTTGCAGCTGTGGAAATTGTAGTTGCTGGCTTCTTTAAAGCCAGCAGAGGGGTCTTTGATCTCTAGGTCCTCTTCTGAGGGCCATATGATTGGATCTGGCCTGTCTCAGGAAGAATTTCCCTTCTGATTAACTCAGTCATTGATTAGCCCTAATTACATTGGCACAAATCCCTTTGTTTTTGCCATTTACCATGGCATCATAGTCCCAGGTGCTGGTCAGACTTGAGGGAGAAGATTTCAGGGTGTGGACACCAGAGAGAGAGGTCTTGGGGATCATCTTAGAATTCTAACTCAAATTGAAAGCATCCACACATTTTAAAAAGCTTTGTTTTTTTCCAAAATAGATTTTTATTTTTATTTTTATTGCTTTTGTAGTTGTTTGTATTTTTTTACCCTATATACACTGTTTACCAGTATACGTGGTTTCCAATATACTCAGATAAGATACGGAGATAGTGTAGGTACAACCACAGGAAGGGGATACAAGAGGATCATCAATAATAGAATCTACAGTTACACATAGCATGTTGACAGTAGTTACAACAGTGATATAACCATCGTTTCCATAACATGGAGTTCATTTCACTCAGCATCATCTTATGCGTTCATAAGGGTATAGCTATTGGGCTCTTGTGATCCTCTGCTGTGACTTGCCTAAACCTGTGCTAATTATTCCCAATAAGGGAGACCATAGAGTCCATGTTTCTTTGGGTTGGGCTCACTTCACTTAGTATAATATTTTCCAAGTCCATTTCCTTACAAATGGGGCAATGACATTCTTTCAGATAGAGGCATAAAATTCCATTGTGTATATATACCACATTTTCCTGATCCATTCGTCTACTGAAGGGCATCTGGGTTGGTTCCAGATTCTAGCTATGACAAATTGTGCTGCGATGAACATTGTTGTGCTGGTGGCATTACTGTGGTTTTGTTGGTGGTCTTTTGGATAGATACCCAAAAGTGGGGCTGCTGGGTCATAGGGGAGGTCTATGTGTAGCCTTCTGAGGAATCTCCATACCACTTGCTAGAGTGGCTGAACCAGTTTACATTCCCACCAACAATGAAGTAGGGTTCCCTTTTGGCCACATCCCCTCCAACAATTGTTATTGTTGGTTTTCTTGATATATGACATTCTTACTGGGGTGAGATGGAATCTCAATGTTGTTTTGATTTGCATTTCTTTTATGGCCAGTGATGTAGAGCATTTTTTCATATGTCTCTTGGCCATTCTAATTTCCTCCTCAGAGAAATCTCTTTGTAAGTCTTTAGCCCACTTGATGAGGGGGCTATTGGTTCTTTGAGGATTTGTTTTGGAGGAATGTAATTTTTTTAGTTCTGCATATATTTTAGATATGAGGCGTTTGTCTGTTGTATGGCCGGTAAAGATCTTTTCCCAATCTGTGGGCTTTCTGTTTATCTTGTGAGCTGTCCTTTGCCGTGCAGAAGCTCTGCAGTTTGATGCAGTCCCATTTGTCCAACTTTTCTTTGATTTTTAGCCTTTCTGAGTCTTTGTTAAGGAAGTTCCATCCTGTGCCAAGGAGCCCAAGTGTTTCTCCTACTCCTTTGTTTTGTGTTTTCAGGGTATCTGTTTTGATTTCGAGGTCTTTGATCCATTTGGAATTGATTTTGGTGCAGGGTGATATATAAGGATCTAGTTTTACTTTGTTGCATGTGTTGAACCAGTTTTGCCAGCACCATTTGTTAAAGAGGCTATCTTTCTTCCATCCTATTTTTTTAGCTCCTTTATCAAAGATTAAGTAGGCGTAGTTCTGTGGGTTCATTTCTGGGTCTTCAATTCTGTTCCATTGGTCTTCAGGCCTGTTCCGGTGCCAATACCAAGATGTTTTTATTACTATACAGCTTGAAGTTGGGTATTGTAATTCCTCCAGCACTGTTCTTTCTGCTTAGGATTGTTTTTGCTATTCTGGGTCTTTTATTGTTCCATATAAATTTCTGGATTGCTTCCTCTATTTCATTAAAAAATAGTGTTGGGATATTAATGGGTATTGCATTGAATCTGTAGATAGCCTTTGGCAATATTGCCATTTTGATTATTCAAAATAGATTTTTAAAAGAATGTCTAGAACTTAAGTCAATTGTATATGTAGTATTAAGTTGATTCAAGAATTTCTGTTCTAACATGGTAATATTTTCCTGAAAACCTCTGCAAAATTGCACACTGAAAATAACAGGGTTATGGAAAAGTTCAGATTAAGAGAAGATTAGTCAAAACCTAGGCTACTTTATTAAGAAGACAACAAGACTTCTAATAAAACCACTAGAACAGTTTAAAAGACAGCTTGAATACCTAACAAATAGTAATGTTAGCACAAATACAGAACTCCACCTTACAGAAGAAAAAAATGAGCAAAGCCTGATGGTTGTGGGGGTAAGAAAAGATGAGAATGCAAATGTGCACACTGGGGAGGCCTTGCCCTGTGAGGAGCATGCTACCAAACTCTGCAAGAGGAAAATATGGGGTACATGTGAGCTATACAGCCCTGTTCTCCTCTTCAGACTTTGTGCATGTATACCCACACAAGCACACGCAAACACACTGCTACTTAAACTGAGGGCCATAAGCTCTCACTTGGTTTTTGTACTCAAGGCTGGTGCTCTACTACTTGAGACATACCTTTACTTCTGGCTTTTTGCTGGTTAATTGAAAGTTAAGAGTGTTATTAAAGTCTTTTCTGCTCAGGCTGGCTTTGAACTTCTATCCTCTGATCTCAGCCTCCTGAGTAACTAGAACTGTAGAGGTGAGTTACCAGCGCCTGGCTTACATCTAATTCTTGTGATTAACTGAGTAGTCATTCGCACTATAGTTTTATATGTATTTAATAGTCTTTAAATTTAAATCCAGTTTGCAGTTTTCTTTTTAAAAAAGTTTTGAAGCAGCTTGACATTCAATTATTGTAGCCTTAGGGCTATTGTAGATTTAGCCTTTGGGATTTGCCCAAAGAAAAATCACAAAGAAATCACTATGTTAATGGCAAAGGGTGAAAGGCCAACCAATGCAACCGCAATACTTACAAGACAATATTTTGTAAACCAACTGTACAACTTGAGGGGGGGGGGGTGTGCGTTGAGGAGGTAGGAAGGTGGGAGAAAAATGAGGGAGGAGGTAACAAGCTTGACAAAAAATGTACTTACTACCTTATGTATGTAAATGTAACCCCTCTGTATATCACCTTGGCAATAAAAATTAAAATAAAAAACATTTCCCAGAATACTAGGAATTACACCAATTTCATTTCCCAATTGCCCACTTCTAAACACATTTAAAGGGCCCATCTATGGCAGAGAGGCGTATTGTCCAAGGCCACAGGTTATGACTAAGAACAGGGGTCAAAACACAAAGGTGCAATAGCTATGTGGTTCTGATCATACAAAATATTTATCAAAATGAACTCTAGGAAATGGAAGTGAGATTTTTTTCTTTGTTGTTGTTTTCCTTTCCATTTTTTTGTTCATTTATCTGTCTTTGGGAAGGCAAGGGGGCACAGAAATGGAGGTACAAAGGGTGAACAAATGAAGCAATAGTACTTGCTAGATACTATGTTGAAAATGAACTATACAACTTGTGGGTGGGGTGGGAGGGAAAAATGAGAGTGAAGGAAATGGTGATATTGTCCACAAAGAAATGTACTCTTTATCTGACTTATGAAACTGTAACCCCTCTGTACAACATCTTTATAATAGCGATAAAATATTTTATTTTTTTAAAGAAAGAATAGTAGTCAGCAAACAATAGCCAATGGGCCACATCTATCCAGTGGTCTCTCAGAGAACTAAATATTGTTTACATTTTTAAAAGATTTCAAAAGCAAAAAGCAGAAGAAACCAAAAATGAAAACAGAGCTGTAGATACTCATAAAGCTTAAAATATTTGCCATCTGACCCTTCAACATAAAAGAGTTTGCCGGGGTTAGAGGCATGGCTCAATTTGTACAGCACTAGCCAATGAGCAAAAGCATCAAATACCAAGTTCCAGTCCTGGTCCTGGGTTTAAAAAAATTTTAAAAAAGTTTGCTGATTCTTAAGAACCCAGGCTCCCAAATCAGACCTGGGTTTGAATCAATCTTAGTGAGACCCAGTCATGATACTTAATGTTCCTTAGCCTCAATTTTCTCATCTGTAAAATGGGATTGATCTGAAGATGGAATGTAACACTGTTTGCAGAGCACTTCTCCCTGAGCCTGGAAAGAATTCAGTATGAAAGCTTGCTTTATGGTTTTTATTTGAGGAAAAAAACCTCTGTACTCTGCACAGTGGGCTACTCCCATCCCTTGCTGGGGCCACAGAGTTGGTGGCAGATGCTGTGGTTGCACTCCATGGCCTTTCCTTTCACTCTGTTCTCTGCTATCAGCAGGCAATCATTTGGCTTCTTGCACTTAATCAAATGATTTTGCCATTTCACATTCATACACTCTGTGCCTTTCAGACTATCCTGTGAAACTCCTGTATTTTCATTAAGAGTTGATAATAAACTCTAGCACTGAGTTTCTTCAAGTTCACGACTGATGACAATGTGATAGGTTCTCCAGTAGCTTGAATGGCCAGCTCAGGCAAGAATCTGCTTGGGGCAATTGCAGAGTGCCTTCCAATACCCACCAGGCCAGCATCCCTGCCCCCTAAGAACCAGGGACACCCAGCTCCCTCCCCATGCACCCAGGCAGAGCAAACCACTGGGCTGGGTGTTGGTTCTCTCTCTTGTTTCTGCCCCTCTGCCGGTGGCAGATCCAGGCTAAGGCAATAGTGGCATAACCTACAAGATGTGGACAGGGTAGTCACTGATAGGTTCATTTGCTCCTCTTCTTTATTATTCTATTGTCAATTTCTTTGTCTCTTCCTCTTTAAGAAATGGACTCATATTCTCTAATCCATGGATTCTTTTAAAAATTATTAGCATAAATTAATTGTACAAAGGGGTTTCATTGTGATATTTCCAAACATGCATATCGTGTACTCTCATTAAATTCACCCTTTGATTACTTTTTCTTGACTGACCTCCTTCCTCTTTTAACATTTTAAAATTGATTTTGTCATGTTGTTTTCCTTTCTGTTTATCTATTTACTCGTTTATTGCCAGTCCTGAAGCTTGAACTCAGGGTCTTATGTTTGGCTTCTGCTTTTTAATTTTAAGCAAGACAGATGCTCTACCACTTGAGTCATAGCTCCACTTCTGGCTTTCTTTGCAGGTTAAATTAGAGGTAAGAATCTCATGGACTTTCCTGTCCAAGCTGGTTTTGAACTCTAATCTTCAGCTCAGCTTCTTGAATAACTAGATTGATAGGTGTAAGATACCAGCACCTGGCTACTATTTTCATACATACATTTAATGCATATTCACCTTAAAAGTCTCTTCTTCTCCCCCTCCCTATGGTTTTCCCATAAACAGTCCCCCTTTACAATCATGCCACCTTTTCTTATTCTTCTTTATGGCTAAATAATGTATCTGATTGTGTATATGTGATGCATTTTCTTTATCCATTCATCAGATGATGAGCACATATGCAGACTCCATAATCTGGCTATGTGAGTAGTGCTGCTATAAACATGTATGTACAGCTAGCAGTTATCTCAAATTATATGGTTTATGTTTTGAATCTCTCTCTCTCTCTCTCTCTCTCTCTCTCTCTCTCTCTCTCTCTCTCTCTCTCTCTCTCTCTCTCTCTCTCTCTCTCTCTCTCTGTATCCTGGGGCTTGAACTCAGAGACTGGGCTCTGTCACCAAGCTTTTGTGCTCAAGGCTGGTACTCAACCACTTGAGCCACAGCCCCACTTCTGGCTTTTTGGTGTTTAATTGGAGATAAGAATCTCATGGTCTTTCCTGCCTGGGATGGCTTCAAACTGCAATACTCATATCTCATGCCTACATGAGCTACATGTCTCCTGAGGAGCTAGGATTCCAGGTGTAAGCTACTCATGCCCAGCTTATCTTGAATTTTTGAAGATGGAGTGGAAAAGGGCTCCTCTGTTCCAGCGGCAGAGATGTGACTGCAGTCAGAGGAACCAGAGGGTCCAGGACTCCCATTACTAGGTATTTGGGGGATGTATGGCCATTACCCTGCCCAAGAGGCATCTAGGCCTAAAAGCTACAGCTCCTGCCCAGCCTAAAAATCAATACCTGTCACTAGGTCCTACTTTGCTCATTGGTCCCCCTCCCCTCCACACTGCCTCTATAGGAGGAAACTCTACTTACTCCCAGGGCCAAGACAGTGATTTGTACAGGAATCAGAGACAAAAGGGAGTCCATGGTGTAGACAGTGGGTGTTGTGGTGGGATTACAGCCTCCAAGACTGTTCACTGTAGAGTCAGCCCTCTGCACCCCTGGGCTCCATATCTATAGAATCACCTAGCAATAGATGGAAAATCTGTTTTTCAATTGCATCTGTACTGAATATGTAAAGAGTTTCCCTCCCTTGCCTGATTGCCTAAACAATGCAGTGTAACAACTATTTATATAACATTTACATTGTATTAGGCATTGTTAGTCCTCAGGAGATTGAGTTAAAGTGTGTGGAGGATGTGGATAGGCTACATGCTAACAGACACTGTGGAACAGAGCATTAAAAAGGTTGTGGATTGTCCATTCCAGTGAATTTTCTCAGGTGTTTATTCTCTTGAGTGCATCTGAAAGTACTCCCAGAGAACATATACTCTCCTTTTATTTCTGTAGGAATAATCTAGATTCCCCATGAAACATCTGTATGACTGATTTTGCCACTATTCTCCAGCTAATGAGGCCTGGCTGCCTTGAGAAGGTGTCTGGCAGACAGACCCTGTTTCTCCCCCACCCCCACCTCAAGAGGGATGGAGAGCTTTGTGTTTCACCAGCATTTGCCACATGTCCAGAGATTTCCTGATATTTTCTTCCCACCATACTCAAAGCAACTTTCTTTGCCTGGCCCTAATTCCTGAGAGGATCAGAAAAGCAAGGAGTGAGGCTTTATTTTTTTTTTAATGAAGCTTCTTCAGTGGGATTTACCTGTATACCTGGCTGCTTTGGGGATTTTTTTTAAACAAAAAAAAGAAAATACAAAGCTTAAACTGCCTTAATCAAAAAGGGGAAGTGCCTGAACTCAGGCAACCAGAAAGGCTAGAGGAAGGCCTAGCTAGCTGAATACAGAACTTCTCCACTTCTGTGGAGTAAGATCTCTGTGTGCATCTGAAATTTTCTTCTGTCCATGTTGGCACTTGTACCTATCATGGCAAGAATCTTCCATGAGCCAGGATCAACTATGTGCAGTGGGAACAGGGAATTCATATGCAAAAAGAAACCCATGAGAATGGGTATATTATGCTCAAGTGCCTAGCAAGCAGAAGTCTCTGAGTTTAAAACCTAGTGCTTACAGAAGAAAGGGAGGGTGGGAGAGAGAGAGAGAGATAGAGAGAGAGAGAGAGGAAGAAGAAGAAGAAGAAGAAGAAGAAGAAGAAGAAGAAGAAGAAGAAGAAGAAAGAAGAAAGAAGAAAGAAAGAAAAAAAGGAAAGTACTCAATAAAAACAGAAAAAAATACTAGGTTTTATATGCATTCCCATTCACCATGAACACTTTTTTTCTCCAAAGAGCTTAGGTACTCCTAGACTCTGTGTGTGTGTGTGTGTGTGTGTGTGTGTGTGTGTGTGTGTGTGTGTGTGTGTGTGTGTGTAGAGAGAGAGAGATAAGAATCTCAGAGACTTTTCTCTGCCCTGGTTGGCTTTGAGCCACAATCCTGAGATCATAGCCTTGGAAAGTCTAAGCTGCCTTGGCCTACACAGATGTCCTGGCCTCCCACTTGTAGAAAATTCTGTTGACACCATGATGTCTGATGATATCTCATGATGGCCAACCATAACTGGACCCCAGCTGCATTCAGATGAGAGCTGGGTGATGAGTCTGGCCAGATTGTATCACATTTTCACCCATTTCCTCCATCACTCCACAGCAACCATCAGCCTATAGCCTATAATGAACAGGTGATTGTGTGTGTGTGTGTGTGTGTGTGTGTGTGTGTGTGTGTGTGTGTGTATGCCATCCTGGGGCTTGAACTCAGGGCCTGAGCACTGTCTCTGAGCTTTTTTGTTCCAGATTAGTGCTCTACCACTGGAATGACAGTTTCATTTCTGGCTTTTTGGGTAGCTAATTGGAGATAAGAGTCTTTTTCTTTGCTCTGGCTGGCTTCCAACCTCAATCTAAGGTTGCAGGTGTGAGCTGTCAGCACCCAGGTCAGATGATACTTTAAAGAGACATAGTAAGTGAGTCTTTCAGAGGTCACCTCTTTACTCCAAAATGTAGTGTGTGTGTGTGTGTGTGTGTGTGTGTGTGTGTGGTGAAGACCCCCACCCAGAGCCTTGCATATTCTCTACCAAAGTATATTCTTGCCCCTTGTGTTTTTATTTGTTTGTTTTGTTGTTATTTTGGTACAGGGTTTTGATATGTAGCTCAAGCTAGCCTTGAACTCAAAATCTTCCTGCCTTCACCGCCTGAGCTCTAGGATTACAGACACAAGGCAACATATCTGGCCAAAACTTCATAAAAAGACATTAATTATGTCCAGCAATTAGATACTAAGTCCTTAGGGATAGCAACCTTTTCAGCCTTCTTGGAGGTGGCAGACTCTTCAAATGCTTCCAAATTCCCATATCCAGATGTCCAAACATGGATTTTTATATTATACCTCACATTTGTTTACAAGAAAGACAGTCTGCCTCCTAAAGCACTTGTGTTCAGACCCTGGTGAACATTCCTCCTCCTCCTCCTCCTCCTCCTCCTCCTCCTCCTCCTCCTCCTCCTCCTCCTCCTCCTCCTCCTCCTCCTCCTCCTCCTCCTCCTCCTCCTCCTCCTCTTCCTCCTCCTCCTCCTCCTCCTCTTTGTTGCTTCTGGGGCTTGAACTCAAGGCTTGAGTGGTGTTCCTGAGCATCTTTTGCTCAAGGCTAGCACCCTACCATTTGAGCCATAGCACCAATTCCAGCTTTTTGTGATTAATTGGGAATAAGAGTCTCACAGACTTTCCTGCCTGGGCTGCCTCTGAACCTCCATCCTCAGATCTCAGCCTCCTGAGTAGCTAGGATTACAGGTGAGAGCCACCAACACCTGGCTCAACCATCACTTCTTTAAATAGTAGCATCTTACTCTGAGAAACTCCTTTGCAGGCTGATTATTGTCAATGAAGTAAGATTTTCTTGGGAGAAATAGTGAAGGAAATAATTCACAATTATTTATTTAGAATTATTCTTGAAATGAAAGCATAGATGAGATGTCTATCCAGAGGCTAGTCCCTGCCACCCCATCAAGCACACACACAAACTAGATAGAATTCCAGAGCATTTTCTGGGGAAAATAAGGAAAGCAGACAATTATGGGAAGATAGGCAGTCAATGGATCAGAATGACTTAGCCCGAAAGGCCTAGAAAGTTCTTTTCTAGAGCCCTGAAAAGAGCAAAAAAGCTCAATTGAGAGCCTTTTCCATTTCCCCCAGCTTTATGTAATCCTTGAAATATTGGATTTCCATATGGTGATGATGATGATGGTGGTGGTATTAGTAGTGGTGATGGTGGTGGTGGTGGTAGTGGTAGTGGTGATGGCATGTGTATGGTGGATTAACCCAGGGTGACTCATTGCAACACTATTGAACTATATGCCCTCAGCTTCCATACCTTCATTTTAAACTCTCTTTGACATATACATTCATTACTATAGCTTTTATACTTCCAACTAGATAATTCCCTTCCTTGCTTGCTTCCTGGTTCCCTGCAACACTATTGAACTATATGCCTTCAGCTTCAATACCTTCATTTTAAAGTCTCTATGACATACACATATATAGCTCTTATATTTCCAACTAGATAATTTTCTTCCTTGCTTGCTTCCTGGTTCCCTCCTTCCCTCCCTCCCTCCCTCCCTCCCTCCCTCCCTCCCTCCCTCCCTCCCTCCCTCCCTCCCTCCTTCCCTCCCTCCCTCCCTTCCTCCCTGTCTTCCTTCCTGTCTTCTTTTTCTCTTCATTCCTTCCTCCTTCCATCCTTTCCTCACTTCTTCCATTCTTCCTTCCTTCACTCTTCCTCTCCCCATCACTCTCTCTCTTTTTCTCTTTTGTAGTGCTGGGAATGGAATCATGTGAGACAATTGCTGGATCTCCAAGTTCTTCTTTTTTTTACCTTAAAAATTATTTATTGATTTCAATGGAAAGATTTACATGTCCAATACTGAGTAAGTCACGGAGGCAATAATGAGCTTAACAAAACTAGGAGTAGAAACAGAATTTTAGTTCTTTTCTTTTATTTTTTTTTCAAATTTTTATTATCAAACTGATGTACAGAGAGGTTACAGTTTCATACGTTAGGCACTGGATACATTTCTTTTTTTAAATTTTTTAATTTTTTTAAGTTTTTATTATAAAGCTGACGTACATAGAGGTTACAGTTTCATACGTTAGGCATTGGATACATTTCTTATACAGTTTGTTACCTTGTCCCTCATACCCCCCTCCCTCCTCCCCCTTTCCCTCCACCCCCCCACGGAGGTGTTCAGTTCACTTACACCAAACAGTTTTGCAAGTATTGCTTTTGTAGTTGTTTGTCTTTTTTTACCCTGTGTCTCTCAAATTTGGTATTCCCATTCAATTTCCTACTTCCAATACCAGTATACACGGTTTCCAATATACTCAGTTAAGATTACAGAGATAGTGTAGGTACAACCACAGGAAGGTGATACAAGAACATCATCAATAATAGAAGCTACAGATACACATGGGACGTTGAAAGTAGTTACAACTGTTTCCATAACATGGAGTTCATTTCACTTAGCATCATCTTATGTGTTCATAAGGGTATAGCTATTGGGCCTTGTGATGCTCTGCTATGACTTGCCTAAACCTGTACTAATTATTCCCAATAAGGGAGACCATAGAGTCCATGTTTCTTTGGGTCTGGCTCACTTCACTTAGTATAATTTTTTCCAAGTCCTTCCATTTCCTTACAAATGGGACAATGTCATTCTTTTTGATAGAGGCATAAAATTCCATTGTGTATATGTACCACATTTTTCTGATCCATTCATCTACTGAGGGGCATCTGGGTTGATTCCAGATTCTAGCTATGGCAAATTGCGCTGCGATGAACATTGTTGTGCTGGTGGATCTCCAAGTTCTATCCCAGTATTTTTTGTTTTTGTTTTGTGTTGGTCCTGAAGCTTGAACTCAGGGCCTGGGCACTGTTGTTAACCTTTTTTTGCTCAAGAGTAGCATTCTACCACTTGAGCCATACCTCTACTTTGGGGTTTTGGGTAGTTAATTGGAGATAAGAGTCTCACAGACTTTCCTGCCTGTTCTGGCTTTGAACAGCGATCCTCAGATTTCAACCTCCTGAGTACTTAGGATTACTGGTGTCAGTCATTGGCTCTTGGCCCAGCATGTTTGCTTGTTTTGAGGGAAATCTCTTTATTTGTTCAAACCAAAAAAAAAAAAAAAAAGACATTTTCACTCTGTTTAGGTAACAAGACAGAGAATGGTAGAATGTACCCAGAGTTTCAGCTACTTGTGAAGCATGAAGGTAAATGCATCTAGGAGTCTGAGGCCAGCATGTGTGACATGGAGAGACCCTGTCTCAAAAACAAACAAACCCCTATAACAGCAAAAAGAACTTGAAAGCAAGGGGGTGCTCCTACTTCTGTCAGTAGATTTATGGGGAGACAGCTCAGTGGTAGAGTATGTGCATGGGAGAGTCCTGAGCTCAATCTTCAACACCAGAAAAAGAAAAGCAAGGATAGATGATATACTGTGGTTATAGATTTTACAGCATGCCAACATCTTGGATATCTCAAAATTTGTTTCCAATTATATGTTTCAAGTAGAAGCTGAGGCTAAGGGTAGACAGACAGAGAAATGATACATGTCTAAAGGATTTGGCCGAGGGAATGAAATTAAGGCCAGAGAGAGCCTGCTTTAATGGAATATCTTGAACAAGGAAGAATGGACTATCTTGAATGAGGAAGAATGTGTTTACTTAACGATTTGAGTAGTATGAACCGTGCCTTTCAGGGAAGCCCAGAGTATTTTTTACTGTAAGTTAAAAGACTAAACCATCCTTAAAATGCAAGAAATACAGGGTGGTTAAAAGATCTGGCCTTCCTTTTTTTCTCCTTCTTCCCTTCCTTCCTTCCTTCCTTCCTTCCTTCCTTCCTTCCTTCCTTCCTTCCTTCCTTCCTTCCTTCTTTCCTTCCTTCTTTCTCTTTCTCTTTTCCTTTCTTTTCACTGATACCAAATTTGAACTGAGGGTTCCCTGCTTGCTTGCTTAGCTTTATTTGGCTTGTGCTCTATTGCTTGAGCCATGCCTAGAGCCCAACTTTTTGCTGGGCATTTTAGAGATGAGGTCTCATCACAAATTTTTCTGCCCAGGCTGGCCTTGTACCTTGATCCTTTGGATCTTGAAGCCATTTTTTTTCTTGATTTGTGAGAAACCATGTGCAGTATGTGAGGAACTAGAACCTGCTAGACAGCTTGTCTTACCATCGCCTACAAACACTGTCCATACCTCAGTCTATATACACAACAGCTGGCGAATGTCTTCTGTGAAGGGCAGACAGTAAACACCCTAGGCCTGTGGGCTCTGTTGGCTGTATGGTCTTTGTCACAGTCTCCCTGGCCTGTCACTGTGTCTTGGAAGAAGCTTTAGGCCTTACACCATGGAATAGGAGTGGCTGTGCTCTATTAAAAACTTATGTGTGGATGCTGAAATTAAATTTTCTTATGGTCTCCAAATTGTGAACCATCCTTTTAACTTTTTTCACCATATAAAAATGTAAATTCTTAGCTGTGAGCCATATGAAACTAAAGGACCCTGCAGGTGATAGCTGGCAGGCCCCAGCTTTAAAATACCCCCACTTAGTCCTAATAGACTAATGCAAATGCTGAAGCTCTGGGACCTTCCTTACTGCCTGCCTCCGCCCCCCTCCCCCCCCCCCCCCGCCGCCCCACCCTGACTTCAGAGCTCTTGTGCATGATACCATGTTATCCTTAGAGCACCAGATAGTATTGCGTACTGGGTGCTGATAAAGGTGGAATGATTCAGTTACATGGAGTCATCTCTTGCAGACCCTTGCTGAATTCCCATGTGTGCAAGTGGTTAAAGGCAAGATGGCCAGGAAGCAAGGCAGGTGATGGGACTTGCTTTCCAGAGAGCCTGGCCTAAGAGTGTGACTCAGTGATACAGCAATTCCTAGCGAGGCATACTGTGTATATGAGGCCCCGGATTGATCCCCAGTTCCAAAGAGGGAGGTGGGGAGAGAGAGAGAGAGAGAGAGAGAGAGAGAGAGAGAGAGAGAGAGAGAGAGAGAGAGAGAGAGAGAGAAATAGACAGAGAAATAGAGAGACAGAAAGAGACAGAGAGAGACAGAAACAGGAAGGAGCTAGCCAGAGGACAGTCATCAGTTACACATCTTGCACCTGTCAGCATTCCCATGAGGCCATAGTTTCTCATGCTGGTCCCAGACAATACTGACCATGATGAGACCCAGGCCTTGGCCAATCTTGCCCAATGCTGGGCTCCTCCTTGGGCCATTTTTACCCTGAGGTCTGCATCAGTCTGGCTTAGGTTTTCTGAGAGCTATGCTGCAGTACCTCATGATTCTCCATACTGTAGCAATCCTCCTGTCTCTTAGTTCACAGCTGTCAAATCTGCATGGTGGTCTGCCGCCAGCCCCAGCTACACTTGCCCCCTCTTCATAGGGATTTGCCCTTGCAAACCTCTTCCTAGGGGGTCTCAGACTGACTCAGGGGACATCTAGGGTAGAAACTATGAAAAGTAGGTATGTCTTACTTTATTGCCAGTTCATTTTTTCTATCCTCTCCTCATTTCCCTGAAGATGGAATCAACAGGGCTAGAAAATGGCTGTGCTGATTTTAATGGAACTGATGAATGAATCTCAGCCAAGTGTGAAATTTCTTCCTGAGCTCCTAGTATTCTCCACAGGAGACTAGTAATCCCTGAGGGAACTTTTACCTTGCATGCAGAGCTTCAAGGAAAAATTAATCCCCTTCTGTTGTTCATGAAAAAGGGCATAAAGTTGCAATATCTAAAGGCCCTTAGGAAACTTTTTGGTGGGAGGCTGAGGAGCTGAGCTGGGTTTGGCAATCTCAAGATGGATGCCAGCTTAGGTTAGTGAACAAGAGATGAGGGGTAGCATGATTTGGGAAGTGAAAGAATATTTCTGATATTAGTCTTCAGGTGATTCTTTAGAATCTGCTACAGAACGGATACTAGAGTTCATCCTGGGGAAGAATGATGCACACAAACCACATGAGATCTAGGGCCAGCTTGCCCTAGGAGATGACAGGCCACAGCGCATGCTCACCCTTCCGTGACACATTTACCTGGATGCAAAGTATGGTTGAGATTGTAAGTGTCTGGCAAATGTTCCGGTGGTAAAGATTTGGCTCCAGGTGGTAGTACTGTTGGGAGGTGTTGGATTTGGGATCTAGTTGGCAATAGTAGATCACTGGCAATTAATCCTTGAAGCAAGCAAATAGTACCCTCCTCCCTTCCTCTCTCTCTCTCTCTCTCTCTCTCTCTCTCTCTCTCTCTCTCTCTCTGCCTTCTCTCCCTTTCTCTTTCTGAAAACATGGTGCCAACATCTTCCGTTATCTTGCCTTCCCTACATAGGCTTTTCTGGTCAAATTGGAAGAGTTTTCATGTCTTTCTTCTGTGCTCTCTGTCTCTCTGTTCTTCATTCTGATGGCAAACCTCACTAAGAGCAGCTAGCAATAACCATGCCACATATTGGACTACCTTGAAATTTCCTCTACAAGATGAATTGGTAGCCTCCTTCAAAATCTCAGGGCATAGACACTAGTGATTTTTATATTTTTGTTTTTGCCAGGGTAAATGGCTTCTAGGTCTTTTCCTACTAGGGTCCTTGTTCCCACTTAAAACTTGATGGGCTTGGCCTTCCCTGTTGGCATTCTTGTTGGCACCTTGGTCTTCAGATCTCCCCCCATTCTCTTCTGCCTTTAGCATGGTGGGGCTGCTTTTCTGAACATTTCCCAATTCCTCTCTCAAACATGTTCCAAGAACCCCAAGTCACAGCAATGACTCTACTTCTCATGGACTAGTATTCATGGTAGTCACTTTTATAGCTATGACTAAAACACCTGAGAAGACAACTTCCTTCCTTGTCTCTAGTGATTCTGAGATTATCGTGAGACCATACATCCTGGAGATGGGTTGTGTTGGGAGGCAGGTTTCTCACATCATGGTGGCCAGAGTCAGGGAGCAAGGAAGGGACTGAGGACCAGGTGCAACTGTCAAAGGTACACCTACAATGCCCTACTTCCTCCAGCCAGGCTCCCTTCTTAAAGTTTCCAGAGCCTCCCAATAGAATGATGCCAGGTGAGCACCAAGCATCCAACCCATGAGCCTGTAGGGAGGCATTTCATTCTCCAGCCATAACCTTGGGTCCTATGATAATTCCATTTTTCTTGAGTCTATTCTAAAATGGAATTTAACAAAAAAATCCTCTGTCCTGGAATAAGAGGAAACATTGTGCCTCTCTACCAGATTAATTGCATGGCCATTTTTAGTCACTGGCAAAGGAAGCTGAAATAATGCTGTTATGAGTGGCTTAGTCATGTGTCAGGGTGAGGTGCCTGACTAAAAGTGGAATTCTCTTTGGAAGAAAGGAGGGAGGAGGCAAACCTACACTGTAGGCTGCTGGCCCCTTATTTGGTGACTAGATCTGTCCCTTTCATGCACACTGTCAAAGTCTGAAACCCACAATAGGGACATGTTCCATACTCTACATCCTACATTTTATGCGGAGGAGCCATGCAGTTCAATTCTGACATAATAATGTTGTATTAGTTGTAGTATTTTGTGGAAAAAGTTTTCATAACTATGGGTGGGGGGAAAAGTACATGAGGAGCTATTCTTAATCACTCTTCATTTTTAGTAGATGAGTTTGAGTGAGTTTATGATGATGTCTAGATCTCTGGCAGGCATTTTGCTATCATGATGTAAAAAGCTTAGGTCTGAAATTCAAGAGAGGAAAACATGTGTCCTTAGGGGCTGGGAATATGGCCTAGTGGCAAGATTGCTTGCCTCATATACATGAAGCCCTGGGTTCGAGTCCCCAGTATCACATATATAGAAAAAGGCCAGAAGTGGCACTGTGGCTCAAGGGCTGAGTGCTAGCCTTGAGGAAAAAGAAAAAAAAAAAAGAAGCCAGGGACAGTGCTCAGGCCCTGAGTCCAAGGCCCAGGACTGGCCAAAAAACAAAACAAAACAAAAAAACAAAAAACATGTGTCCTTAAAGATACACTTGGGCAGTGAATTCAATCAAATCTAAGCCAGAAACTTTCCTTTCCCCACCTCAAGTAATCACCAGTGTTACCACATATACATTTACAAGTAGCCTTTGAGATTAGAGCTTTATTAGTCTGTTTCCCAGGTCAGAAGGTTAGTGGCTTGCCTCCTTTAGGATGTATGGCTGGTATGTGACAGAGTTGGGATTTGAACATAGGCTCTGTGGAGAAAGGGACATAGAACACTGAAGCTCAGGCAAGGGGAATATGTGTGCATTGGGCTGGGGATGGAGGTCAGTTTTGATTGGAGATGGCTCACAATTCCTTCTCTGATAGCTGGCACTGACTGTTTAAGAAACACCAATCATTTCGCCCCACCTGAAGCCCTACTGAAGAACCAACTTCAACTTTGGCCTATGAGTGGATTCGAGTCATGTGTGAATCAGGTGGCCCTACCTCCACTTACCCTGATTGCACTAGGATACTTAACGTGACACTCAAGGAGTGAAAGGGAGCTCACTCCTAGGTCTGTTCATTTAGAACACCGAGGAAAGGCATTAATGCCAAGAGAATCCAAGCTGATGCACAATGGTAGGGCGAGAACCAATTGGGGTTTCAGTGGGGATGCATCATTACTCTATTTATACTTTTTCTTGAACTTCTCCTCATTTGTGAAGCTAGGCACTCAGGAATACCAAGTCAGATCAAAGCAAGGCAAATCTACTGCTGCTACGACTTTAGATGCTGGAACCCACAGAGCTAAAGCTCGGCAAGGAGAAAGGAGTCCTCAGAGCCCAGCTGGTGATGTCTGCATAGCTAAGACAGATGTAGCTTTCTTAGTACAGTAGCAGTAACTGTCTCTTGTGGTCCTGATTAATCATCCAGGTGTACCTGAATCATGCACTCACCTGGTGTCTGTGTGGAAGAGGGTTGGGTGGGGAGGGATAAAATATTAAATAGAATTTATGTCCGTGTGTGTGTTATTGAGGTTTTCATTCAGGACTTCATGTTTGCTGAGCAGATGCTCTACTGCTGAGCCAAGCCTCCAGCCCTTTTCTTGCATGGATTATTTTTTAGATGGGGAGGGGCTCCTTTCCTGCCTTAGTATTTGTGCCTAGAACAATTAGAGTTTCCATTTCTGCATGTGGCTAGGTTAGAAATTGGCAAATTATAGGCAACTAAAAATACAGCCCTTCATGTATTTCTTTTAT
Organism: Perognathus longimembris pacificus; assembly: GCF_023159225.1. NCBI lineage: Eukaryota > Metazoa > Chordata > Mammalia > Rodentia > Heteromyidae > Perognathus > Perognathus longimembris. The sequence goes on along the minus strand of NC_063164.1, from coordinate 86,747,863 downwards.
TTCTTTTATTTTTTTTTTCAAATTTTTATTATCAAACTGATATTCAGAGAGGTTACAGTTTCATACGTTAGGCATTGGATACATTTCTTGTACTGTTTGTTACCTTGTCCCTCATACCCCCCTCCCTCCTCCCCCTTTCCCTTTCCCCCCCTGAGGTGTTCAGTTCACTTTCACCAAACAGTTTTGCAAGTATTGCTTTTGTAGTTGTTTGTCTTTTTTTACCCTGTGTCTCTTAATTTTGGTATTCCCTTTCAATTTCCTACATGTATTTCTTTTAATTAAAAAAATATTCTGTTGTGTGTGTGTGTGTGAGAGAGAGAGTCAGAGAGAGACAGACAGAGAGACACACAGAGAGAGAGAGCGCTAATTCTGGGGCTTGAACTCAGGACGTGAGTGCTATCTCTGAGCTTTTGTACTCAAGACTACGTGCTATCATTTGAGTCACAGCTACAGCTACACTTCTGGTATTTTAAGTAGTGAATTGGAAATAAGAGTCTCACAGACTTTCCTTCTCAGGCTGGCTTTGAGCCACAGTCCTCACATCTCAGTCTCTTGAGTAGCTAGGATTACAGGTGTGAACCACTAGTGCTTGGCTTCTCAGTTTTTATTTTTAAGTTGTAAAATATATATGACATACATTGTATCAGTTTAACCCTGTTCCAATTTAAAATTCACTGGTATAAAATGCATTCATATTGTGCAACTATTTCTGCAGCTCTTTTCATCTTGCAAAACTGAGCTCTTTGTACATTCCACAGTAATTCCCTATTTCCTACAACTCCAGCTCCTGGCAACCACCATATACTTTCTCTTTCTGATTTTCATTATTGTAGAAACCTTATAGTAAATGAATCATACAGTATTTGTTTTTTTTAGTTCCAGTATTTTTGCATGTTCTGTCACTTAACAGTGATTTTATATTCATGAATAGTTACATTTTAAATGACCTAAATATAATATCCTCAATTTTGTTTCTTGGCCTACAAAGCCTAAAATATTTTCTATCAGCCCCTTATAGAAAAGCTTTTTAATTCCTGGGTTGGGTTGGCTCAGTGGTTTGGAACTAAACAGGAATAACTTTGCTTCTACCTCCTTCGGTTCTTAGGCAGATTTCTATGAAAGAAAACATATTAAAAAGAGGGCAATAAACACATATTTATTAAATTTCTATTACAAAGCACAGAGGAGTTACACAAAGAAATGAGTACCCCTCATATATGAATTCTACATCTGTGAATTCAGCCAGTCTCAGCTAGAAAATATTTGATAAGAATGTTGCATCTATTCTGAACATGTAGACTTCTTATTATCCTCTAATAATACAGTATGACTGCTCTTTATATAGCATAAGCACTGTGTGAGGCATTGTAAGTAATCTAAAGAAGATTTAAAGTATAAGAAGAAAGGTTCTATGCAAATACAAAGCCATTTTATATAAGGGACATGAATATGTATGGATTTGTGAGATGGGGAGGGGGAGGACGTGGTGAACTGGAATCAAGCCATGCATCCCCATAAGATACTGGGGAAAACTCAGAGAGGTGATTTTCTTTATATTGTACAGGGAAATATTTCAAGGCTAGGACCTCACAGATTCTGAGCAAGGGTTCTACCTCTGGATCTCAACAAGGTGACATTAAAGTAGGCTAAAAAAACCAAAAACAGGTATGAAGATGATAGCCACGGCAGGTATATAGAAGAAACCCAGTGAGTAGGATGAGGTTCCTTAAACAGGGCCCTTTCCATTGACCAGAGCCTTTGATGATTTCCTTCTAGTGACATCAAGTGTCATGCTCTCTCTTCCTGGTGCCCAGGGAGATGTTGTTAGAATGGGAGATTTCCTTTAAAGAAGATATCAATTTCTCTTTCAAAAGAGTTACTTCGCATCTGTTTTCAGACATATGCCTGTGTTTATAGTTTCTTAGAATAATCTATAGAACCAAGCAATGTATTATGGGTTGGTATGTTCTGGTTTTGCATGTAGCCTCTCGCTGGTGCAACCTGTCTGTAGTCAAGATGCAAACTTTAGTGGAGATGGGAAAGGGTAAAAGAGATTCCTCAATTTCCACACAAACACTGTCCCTAATATTCACCACAAAAAGAAACATTTTGGGGGGTTCATTAAAAGAAGAATCTCCAATATAGAAGTTTAACAAGGACCTATTTATTTATTTATTCATATTGTTATAGCAAAAGTGATATACAGAAGGGTTACAATTACATAAGTCAGGTATTAAGTATATATTAAGTATATTTCTTTTTGAACAGTGTCACCTCCTCCCTTGCTTTCTCCCAGTTTTCCCCTCCAATTCCTGTCTTCCACAAGTTGCATAATTCATTTATAACACAGTGTCCAGTGAATATCACTGCTGCATTTGTCTGCCCTTTGTCCCACCATTTCTGGGTTCCTCTCTTACCTTCTCCCAAACAGGTAAACTTATAAATAAGACAAAAGGTACAGAAAAAAATCAGCAACAAGGGAAGAAAAAAAAACTCTTGTTTTCCATTTCTTGGAGTTAATTTGATAAATATTTTATATACTCATGGGCACATAGCTATTATACCTTTGTGATCCTCTCCTGAGAATATCCTGCAAGGACCTATTTAGAAAATGTGAGATAAGGGGGCTGGGGATATGACCTAGTGGCAAGAGTGCTTGCCTCCTATACATGAAGCTCTGGGTTCAAGTCTCCAGCACCACATATACAGAAAATGGCCAGAAGTGGAGCTGTGGCTCCAGTGGCAGAGTGCTAGCCTTGAGCTAAAAGAAACCAGGGGCAGTGCTTAGGCCCTGTGTCTAAGCCCAGGACTGGTAAAAAAGAAAAGAAAATGTGAGATAAAATATGAAGAAGTGGAGAAATGGAAAGAAGCATCTTCTGCCTGAAAAGCTGGAGATGAGAGTGAAGAAGCCTCACAAAGAAGCCTCTTGTATGGTGATTGATGATTTCCGGAAGTCACCCATTTCTAGTCATTTTGCTAAGTTTCCACACAGAGACCCAATGGATTCAGGGTGGGTCTACCCTCTCTAATCATGGCTAAGATAGGATTTGTTATTTCTCAAAACATGGAGACTAGGGGCCTAGGCTTCCTCTGAATTAAAGACAATAGTGGAATATTTAGCATGCTCCTGGTTAGAGAATCCATTTACCAGAGTTGCCCTTTGACTCTCTATCTCCCTATTACTCACAGCCAGAGTGGTGGCAGGAAAGCTTTCTTAATTCTGTTCAAGTTCCTGAGTCTGGTCTTTGTAATAGTTTTTTATTATTTTTAATTTCCCTGAAGCTAGGATTCTGTCCCCCCCCCCTACCCCAGATCAATATTGATTATAGGCCCATTCCTGTCTCTAGCTCCTGAAACTCCAGCTACATATGGTACCACAGAGCAAACTCCAAAGCAAGGCTTGGGGCTCAGTTATCACCCATCATTCCTGCTAGTTTGGCAGGGAAATCCCAGCTTACTTGACAAACCATCAAGAATCCTGATCATTAATTCTGTCCTGCAAGAACCAGAACCTTCTTCCACCCAGTCAGAGTCCTCTCCCTGCTACAAATCCCTCTCTTAGGTCTATGCTTCTCTCTTAGACCCATGTCCTAGGCTCCAGCAGAAGGCTAGAAGGGGGCAGGTAGAGCCAGTAGGCTCTACTTTATGTAGTCACATCCCACTCCGGTCACCTCTGGGAGCCTATGAATCCATTCATTTTCCAGGTAGGGACACTGAACCTGGCCTCTGAGCACTGTCACGTGCTGGGAAGTCTTGGGTCTCATCATTGCCCATCTCTGCTCCCAGACACAGTCCCCAACTTTCTCCCTTCACTGGGAGCTCAACTTGGACTTTTCTTTCCTGTATGAGCCACACTTTCTCACCTGCCTAATGGGAACCAACCTACCTAGATGGTTTCTAGTTAAGCACTTTTATCACTTTTTAGAAATACATGTTGAACACCAAATATTACCTTATTTAGCTGGACACCAGTGGCTCACACTTCTAATCCTAGCTATGCATGAACTTTGAATGAGGTTCAAAGCCAGCTCAGGCAGGGAAACCTGTGGGACTCTTATCTCCAATTAACCAGCAAAAAAGCTGGAAATGGAGCTGAGGTTCAAGTAGTATGACGCTAAGCCTTGAGCAAAATAGACTTAAGTTAAAGTCCAAGTATGGACCCAAACTAGAATTTCAGACCCCAGGCCCAAAGTCCAGGAGCCCCACATTTCAGGTCTAGCCACTCAGTACTGGTGAAGGTAGAGAAAGATTTATTAAGGGCAGTTATGGGAAGATCGCACTCAGTACATTTTTCAGCCATCCTCTACTGTCTTCAAGGCTAAAGACATTTTTACCTTATGTCAAATAGGGGAAACTGGAGGCAGCAGTTGAGAAAAGTCTGCAGGTTTAGAACAGTCCCTAGTCACAGGTGGGGCCTGGTAGGGCTGTTGCCTCAGTCTTTGTCTCTGGAGGAATTCTGTAGAAGTTGAGGGCAGCACTAGCAAGTCAATCCCTGTTGCCTAGTCTGTGTTATGTTCTCTTTTTTGGGAGCAACTTTGCCTTTGCTGAAAGATGGTAAGATTAAGGCATTGCTTTTTGTTACAAGATGCTAATCAGAGAGTCCTGTTTTTCCTAGAGTTCAAGGTGATTATGAAATTACTGCAGGAAAAAATGGCTCAGAACATATATATATGAAAACATATTCAGGGTCATATGTGTATTTATACAAATAGAGTGACTAAAGTATGGTATATGCAGGGAGGATTGCAATAGTGTAACTCCTTCAAATAACTAACAGAAAATTGAGTGGATGAGTGGGATTGGGAGAGATGATAAGAATGATGAATGGGGTGACACTGAACAATATACATTGTACTCACAAAAATGACATGTTGAACTGAAACCTTTAAAGGTACTTTTCAGTGCCAAAAAAATAAACAACAAAAAACCCCGAAAGAATACCAGGAAGCTGAAACACACAATGTTAAGAGTGGGAAAAGTCAAGGGGAAGAGGGATAGACTAAAGGAGAGTGGAAATGTGGACAAATATAGTCAAATATTCAATGATATATGTGAAAATGGTAACTTGAAGGGATTGTAGAGATGGGAGAGATGGGTACAATGACAGAGGGGGGACATTAAGATACCTTGATACCTTGATATGTTGAATTTAAAAATAAGGGCACTGATTAAAATTAGGGGTGCTAGGTCCCCAACTTTTTGTTAATTTGTAGGTCCAGGAATTCAGCTTTATGTTGCCTCTTTCAACCTCATTTCTCAATCCTGCCTCAAAAGAATGGTAAGGAAGGGACTCTAGGATCTCTTCCCTAGATTCTACTCGAGTCTAGTTATGCCCACTGTGTGCGTGTGTGTGCGTGTGCGTTGGGGATGAACTCAGGCTATCCTTCTACTTCTAGCACTTATTTTATAAGTACTGCATGCTAACTGATTGCATCACTGGAGCCCTGGCTGCTAGCACTTATCTTAGTTTATAAATTGGATAAGATGCTCAGGTTGGACCCCAACTTGCCAGACTTGTGCGTCAGACTACTAGTGTAGCTGAGATTAAAAACATTTGCCATCAAATCCAGCCTCAAAGTGGGTTTTGTGGTTGTGTTGTTGCTGCTGTTATGCATAGTGGCTGTCCATCCCACCTTCACTAGAAGAGAGTTGTTAGGAAACTGGAGGAGAATGGAAAAGCAATAGGCCTGACTCCATCCTCGGCAGGTGAGGACTGTTTATTGAAGAATGTGAGAAGCACAGCCCTTCCTGCAGGATTGGAGGTTGTGCCCAGAACTGGATTTCGGAGTGGTCTTATATAGGGCTAAACAAGGAAGTAGAAAACAGAAAATGGGTATGGTTTCTTGGGGGCCCAGAATGATGTCCTTGGCCAGGCCCACAGTGGAATGCTCCATCAGGGGTGAGGGGCATTGTTCTCTGGGGACCAAGGGTGGTGTCATTGGCCCAGCCCAGATTGGAAGATTGGAATAACTGCCTTCGGACAGGCATGTGGTCAAGCCTGTTGTCTTGCTTGACCTTGGGGAATAAGGCAGGAATCAATACCTTAAAAGTGATCTCAGCTGAAATCCTGGAAAACTTGTGGCTAAATGTTCTCTGACCTTCCTTACTGATTAAGCATCCCCAAATCTTTCCATTTTCAGAAGTTCATTCGACGATCTTTCAGTAGTTTGATGTAGAAAAAATAAGATTGGGCTAGATGCCCTTTGGCTCATACCTATAATCCCAGCTACTGAGGAGACTGAAACTTGGATGCTCATAGTTTGAGGCTAAGCTGTGGAGTAGTTCAAAAGACAACCTCAATTAAACACTATAAAGCCAGGTTGGAGTGAAGAGCCAGAGTGAAGGACCAGAGTAACTCCATATTGTACTAAGACCCCATTCTGTACCTAACTGACCTTACTGTAAACCCTAAAGACCATAAAACGCCCTGGGACAGAGAGTTCTCAGAAAAACCATAAATACCCATAAGAGTGACCGGCAGAGAAGAAGAACAAGTTTTGGAGTTACTCCAGAACTCCCCCACCCATGTGTGGTTTCCAGTATCTAATTAAAACCCTGCAGCTGTGCATTTATCCCCTTGCTACACCCCTATGGCTTAATCAATCAATTTTAAATGCGTTGGTCCCTTGATCTGACCTTTTCCAGATTCCTTCCTGCTGCCAAATGCACCAAACATGCTTTAGAATTATTTTATAATTTTCCTGCGGTGTGTGTTGATTTGTTAAAAGATGCTATGATGTATGCTAAGTCCCTGCCTTCCCCAAAGAATGTATAAAACAGCTGGAAGCCCTAGTCTCAGGGCCTCTTAGCGTCACCAGCTTACTGAGTGCGCAGAGGACCAAGCTAGCCCGAGATAATTGCCCTTTTTGCTGCTTGCATTGGTCTTGGTCTCTGGTGGTCTCTTGGGGGATCCGAACTGGAGCATTTCAGGAGCTGTGGCTTTAGTGGAAGAGTACCACTGTGAGTAAGAAAGCTAAGCAAGCCCTGATACCTACCACTAAGTAAATTAAATAAACCAATGAGTTTAAGTGTGTCATGTAAACCTGTAATACCAACATTCAGAAGGAGGAGGGAGGATTTGAAGCTTAAAGACCTGGGCTACATAGCAAGACTTTGTCTCAAAAATATGTAAACAAATAAATAAGTAGGTAGGTAAATAAATAATGGTAATAATCAATAAATTAGAACACACATTAACTTCATAAAATTAAGAATAAAGTATTTTATAAAAGAAAAGTTTATGCTAAAATATCCTCCTTGTGAGCCATTCCCAGTAACAGCACATATTGAAGCAAATCTGGTGTTAAAATCTATGTTCTGTGCTCTGGGACAGACTGGTAAGATTGGGAAAGTGTAATTAGGGCTGTCGGAATGATTAATGGCCACTCTGCTAGGAAGTGAAAAATTTCACTTTTAGAAAAGAAAATGGATTTTTCAATTCCAAGTATGTTTTTTCCCATTGTAAGAGTGAAACTTTCACATTATTTAACTCTCTTTCATTTTATTTATTCAGTTACTTTCCTGAAATTTCTAGCCCTTCAGCTGAACAAAGCTCACTGCTATTGACATTGACCTTGACATTCACATTCAATTTTCTGCATAAAGGTCTCATTTAGAGTGGTTTAGATCACCAAGGAGGAGCCTTCCTGAGGCCTTCTTTTTCACTTCTACCTGCAAAGGAGCCCACTTGTGAGTTGCGAGGTCATTGGATGGGTAGGGGACTTTGCTAGATTGAGAAGCTCCTGGCAAAATTCAAGCTCTCCAATGACAGCAGTTAGCCTCTCTTATCAGAGCTCGGGCATTGTCCAAAAAGCTCCTCACAATAAACTTCTGCACCAAATTAATTTTTAAAAAGCCTTGATAATTCCATTTCAAGGCATACCGATGAAAGGAATTTCAGATCCATAATGCACAATTGGCTTCTCCACTTTAATGAAATTCTCAGGGTAGTTAGTGCCATTTGCATTAGTCAACAGAAACATCCAGTCCTCAGGCAGAAGAGACAGACAGAATTTTAGGGAAGAAGGTCACTCAGTGAAGAGTGGTGGTCATTAGATGATTTAAATGTAAGACGAAAAAACTATAGCCTCACTTTTTATCTTTCTTAAAAGAGAAGGACTTTCAGAAAAGAATACATTTGGAGCTGCTGTGATAGAAATAATTCACAGAGCACTGAGTAAAGTTGTAAGAAAGACTTTCTTTAAAACTTGTCATCATACCATTTAACTTCATAGTGGACTCAAACACAGCAAAGAAGTGCTGGGGACTGATAGTCAAAGAACAGAGTAATGAGGTCAGTGGTTAGGAACTAACTAAGAGGAAGACATCAAAGGTGAGAGGATTCTTGCTGCCACTTAGACACCCAGGACAAGAGATGAGGATGTTCATCAGGTATCCAGGGGGGTTACAGGGACAACTCAACGTAATTCTTGCTAACATTGAGCTTGTCAAGAACAAACACTGAAAAGCTCAAGTGGAGGTCTAGTGGATAAAAGGGCTCAGAGAAATCTTACTAAAGTTTGGTCAAGAAGAGAGCCTTTGGAGCTCAGATGGTAGAACACCAGCCTTTGAGCAAAAGCATCAGACTGAGTTCAAGTCCCAGTCCTGGAAAAAAAAAGGGGGGGGGGGCGAGGGCCTTTGTCACTGATCTTCAGTGACAAATAATAGAAAGTAAACTCAAGAGGAAGTTGGAGGGTTACACTTAGAAAATTGTCAGTGAAATTTGGTGCCTGGGAGAGGAACAGAGCTAGTGAGGACCATTGACATCTCAGTAGCCCTTAAGTTTCAGAGTTATCTCTGCCCCTATGGGGGTGGGGTAGTCACCCCCAAAGATGCCTGTGAGGTCATCACCTCAGACACTCTGGAGTTGGTTACTGTCAGTATTGCCTAAGGGAAGTGGTGTATCCAGTCTTTGTTACCCAAAGAAGGCTGGCTGAGCTGCCCAGCAGTGGGAACCCAGTAGCTTCAGAGCAAGACAAAGGCTTATCACGAGTCAAGCTTCCTTAACCCAAGGGTCTCCTGTTCTTTGGGCCTTGTTCTTCAACTCTATTTTCTACATCATTCTTTAACACTTAGCCAAGCTACCTAGTTCTTCTCCTGGCTCTGGCCCCATCTATTTGCCTTTTGCTTGTTTGGTATTGGACTGCCAATATATTCTGTGAAGGCAAATCTGAAGCCTCTACACTCTAAAATTTATTCTGAGGGTTTTGTTTCCAGTGTCCCACAGTTAGTTAATATTTTCATGTCAATAAGGTAAAAGAAAGGCATTAAATAACAAGGTTCCCTGCTGAAACTCAATTCTGGATTGGGGTGAAGCTGCGGAGGACAGACCATATAAACTCAAGTAGAAGTCAATGGATTGTTACTCTCTCACAGAGTTGTCTGAACCTGGCACTGGGAACCATGTGGTTGGTGATTCCACCATTATGCAAGTTGCTGACAATACACCCTTGTTGCCACTTGCATTGTTTTCTATAGCAGCTTCAGGAAGGAAAAGCTCCAGCCGGTGGGTGCTGCTCTGGATCCCCGAATCCACCCCTGGAGACCCTGTGCACAGTCTGACTTCATGTCTTCCAGATTGCCCTCGTACTTTGGACTGCTAGCCTGGCTTTCTAGAAGACTTGATTCTGAATATGCCAGGGGTTAAGCTTCTATTACCTGTCCATCACTGCTCTTTCACTGAGCTTCAGTTTTCCCTCTGCCAGTTCTGTATCTCAGAAGTCAGATGATGCTTATATATAAGATGATGCTTATATATACTCTCTATAGGCCTGGTATGGGTTTCTCTGCATACAAATCTGCTCTTTTCTGTTTAGAAATTTTATTTTACAGCTATGTGCCAGTGACTCACCCCTATATTCCTAGCTACATAGAAGGCAGAGATCCACGTATTTCCACTAAAAGCCAGCCCAGTCAGGAAAGTCTATGAGACTCTTATCTCCATTTATTCACTAGAAAAGCAGAAAGTGGAGCTGTGGCTTAAGTGGCAGTATACTAGCCTTAAGCAGAAATAAAAGAAAAAAAATTAAGGGACAGCCCTCAGGCCCTGAGTTCAAGCCCTAGTACTAGCACAATGAGAGAGAGAGACAGAGACAGAGACAGAGAGACAGAGAGAGACAGAGAGGAATTTTAACAGCCTGAGTTACCCTTCACTCTCCCTCATCCTGAAGTCTTTCAGTACATGCAAGAAGAGAGCCCTTGTTTAAAGAAAAAATAGGAACAGTGCCAGCCCAGTGTGTGGCCAGCTCTTGCTCTGTTAACCTCCTATCTTTGCTGCGGGTCTTGACTCCCAACTATGAAGGATCCTTTGAACCTGGGAGGAGTAGGGGGATGGTGCTGACCTTTGGTGGGAGGCGAAGCAGCCTTATAGTTTGTCCTAGCCTAAGCACTTGCTCATGGTACAGCCTTTGATTACTAAATCTTTATAGAAGGGGACCATAAAACTTGTTCATTCCATTTTGCTTCCTTCTCAATTTTTTCATGAGTCCTGGCTGGCTGTTTAGCTATCCATGCAACTGGCTTCTTTCATAGATCCACTCATGTTATCTGTGCTGAGTGCTGGCACCTGCAACTCCCTCTAGATGTGTGTGTGTGTGTGTGTGTGTGTGTGTGTGTGTGTGTGTGTGTGTGTACTGGTCTTAAACTCAAAATCTGAGTGCTGTCCCTTAGCTTTTGCTCAAGGCTAGCATTGTACAGCTTGAGCCATAGATGCACGTTTGGCCTTTTCTCTAGTTAATTGAAGACTAGAAATTCATGGGTTTATCTGCCTGGGCTGGCTTTGAACTGCGATCCTCAGCCTCCTGAGTAATTAGGATTACAGTCATGAGCCACTGGCACCCAGGTCTCTTTAGCTCTTTTTGTAAGAGCAGTACTCATGGTGGTCATTGAAAGGGCATCTATACCCTTCTCTGTCTATCACTGCATTACTCCATCTTGATTTCTTTACTGGGGCCATTTCCTATGTAATAATGCTAAATGTTACCTAATAACATCTGGTTCATATTCATTGTTGTGAATGTTACATAGAAAATTGAAGTATTATAGTATATGAATTGGACCATAGGTGGCTATGGTGTAGAACCAGTTCCTGATGTTATTTCTAAAAATACAGTAGTGTGGGAAGTATATCTGGTCCATCTCTGTTCATCCCTGTCCTGAATGGGATGCAGCTGAAGAAACAGCAGGTTGTTGATGCTTAAAGAAGGCATCTTTCACTTATGTGACCCTGGAACTAAAGAAGCAGCGAAATTCAAGACTCTCAGATGCTAATTTCTTTTCAGACTCTATCAAGAGTCCAGAGGCTGCTTGGTACATAGGGGTATCCATATCAATTAGTACTTGTAGCTGAAGTCTCAGAGATCAGCCCAAGTGCCATTACTATTGTAAATTCAGAAATACACAGACACGTTTGCAAAACCAATGAGGTTCTTAAGGGAAGATCACAGAGTGAGGGAGAGAGGCCACCAGCAATCTCAGTGTATTTCAGAAGAATGGATTAAACTAGTAATAGCTTATTGAGACATAATTCACACATTACATGATTCACTGAAGTGTGAGAATCAATATTTATATAGTTTATATACAGTACTATGTAACGACAATAAAATCTGAAGGATGTTCATCACCTCTCAAAATATTTGTGTGTGTGTGTGCGTGTGTGCACGTGTGTGTGTGCTTGAACTCAAGGCCTCAAAGCTCTCTTGCCCATCTCCTTCCCTTTTTTCTCCTATTCCTCTTCAGACTGGAGGATTCAGCTTTTCTGATAACGTAGTAATCTTCCTCCCTCCCTCTCTCTCTCTCTGTATCTCTCTCTCTTTCCCTCCCTACCTCTTCTCTGTGGTGCTGGAAATTGAACCCCATGTTTGCTGTGTATGGGACAGATACTCTGTATTATCACTTTTTCTTGAGTTCTAACATGCTACTTTTTTTTTTCCCCAAAATGTCCCTGGGATTGAACTGAGCCTTGCTCATCAAACTCTCTCTCATTTAAGCCAGGTCCAGGTAATTTTTTTAAAAATTTACTTATTTATTGTCAAAGTGATGTACAGAGGGGTTACAGTTTCATATGTAAGGCAGTGAGTACATTTCTTGTTCAACTTTTTACTTTTAAGTTATTGTTCAGATAGGATCTGTGCACCACCCCCCACACGCCCCGTGTCCATGCTGGACTTGGACTGAAATTCTGTTATGTCTACCATCTGAATGACTGGGATTATAGGCCTGAACCACCATGCCTGGCCCAGCTAGAGTGGCTAGATGTCAAATCCTGGAGTATGCAATTCGAAATTTGAGGCTATAATCTTCTAATTTGCACTCAAATGGTCAGGGCATGCTGGGTATGGAGCAACAGGCAAGAAGTGTGAACCCAGAAGAACCTAACACAGAGGATTCATTTTCATACAAGGAGCAAAGCTTCCAGTCTTTGGAACCCAGTGACAGAGTTGATACAATGCCATGGGTCTAGCATCCCCCAAGATAAACATTGTGAGCATGACCTTGAGAAATGTGCTATAAGCATGAAGAAGAGAGGAAGCCCTTTCCCGGAGAGGTCAGGTAGATTCGACCACAGATTGCTTGTACCTACTGACTGATAGCCATGATAGCCATATGCTGGGTGTCAATCTCCAACCAAAGAAAGATACCCAGTTTTCCCAATATATATTAAGTGAAAACTGCTTTTAGGAGTGTGTGTGTGTGTGTGTGTGTGTGTGTGTGTGTGTGTGTGTGTTCATGTTGGTGCTGTTGGTTGGTTAACAGTTTGGATATTTCACAGAGCAATGAGGTGCTATTCTATCCCAACATGTACCCAATTAGGGGAGAAAGAGGAAAATGAAAGTCTCTTACTGCCAAAATTGCATATGTTACTGTTACCCATACTTACTCTTTTTGTCAATTTCTTGCTTGCAAAGTCATTCAGCACACCCTTTTTCCAGCCTTTGGCATCAACTCACAACTGTGGTATGACCTTTGACCTTCATCATAGCATCCATTCCTCATTAGGGCCCACTGTTTCTAGGAAGATCCAGATTTATTTAACACTAATTACTTTCCCTATAAAGCTCTGCTTTACCAAATTGGAACATGTTAGAAATATATTGAATGTTTCTCAAGTTTAAAACATGTACAGAAAAATGTAATTACATGGTTTTGGGCTCTGGCACCCCTTAGAATCTGGGAAACTTTGGGATTGATGTTTATATCCCAGGAGAATATGAAGGCTTTGATTGTTGAGGCAGAGTAGGAATACTCAAAACCTATTGGCTGTTTCCAAGCTGGAGAATTGTTTTGTTGGAAGACAAAAAAAAAAAAAAAAAAAAACCACCAAAAAATGAGGGTGGGAATGACACTATTCACAAAGAAATGCACTCATTACCTGACTTATGTATCTGTAACCCCTCTGTACACCACCTTTACAATAAAAACATACATCAAGAGCTGGGTGTTTGGCTCATGTTTGTGATCCTAATTACTTAGAAGTCAGGGATCTGGAGGAACATCTTTCATAGACAGCCCTGGCAAAGACTTCAAGACCTCATCTCAGCCAATAGCTGGGTGTGGGTTTCTTTTCATCTTATCTAGAGAAAGATGCTTAGGTGGATCATAGTCCATGACAACTGATGGAAGAAGATGAAGGAAGCAAGACCCATGTGTTTACACGCATCCACTTCAGACCTGGGGCCATCTCAGCTTGTAAAGCTCATGAACTAAGGGCTATGCTGAAAGTACTTGATGATCAATTGTGTCTTTTTGTCATCCCTTAAGCCCATTTGAAAAACCCTAATAAAATGGCCATAGCTTTCTTCTTCTGTCCTTCTATGTTCTCCACCTTCTTCCTCCCCTCAATGATAGATCCTCCTCTGTAGAGTGTGCATTCTTACTTTTCTCTCTGGCTAAGCCTGAGATGTCTCATGGAGGCTTGTTGTCTACCACATTACTCTTGACTAAGACACCAGATCTCTAACTTCATGTTTTATCTCGAGACCTTATCCTAGGGTTAAATTTGAAAATCAATGGGAACTCTTCTATGGCTCTGCTGTGAATCAAATCCTGGGTTGGTAAGATGGGTGGCCTCAGGAAAACATTGAGCATCCTTGAATTTATACACATGTTATGGGCAAAATATTCCTTATTAGAGTGATAGAACATAGTAACAGTAGTCTATGGTGGCAGCTTGGCCATGGCCATTGGTGTCAAATCTTTTTCATCTCCACACTATTTCAGTGCTGCAATGCCAGACCTCTTGGTTTCAAAAATGGCTTTCATATACTGGGCTCTCAATGTCATGTCCCTTTTAGCTGCCAGGGATTAGATGTGCCAGGGACTTGGGAATCAATGAGCAGGCAGACTATCCTTCATAAACAAACAAAAAATAAACAGGGCAAGGCAGAATTGGTTGAGAAAACAAATTGCTGAAAAGTCTTTTGGGGGGTCTATGAGCACCAAGAATGGCAAATTTACCCCCGTGGTCCCCTGCAACATTGCCACATCAAATTTGAACCATTTGTTCCTATCATTAGGAAGGAAGTGAGCAAATGAATGTTGTGGAGCTTCCTTAGTAATTATTATGACCAAAAGATAAACAAAATCAAGGGAGTGAATAATGTCAATAGTGACTCGAGGCTCCCTCTGTCAGCTTTTGCTCTGCTTCCCAAAGCATCCCAATAAAGCTTCTATGTTCAGTAAAGTCTTCTATGTTTTGATAAGAGTACTCTTCCTGCTTTTGTTTAATGCATAGTAATTATGGGGAGAGAGTAAGTGAAGGAAGGGCACGGGTAGGAAGCAAGATAAGACGTGCTATACTTCTAACCCAGGCCTGTAGTGGGTTTACTCACAAGAATATGAAGTCAAAAAATAGAATATCTTTTTCATTCATCGAGGAGAAAGAAGTCTCATGGCTGGTTGTGATAAAAACAGAACAACCATGAAGTCTCTTTAGTGCTTCATGTTTCAAATTTCCTTATGTATAAGACCCAGTAACACTTAGCGGGCTGCTGTAACCTCAAACCTCAATCCCTAGATTTCAGCCTCTGGAGTAGCTAGGGTTACAGTTGTTGTAAAACATCAGCACTCAGCTTAGATTAGTGCCTAGGAGCTAGGTTTCCAGGCCTTTAATTTGTATTCTTCGTGTGTGTGGTACTGGGGTTTGAACTCAAGGCATCTTGCAAACTTGGTTTGCTTACATGGTGGCTGGTGCTCTACTTCTTGGAAATGGAGTCTTGGGAACTTTTCTTGTGCTTTAAACCATGATCTGTCCAGACCTCAGCCTCTCCAGTAGTTGGGATTACAAGCACTAGTACTCAGCCCACAGTCTTTTCTAAGTTAGAAGCTTGTTAATATTGCTGAACTTCGCTACAAAATTGCCATCCTGCTGGTGATGCCACCTGGATAGGTGGGATTACAGGCATGAGCACCCCTCCCCCCAGCCATTTTCCTGATTCTTAAAAGAAATGTAATCAGGCATTCATTCTGGAGCCTTTCTGAGCTAGGAAATTTTTGTAGTCTCTAAAATAATGAACATAATGTCTAAAGGGAAACTAAATCCCCAAATGCTGGGATGTTGAGCCAACTCACATGAGCCCATTGATAGATGCTTTTGAACACCCATGTCTACCCAATGCTCAAGGAGACACAGATGCCACACATACACACACACACACACACACACACACACACACACTATTGGACATATCCACTGTCTACCATACTGCCCTGGAACATACTACCAGTTTGTTTTAGCCCCCTTTCTGTGGCTGTGACAGAATGCCCACTATGTAATTTATAGAGTAAAGAATTCATGTTTTATGTGGTTCTGAAGCCTGGGAAGCTCCAGTTGGGAGCTTTATTAGTCAAGATGTCAAAAGATGTTTGTGATATGAAGATATAGCAGAGGACGTCACATGGCCAGAGGACAGGGGAGTGAGTGTAAAAAGACTCAGGCCCAGAAGTCCTCCATCCATTCATGAGGATGAAGGTCTTACAACCTATACAGTCCCATCAGGCCCTAATGATCAACACTTGTGAACTGGGAATTAAGGTTCCAATGAACTTGAATGTGAACTTTGGGGAAAATTTTGGGAGTTACAATAAAACAACAAAATAAATAAATAAATAAATAAATAAATAAATAAATTTCTAAATCCAATTAGACGAGGAAAAGGCACAAGAAGATATTAAGGCATTTTATCAAAGATAATATAAAGATAGCAATTAGTACATGGAAAGGAGAAAGGTGTTCTGCAGGACTAGCTACTAGAGAGATGCAAATTCAGGCCATGATGAGATATCTCCACACACCTTAGGAGAGTAGTGACAATAAAGACCAGTGACAACATGGGAAAACTATCTTTCATACTTCCACAGTAAAGCCTCAATAAACTCTGGATATGAAGCTCAGTGGAACTTGTATATTAGGTGTGTGCCTTCATGCCTGGCATAAAGCTAGTATTACAGATGATTGACTCTTTTGTTTTGTTTTGTTTTTGCCAGTCCTGGGGCTTGAACTCAGGGCCTGAGCACTGTCCCTGAATTCTTTTTTTGCTCAGGGCTAGCACTCTACCACTTGAGCCACAGGGCCACTTCCGGCTTTTTCTATATATGTGGTGCTGAGGAATTGAACCCAGGGCTTCATGTATACGAGGCAAGCACTTTACCACTAGGCCATATTCCCAGCCCTACAGATGGGGTCTGTACTAATTCCAGATAGTGCTGAAAATTATTTGTAGCATACTCTTTTTTTTTTTTTTTTGCCAGTCCTGGGCCTTGGACTCAGGGCCTGAGCACTGTCCCTGGCTTCTTCTCGCTCAAGGCTAGCACTCTGCCACGTGAGCCACAGCGCCGCTTCTGGCCGTTTTTTCTGTATATGTGGTGCTGGGGAATCGAACCTAGGGCCTCGTGTATCCGAGGCAGGCACTCTTGCCACTAGGCTATATCCCCAGCCCTGTAGCATACTCTTGGTGTGTCAGAATAGTGGGGTTTTCCTTTTTGTTGGTTGTGGGATTTGAAATCAAGGCCTGGGCACTGTGCTTGAGCTTTTGTGTTCAAGGCTAGTGATCTACCATTTTGAAACACAATGCCACCTCCAGTTTTCTGGTGGTTAATTAGAGGCAGGAGCCTCATGACTTTCTTGCCCTGGCTGGCTTCTATCCTTGATCCTCAGATCTCAGCCTCCTGAGTAGCTAGGATATTAGGCATGAGCCACTGGCACCCAGCTAATACTGGGATATTCTTTATTACTCATTTGATAGGATATTCTGCCATTCTAGTGCTTCCTATTTTGCACTCTAAGGATTTTTTTTATTAATTATTGCTTTCATATTTCCTGTTGGTATGATTTGGATATGAAGTGTCCCCAAAAGACTCATGGGTTGAAGGCTTGGTTTCCAGCTGGTGGCTTTAACCAATGGATGAATCCATCCATGGGTGGACTCATAATTTGGTAGCATTATTGGGAGATAATGGAAACTTTTAGTACTGGGCATTGAGTCCCTAAAGATATGCCTGGAAAGATATATTGTCCCCTATCTTTTCATTCTCCCTAACTTTCTGCAGTGATTTCTGGCAACCATGTGGTGAACAGCTTTGCTCTGCCACTCACTCATTCCTACTACCATGCTCTTCTGCCTGGTGGCAGACCCACTGCAGCAAGGCAGGCAGACCATGAACTAAACTTCTGCAACATTGAGACAATTAAAGTGGTTTCTCATGATGATAAATAAAATTGACTAATATACCTGCCTTCTACTTTCCTTCTTCTACTAAGACTTGTTTTAGGCACTGGATGGCATGCATGGGGTTTTAGTGGGGAGTGCTCACGAATAAACACCTGGTGATCAGTGAAGAAAGCAGAACTAGGCAGAACAAAGAGATAAACTGGTGATGTGTTTACAACAAAAGGACTTGGGAGTAGGGAGGACCTTTGCTAATTGCCCTCAAGGAAGGATCTGCCAGTCATTGGATGTAGGCTGTCTTCTGCAGCAGTTGTCTTCATCTGAATTGGAGAGGCACTCAAGTAACAGCTGGCAGTTCCCAGTCCCTGGTAACTTCATTATTTTGGAAGACTCTTGGTTTGGAGCTGACAAACTATGTATAGTTCTATGGTCAAATCCAGTCCATTGCCTGTTTCTGTAAATAAAGGTTACTAGGGACTCTCCTTGTGTGTATTTTTACACAGCTCTCTCTCTCTCTCTCTCCCTCTCTCTCTCTCTCTCTACCTCCCTCCCTCTCTCTCCCTCTCTCTGCTCCCATTTGTCTCTAGGTCTCCTCTCTTTTTCTTATAAAGATATCAATTGTATTGGATTAGGACTCGCGTTAATGACTTATTTTCACTTGGTTATTATCTGCAAAGACTCCATTTCTAAATAAGGTCATATTCACAAGTCTCCAGGGTTGGGATTTCAACATGTCTTGGGTGACAGAAGTACAATTCACACCCTGAGAGCCAGAAAATATGATGGTCTTCCATGAAAGAAAGCCTCTTTCAGGTGAGTAGCTGTCATCAAAGCAGCTTAGTCCCACCAGCAGGTGACAATTGAACAGGAAAGAGCTACACAGCCAGTTCATTCATTTGTTGCTCTAGTGGCCAAAGGCCAGGAGATAGCTGATCACCCCTGACCCCAGTCTTGGACTGCAGTGTTGCTTCAGCTTATCTGTTAATACCTTGGCAGGATTGTAAAAGTTGTGCAACATCCTTCATTAAAAGAAAAAAGAAAATGGAGGAAGAGGGGAAGAAAAGACTCCAGAGCAGGAAGTTGGCCAGCAGGGAGTGAAGTGACTCACAGTCAGCAGTGCTCTGTGTACTGCTCAGGAAATCCATATCATCTTTCCACCAACACATCCAATTATTTTCTAAAGGGGCTTTATTGCTGGAGGAGCCATTAAAAATGTTTCCTTTCTGGCAAATAATCATTGTATGCAGTTATGGGGTGCCATGTGATGTCTCAATACATGTGTGCAATGATCAGGTAAAGCTAATTAGCAAATACATCACTTCAAATAGTTATTATCTCTTTAAGAATTTTGAAAATTCGCCTTTTTGAATGTTGGAAGTTATCAGATTATATCTTCTTTTTTATTGTTAACATATTATCATTCACTCCAAAAGTTACGTCCTGATGGATAACAAGTGAGAGATAGCTCCAGAGGTGTGAAGGCCAAATGTTTAGAAACTAGCTCTCCACAAAGAAATGTGCGGGGCAGGATACCTCTACATAGCCTTTGCAATTTCCATGGTGTGAAGATATGTAGTCTAATCAATTTCAAGGAATTGATGTGAGCTTACTGAGCACAGAGTTGAGACAGTTGTGTATAATCATCTCCTAAAGGCTTGAAATACCTTTAGTATCTTTTGAAGGTCTGGGTACTGGGAGAACTTCAATGCCTTTTTCTTTCCTTTTCTCTCTTTTTTTTTCCTTTTCTTTCTTTCCTTTTGCTTTTTTCTTCCCTCCCTCCCTCCCTCCCTCCCTCCCTCCCTCTCTCCCTCCCTCCCTCCCTCCTTTCCCTCTCCTTTTTGGTAGCATTTGGGTTTGCACTATCCCTTGATCCACACTTACCTCTTTTTGCTTTCATTGTTTTTTAAATTTTATTTGTATTACTTTTTTATTATTTGGGTCAAACAGTCTTTTTATGATCATAACAGTATTTGGCTTTGAATTTATTTAATAATTTCCCTCTAGGAGGGAGTGGGATGAAAGCTGGGGAGAGTCATCAGAAGATGGGAGAATAGCCATGACACACTGGACTTTGCTGCCGCTGGACGGCAGGTCAGTACAGAAAAAGAAAACACAGCCCCTCTCTTTCCCAATCAAGGGAGACATCTGAAGTCAGTGCATCCCTGATGAAGACTGATGCTGCCTGCTTCTCTTTGACTCTGGAAATTCAAGTCCAGGAATGTTTTGTTATGCCCAGATTTGGGGTCTCCCAAAACCACCAAGGAGCCGAATCTGATGCAAGTGTATGAGAGTCTTTATTTCAAGCTCGAGCTTGGGCTCACAACCATCACAGACACAGCAAATCTGGATTGAGAGCCCTGACTCTTCATTTGGCAAGGTTTTTATAGGTAAAAGGTTAACACAAATGCAGGAACTTAAATGCAGGGATAGAGTAAATGAGCAAGTATGGCACAGATGTAGTAGGTTGACAAAGGGTAGAGCAAATACAAGCCATTTACAGAAGAATTTTTGGGATCAGGCTGACCTAATGGAGCCAGCTCTACTACATCCCCCCTTTTCTTTTAGCCAAGTCAAACCCTTGATTTATTTCGTTTACATTGAGGGGTGTATACTGGGTTCGTGGGACCATCAGTCAATTCTTTGTACATATGGGTCAATCCAGCTTCCTGTGCCTCTAAGTGCCTAAGGTTGGCCAATGATATCTGTGAGGTCCACCCCCAGGAGGGCTCCATGCAGGAGCTCTCACCTATTTAAATCTCCATCGAGTTACCTAGGTGACTGGCACACCTGGAGGCAGTTACCTCCCTCCCTTCTGAGGTCAGACTCTAATCCATCTGGACATACCCTAATACACTTGGACATACCTCCCACCCCAGGCATTGCCTGGGAGTGACTTTAGTCTGCCACACATGCTTTATCCAATTTTCTTAATAGAGTGAGTCAGTCAACTCAGGAGTGGGGAGGTTACCACAGAAAATGTCCCCTCCCCCCACCCCCTGCAAATCTTAGTTTCAGCAGATCCAAAGCAGCCTTCCACCAGGAATCAGTTGTGTGTGATGAAGTCCCATCTGCTTTTACCACAGTAGAAGCGCTCAGGGTGAAGATGTAGCTTCCTCCAGATGTCTCTCAGGCCATCCATGATCTCAATCCAAGTGGGATGGGCAGGGGTTGTGGCTCCCAGAGGCTCCAATAGAATGTCACACCTTCTGCTGGGTTGCCTACAACTTTCTGCATAGACTGGTTAAAGAACCATCTCCCACAAGTGCAAGTGTCCACTCTTGTACATTTGTTACCACTATTTTCCATGCCTCTGAGTTATCCTGCCTCTAAGTTATCGTCCCAAAAATGACTCTGGTACCTTGATCTTAAAGGAGAGCTGATGGGCGAAGATCATCCATCTTCTGTAACTTCTTCAGGCTGACTCAGGGATGTTGAACCTACCTAGCCAGAAACCTATAACCTTACTTAGCCTACTTTACCAAGGGGTTGCCAATATCTGATGTCTATTAGGGGCTTTACTCCAGACTGGAAATTACATACAACAGTTATCTTTGAACAACTGCACAGACATCTTCTTGGGCTACAACATTGTAGCCTTTTTGCACTCTGGTTTACAGAAGCATTTTCCTGACTGGCTGGGGAAACTGATCTCTGATGACCTAACAAGGCATAAATTACCTTTGCAGGCCTTAGACAGATCTCAATAAAAGATATGATCTCAGGTACATAAGCTTGCTTTCCTGAACAGATATGCCAGCTCAAAAATTTACTCAGTTAGGGCTTTGAGCAGATGCAGGAGGCTGGGATTTTAACTATACCCCTATTTAACAAACAGTTTTACTACCCACTATCACAGATGACTGGCAAATTCCTGCCCAGTTACAAAGTAGACACGGGCATTAGAAAAGCATGCTTACAAACTATTCTTCTAGGACCTCCCAGCTCCGATTAAATTTGAAGGGCCAAACACACATGACTCCAAGATCTGACACCATCTTTGCCATCCCAACAGTGGCTTACTGTCTCTGGATGCTCCATCACTTTGTCCCAGGAATGACTTTCCCATTTTTACAGTCGCTGGACTTGAACTCAGGGATGGAGCTCTCCAGCTCTCCAGCTCAAGGCTAGCACTCTGCCACTTTGAGCTCCACACAACTCACAACTCTGTTCCCAGCACTCTTCTGGATGATTAGAGATGAAGACTCTCACAGGGACCTTTCTCTGCCCGGGCTGGCTTCGAACCACAGATTTCAGTTCAATGAGTCTTACAAAAGGCCACTTTACTCCAATTAAAAGTGACAAAGTGGTCCACACAGTAGTTTTGAAGCATGATCTTACCTGGAACTTAGTAAGGGCCAAAGCTACATCTGACAAACTTGTAGGAATTGTCTGTCCTTTTCTGTAGGCCTGTCTACAATTTTTACAGAAAATCTGTAAGGCAAACTGGAGTTGCAATTAAACAATCATCTTGGTAGCCCTAATTTTTTCTTTACCCAATTTGAAACAAACATTTAGGACAAGTTTTTCTTCCAAATTTCATATTTAGAAGTGCATTCTTGATTTTTAAAGCCCTTTACTAACCTCTGCTTTAACACACTTACACTTTAGTTTTCATTTGAAGAACTCTGAAGCCTGGACAGGTACCCATTGCTTCAGGCTGCTTGTCCAAATTGTGCCACGAATATCTGCTCCTATTCAACAGCAAGACTTCTGACATACTGAGGAGTCAGGAATTGCCATTTCATTTCTTTCTGTTACTTCCAGTTGCTAGCATAGTTGTGATGCACGTAAATATGTTCAGTGTATCCATGTAGATTCCTAACATCAAATTGATTGGATCATATCTGTTCTCTGTTCTGTCCATACATTGGTTACTTCTGCACATTTGATTACTTTCTGAGTGTCATACAGAAGGAACATGCTGAAAAGAACTAATCCACCATACATTGCCAATGAGTACAGAGTAGCACCAGCCACAGTGTTAGGTGGCAGAAACATGGACCCCAGTGAAGACACAAACACAGACCCAGGCCTACTCTCAGGGGTGCACCCATGTTCAAAAACTTCTCACTGGGAGCACACATGGTCACAGTGGAGAGGCCTCCCACAATGCTGGTGGTGTACCATGCAGCTCTTATGAGAAGGGGTCCCTCTAGTATGGTCAGAGGAGCCACCACTGTACCCATCACACCAGTATGAAGAAACCAAGCAAGATGTTTTGTGCCCATGTTCTGGTGATATGATGTGGATTGAACTAGCATTCCAGCTCCAGTCATGGCTACAAGAGTTGTACCAATTGTCACCCCAGAGCCTCTCAGCATAAAATTCATGAGAACAGGAGATCTGGCTATTGCCAAAGCTGACAAAGCTGTTACACCAGTACTTCCTGCTAAGTACATATAGGTAGACTGTATCCTATCCTTCACATTTTGAGGCCAGATTACAGCCTTTTCAATAGCTCCAATCTCATTAGACATTCCCAAGCCATAGTAACAGTATGCCAAGACCCACAGCAGCCCCTCTAGCAGCAAACCACGTTCCCATTTGGTCAATTTTAAATACTTTTTCCATTGATGGTTCAAATGCTAATTCTTTGAGTTCTTGGGCAGTTTTCCCTTGGCACATCCCAATTCTTGTCTTGGTGGCATGTTTCCTGCTGGGTGTTAAGAGCCACTGATTCTTTGTGATGGAATTCTTCACAACAGGGAGGCCTTGGTGAAAGCTGGGTGGAAAACCCAAGAAGGTAGTGTCCTGAGACACACCACCCTTGCAGCCAGCATGGTGATGAACCAGGTTAACTAAGCAGATCTGAAATGCTCAGCTCCCGGTGAGCTCCACCATGCAGTTTCCCTTCGCGGCCTGTGAAAACATGGATGCCGCACCTTCTCCGTCCTCCGCCAGGTCCTTTCTGTGAAAAGCCAGAACAACTCCATCTTGTAGAAAACCAACCCTACCCCCACCCCTTGCTTTCCAGTAAAGGAACATAAAATGTTCTGGGACAGAGTGACCCATGGCTAAAACTGATTAAGGGCTAGTCAGAGAAGAAAAACAAGTTTTGGAGTTACTCCAGAACTCCCCCACCCAGGTGTGGTTTCCAGTATCTAATTAAAACCTTGTAGTTGTGCACGTATCCACCTTGCTGCACCCCTATGACCTAAACCAATTAATTTTAAATGCATTGGTCCATTGATCTGACCAATGACCCTTCCAGATTCCTTCCCGCCACCAAATGCGCCAAACATGCTTTAGAATTGTTTTATGATTTCCCCGTGGTGCGTGTTGATTTGTTAAAAGATGCTATGATGAATGCTAAGTCCCTACCTTCCCCAAAGAATGTATAAAACAGCTGGAAGCCCTAGGCTCAGGGCCTCTTAGCATCACCAG
The DNA here is from genome assembly GCF_023159225.1 of Perognathus longimembris pacificus. Taxonomy (NCBI): domain Eukaryota; kingdom Metazoa; phylum Chordata; class Mammalia; order Rodentia; family Heteromyidae; genus Perognathus; species Perognathus longimembris. The sequence continues at coordinate 86,723,813 of NC_063164.1, read as the reverse complement.
CGTGCTGAGTTCATGAAGGACCGAGCTAGCTCACAATAAACGCCCTTTTGCTACTTGCATTGATCTTGGTCTCTGGTGGTCTCTCGGGGGTCCTGAACTCGAGCATTTCAGTGGGGCTTGTCTGGGATACCCCGCTCAAGCCCACCCAGACATCCGACCAAGGGGTTGTGAAAATCCGGTCGGTAAGTTGAGGCATTGCCGATTTGTACTTTGTGAATTTTGTGGCCTGCAGGATTTGTATGTGAGGTTGGCAAGGAGCCTTGGCAGACGCGCTGTAAGGCTGCCAACAGGATATGTGGGAGACGTCCCCAGACCCTCCCATTTGGGCAAATTGTTCCTCAGACAGACATTTTTTGAGAACTCCGATCATAGTCTGTTTATTTCCAGTACAGACATTTTTGGAGAACTCCATTCGTAGTCTATTTGCCGCCGGCAGCAATTTGGGTTGTTGAGTGTCTTGTATGTGATCTGTGTGTAAGTGTGTCTAACCCCTGTCACGCCAGCAGGAGAAATTCCTCTTAGGGTACTCATCGGGCCGAAGACTGAGGACCCAGCCAGGAGAAGGCCTCCCGGGATACCTGTGACCATAACTTTTCCTTCTAGGTCCCCAGCAGGAATTCTATTTTCCTCCTTTGTGGCGTTGTTTCTTTTAGGAAAAGCCATTAGCCATAGCTATATGCTTTCACATTACAGGCACCAGTGTGGCTGCATGTGGTGTCTGATTGGGAAAGTAGAAAATAGCCTTTACCCTCGTTGGCAAGTGGCAGTAGCTGAATTGGATCAAGTTTTGTAAAATTTAACTCCAGGACTGTCTGTGTATATTCATCTGGTTTATGTCAAATGCTCTGAGTTGTCTGGATGATCTTGATGTGAAAGAGAGTTTGGGACAAGATTGAGAAGATTGGCAAAAATACCTCTTGCCATTGGAAAATGTACAGCCGATTTTTATTTTGCGCGCTTTAAGATCTTTTGAATATGTATGTGTGTGTGCATGTGTGAGTGTGAACATGTTAAAGACTGTTAGTATGATGTAAAATTGAGTGAGTTTAAGTTTAAATTCAAATGGTCATCAAATTTGAGCGTTACCAAATGTTTTAAAGGATTATTGCACTGTTTTCAAGAGGAACTATAGTTAAAAAATGTTTCTTTAATTTAAAAAAATCAGGGCAAAGTGTCAGAAATTTGGATATAAAGGTTTATCACTAAAATTTTTTTTTAAAAACTGCTTGGGTTTCTCAGAGAACAATAAGAAAGGACAGGAAAAACCTAGGAGGGGCCTGTGTGCCTATCCTCAGGAGTGAGGGGTGATCTGGCAAAGGTGCAGCTTAGCCAGTCCACGTGGTGGCACAGGCCCTGGAGGAAATCAATGTGGTGGGACAGCCATAAGGGGGCATCCATTCATGGTGGAAGAGGACAAGCCAGTACCAAGACAGTTCATCAAGCTCTGAGGAGTAGGATGGAAATAGGCCGTTCTGTAGGACAGGCGAATGGAGGCCTTTCTTTTGTCTCTTTTGTTTTCAGTTGAACATTGGAAACCTGGTGGTAAAAATGAATGATTTGACTGGAATTTCTAAAACTGCCCCATAGGGGGCTGGGGGTATGGCCTAGTGGCAAGAGTGCTTGTCTCGTATACATGAGGCCCTGGGTTCAATTCCCCAGCACCACGTATCGGCCAGAAGTGGCGCTGTGGCTCAAGTGGTAGAGTGCTAGCCTTGAGCAAAAAGAAGCCAGGGACAGTGCTCAGGCCCTGAGTCCAAGCCCCAGGACTGGCCAAAACACACACACACACACACACACACACACACACACACACACACACACACACACAAAAACACAACAACAACAACAAAAAACTGTCCCTTAGGATGGATAATTAATATTGGAAAACCTTAAAGGAGGATTAAAAGGTCTATTTGTATTTTGCAATTTGGATGTATTAAAAAAAAAGAGAAAAGCTAAGTCTGGATTTTTGTGCTTGTAGTTCTGGTGTACACTGCTGAATGTACTTTTGTCACAATTGATTTGGGTATCAGTTTAATGATTCAGGTACTGAATTTAATGTGTATACTGTGATGTAATAGTAAGACTCTTAACTATCTTAAGTTACATATAATCAGGCAAGTATTTTTAAGTATATATTTTAAACTAATGGGATAGAAGTAAACTCATTAACTCTCTGTATGTAGGAAGAAATGGCAAAATGGGCTAATATTTCTCAGTAATTTATTGGAAAGCTGAATGGATAATTATTTCTAATTTTGTAATTGTAATTCTTGCTTTAAGGAAAAATTGTCATTTGAGTTTAAAGGTCTTCATGCAGTAACTGGGACTGAAGAGGAAAAAAAAAATGGCTCTTTTAAAAGGCAATGTGCCCCTGGGCTTCAGAGTTTTTCCAGATGCAAATAAAGGCTGAAGTTAAGGTGTTATAGCAGAGTTTGTAGGTTTTTTTGTAACAGTTCTCAACAGGCCCACAGGAAAGGACAGACAATTCCTACAAGTTTGTCAGATGTAATGTTGGTCCTTAATAAGTTCCAGTTAAGATCATGCTTAAAAACTACTTCTGTGTGGACCACCTTGTTGCTTTTAATTGGAGTAAAGTGGCATCTTGTAAGAGTCATTGATCTGAAATCTGTGGTTTGAAGCCAGCCAGGCAGAGAAAGGTCCCTGTGAGAGTCTTGTCTCTAATCAGCGAGCAGAGTGCTGGGAACGGAGTTGTGTGGAGCTCAAAGTGGCAGAGTGCTAGCCTTGAGCTAGGGGGCTGAGGGACAGCACTCAGGCCCTGAGTCCAAGTCCAGTGATGGGCCAAGAAAAATGCCAAAGGTGCATTTATACCAGCATGGAAAAGTCACTCATGGGACCCTGCCGGGCCAGCCGGCAGAGGGACAAGAATCCTGACTGAGGGGCGGCAGGGATACGGAAAAGGAAAAATAAGGCAAGAGAAAAAAGACAAGAGACAAAGATGGGGTACGGGAGGTCTGCAGCCGCAAGGTTGAACCTCAAGACTGCAGCAACAGTTTATTCTCAACTCCCAGCTTATATGCAGTTTTGGAACCAGGGAATAGTATAGGGTTGTTAAAATTCCAGAACACAAAGAGGCTTTGAAGTTTACAACATTTGATTACAGTAAACACAAGGTAACAAAGCAATTCCGGACAGTGGCTGTGGACTTTGCCTTTAGCATATCCTGGCGGTAACAGCACAGCCAGAGGTGATAATGAACCTAGGTGCAGGTTTGGCTCCCGACATCTTGGCGACATCGGCACAGCCAGAGGTCAGGATGAGCTTAGCTGCTAGCTCGGCTCCCAACTTGGGACAAAAGTGATGGAGCATCCAGAGGCAGCAAGCCACTGCTTGGATGGCAGAGATGTGTCAGATCCTAGAGTTACTCCTGTTTGACCTTTCAAAAGTTAATCAGAGATGGGAGGTCCTAGAAGAATAGTTCATAAGCATGACTTTTATTGCCCATGTCTTATCTACTTTGTAACTGGACAAGAACGTGCCAGTCATCTGTGGTAGTGTGTAGTAAAGCTAAGTTTGTTAAATGGGAGATAATTTAAAATCCCAACTCCCTGCATCTACTCAAAGCCCTGACTGGCAGTGAGAATTTTAAGCTGATACATCTGCTCAGGAAAGAAAGTTCATGAGATCTACTGTCCCTGCACGCGCAGTCACTCTGACTCACTGCCTAGAACATCTGAACTCAATTGAGGTTTTTCTTAATGCAAGAATTACAAACACCAGAGTTACAAACACAAGATCCAGACTTAACATCTTCGCTTTTTCAATACATTCAAATTGCAAAATAGCACAAAAATCAAGTTACATCATACAAAATCAACCTTTTTAAGACTTTCCAATTTTAATCCATCCTAAGGGGCAATTTTAGAAATTCCAATCAAATCATTCATTTTTTTTTTTTTTTTGGCCAGTCCTGGGGCTTAGACTCAGGGCCTGAGCACTGTCCCTGGCTTCTTTTTGCTCAAGGCTAGCACTCTACAACTTGAGTCACAGCGCCACTTCTGGCCATTTTCTGTATATGTGGTGCTTGGGAATCAAACCCAGGGCCTCATGTATTTGAGGCAGGCACTCTTGCCACTAGGCCATATTCCCATCCCTCCCATCTTACTTCTTGGGGCTTGGTAAATTGCCTTTGTGCCAGCTTACTCTTTTTTCACTATGCCTGGACTCCCCCTCAGGGCCCATACTTTTCACCAGGCATGGACTGGCTAAGCTGCACTTTCACCAGATCACCCTTCACTTCTGAGAAAGAGGCTCACAGGCCCGCCCCAGGTTTTTCCTGTCCTTTCCTACTGATGTCTGAATGAGAAGCCCAAGCAGTTCTTTAACAGTGATAATCAAACATTAATATCCAAATTTCTAACATTTAGGGGGGAGGAGGATGGCACTGTCACAATAGGGAGGCACCCCAACTTGCTCCAACCAAATAGTGAGCTGGGAACTCCAGCACCCAACACCCCATCAAGAATCCAGCAAAACCAACAACCAGAAGCAACAGAGAAACACAGGAAATGAAAACGAACAAAAAAAGAAGAGCCTATAACCTGCATGGAGCCAGAAAATCTCCGGGGTACCCCCCACCCCACCCCCCACCGACCCCAGCACAAACAGGGCCAGGCTGGGAAAGGGGACCCGGTGCTGGCAAATGGGACCGCAGACCATCAGTGTCCAGAGAAGCAACAGCCGAAAAGTCACACCAGGAGTGCAGAGTTCAGACAGCAGGAGCTCCATGGGCCCCAGAAGGAGAGCAGACCGTCCGAGACACACGACGGCATGGGACCAGAAGTGCGAGACCGAATGGCCAGGAACACAAGTAAACAGCAGGGGTACTAGGCGGTGCAGACGGGGAGAGCAGGACGGAGAGAGCCGGTACCATCACCACCAAATTACTGATCGCCACACCCCAGCAACCCAGCCCCAAAAAGCCCACAGCAGCGCAGGACACACACACATTCCAGGACCAGTGAGTTCCCCATTGCACCCCCCCCCCCAAACCGGAGACCAGCTGTAGCAGAGACCCAAACCCTTCAAAGAAGCTAGAGCTCCCTCCCTCCCCCTCCCTACCCCGAGGGAACAAAGGAGCCCCACATCTAGTGGCTCTAGGACCCTACAGCCTCTGGGAGGACATGGGAGCTAGCAGAGGTGGAGTAGCGCCCAACAAAGTGACCAGGAAACACTTTAGACAGGCGTACCCCAAAGTCCCAGCTAAGGAGCCTGAACATGGCCGCACCACCCCACCCCCTCCCCAGCAGGGGCCTGGGGACAGGTAGGCATTGGAACGCCACCTAAGGTGCCTGGTCCGTGTGGACTTTTTGAACGGCAGTCACAGGCTTGCTGGTGTGCAATACCGGCCCAGCAGGGACACCTGGGCCTGAACACATGCCCCCCTCACAGCGGAGGCGCAGAGAGTCTGTGGGCACCAACCCGCGCCCACACACGTGAACCTGCTGGGGTCCACGCATATTGCCCCCAACAGCAGACTCGCGAGAGGGCACAAGCACCTTCCAACAACTCGGGGCAGCACGTCCCCAAAGGAAGCACTTGAGTGCACATGCACGTGCCCCCCCGAGGGCCAGTGTGGGCCAGCATGCTGCCCTCCAGCAGGAGGAGCTCCTGCCCAAACCCCCGTGGGAGCACACAAGTGGGCAAGCTGCCCCCTCAGCAACAACACTCGCTCTGATAGGCGCACTCCGCACAGGTGGGCAGAGCTCCACAGTGGCAGTGCCCGCTCTGATAGGCGCACTCTGCACAGGTGGGCAGGCCACCCCTCAACAGCAACACCTGCTCTGACAGGAGCAGACCACACAGGTGGGCGTTCCGCCTCTCAGTGGCAATTCTCAATCTAAGAGGTGAGTGCCTCTGACCACAGTACCGAGTGGGAAAAGAATCAAAGAAGAGAAAATTCTCCATGCCACACTGAATCAGCGACCTGAAAACACCATTAGGGGCATGCTAGGGTCAGCACTACACAGCGGCAGTGCACAGTCCTGCAGAAAAAGACACAGAACCTACCCACCCCCAAGTGCAGTGAGGGTGACCACCCTGGCAACAACCGAGACTGTCACGCTCACCTATTTGGCAGTAAGGTTCAACAGCCAAACTCAAACCCAGAGCCAGGACACAAAAAAGTCTCCACTGATGGACCAGTGGGAACCAGCACAAAGCCAAGCCAAGGGCGCCACGTACAGATGTCCAGATGTCCAAATCACAAAGAAATATTCAGGAAATATTCAGGAAAGGTCAAGCCAACTCGCCAGCTCCAAAAAGTAGTACGACTGAAGAGGAGATGGAGAATAAAAAAAAAAACAAACTGGGACTATGAGAGCAGAAATGACGGAAAGCCTCAGGAATGAATCCAGAAAACAATTCCAGGAGTTTAGAATGGAAGTCTCGAAGGACCTTCAGAAAGTAAAGAAAGAAATGGAAGCAAAAATGGATCAGTGCAATCCTCCGTTAAAGAAGACCTTAACATCCTGAGAAGCGAAATGCATGAAAAAATAGATTTAAAATATAACTCTTTAAAGGAAGAAATTTCCACTATGAAAGCTGATCTGGCAACCATAAATACCTCGCTGACATCCATAAACCACACTGGAAGCCACAGCATAAAAAATTGATTATATCGAATCCCGAATCTCTCTTTTGCACGATGATGCAGCTGATAAGGACCAGAAAATTACCACACTCCAAGAAATGGTTAAACTCCAAGGCAGACTAATCTAGGAGCTAGAGGACAAAGACAAGAGATATAATCTGCACATAAATGGAATAGAAGAAGGGGCTGAATACCAGAGCAGAGGGGCTACAACATATTTTCAAAGGAGTTATTGCAGAAAACTTCCCCAATCTCACAAGGGACCTCACCCGAGTAACTGAAGCCTATAGGACCCCTGGCAGACCAGACCCTAGAAAATCCTCGCCCAGGCACATAATAATCAAGACTTCAGATCTCAAGAATAAAGAGCAAATTTTGAATGCAGCCAAAGCGAAGAGAGAAATTTATTAAAGTGGGAAAAGGATCTGAATAACAGCAGACCTCTCCAAACAAACCTACCATGCGCGAAGAGAATGGAAGAACACTATCCAAGTCCTACAGGCCAACAACTGTCAACACAGAATAAGATATCCAGTAGAGCTAGGATTCATATATGAGGGAAAAACCAGATCTTTCCATAGCAAAGAGGATCTAAAGGAGTATGTGAATAAAAAACCATCACTACAGCGAATTCTAAGAGGGGACCCCCACCCAAAAGAAATTGCACAGGACACACAGACAGAAACAGAACGAAACTACAAGAGCCAGAGCCCAACAGAAAGAGCGACTCTTAAAGATAAGAAAAAAAAGGAGAGGAAAAACAGCCTAACAGGAAAATGGAAGGGGAAAAAACACTGTTATCCTTGATCTCTTTGAATATAAATGGTATAAACTCCCTGATAAAGAGGAGCAGACTGGCAGAGTGGATCCGCAAACAAAAAGTGGCCATCTGTTGCCTACAAGAGACCCATCTTACAGCAAGGGATAAAAACAGGCTCGAAATGAAAGGATGGAGCAAGATCTTCCAAACAAACGCACCTACCAAGACGGCAGGAGTAGCCATCCTGATCTAAAAGCTAGACTTCTCATTAAAATCAACTCAAAAAGACAAAGAAGGACACTACATTTTAATAAAAGGAAAAATCCAGAACCAAGACATCACGGTGATAAATGTATACTCACTGAACAAAGGAGGCCCTACATATGTCAAGCAAATTCTCACAGAACTACAGAACAAGATAGACCCAAACACTATCATAGTGGGTGACTTTAATACCCCACTCTCTCCAAGAGACAGATCCAATCCCCAGAGGATTAGTAAAGGAGCTGAGGACCTAAGTAACACCATATCCCAAATGGATCTGACAGATCTATACAGAATCTTCCACCCTACAGAGACCCAATACACCTTCTTCTTAGCAGCCCATGGATCATACTCCAAAATAGACCATGTCATAGCCCACACAAAGAACTTCAGCAAATACAAAAGTATTGATGCCATCCCATGTACTATATCTGACAACAGTGGATTAAAGGTAACCCTCAATAACAACGGTTACCACAGAGGCTATACACATTCCTGGAGGCTAAACCCCACACTGTTATCCAACGCATGGGCCACAGACCAAATTAAAGATGAAATTAAAGAATTCATAAGCCACAATGACAATGAAAATACATCACAAAGAAACCTATGGGACACAGCTAAGGCAGTACTGAGGAGCAAGATCATTGCCCTCAGCACTCACATTAAAAGAATGGAAGCAGAGCAGGTGAATAACCTCATGATGAAACTAAAACAACTGGAGAAACAAGAAATGATCGAATCTAAAATGACTAGGAGGCGAGAGATCACAAAGATTAAAGAAGAGATAAATCTGATTGAAAATAGAAAGACCATTCAACAAATAAATAAGACTAAAAGCTGGTTCTTTAAGAAAATAAATAAAATCGACAGACTCCTCGCAAGACTCACAAAACAAAGAAGAGAAGAGACTCATATACGTAAAATCAGGGACTCCACCGGAAAAATTACAACAAGTAGACACGATATTCAAACAATCATAAGGAACTATTTCCAGAACCTCTACTCACTAAAAAACAATAATTTTACAGAAATGGATCAATTCTTAGAGAAGTATAAACTGCCCAAACCGAATCAAGAAGAAATAAATCAACTAAATAAACCAATAACTTACAGCGAGATACAGGGGGTAATCAAGAACCTCCCAACAAAGAAAAGCCCAGGCCCAGATGGATTCACCAATGAAGTCTATAAAACCTTTAGTGAGGAGCTAATACCAATACTCCTCAAACTCTTCCGTGAAATAAAAACACACAGAGAAACCCCAAACTCATTCCATGAAGCTAATATTATACTCATCCCTAAACCAGGCAAAGACTCGACAAAAAAAGAGAACTACAGACCAATATCACTAATGAGTACAGATGCAAAGCTCCTCAATAAAATATTAGCTAACAGGATCCAGAAACTGATCAAGAAAATTATGCATCATGACCAAGTAGGCTTCATCCTACAGTCACAAGGATGGTTGAACATCCGTAAATCAATCAATGTAATTCACCACATCAACAGAACTAAAATCAAGAATCACATTGTTATCTCAGTCGATGCCCAAAAAGCCTTTGACAAAATACAACATCCATACTTATTAAAAGGTCTGGAGAGAACAGGAATAGATGGAACATTCCTTAAAACAACAAAAGCAATATACAACAAACAAACTGTTAATATCGTATTAAATGGAGAGAAACTCAAATCATTCCCCCTAAACTCAGGAACAAGACAAGCATGCCCACTCTCTCCACTTCTTTTCAACATAGTGCTGGAATCCCTAGCCATAGCAATAAGGCAAGAGGAGGACATCAAAGGGATCTACATCAGCAAAGAAGAAATCAATCTATCTCTATTCGCAGATGACATGGTCTTATATCTGAAGGACCCAAAAAACTCAGTCTCCAAACTCCTACAGCTAATAAACCATTTTGGCAAAGTAGCAGGATACAAAATCAATCCACAAAAGTCATCAGCTTTTCTGTACACCAGCATTGTACAAGCAGAAAAGGAAATTATGAAAATAATACCATTTACAATAGGTAAAAAAAAAAAGAATAAATTACCTAGGGATCACCCTAACTAAAGACATGAAGGACCTATTTAATGAGAACTATAAAAATCTAAAAAGGGAAATCAAAGAAGACACAGGAGATGGAAAGACCTCCCATGCTCATGGGTAGGCAGAATCAATATAGTTAAAATGGCCATATTGCCCAAATTGTTATACAAATTCAATGCAATCCCCATCAAGATCCCAGCTACATTCTTCACTGAAATAGAGAAAGCAACCCATAAATTCATATGGAACAGCAAAAGACCTAGAATAGCCAAAGCATTTCTAGGCAAAAAAGCAGTGCAGGAGGTATCACATTACCAGACTTCAAGCTCTACTATAGAGCCATCATAACAAAAACAGGCTGGTATTGGTATAAAAACAGACCTGAAGACCAATAGAATAGAATTGAAGTCCCAGAAATAAAACCGCACTCTTACAGTCAGCTGATATTCGACAAAGGAGCTAAAGACATACAATGGAAAAAACAGAGCCTCTTCAACTACTGGTGCTGGGAAAACTGGGCAGCCATATGCAGAAAACTCAAAGTAAACCCATGCCTATCACCATGCACCAAGATCAACTCAAAATGGATCAAGGACTTCAACATCAGGCCTGAATCCTTGAAACTACTGAAGGACAGAGTAGGAAAGACACTAGAACTTATAGGCACAGGAAGGAACTTCCTGAATAGAGTCCCAGGGGCACAACAGATAGGGGAGAGACTTGACAAATAGGATTACTACAAACTAAAAAGTTTCTGCACAGCTAAGGACATAGCCACCAAACTAGAAAGACAGCCAACCATCTGGGAAAGGATCTTTACCAGCACGGCAACAGACAAAGGCCTAATATCTGTCATCTACAGAGAACTCAAAACACTAAGCCCCTCCAAGCCCAGTAAACCAATTATGAAATGGGCAAAGGAGCTAAAGAGAGACTTCACAAGAGAAGAGATAAAAATGGCAAAGAAACATATGAGGAAATGTTCAACATCCCTGGCAGTAAAAGAAATGCAAATAAAAACAACCCTGAGATACCACCTCACTCCAGTTAGAATGGCCTATACTCTAAACTCAGGCAACAACAAATGCTGGAGGGGGTGCGGGGAAAGAGGAACCCTTCTTCATTGTTGGTGGGAGTGCAAATTAGTACAACCACTTTGGAGAACAGTATGGAGGTTCCTCTAGAAGCTCAATATAGACCAACCCTATGACCCAGCCATACCACTCCTAGGCATCTATCCGGAACAGCAGGTCCCAAGATATCAAAAAGACATCTGTACTTCCATGTTTATCACTGCACAATTCACAATAGCCAAAATATGGAAACAACCCAGATGCCCCTCTACATATGAATGGATCCAAAAAATATGGTACCTATACACAATGGAATACTACATAGCGATTAGAAATGGTGAAATATTGGCATTTGCAGGGAAATGGTCAGACCTTGAACAAATAATGTTGAGCGAGACAAGCCTAGAACACAGAAAACAAAGGGGCATGATTTCCTTGACATATGACTGTTAAGGTGGGTGTAGGGGGAGACAGTAGGGACCAGGTCTGTGAAACCAAAAACTTCTTGTCAAATGGTATTTCCCACAGGTTTGGGTCAGAGACCCTACATTATGTAACTAAAACCAAACAACTACTAAACATATAAAGGCCAAAAATAGACCTCTCAGAGGATCACAACAGATCAAAAGCAATGTATGAACCTTCATATAAGACAAGGATAAGCAAACTCTACTGTGGACATTACATTTAAAGCCATAGGTGAATTTCCTTTGGCGTATGCCACGTGGCTACTGTATATGTTTTTGGTACACTGTGTAATGTATATACGTCTAGCTGACCTAGGGAAGGGAAAGAAAAACTGGGTGTAAGATATCACAAGAAATATACACACTGCCCTATTATGTAACTGTACCCCTTTTGCACAACACCTTGTCAAAAAATTGTTTAATTAATAAATAAATTACAAAAAATATTTCTAACATTTAGTTCCAAATTTTAACAGTGGAAATAAATTTTAAGTTCCCAATGCCTTTTTGCTAACCCAGCTAGCTTGATTACAGTGCAAATAGTCTTATGCATTAAGATACCAAGTTTTTCAACCATAAATTAGAGCAATTTTTTTAACTGTTTCTCTTTAAGACAATGCGATATCTTTTTAGACTTTTGGTAATGGCAAAACTTGATGACCTTTTGAGTTTAAACTTAAACTCACCAATTCCTTCATCATGCTGACAGTTTTAGTCTTGAACATATACACACCCACCCACACACACATTCATGCAAAAGATCTTAAAGTGCACAGAATAAATATCGGCCATACATTTTCCAGTGGCAAGAGGTATTTTTGCCAATCTTACTCTTGCAATGACCAAAACTTAAGACAAAACTTTTAACAAATGATTTTAGCATTCTCCAGTCTCATTCATTGGGGTTTGCTTGTGTTAGCAAGACATTTTTAGCATCAAATACTTTTCTGCTAGAGAAAGCTGGAAGGGGGTTCCCTGGAGTAAGACTCAGCCCACAGACTGTACTTGACTCTAGTCTCAGCCCCAAATAGCACATTTTACATATCAATTGACCCTCTAAGTACCTGCAGTTGGAAGGGCAATTACCTGAAGCTCACCAGGTGGCCTGAGTATCTTAGGCCAGTTTTAGCCAGGAGCACTTCACAGTTTCAACTTGTAAACTTTAGCTAGTTGTTCGTACAATGTCCTCAGCTGCCTGCACACTCCTAACTGCCTATTACAGAAGGGGACACAGCACATTGCAGACTGATTTTTCCCCCATAAATGTACAAATGAACAAAAATATAGGAAACAAATTTATATTTAAAATTGGTACCAATCTCAAAGACAAAACCAGTCTAGACAAAACAGGACAGAGAAACAGACTATGCCTTGGATGGCATGTCCGGCTGTTCGGTCTGTAGCCTCCCACGCTCTCCTGACCTGCGGGAGAGATTGGGAAACATGCCCTGACTGAGCAAGCCAAGAAAGGAAAGGGTCTACAGACCATTCACACCCAGCCCTCCCTCACTGGAGGACAAACAGACAAGTCTGGGAGCTAAGTCAGTGCAAAGTCTCGTTTATTGAGGTAGATCCTTCTATTAAATAAGGCACAGGAGCCAATCAGGTCAAAGGTCGGCAGGAAGGGGAGGGGTGTACATGCACCTATTTAGGGTCTGTGAGGAGGCCTGAGATGTCCATCAAGGGTGGAGGGCTGAGGGACCAATCCTAAGAGGCAGCCTAATTTTACATCACAGCCCACAGGACCACCTTCGGGTTCACCATCAGGTGCCATCTTAGCCACACCTGGCCCCAGGGCTGGGAGACAGGTGGGTCCAGCTAGTTGCCTCTTTCTGATGTAACATGCCCTGGCATGTCCCACATCTCCCCTTTTTTGTTTTGTCAGCAGGTGGCAGTCTTACTCGAGAGTGTGCCTGTGTTAGGTTGCCCCCCTCTGAGGATCTTACCCGTCATTGACTACCACTCTAGAGTTCTGGCAATCCTACCTGCAGGGCCTGCCAGCCCAGTAGAATGACTTGGGGGGAGGAGTTGACACTCAAGAGGAGGCCCTGTTATTTTTGCCTCACGCCTGTACACCCTGGTAGGGGTCATGGCCAACCTCATAGGGTTCCCAGTTGGCTAAAGGCAGCATATTGCTGTCGGACCACCATTAACTAGACTGCTCTGGCTCATTTCTTAAGAAATTGGAGAAGCCTATCAACCATGCAAGGGCCAAATGTAAACACAGGGCCAAATGTAAACACAAGAATCATGGTAACCAAGGGGCCCACAAGGGGGAGAAGGTAAGGGAGCCACCCATTTAGCCCAGTCCAGAGAAAATTGGAGTTCAGTCCTTCTTAGCACCGCTCAAGATCCTCTTGTTAAAACAAACAGAGTCCCCCTTCTCCGGCGGTGAGCAGGTCCAGGCCCTAGTGATTCTGGGGGACCACGGCAGCCATGGAGTCATGTTGAGATTGCAGATCTAGGATGGTGCTAGCAGCTTGATGCATATCATTAGTAGACAGTTTATCATAAACTTGAAGCAAGGTACCAAAACCCCCAATGCCTGTTCCCACCCCAACAGCAACCCCTAAGCTCAGACAGTGGGGATAATTATTGGGGACGATATCAAGTCCAGCAAAAGGGAAACAATAGTGAAAACTCCATTCCAATTCTTTGACAATAAGCTGTAGGCAGTATCGCCACAGAGAAACACCGCGCCATGGGGGGGAGGGTATAAAGACATTGAGGTAGAGTCCAACAAAGCAAGTAACATTTAGTAGAGAAAGGGTAGGGGTGGGTACCCCTGAACAAGGGGGTAGTGCTGGGCAACTAGAAGGAAGGGAGGCTGGCTGCCTCCATTGTTGCCCCCAATTGCTGATACACACAGGCAGGTTTCCCATATTTCCAGGAAGGATCAGAAAAAATGCACCATGGTGTTTTCAGTCCTAGAGAGAACAAACAAGAAATCATACCTCAAGAAGGGGTGCTCTTGGGTAGTTAATCTGGTGAACAGTATTTTAGGTCTCTAGCAGGTACCCAAATTAGGCTTGGTTCCCCAATCGGGAAAACACATCCAAAGCCCCTTCCCACACTAATAAGTGGGTCAGGACCTCACCATGATCCAGTAAGGGGGTCCTTCCTTGGACTTCCACCTTTAAATAAGGTGTCTGATTTGACCAATGCCTCTGAAAAGCTGTCAGAGTTTGGTCTTTGGAAAAATTTAAAATATTTAATGTAAGCATGGCTGTCCTTAACTGGTCATGGGGGTTGCTTCCCCCTTTTTGTTTTATTAATTGGTCCTTTAGGGTCTTATAATGCCTCTCGATTATAGCTTGACTGATGACACTAGAGTTGGTAACAAATTGACTACATACAAATTATCAGAAAACAGGTTCATCTGTTTTTGCACATGGGTTAGTGCCAGGGCAACTGCATATAGCTCCTTAAACTGTGAAGACCCTGTAACTGGCTCAAAGTAGTGGGTGCCCTCTTCTCTATTGGCAGGGGAGGAGGTGGAGTATATCACCGCGGCAGATCCCACTTTTCCCCCATCAGTAAAAACATTTACAGCTTTAATAAGGGGTTTGGTAGAGAAAAGTATGGGGGGAGTCCACTGTAACCTCAAAAAATGAGGTTACCCATCTTGAAGTGCCATAATGGCAGTCCAACTTCCCCATGAAACACTCTAAGGCATGGACACCCGATTATGGTTTGTTTTTTTTTTTTTTTGACCCACGCAAAATCTGACAGACAGTAGGGAATTACTAGCACATCAGTATCCCACCTATAATGTCTCAGGGAAGTATCCCTGTCCTTAATTACCAGGTCAGCTAGCTGATCTAGTTGGGAGTAAAACCTGGAAGCTCCTCCCACCGATGCATGTACCCATTGGAGAAGCTCATCCAACTGAGTGATGGCTCTGAGCTGGGAAGGATCCGAAGACAAAGGGGGCATTGGGGCCTATAGCGAGCCAATTGTGCCATGTTTAAGGCCGTCTGAATTTTTTGAAAATTACTTGATGTGATGTAGTTATTGTAATAGTATCAGTGGGGGCTTTATCCCTTAAGGAGTCAAAGAGCGGAAGCAGATCTTTTGTAGGCAGGTGAAGCCAAGGCCTTAACCAGTTAATCTCACCTAACAGTTTTGTAGCTCCACCAAAGTATAGGTGCCATCAAATCAAATCATATCATATCATTTAACCTTACTGGCAGATGTTAGGGAGCACAAATGAATAACAAAGAGCAAAGGGTCAGGACAATGTTCAGCTTCTTCCATCCTGAATCAGCAGGCCTTGTTAGTCACGTGTAATGGAGGCAGGCAAGAGAGATGGGTTGGATCTGGGCAAGGTTGTAGTAGCATCTCTCAGAGTCCCCTGGATATATTGTCACACCTCCTGCTGGGTTGCCTGAAAATTTCTACACAGACTGGTTAAAGACATTTGAAATCTCCCAGTGTTCCCTGGTTGCTTACTTTGAGTACTCTGGCTTTTGTAGGCTGGTGTCCTACTGATTTAAGCAGGGTGACAACTTCAAAATAATTTTAGAAGGCTTGGGCCTTTAACCATCTTTCTAGTCACAAAATCCACACAGACCAAAGGCCAACCAAGTCTGGTCTCTGCAGCAGTCATGACAATTTCTGAGACATGGAGGGAGAAGACACCAATGCTACCCCAATGCAACCCTGTGGCCACCAAATACAACTCTGATGCTTTTAACCTTGGAGTAAGTCTCAGTTGTAACTTTGTTATGATAGGCCTGCTATAAGCCCAACTCTAATCTTGCACGGGTGGGCAGAGCCAGGGCAGGAGCACTCTGGTCTTGTTAAAATCTTCACAGGACTCCTAGATTCCCTGAGCAGTTTTCTGAGAGAGAGAGAGAGAGAGAGAGAGAGAGAGAGAGAGAGAGAGAGAGAGAGAGAGAGAGAGAGAGAGAATAAGGAATCATTAGTAGTGAAACCAGGCAGTTTGGGGGCAGACTGTGGAGGCAGCTTCCTGTAGCCACAGACTGCCATAGTCCATGCAGATAGCACACATGTTGACCTGCATCCTATAAAGTAAAATATCAATACTGGTTCAGGAAAATCTAGGTTAGCAGCCACATTTGCACACTCATTCCAAAATGACTCTGGTCCCTTGATCTTAAATAGTTTATGAGAGCACAGGAAAAAAAATGGAGAAGCAAAATCTTATTCTATAACAAAGAATTGTCAGGATCAGATGTACACTTGACTTTTAGCATAGATAGACATAAAGAATAACACACTGGTTTTACATCATTGTACTTATACTACGTGCTGCATATTAGAACCTTTGGGAGTTTTTCTTAGACACATTTGCTTGCGCCCAAACATGATCAGTTTGGGTTTAAAACCTGTTCTTTTTTTTTTTTTCAAGTTTTACCAACAGATAGACATAGACAGACAGACAGACAGACAGTTGTGCACAAGCTTTGGGGCACACTTAGAATTGTTCTTTAATTGGCCATGTAAGTTTTCTGGAATTACAGTGGCAAATGATATTATTTTGCCCATATTTTAGAACCACATGGTTAGTTAGAAAACAAAAGGCTTTCAGCAAACAAAAATTTTCACAGTTTATCCAGTGAGGAAATGAAGAAGCCACATTTTGAGAAACCAGTTCAGCTCCAATGGGGAGCTGGAGTGGGATGCTATGACCAGAAAAAAAAAAAAAAAGGTCCAGGAGATGGAAGACAAGACATGAACAGAACATAGACACAATGGCAGTGGAGCTGGTCAGAGCCTCAGCAGGCTCAGAGCAAGACATCTTCGCCTTCCAGCATTTGAATTGCAAGGCACATTTGAATTGCAAGGTACATTGAATTGCAAGGCCACAGTTGCAGACTTTAGGGTGGGGGGGGGTTACTGGGAGCTGGAGTCTCCACATCCCTGTCCAGCCTCCAGGAATTCGGCACGCCCATTACCTGGGGCGTGGGTGGGAGGCGCTTGCTAAAACCCATTCCATTGTCCACCACGTGGTCAATGCTAGAGAAAACTTAGGATTTAGCCAACAACAATCAGAATTCAACCAAACCTCCAAATTTATCAAACATCAATAACAAGAACAGAAAACCTTTCATTGTGTCTTTCAAAGCAGATGTTAAGCAAATAAGCCCTTCTCCTCCTGGGCAGCGAGGGGGCTGTGTCCCCTCCATCCAAGACATTCCTCAGCAAATGCTTCCCAGGGCGAGTTGCTCTTTAAGGTCACCTCAGAAGCGGGAGGAGTGAGAGTCTTAAAAGGGCCTTTACTGTCCCCAGGTGTCCCTTTAGCACATGGGGGGCCTGGGGAGAAACAGGCCTTGAGGAGGGATAGGGTCGGGTGGACCCCAAGACGGGGATCTTCTCCCCAGTTAATTTCCCTCTTCCTCACCACTTGTTCTGCTCGGTCCCAAGTAGCCCAGTTGAAAAGGTTAGCAGCCGCCAGCCAGGGCGCGGCGCACATCAGTTTCCCAGACCTTTTCGGCTTGGGGGTTTGATATCTCTAAACCTACACTTATAAGCATGAATCTCATTGATTTAAGCGCCGGATCCTCATGCTGAGTTTGAGATTGCCCCATCTTTTCAGGGATACCCTCACCTCAGAACCCGCTTGGCTTGGCCCGCGTTGACCCACGTTGGGTGCTATTGTTGGGGTCTCTAGCCCCCCGCGCTCTCCTGACCTGCGGGAGAGATGGGGAAACACACCCCGACTGGGCGAGCCAAGAAAGGAAAGGGTTGAGGGATCACCTGCACCCAGCCCTCCCTCACCAGAGGACTAACAGACACATCTGGGATCTAAGTCAGTGCAAAGTCTCGTTTATTGAGGTAGATCCTTCTATTAAATAAGGCACAGAAGCCAATCAGGTCAAAGATTGGAAGGAAGGGGAGGGGTGTACATGCACCTATCTAGGGTCTGTGAGGAGGCCTGAGCTGTCTGTCAAGGGTGGAGGGCCGAGGGGCCAATCCTAAGAGGTGGCCTAATTTTACATCACAGCCCACAGGACCACCTTCGGGTTCACCATCAGGTGCCATCTTAGCCACACGTCATCCCAAGGCTGGGAGGTAGGACCAGCTAGAACCGCCTTTCCGGGTTTGGCGTAATAGCCACATATGACCCCAGGGCTGGGAGACAGCTAGTTGCCTCTTTCTGATGTAACATGCCCTGGCATGTCCCACATCCGGCGTCAACAAGCTGGCTCCTGGAGTGATGGAAAGATCATGGGGTCCTGAGAAGGCTCAGGGGGATCCCTGTAGAGATTTCCATCCTCCCCAGTAATCAGCCCACTGAGGCCACCCACCAGAGGCTTTAAAATCCCAGTCAGGGTGAGTGAGCAGGAAGATGGTATTTATACCTGCTTCATCAGGGGGTTCTGCAGCATGCACTACAAAGTTTAATTAGTTTACCTTTTTTAATTTCCACACTCAAATCTTGTGCCCTTTTTCTCACATCATTAAAGTGGTCAGTCAGAAGTGAGAGAGGAGTAAGGACAGGGATAAGGACATGAAAAAATACATGAAATGAATGGCACCAGCGCAGATTGGAAATGCAATTGTGAAAACTCTCGAGAGGTAAAACAGAAAGTACTGGTCCATCTGCAATTCTGAACGAATGGACTGTGGAGCCGCAGCCCTTCCTGCTGGTCACGGGCCCCATCTGGCAAAAGGTTGCTGGACTCCAGCTCCAGTGCAGATGGGACAGAGTTCCTGAAAAAAGACAGATGGAACTTCTCCAGAGGCAAGAAAATGTGGAACGTTGGCCTCTCACACCCACTCCACAAAAAAGTCAAAATTAAGTGTCTAGACAAAATTGAGGGTGGAACACGGGCCTCTCACACAGCTGCGTCTCTTCAAAAAATACAACGGGGGACTCAAACCCCAAAACGAGGGTCTGGAAAGTCTTCCAAGACCCCCAGTTGATGACTCACCAGCGCGTCCGCTTAGGCCAATGCCAACTCTTACAAATTCTGGTACCCAAATTACAAATCAAGACAGACAAACAAAAATTCACCCATCCGTGTAAGACTCTCCAGTTCAGGAGTCCTGGGATCTGGGGGATCCTGGACGAGCCCCCAATGTTATGCCCAGATTTGGGGTCCCCCAAAACCACCAAGGAGCCGAATCCGATGCAAGTGCATGAAAGTCTTTATTTGAAGCTCGAGCTTGGGCTCACAACCATCACTGACGCAGCAGATCTGGAATGAGAGCCTTGACTCATCATTTGGCAACGTTTTTATAGGTAAAAGCTTAACACAAATGTAGGGACTTAACACAGGGGATAGAGAAAATGAACAAGTGTGGCACAGATGTAATAGGCTGACAAAGGTGGAGCAAATAACAAGCCATTTACAGAAGAACTTTTGGGATCATGTTGACCTAATGGAGTCAGCTCTAATACAGTTTCCACTTGGCCTTCTCTGAGACTGTCCAGCAACTCAGACTTTGGGTACCTCTCCTCTCCAGCTCTCCTCTTCCCTGATGACATCTGAGCTCTCCTAATCCAGTTCCCTAATTGTTAGGTCCTCTCCCTGAGGGCTACATGCAGATGCCCCCACCTCATTAAGTCTCCACCCAGTTACCTGGGTAACCAGCAGACCTGGAGGCAGTTACCTCCCCTTTCCCTAAAGTCACCTCCTAATCCACCTGGCCACACCCCTTGCCCCTGCCCTAAATAAAGCAGGGCTGGGTGGGGGTCGCTCTCTCTCTCTCCCTTCTCTCCGGCCATGGGTCATCTTGGCCACAGGTCAGCAGTTCGGTAATAAACTTTCTCTCCTGCCTGAATACCGAGTGGCGTTCTCCTTTACCAGCTACCTACTTTAAAAACCTAACACTAATGACATCAGGGCTTTCCTACTCCAGTTTCATGCCTCCACACTAAAAACACCCATCCTCCCACGATGTTTACACATTTTGGATATTTGCCGTCCATTAAGAAGATATCAAGCACATGGAAAAATAGATGTCCACATTTGGAAATCATAAATCGAAGGCACCAGGGATTCCAAGCTCTCTTTATATATATTTTTTTTTAAGATGAGAAAGGTTTCCTTTGATATTGAACAGAACCCTAACCCTTGCACATTGTGCATTCTTCTTAGGGTCTCCATCTCAAAGAGGTTTACCAGCTGTCAAGGAAGACCTTGGATTGTGATGTTACATTTTCTTCTCTCTCCCAAGTGGCCTTCCATACTATGGTGCTACTTCTCTCTGTTGCTAGAAGTTGCTCTGGACAACTGCCAAGCTTATAGGGACTGCGTGTACCTCTACCATCTCTGTGTCTTCTCACTTTTGTTTTCCTTGAGACCCCCATGCAAATGCACAGAGCACTGAAGAGCCAGGTTCCCTGTGAGAAATAAGGGTCTGGGCTCTCCTCAACTCCCAGTCAGGTCCAGACCCTCCTTTTGGGACTCTGGAGGGTAGACATAGGGAAATCTCTTCAAAGCTCCAGAAACTCACTCTTCTATCCCCCAGGCAGAGCCCCAGCCGGACTTCCTTGTGGGTTTCCCCATTCCTTGCCCTATTTTGTTCTTCCTAGGGAAGAGCTGACTCCCCCAGCTGCCTTTGCCTTCACAATGACTTCCAATCCATCTCTCTTCCCTTAGGGTCACCTCTCCATACCTGTGTCATCTATGCTTCTCAGCCAGGGGTCTCAAGCTGATCAGGCCCAGACTCAGGAAAATCTTTTGATGCCATCTGCATGAATGAACTGTTGTTGCTTGAACTTTGATAACATAAAACAACAGATATTTTCCTTTTTTTTTTTTTTTTTTGGCCAGTCCTGGGTCTTGGACTCAGGGCCTGAGCACCATCCCTGGCTTCTTCCCGCGCAAGGCTAGCACTTTGCCACCTGAGCCACAGCGCCCCTTCTGGCTGTTTTCCATATATGTGGTGCTGGGGAATCGAACCGAGAGCTTCATGTGTAGAAGGCAAGCACTCTTGCCACTAGGCCATATTCCCAGCCCAGATATTTGCCATTTTATAATTCTGTGAGTTAGACTTACTGGGCATGTATCTCACTGGGCTAAAACCAAGATGTCAGAAGGGGTGTGTTCCTGCACAGAGATTAGAGAAACACACAAATGAACCACGAAACATTTTCTACCCTTTTCCTAACTTCTCAAGGCCACCTGCATTCCTTGGCTCACAGCCCCTTCTTCCTGTATCTCACATTACTTCCCTCAGGTTGACTATACTGCTTAACTTTTCCACTTTTAAGTAATTACATTAATAATTCCCACTCAGGTGATACAGAGGGAAAGGATAATCTCATCTTAAAGGCAGAGGGTTCGCCCCTTTAACTCCACATATGCTCATTCTCTTTTGGCACCCCTGACACAGTTCCTGGGCATTAGAGCATGAATGTCTTTAGCAAGACATTAATCTCGCCAACCTCAGAACTCCACTTTCATTGTTCTTTGAAGAGGGTTTCAAATCTATGCTGGCCTGGACTTTGATCTTTCTATTTATGATTCCTATGAAGCTGGGATGACAGGTACATGTCACTATCATTAGCATTTTTTGGTTGACATGGGATATCTCAAACTTTTCATCCAGTCTCATCTCAAACACCAATCTTTCCCCATCTCCATCTCTCAACCATCTAGGATTAGATAAGTGGAGAGTGGGATCTTTTTCCTTAATTTTCCTCCATTCTCAGGGTTTTGCTCTTATTCTCTCAGTACATGAAATCCAGTGTCTGCTGACCCAATCCAAGAATGGTGGCAGATCAGACCAGACTGGACATGCTACTTGTCTGTCTCCCAGCTGGCCTAACCCACATGTTTTTGAACACTTGTGCAGGTAATAATGTGCTAGCCCATAGTGGGATATACTTAAGATAGCATGGCATCAAAATTATCAATACCATGTCTAGATTGACATTGGGCATATTGCCTAGTAACTCAAAGAAGCCAAAAATCCAAAGTTGATTTTTGGCAAACCTGTGACACCTAATGCCCATTCCATTTGCCAGAGTTGTGGATCCAGAAGAAATTCACTTTCTAGTCATGAACTCTTGCCTGCTTGTCATTTCCATTCAAAACCTTGGTCTTCTTTGCAAAGTCTCCTTCCAGGTACCTTGAAGGGTAAAGATGAGGGTACAATTAGGTTTATTTTTCTGAGCCAAAGAGGAGGATGAGCTACCACTTGAGTTTAGAATTAGCATTTGTCTTCCATTCTTTGTTGACTTCTGTATTTGCACAATGAGGAATTTGTTTATAGACTTAAGACAGTCCTTGGGAGGAATCATGAGAGACTGCTGTTTCTCATGTTTGTCAGACAATAGATGTTTTTCCATTGGAGGAAAGATGGTTTTAAGAGCAAGGAAGATATTATCAATACTACAAAATCCCTCCATTTGTTCTCAATGGGATGCATTGATAGGTGGGGGATTCCATAACATATGTAATGCCATAAATCACAGAAATTATTGTAAAGTTGATGTACAGAGAGGTTGGAGTTATATAAGTCAGGTAATGAGTACATTTCTTTTTGAACAGTGTCATGTCCTCCCTCATTTTCTCCTAGGTTTTGTGCTTTCTAAAATATTTTTTTTGTCGTTCAACAAAGCAATTACAAACACAATACATTTTAATCAATATCAGTCCTTTCTTCATTCTCCCCCATCCCTCTTAACCCCCTTCCCTTCAATTTCCTTAAATCTGTAGGATATGCATTGGATTTTATGACTGAATTTTACCCCCTCCTCTTCCTCTCCATTCCTTTCCTCCCCTCCTCATGATCCCTCAGATTCCTTCCAAGTTACCAGTTCTCATGGCAAAGACAATGAGGTTCTGATACCTGGAACACCAGGGTATGGAATGTATTTGTACTTAGTGCATTTGTTGGACAGGGTCTGCTTGTGGAAAACAACAACGACAGCAACAAAAAGACCAACGGCCAGCTTTGGCATTGGAAATAGGTGTGTTCTTCATTTGTTTCTTGGATTTTCAATGCACAGAAAGGCTTGAACAATGGAGCCTCACTGCCTGAGCTGGGTGTGCCATGGGTGGTGCTGCTTGCTCTGAGCCCTGGGGAACACAGTAGGTAGACAAACTCCTTTAGTACTCTCAGGTGCTGAGGCCATTGAGACCTCACCTGCCATCCCTCTAAAAGGGCCTTGACCAAAAATATTAGAAGGCCACAGCTATGTATTTAAGCTAGCCACCTGCCACTTGGTTGTTATAATGCTCCAAACGACTTGACACTTGTTTTTAGTGAAGATAAAGTTGGAGAGTGTAGAGTCCCTGCTGTTCAGTAAGTTCTGTGTTGTGCAGTGTGTATGAAAATAGGGAGGTGTGTTGGATGAAATATAAATACTCTGTGTCATCTACACATCTCTGGTTGCCATAGGTCAGAGACTTCATCTCTCCAGTATCTGCAGCTCTTGCTACAATTAACATGAAAAGATGAATGAATTTGGCAGTTGCTGTTTTTCTTCTTTAAATATTGTGCATATTTAGGGTGTGCAGTATAATGTTTTGATATACCTATTCATAATGAAATGACAATTAGTCAAACAAATTATAATATCCATTGCCTTTCATGAATACTTTTGTATGTCAAGAGCACCTAAAAGTGACTTCAATATTCACTACAATATTATTAACCACAGTCCTCTTGCTGTACCCAGAGTTCCTGGCTTGCTCATATTATATAACCATAACTTGGTGTTCTGTGACCTATTTCCCCATCCTCCCCACCCCTGCATCTTCTCCCTGGTAAACCACCGATGTCCTATCTGTTTCCATGGATTCATTTTTTTTTTTCAGAGACAGGGCTATATTTTTCTTCTGTGTCTGGATTATTGCATTTAGCATACTATCCTCTAGGTTCATCTATGTCCTTGCCAATAATAGTGTCCCCTTTCTTCACCTCAAGTAATATTCCTTTATGGAAATGTGCTACAATTTATTCATCTACTCATCTGTTAGTGGACTTGGGCTGTTTCCATATCTTGGCTCGTGTGGCTGGAGATGCTTCCGTGAGCCTGAGAGCACAGATATTCATGCTACTTTGCATGTGCCAGCAAAGTGATTGCTGGGCCATCAAGAGGTTCTATGTGCATTTTTTTTGAGGAGCTTCCATGCTGTGTCCAAAGATTACAGTACTAATTCACCTTCTCACTAACTGTATATGGGAGTACCTTTGCTCCACATTTATTATCTTTTTCATTTTCATAGAAACCATCCTAAAAGGTGTGAGTTGATCTGCCATGTAGTTTTGATTTGGTTTGCCTGAGGATTGGTGGATGTTGAGTATATAATTAATACAGCTTTAAACCTTATGTTATGTTATATATTATTTATACTACATACATTTACTTACTTATTTATTTATTTATTTATTTATTTATTTATTTATTTAGGCCAGTCCTGGGCCTTGGACTCAGGGCCTGAGCACCATCCCTGGCTTCTTCCCGCTCAAGGCTAGCACTCTGCCACCTGAGCCACAGCGCCCCTTCTGGCCGTTTTCCATATATGTGGTGCTGGGGAATCGAACCCAGAGCTTCATGTCTAGGAGGCAAGCACTCTTGCCACTAGGCCATCTTCCCAGCTCCACATACATTTATTTTTTAAATTTTATTTTTTTTTTGCCAGTCCTAGGGCTTGGACTCAGGGCCTGAGCACTGTCCCTGGTTCTTTTTGCTCAAGGCTGGCACTCTGCCACTTGAGCCACAGCGCCACTTAAGGCCGTTTTCTGTATATGTGGTGCTGGGGAATCGAACCCAGGGCTTCATGTATATGAGGCAAGCACTCTTGCCACTAGGCCATATTCCCAGCCCACTACATACATTTATTTATCTAATAGTTATATGGACATTATAGATGAATATGTAAACAATAAATAGCATATACAATATAAATAAATTTAGATATAGATAGATATTTATATATTCATTAGTCATATATATATATCCCCTTATAACCTATGTGTCTCAGTCTATATTTTATTATTCTAATAAAATACTCAAGGCAAGATAATTTCATAAAGAAGATGGGTTTATGTTGCTCATAGTTTTGAGATCGTGGGGCCTCATGTGCCCAACCTCTAGTGAGGGCCAACAAATGGAGCAAGATACCATACTGCAAAACAACAAACCAGAGAGTGACTCTTATATGTGCCTCCTGAGGGCTCAGGGTTCCTATAAGAGAGAATTAATTTCTTTTGAGGTTGGCTTTTCCAAAAACCTAAGGACACCCAAGAGGCCCATCTTAATACTTCCACCATCATACTAGGAACCAAGTTTCCAACATTTGAATGTACAGACACTTGAGGGTCACATTTAAGCACCTCCTCTCTCTCTCTTATTCTCTCTCCGGTTAATGGGTATTCTGTATCTATGTCCACATCATTCTATTCTTTCTTTTAATGAACAGTACTGGGATTTGAACTCAGGGCCTTGCATTTGCTAAGCAAAGGCATTATTACTTAGGCCACCCCTCTAGTCCTTTTTGCTTTTAGTTCATTTTTTAAGCAGGGTCTCTTTTTGCCTGGTCTAGCCTTGGACCATAATCCTTCCTATGTAGTCTTTTTATATAGCTAAGGCCACAAGGGGGCACCACACCATTCTCTTTATCGATCCATTGTGCTAGTACAAGGGTCAAGGCCTCTTGTTCTCATTCAGCTTTTTCAGTTGTGGCTGGTGCTCTCCCAGCCATACTTCTACTTCCAGCTTTTTGCTGGTTAATTTGGCATAAGAGTCTCTCACATTCATCTGCCAGAACTGGCTTTGAATTTCTGTCCTGAGATTGCAGCCTCCTGAGTAACTAGGGTTATAAGTGTGAAACACTGGTACCAGCCTGGTTTATTTTTTGAGATAGGGGCTCACTACCTTTTGTTCATGCTGTCTTTGAACTATAGTCCTCCTAAATCTTTGCCTTCTCTCAACTGTGAAAATGAGATTACAAATCATTGGGTCTGGTTCAGTGGTTTGTAATCTCATCATTCTTTGAAGCAGATTTATTTTCATGGCTCTATGGTACATTTTTATGTAAATATACTGTATATTGTTTATCTATTTTCAAGTAGATGATACTTGGGTATTTCAAGTTGTGATGTTCATTGACAACTTGCTATAAATGTTCTCTCTCTCTTCCTATTTGTGGGGTGTGTGTGTGTGTGTGTATGCGTGTGTGTGTGTGTGTGTGTGTGTGTAACAGTAATGGGCTTGAACCCATGGCTTCATACTCTTGCTTAGATTTTTATTTTGTTGTCATTCAGGGATAGTGCTGTATCATTTGAGCCATACATCTACTTCTGGCCTTTTACTGGAGATAAAAGTCTCATGGACTCTTCTGCTTGGACTTGATTTGAACACAATGCTCAGATTATTTCCTTAACTGCTAAAGTGGTTAAGTAACTTTGCATTGTTTACTGTATATCCATACTTCCTCTCTCATGAAGGGCCTTTTTATTTCTGTGACTCATTTATAAATTTGAGGTGTCTATTTTTAAAATAAATGTATCTGAATGGAAGCTTAATTGACAAATTTTATAAAGCAATGTTATTTAAATCTAATTGAGCTTGTTATGGACATGATGCATTATAATGTCAAATGCATGTATTTTCTATAAGTGACTATTACTTGCATTTGTGACATGTATCCTGCCTTTCAGGGTTTTTTTAATGAAATAAAGTTTGCCAACCTTTTATAAAAATATAGCTTTAAGGATATAATTTATGTATATCACAAACAAAAGCCACATATAATTCAAAGTGCAGTTGTAACCATATTTAAAAAATAAAAAAAGAAAGGTGAAAATGTTTCCAATATTCTATTGAATCTACTATAGCCAAATATTATCATTTTTATATGAAAACTATCAGTTAGATAATTTATATCTTTTCACCATATGAATTCCTTGCAATCTGGTTTGTATTCCATAGAGTGCATGGTAGTTTGAGTTATCCATACGCCTTGGTTTGCTAGCCACCATGGTCCATGGCAGTCAAATTAGATAGTTCAGGTCAGTAACTATTACAACAGGTAAGCAGCTTTTGCTCTGTGGCTAGCTAAGTCCTGCAGCTAAGTTCTGGCACTCTAGATCTAGCCCACTGAAGTCTTTGTACCATGGTTGAGCTTCCACATCTCCCCATTCTCTGTGACTCTGAGGAAATTGACTTTGGCCACTGGATCCCCATTAGTTGTCTATCTCAGTATTTATTCTTTGTATCACTTCTATATGTCCCTTTAATATTCAACTAAGGTCTCAAGAGGACCAATTTCTCTGATCAGTTCTCTCCTTTCCAGTTCTCAGTTGTGCAAAATCCAACAGTTCCATGTTCATTCTGAGTCCCCTCTGCTGAGCAAGGTAACTATGTTCTGCCTAGAGTGCCCCGCCTTGCCCAGGTCCCTCTAGTCAGTGAGTATGGTGATTGTAGGGCTAACCTCACTAGATTACTGTGCTAGTAGCTTTCCATCTCAGTGATGAAAAACCTGAATGTCAACTAACAAGGAGGAAGTTTATTTTGACTCACAATTTCCAAGGTTTCAGTTCATGATCAGTTGACCTTGTTGCCTTTAGAACTGCAGGGAGAAGAACATCACAGTGGGAGTGTGTGCTGCTTGCCTCAGAGGATCTGGGAAGGGAAGAGGAAGCGAGAAGAAGCAGAAGGTCCTAATACTCCCTCCATCCTCACTGGCCTAATGTCCTTTCACTAAGCCCCACCTCTTAAAGGTTCTCTACTTCCAAGCCTTCAGCAGATAGGCTTTGGGGGAACATTTAACCATGACAGTTATCTTCTCTGAATAGGGCTGGTGGAGTGGAGCTGCCCTCTTGGTAATAAACTTGGTCAGAAGGAGTCCTACTTTAAAACAACTTGGGTATGGTGGGGCATATCTATGATCCAGCTATTTGGGAGATAGAAAGAGGATTATGATACAAGTTAGAGACCAGTCTGGGCAAAAGTACAGGACTCTATCAAAAGAACTGGCTACTTTTCCTTTGGCTAAGAATTGTTCCAGAGATTTAAAAGATTTTGTTTTTCTTTTCTTCTTTACTCCTTTTCCTTTCTCCTTTCTGTAAGGTCTGCCCCGAAGCCTCCAGGTAGATGCCCCCCACCTCATTAAGTCCCCACCCAGTTACCTGGGTAACCAGCAGACCTGGAGGCAGTTACCTCCCCTTCCTGGAGGTCACCCCCTCCACACCCCCTGTCCCTGCCCTAGATAAGGCAGGGCTGGGTGGGGGTTGCCCCTTCTCTCCCTTCTCTCCCTTCTCTCCAGCCAAGCATCATCTTGACCACAGGCCTGCAGTTTGGTAATAAACTTTCTCCTGCCTGAACACTGCGTGGTGTTCTCCTTTACCGGCTACCTATTTTAAAAACCTAACACTTTCTTTTTTCCTTCCTTTCTTCTTTTTTTTTTTTTTAAATCCACAGTTCCCCTTCTGGCTTCATAGACTTTCTTACTCGAGCTGGCCTTGAACCACAACCTTCAGATCTCAGCCTCCTGAGTAGCTAGAATTTCAAGCATGAGCCACCAGCAACTGGCTAGAAGTATTTTTGAGATGGTAGAGTTTTTTTTGTTTCACTGTTCTGGTTCTGATATTAGCTTGGTCAGATCTGGCCAGTGCCATCATCGGCAGCTGAGGGGTGTCAGATTGACTCCATCTCAGTTAAAGAGAGCAGAAGCTGACTCCATCTTCACTAAGCTCTCTTCTGCTCCTGAGCTTCATGGTTGGGAGTGTCTGCTCAGAATCTAGGGAAGTTCCCCTTCACTATGATAAGATTGTGTAAACTGCTTGACCACCGGAGTTGTGGAAGGTTAAAGGCATGTTCGAGGTTAAACCTGTGACCTCCCATGAGTAGGTGTATTGGCCTGCATCATGTGAGCCCCACCAAATCCATGTGCCAATTCTAACTAAAATGATAGGTTGGTTCAAACAGTTACTATGAGACAGACTGTAACTCCATTGGCCACCTGGTATGCTCTGTAAGTGTCGTAACTTCATTGGCCACCTGTGTGTGGCAGGTTTGACTATGTGATGTTTGCCTTTATAACTAGGCCTGGAAGGCCACTCAGGGTCGCAGTTTCAGCTCCCGAGTCTGGGCTGCGACCCTGGCCTGTCCATTTTCTTTTTTCTTTTTTCTTCCCCAATAAATCCATCCTTTTATCATCTTTTTGCTGGAGACTGAGTGATGGACTCTTGGAGGAATCAGGAATCCCCTCCCTTAGGGTGGGGGGGCCGACTCCATTACAGAATCCTATTGCATTATAAATAAAATCTGCACTATTTATAGTTTGTTTTTATGTTTTCTTTATAATGTAGCAAACAATTACTGAGTTTTTTTTATCATACTCCTTATTTTACATAATGAGTTAATGTTATTAAATGGGTCATATAAAATAAATTCAAACATGTATGCATAATATGATATATGTTTACTTTGGGACCCATATAACATTATATTTTAAAAATGAAATTTAGTGCCAAAAGTGAGCTATCTGATATTAAAGGCCATTCAGAATGTGTAGCACATTAATATGAATTTATGTGGGTCCTAGAATAGTATGACCCTTGAGTCAAACTGAGACAAAGGTTAACTACCAGTCTATTTCATAGTTTCTTGGTGTTTGGTTTTTTCTTTTTGGCCAGTCTTGGCCTTGGACTCAGGGCCTGAGCACTGTCCCTGGCTTCTTTTTGCTCAAGGCTAGCACTCTGCCACTTGAGCCACAGCGCCACTTCTGGCTGTTTTCTATATATGTGGTACTGGGGAATCGAACTCAGGGCTTCATGTATATGAGGCAAGTACTCTTGCCACTAGGCCATATTCCCAGCCCCCTATTTCATAGTTTGAATTCCATCCCCCCCCCCCAGGGAATAGGCTAATAAAATCTGCACCCACCCAAGCCATGTGCCATGCCTGCCTGCCTCCAAAAAGTGAGAGCACATTACATGATTTTTTAACTGGGCCAAGGAAAAGTAAAGGTGAAATGAAAATTTATTTCTTCTGGCCTTTTGCTCAAAATGTATTTTTCTATTTTTGTTATAAGAAACTGGTTTTAATTAGTGTCTCATTGTCTGGCCAAGCATCTGTAATCTGTGTTCACATTTCAGGAAAGAAAAATTCAATGAAAAGAATTGGACAGTAATGAAAATCTTGTCTGAGCTAAACAAATCAAGATTGTCAAATATCTTGTAGGATGACTGACTGGCATGTGCAGCTGAGAGACAGAAGTATCTGGGTTGGTGACAAAAAACCCTGCCTTTTCCCCAATACCAGTGTTCCACCTGGCACAGTATCTATCACAAAGAGCTAGCATCATAGTATGGAAAGCATTTTGGTGCCAAAGTAAACTAGAATTAGAATCCTGCCTCTTGACCATTTTGGCAAGTCACTAAATCCCCAGTCTTTTATTTCCTTGTCTGTAAAATGGAGGCAAGAATATTCCATTTGTAGTCTTGTGAGGATGGGAAAAATGTGTCACATCAATGTGCACCATTGTATTATGGGCTCAGAGAAAGACTAAGAAGAGAAAGACAATGAATTCAGTCATTTGTGGCTAGGCTGAGAGATTCTTGGGAGGAGTCTACCTTTATCACAGCTTCAGAAAGAAAGAAGTGGGCAGGGCAGGTGTGTGTGTGTGTATGTGTGTGTGTGTGTGTGAGAGAGAGAGAGAGAGAGGTGGGGAGAGAGAGTAAAGAAAGCAGAAAGCTCTGGAACAGCAAGCAACACAAAGCTTTTGCAAAGGAGCCTTTTTAAGATTTGAATCAGGAGGTAGGAAAGCCTGAAGAATCCAGGCTTGCCTGCCCGTGTAACTGAAGGCCATGTAGAAGAAGATCATCATCAGGCTCCTGTAACAAAGCACGATACACAGATTTAAAAGATCACTTTCTCTGCCAGCAAAGTGGTGAAATAACACACAGATAGGGCTGGGAGAGAAGAGATCTCTATCAAAGCGTAGTAGTTAAGGTGCTATGGAGATCTTGCAGAGATGGAAACAACCCAGTCTTTGACTTTGAAGCTTGTAATTTAATAGGTAATAAGGAGGGAGATAGGGAAAAAGCAAGGAAGGTAAGAAGAGAGTAAGGGGGGAGGAGAGAGAAGATAGCCTTGTATGCAAATATGAATCCAATTATAGACATATGATGGCCTTACTCCTTCCTCTCCTCCAACTCCAAGATGCTGCTGAAATGAAATAATCCCTTTGGTCATGATGTCTTAGATCAGTGGGTCTGTTCAGAAAACACAGCCCTGCAACTAGTATGTTCTCAGAGTATCCTCCTATTGAGGGTTAGGAATGTGGTCTTAGGAGGTGGAAATATTTGGGTTAATTTGAATCTCTCTTATTTTTTAAATTATGATGATGATTTTGGCAGTACTGGGGT
Organism: Perognathus longimembris pacificus; assembly: GCF_023159225.1. Classification (NCBI taxonomy): domain Eukaryota; kingdom Metazoa; phylum Chordata; class Mammalia; order Rodentia; family Heteromyidae; genus Perognathus; species Perognathus longimembris. The sequence goes on along the minus strand of NC_063164.1, from coordinate 86,692,279 downwards.
TTGAACTCAGGGCCTTGAACTAGTTCATTTTCTTTGTTTTAGCTTGTTTTTAGACAGGGAATTAGACCATAATTTTCTAACTTTGCCTCTTGCATAGCTGGCATGACAGGTGTGTGCCACCACCTCCTGTCTTATTCTTTAAAGATTGTATATATTTGAAGTGTACAACATTTTTTTTGATATACACATGCACAGGGACATGATGATTAAAGTCAAGCAAATTAAATCTGTCAGCTTACAGGGTGATTTTTTTCTTTTGTGTGTGTGTGTGTGTGTGTGTGTGTGTGTGTGTGTTACCTAAAATCTACTCTTGTCAAAGTTTATGTAAATTAAACATTAACAAAGACCTTCTTGCTGTAAATTAGATCTCTAGATTTGCTTATGTTGCACAATTGCAACTTCCTACCCAGTGACCTTCATTTCCACCCTTTCCTCCATTGGAAATCATGTTTTCCTGCTCTTTGTTTCTGTGTATTTGACTTAAAAAATTGCATATATAAAGCTGAGTGCTGGTGGCTCATGTCTGTAATTTTAGCTACTCCAGAGGATGAGATGTGATCAAGGTTTGAAGCCCAGCCCTGGCAGGGAAGTCCATGAGACTCTTATCTCCAATCAGCACTGGCTAATAACCTGAAGAGGAGTTGTGGCTGGCACCAGCTTTCAGCAAAAAAGCAAAAGCAAAATATCCAGGCCCCGAGTTCAAGTCCAAATATTTGTGGGTGCGCACACACACACATATACTCACACACACACACTCACACAAGATGGCATATATAACAGTGCTCGTTCATATTCTTATGGCACTGGAGAAGCATCTGTCTTCTGGACAACCTGGCTCCTTTTTATTTAAAATGATCCCAACCTAATGGTGACTGTGATTAGTTAAGGGTCTTATTAGTACAGGGCTTGTGCTATGGAGGAGATATCTATCTATCTATCTATCTATCTATCTATCTATCTATCTATCTATCTATCTATGTATCTATCTATGTATCTATGTATCTATTTGTCTATGTATCCATCTCTAATGTAATATACTCATATATCAAGTGTAATACACACACAAACTTTTTTTTCCCTACTAAATAGTGGTTCTTGAGGTTGGGCTACCCCTGACCCCCTCACTTAACAACCTTGACAGAAACTTTCATCTTTGATACTAGTAGTCCTACAATGTGCAGGTCAATCTTCCTCCCTTCTACCCTCCTTCTTTGATTCTGGGATTAGAAACTGAAAAAAGAATGTTCCAGTTTGTTCTCCCCCTTACACACTCTTCTCGGCTTGAACCATGTGGTGGGTTTCCTTTCCAGCAAACCTTACATCTGGTGCCATGACGTGGGAGGGGACGTTCCAGAACACGCTCTGGATCTAGAACCCCTCTCCTTCCCTCCCCAGAGAGAACGCCCCCGATCTACAGCGCTGTTCTCCGCAGCGGCACCCTCCAAGCAGCAGCTGCCCTAGCTGTTGGGGAACCGCTCCCTCTGAAGCTTCCCTGCCTTCCCCGGCACCCTGGGTGGCGGGCGCCATCCTCATCCATATTCATGTCTCCAATTAAAGACTTCTCACCTCTTTCCCCAGGCCGCAGTGGGGAACTGAAAGGCGCGGGCTGCAAGCTGGGTCGCTCTATAGCTCCTAAGGTGGGAAGGAGGCAGCACTCTTTAGAGGGTATAAGCCAAGTCGGGCTTTGATGGTGACCCCCTTTGCCTAATTGGGGCTGGTCCTTAGGTTAGCATGCTCATCCGCGCCCCCCCCCCCCCCACCGTGGAGGTTGGGAGCCAGAGAAGCCCGGCCTGGCAAAGGGCACGCCCGGTTCTCCGGAAGCCGATGCCTCTAGGGTCCCAAAGGCAGGGCTCCTAGGCGCGAGACTTCTACCCAGCTCCCTGGCCGGCGGCCGAGGCGGAGGCAGGCTTCACCGAAGGGCCCCATCATAGGGCCACCCCAAACCTTTAGCAAGGCCTAGAAGAACTGTAGGGGGGAGAGGGGGAGATTGTCCCTTTCGAAGCCTAAGAGGCCACGCCTGCTTTCGCGGGCGCCTCACCAACTTGGATGCTCCGGAGCTGACCCGGGCGGGAGACCATGACTATGAGTTGAGTCAGCCTCCGCCGCCCGACTAAGTCAGGCCGCTGAGCCCGGGCGGCTGTGGTTAATGATTGATCACCGGCTACCCCCCAACTTCCCGCACAATCAGAGAGGTTGCTCCTGGAGGGCGGGCCGGGGCCACCCGTGCCAGGAAGCTGGAAGGCAAACTGAGTGTGTGGCCAGGCAAAGTGCGCTCTCAGGTTAAGGAGAAAGGACTCCCGGGTCTCACTGGGGGCGGGGCGGGGCAATTAGAGCCTCCGTCCCCAATTTCCCCTCCTCCTCGGCTCCCTTTGACTGCGACGTCTAAAAGCACACCCCAGACGCCTCTGCCTCTCCTAGGCTGGGCTACTCAGGAAGTTTTCACGAAAGCTCTGAAATAACAAAGTTAAACTTTGCCCGGCGAACTCAAGGGAGAGAAAGTCTGCTGCTCCCACTGGAGTGAGCTGCAGCCCAGAGTTTTGGAGGAAAAAGGGGGAGTTGAGAAGACTTTTTGGATCTGGTAGCCTGTGATTCTTCTGCTGATGGCTTCCCCTGGTGGCACCAGCAAAGATTGCTCCAATGTCATCGATCACAGCCATGTTCCCGAGTTTGAGGTGGCCACCTGGATCAAAATCACGCTCATCCTGGTGTACCTGGTTATCTTTGTGGCGGGCATTGTGGGCAACAGTATCACCATTCGGGTTACTCAGGTGCTGCAGAAGAAGGGGTACCTGCAGAAGGAGGTGACAGACCACATGGTGAGTCTGGCGTGCTCCGACATCCTGGTCTTCCTCATCGGCATGCCCGTGGAGTTTTACAGCATCATCTGGAACCCCCTGACGACACCCAGCTATGCCGTGACCTGTAAGCTGCACACTTTCCTCTTCGAAGCGTGTAGCTACGCCACGCTGCTGCACGTGCTGACGCTCAGCTTTGAGCGCTACATTGCCATCTGTCACCCCTTCAGGTATAAGGCCCTGTCCGGGCCCTGCCAGGTGAAACTGCTGATTGCTTTTGTCTGGGTCACTTCCGTCCTGGTGGCATTGCCCTTGCTTTTTGCCATGGGTGTTGAGTACCCGCTGGTGAACATGCCCAGTCATGGCGGTCTCACCTGCAACCGCTCGCGCACCCGCCACCAGGAGCAACCCGAGTCTTCCAACATGTCTATCTGCACCAATCTCTCCAGCCGCTGGGCGGTATTCCAGTCCAGTATCTTTGGTGCCTTCGCAGTCTACCTCTTGGTGCTGATCTCCGTAGCCTTCATGTGCTGGAACATGATGAAAGTACTCGTGAGAAGCAAGAAGGGCACACTGGCCAAGACTGGCCAGCAACTGCAGCTGCGAAAGGCAGAGAGCGAGGAGAGCCGCACGGCCAGGAGGCAGACCATCATCTTCCTGAGTGAGTCAGGGTGGAGGGTGATGGGGGCATCCCACACTCTCACCTGAACCACTTCCTGTGCTCCTCTTCACTGGAAGTCTTGCCCTAGAAGTGTGAACATAGCTCACCCAGGCTTCAGAGCTTTATTGGGATAAAGGCATTGATCTGGGTCTTTGAATATTCCTTCTGTGTTGGGGGTGGGTGGGTTGTGGTGTTGGTGAAAAGAACACTTGACTGGGAAGAGACCTAGACTGCCATTTCTGCCACCTCTTGGATAAAACTGGGTGTGTGTGTGTGGGGGGGTGGAAGTAATGATACTAGGAGGAACAAATTAGGTAATGCAGGGGAGGTGAAAGTCCCTTGGAAAATGACAGGACAAGCTCTGCAGAGATAAGTGGAGCATTATTATTGCACCCTGTTTTTATCCTGGAGAACCTTTCTCAGGCAGTTAGATTGAATCCTATTTTTTCTTCCTTGGAGAAGTCAACGGAGTCCAGGGCACACACTTTCCAGGCTGTTGTTTTGTACCCTGGAGTAGTCTTAACAAACTGAGGGTGGCACCCTTGCCATAGTACTTGGGTTTGTGCACTGTGTGTAGGTGTATTTGTTCTTTACCAGGGTGGAGAAACATGGCAGGATGGCCTTTCTGTCTGATTCAGAAAAATCCACTTCGGCTAATTTTGCAGATACCACAGGTTTGGCTTCGATCTCCTAAAGTACCTCAAGATGGGTGCAGAGAGAGCTGTTTGCTCCCCAGATTTCATTGTGATACAAACATCCGAAGGTTTGGTCTTCTCTGTACTTGTGGAGGCTATTGACAGAGTGCCCCAAAACCTTCAAAGAGAGACTTTGTTGCTGCTTGCTGTGAACAGAGCTGTACTGGGGACAAGCAGTATGGTGTGTGTTAAAATTGTTTTTGTTTTAGCAGAAACAAATCGATAAAAAAGTTCTACGGTGGTGGTGTGTGAATGTGAGAGGTGGGAGCTGAAATGATCATGTTGGTCCTCTGTCTCCCCACCCCCACTGTGGGGTCCAGAGTAGAAGTAAATCATGGAGTTGTTTGTTTTGGTGTGGGAAACTTGAGAAACTGGTTCCAGGAGCAGGGTTCAGGTAGGGAGTCATATTGGAAGGCACTTGGGTCTTGGGTCTGTCTTGCTTCTGGCTTCTCATGGGTCAGTGAGCAGCTGACTTTATTTTAATGTGAGTCTATGCAAAATAAGAAGAAAGGGCTTACAATTTTCAGATGCTTATTCTGTATCAGGGGCTGTAATGGATAATTTAGCTTTCCATTTTATAGAGGAGGAATTTGAGGGTTCAGATCAAAATCTCTTTTCAGTACAGCTCCAAGATTGTCAATCTGCTTCTTGGGCCTAGGCAGTGAGTACCTGGCAGTGACCTTCACGGCCTGTGGTGCAGGGAAAATGAAATAAAGCAGGGCTTTGGCAGGGTAGAAGCTACCTCCATTAGCCTTCTGGTGTTGTCATGTCCCAAGCCCCCTGTTACTGGAAACTAGAGTAGAAAGTCACTAGAGGAAACCCCATCTGGGGATGTGGGAAAGGTACTGAACCCACCCATCTTATTTGCGTTTGCCCACTGGCTCCTGCCCAAACATCCCAGGAAACAAATGCATAAGCTTAAAGCTTGAACATTTGTTGAAAGGCCAGTTCTCCTTTCTTTCCTACCTTACTTTCCATTTCTTATCTTAACCTGAGAGCCACAATTCATACTTTGCTTTTTCCTTTCTGAATGTAGGCTGGGGTACTAGCCTGAGTCTAATTTAGGAATAATGGGCACCATTGACCAAGGGAAAAGCCACTGACTTAATCTTTGCTCTCTAGGTGACCGATCTCTATGTTTTTTTGTATTTCTTTGAGTAGATATCTGTTCTTTCCCCAGTGGGTATTCCAAGTTAAAGGCAGTCTCTGGTAGGATAAAATCAGAATACCAAAGACTTATTTAGAGATGGATAGGACTTTGGAGATGGTCTCATCCAGTTAGTAATTGCCTGCAGTGAGTTTGTTGTTACTCCTGTTCTTTCGTGGTAGCTCTACTTTCCCTGTCCTTATAACAACTATCTATCAATCACCCACTGTGCTCCCAGCATAAAGATTGTTGAATGGCAATCAGGTGCTCAATGTGTGATAATGTCTTGAGGAAATTTACCATTTGTATTTAGTCCATTTCCTCTGCAGTAGGTTTTCCCAGCAGTTCTTTGCAAATTCCTCTCTCAATGAATTTCAAAGAGCTTTTAAAAACAGGAACCTCACTAATTAACTCAAGTTAAGAAATAAATTAATGGAGTGAGGAGTTGGAAATCATGGCCACATCCATCAGATTAATACAATGCAATTTACTTTGTGGGTTTCATAAAATTTGTGCTTTGGGGCATTTTTAACCTAGAACAAATGAACATATAAATTGTTTACAAATCGCTGAATTTAATGTAGTGATTTAGCTGTCTTTTTAGTATTTCATTTAACAGATGGATCCAATTAAAGTAAATATTAGCTCCTTTCTAACATATTTTGAATTTAATGTGAAATGTAAATGACAACACAGCACAAGATGGCTTTGGAGCTCTTGAAGCAATAACTAAAAAAATTCTGTCAATGTTAAAAATTCTGACTTTGGTATAATAGAAATAAGATTCAAATATCTACCCTAGATGAGAAATCCTAGGTAGAAAATATTAATTCTGCTCTTTTGCATCTTTTGCTATTGAGCCTCAGTGAAGTTTAGGAGCTGGGCTAGTTAATAATGGAAACAAATTGGGAACTCTGGGAGAGAAAAATGCTGAGACACCTACCGGGTTTCAAGTAATTTGCAAGAGGAAAAATAATAAGGCAAAATGTGGATTCCTGGACATTTAAGTGTCTCTCCTTCTCTCTTGTCAGCTCAGCAAATTGGAACTAGACCTGTTTCCCCTTAAGGACAAGGCCAAACAGAGGTCACTGTCCTGGATTCTACCTCTTGGAGAAAAGGAGCTGGCATTTCCTTTTTGGATGCTGATGATATGGCAAATAAGCTTTCTTTCAAGAAAACCTCTTCCAGAACTTCCATCTTTATAGTGATGGTCCCATTCTCAGAGCGTCCAGGTCCTCAGACATGTGATTGGCTGTCAAATGTCATGCACTCAAAGTGGAATAATGGAGTTGTTTAAAAGAAATATAATATAGTTTCAAGAGCACAAAATGATTGGAGTTGGCTACCACTACCACCTGAAGTTTTACAAAGCAGTGATTGACTTTCAGATGTAGTTATGAGAGGTTTTTTTTTTTTTTCAGATAATGGTGAAGATGCAAAATTAAAGGAACATCATAAGATTCAGAGATCTAAATAACTGTAGCCTTTTGCATTCTGATTTGCTTTCCCGAGACAGAGGAAATGGAAGGAATTATATCTAATGGAAGGCATTGCATAGAAGCTTGGGTTGCTCATAGGAGAATGTCTGGCATATGGCCAGCAACTATCATATGTGTTTGGATAGAAAGAAAAGAGAGTTTCTGCTATCATCTTCCATTCTAAAATAAGACGTATGTATATTTAGGTACTAGGAGATTGGTGAGGGAGAAGCAGGGGATCAGAATCATATCCTCTGGGTTTTTAGGCTTTAGATTTAGAGGCCAAACCTAAGAAAGAAATGGGTGCAACTGTGCGTATGTCTAAGTGTGTGTGTGTACATGTATGTAAGAGAAAGAGAAAACCAGCTGAGATGTTGATCTTTGTCCTCTTGATCTGAAACTGAAAAAAAAAAAGAAAAACCTTAATATGATTCTCTTTATCTTTCAGCCAAAGCATTTATTTCACCTGATCTCACCTACAAATCCTGGTGTATTGGAAGTATGTCTATCATTTGATTAGTCAGTCTCTTTCTTCCACCAGAAGCCCCATACCTTGATTTATTTTGGATGTGTTTTTTTTCCTGTCTCATTTTCCCTGTAACTGTTTTGAAGATTACACACTTGATTTAAAAGAAAAAAATAGGCTCCAAAATTTCATGTGAAAGAGATTGGATTGGAATGAAAAGTGAAAAATTTCAGAAGTAATTTACTTTACATTTTGTAGATATAGACTAAAATTATATGTTAATTCCTGATCAAGTATGGCTTTGGGGGGCATAATTTTTCCTTCCTTCCTTCCTTCCTTCCTTCCTTCCTTCCTTCCTTCCTTCCTTCCTTCCTTCCTTCTTTCCTTCCTTTCTTCCTCCTCCTCCCTCCTTTTTCTCTTTCTCTTTTCCTCATCTTCCTACTTCTCCCCCTTCTGCATATGTATGTGTGATCTCAGGGACTGGATTTTGAACTTCCCACTTTCAAGATCCTTTTGAAATAAAGATACTGGATCTAACTGATGCCATCTTGTCTTCATGGTAGAGGCAGGTAATGGGCTTGTTGGAATTCCTAGAGGCAGGGGTGGGGAGTTGGACCACAGGTTACTGGACCTGTCAATCCTGTGCTTTGAACCCTCCAGACTCTTTGAGTTTCCTGTGACCCTGGCCCTCTGCCTCTGGTCCTCTTTAGATCTGTACCAGTTCAGGCGACATTACACCATGCCTTGTGTCTTGTGTTTCCTGGCTCTCCTCCAGTCACCATGGTGTCCCACTTCAGCTCTCATTGAATATGATTGGGTATGTTGATATTGTTTTTCTGCTCTTCTGCCCTTTCTTACCTCTTCTGCCCCCATGGCTCAGTTTTATAACAGTGTTAAATGTATTGGAGAGGCTGGAGGTTTTTGAGACAGGAGTCTACCTGGTGATGCTGGCTCTCCACCAAAGACTCCCAATTGGACCTGTCAAAATGTGCTTCTCTGTTTCCTGTGACAGAGTTATGTATGACACTTTTTCTAGTAGTTTGTTTTACAGGCAGGCTCTGAAAAGGCCCTAGAGGTCATGATCTTCCTACCTCTACATCCCTAGTAGTTAGAACTAGATGTGTATCACCACATTTGGTTAGTTTTATGAGATGGGTTTTCACTAACTTTTACTCAGGCTGGACTTGAAACATGATCTCTTAGTTTCTGCCTCCAGTTAGCTAGGATTACAAGTGTGAGCCCTCCTGGTGGCTAGGGGGCACAGTTAACTGACAGAACTCTATAATAATTTATGTTTTGCTTTTTCTCAGCAAGATTATGAAAGGGCTTTATCTCAAGGGAGTCACATAATTTTTTGCTATTAAATCATGACCATTGAAGCACGTCTTAGTGTCAACTTTGTAATTTTTTATTCTCCTAGTGTTAACTGGTTTAACTTAGACAGGCACCATTGGTCTGTGGTTTGACATTTGATCTCTGGATTTCTTCAGATCCCTTTTGGCTGACTTCATGAATTTTAGTACTTTGAATGTAGGCTATCATTAAAATATATAATTAGCTTAAAGTCAATCAATATTTTAGTGTGCAACAGGATTGTATGGGAATTATTGCCTTAAAATGTTTCAAATGAGCTATAGTACTTTATTAGTATTATTTATTTTTTCCTTTTGCCAGGCTTGAATTTAGGGCCTGGAACTTGCTCAGCTCCAGGGCTACAGCCCAGCTTTCTATTGATTATTTTGTAAATGGAGTATCAAGGACTTTTCTGCTTGGACTGTTTTCCAGCTCTGATCCTCTGGATCTCAGTCTCCTGAGTATCTAGGATTATAGGTGTCAACCATGGCACCCAGCTAGTATTTTCTTGACTAGTTACAATCATGTTTTTACTATTAATTTTCCGACCAAGAGATTTTTCTTAGATATAGAATGATATGCCAACCCAGGTTCTCAGGGAAATATCACCAGAATTAAATTGGTGACTTTTTAGTGTAAGATAGTATTTTGATTCAAATGTTGGAACATATCAGGGAAAGTTTTGCTTCAAATATTCACATTATTGCCTCTATTCTCATCTTCCCTTTATTGATGTAGATGTGGCTGTTGTAAATGATATTTCATGTTTATTTTTCTATTTGTGATGTCTGTCATAAATTGCAAATGTCCTGTGATCAGCCTGGCAGACAAATATAATAATGCTCCTTTATTTGTATAATCAGGCTGTCTCAAAAGATTTCATTTCTCTGTTGGAGAGATGTATGATTCTCGAGGTAGGGAATATTGGAGTCCCAGACCCCATTCATTAGCAAGCCTGTTCATCTGTCTTAGTTTCTTGCCTCATGGGGGCTACCAATGCATAATCAGGCAGTAAGGCCTTAGTTGAGCAAAGAATTCAGCTTATGAATGCTAAAGTGTGTGCAATAAAAACCATTTACCACTGAGGTTATACATAGGAAAAATATTGAATTAAGAGCCAGGTAATGGACTCCTCATGGGATGATGTCCCCACACACTTCACTTAGATAACCCTGTCATTCCTCATTGACTTTTCTTTTTTTTTTTTCTTCAAATTTTTATTATCAAACTGATGTACAGAGAGGTTACAGTTTCATACGTTAGGCATTGGATACATTTCTTGTACTGTTTGTTACCTCATCCCTCATTCCCCCTTCCCTCCTCCCCCTTTCCCTTTCCCCCATGAGGTGTTCAGTTCACTTACACCAAACAGTTTTGCAAGTATTGCTTTTGTAGTTGTTGGTCTTTTTTTACCCTGTGTCTCTCGATTTTGGTATTCCCTTTCAATTTCCTAGTTCTAATTCCAGTATAGATGGTTTCCAATATACTCAGATAAGATTACAGAGATAGTATAGATACAACCACAAGAAGGTGATACAAGAACATCATCAATAGTAGAAGCTACAGATACACATGGGACGTTAAAAGTAGTTACAACTGTGATATAACAATCGTTTCCATAACATGGAGTTCATTTCACTTAGCATCATCTTATGTGATCATAAGGGTATAGCTATTGGGCTCTTGTGATCCTCTGCTGTGACTTGCCTAAACCTGTGCTAATTATTCCCAATAAGGGAGACCATAGAGTCCATGTTTCTTTGGGTCTGGCTCACTTCACTTAGTATAATTTTTTCCAAGTCCTTCCATTTCCTTACAAATGGGTCAATGTCATTCTTTCTGATAGAGGCATAAAATTCCATTGTGTATATGTACCACATTTTCCTGATCCATTCGTCTACTGAGGGGCATCTGGGTTGGTTCCAGATTCTAGCTATGACAAATTGCGCTGTGATGAACATTGTTGTGCTGGTGGCTTTACTGTGATTTTGTTTGTGGTTTTTTGGAGAGATACCCAAAAGTGGGGTTGCTGGGTCATAGGGGAGTTCTATATTTAGCCTTCTGAGGAATCTCCATACTGCTTGCCAGAGTGGCTGGACCAGTTTACATTCCCACCAACAATGAAGTAGGGTTCCCTTTTGGCCACATCCCCTCCAACAATTGTTATTGTTAGTTTTCTTGATATATGACATTCTTATTGGGGTGAGGTGGAATCTCAATGTTGTTTTGATTTGCATTTCTTTATCGCCAGTGATGTAGAGCATTTTTTCATATGTCTCTTGGCCATTCTCATTTCCTCATCAGAGAAGTCTCTTTGTAGGTCGTTAGCCCACTTGATGAGGGGGCTATTGGTTCTTTGCCGTTTTGTTTTGGAGTAAGGTAGTTTTTTTTAGCTCTGCATATATTTTAGAGATGACTTTGTCCATTGAATGGCTGGTAAAGATCTTCTCCCAGTCTGTGGGCTTTCTGTTTATCTTGCAAGCTATGTCCTTTGCCATGCAGAAGCTCTGCAGTTTGCTGCAGTCCCATTTGTCCAACCTTTCTTTGATTTGTAGCCTTTCTGGGTCTTTGTTAAGGAAGTTCCGTCCTGTGCCAAGGAGCCCAAGTGTTTCTCCTACTCCTTCCTTTACCTCATTGACTTTTCATTCTGCCCTTTCCCCTGTCGATTGATGGAGAGAAGGTTGGTCATCAAAGCTGCTGTATGTGTAGATGGGTGATGCTTAGCTCTACTTTAACTCTGTCCTCTGCAAGCGCATTCAAGCTAGAGCTACTGTAGTATGCTTTCTACTGTGTTTCCAGAAAGCTTGCTCTCTGGATAAAATTTCTCCACTGGGCCTGCCATCATCAGAAAAGTCTGCATCAACACTTGCCTGGGACTGTGCTGTCCTTCAGATGGCAGCCTGGTGTCTCATTGGCATTCTACCTCTACTCAGCTACAGCCACTTGATGGCTCCCCACAGCTATCGTGCCAAACACAGGCTGAACTCTTGACTTTGGTCTCTCCCAGGCCACTGCCTTTCCAGCTTCATTGAGTTTCTTTCTCACTTTGGATTCCTCTCTTCAGCCACCTTAACAATTTACAAGCTGGGGGCTTAAACAACAGACATTGTTTTTCTCATAGCTCTGGCAACTGGAAGTCTGAGTCAGGGTGCCAGCAGAGTTGGTCTCTTCTGCCACTTTTCTCCTTGGTTTGCACAGAGCTGACCCCTTATTGGGCCCTCCCAGGGCCTCTTCTGTGTCTTTTCCTCCTTTTAGAAGTACACCAGTCCTGTTTTAGTGTCTGATCTTTATGACTCCATTTAACCATTGCTACACCTTCTGAAAGGCCAAATAAGTCCAAATAAGTCTCTGGGATTTAAACGCTGAGATTTTTAGGAAGACACATTCAGTCTGTAACATATCTAAGTTTTTCTGTTCCTCTGGACACCCTTCAATCCTTCAATAGGCAGGGTAGGCCTTCCCTACCCCATGGCCTCTGCATACATTTCTTCTGCCTGACTTGCTTTTCTTGTCTTACCCCACACCCTGAACTCAGGACCTTGAACTTGCTAGGCAAGTGCCTCACCATTTGAGACATAATCCCAAGACCATTTGTTTTGAGTATTTTGGATAGGGTCTCATGCCACCTTGGTTTAGGTGACTTTCAGTTACAATCCTCCAGTTTCTGCTTTCTGAGCAGCTGGGATTATAGGCATGCACCAGCATGCTTTACTTGTATAATCATTTGATGGTTGTCTTCTCCCTTCTCTTCCCTTAAGGGTAGGAGTTTTCCCCAATTTTACTCGATCTTAAATCTCTATCCTAGCACAAAGTAGATGTTTAGTGATTATTTGTCGATGAAATAAATCTATGTACAAGCCTCAGCTTGATCAAGTTTTACTTTCCCTTGAACATGCATTGCTATGGAAGATTGTCACTCAACAAATATGTTCTGGATAGCCCGAACCCAAAGGCATTTCTTTGAAAGGGCCCTGATTCTTTTGAGACCTCTAAAAAGTCAGAAAAAGCTGAGCACTAGTGGCTTGTCTCTGAAATCCTAGCTACTCAGGAGGCTGAGAGTTGAGGTCACAGTTCAAAGCCAGCCCAGGCAGAAAAGTCCACGAGACTTGTGTCTTTTATTAATTTTCAAAAAAATCTGATAGTGGAGCTATGAATAATGTGGTAGAACACTACTAGCCTTATGCACAAAAGCTCAGAGGCAGTGCCAAAATCCCGAGTTCAAGCCCCAGTACCAGCACCCCCCAACCCCTCCAATGTTGGAAAAAACTTCAGATTTTCTTTCCTCTGAGAAAATGCCCATCAGTCTTGGAGCAAGAGATTTAACCACATGTTCTTACCAGAAATAACCCTTAGCAGAGGGTGATTTTGGTGGTGTTTAAGCCCTGTTAATATCTGATTAGCAAGATGTTAATTCAACAGTGAAATTCCATATATAATATTTTAGCAGGCTTTTCACTATTAGGTAACTAGAAAGTACTGGGGTAATTGAAAAAGGAGGCCAGGGGTAACTTTTTGGAACAATTAGACCAATGTGTTTTCATTTCCTCTTTCAATTACATTCTCTTATACCATCTCCCTCCAGGCTGAGCCTTGAGGTTTATGGGTCCAGAGAAAGAAAAAGTAGGTGCTACCTACCACAAAGGTATTCTGGATCAGTTTTGAGATTAGAGATGGGTTTCCTGGCCTCTTGAGCTGGACAATTACTTTGAAAAGTTCAGCTTTATGAAGGGTGAGTAAGGATTGTAAATTCTACAGCTCTTCCTTTAGTGCATCAGGACCCCAGTCTGGTGGGCTAGACCAGCCGGTTCCAGACAAGACCCTAGCTAAGGGGTTTGAAATTGGCTCTTGGAAGCTAGGCTCAAGTTGGCCTGATTTGGATCTGTAGCCTCCTTGGACTGTGTTGGTTGCATTGTGACTTGGGTCAGATGCAGGCTGCTTGTGTTCCCAAATGCAAAGCAGGCAACTCTTCACTGAGTCCTGAAAAGTAAATGGCACCAGAGAGTCCTTCTTGCTATTATTATTTGTTATTATTGTTATTTCTAGGAAGATATTACTGGGGTTTGCACTCATTGCCTCATGCTTGTTCAGACGGTGCTTTACCATTGAGCCCCATCTCCAACTTTTCTTTTTTGTTGTTGTTTGTCATGGGGCTTGAATTCAGGGCCTGTGTGCTGTCCTTGAGCTTTATTTGCTCAAGGCTAGCACTCTACCACTTTGAGCTACAGCCCAACTTTTGTTATTCAGGTGAGTAATTGAGATAAGAGTCTCCTAGATTTTCCTGACTGGGCTGGCTTTGAACTGTGATCCTCAGATCTCAGTCCTCTGAGTAGCTGGGATTACAGGTGTGAGCCACCAAGGCCTGGTCCACCCTTGCTTTTTTGATGGTTATTTTGAATATAGAGCCTCATGAACATTTTCCCCCAGGGTGGCTTATAATCTTAACCCTCCAGATATGAGCCTCCTGAATAGGTAGAACTACTGGCACCTGGTTCTTCTTGCTATTTTACCAGGCTTTGGTTCTTGATTTTCCCAGTATTTGCTGCCACAACCTTCCGCAGCCAGATAGAGTGATTGGGCTTCCAGCTAGCTCCACATTATTTCCCAGCACAGAGGCCAGAACTGCTTAGTCTAGCTTCTACTGTAACCGCAGCAGGAAGCAGCTCCTGGGTCTAACTTGTTATCTGTACTGAGCTATGAACCATCTATTCTTCAGTGGCAATCTCAGATCACCCCCTCAGCCCCCATTGGTCTTGCTGGCCCACATGTGATGAGCCATCTTGAACATTTCTAAGAGGGGTTGCAGGCATCTCCTGACTGCATGTGGAACTCCATGAGATCAGTATTCTCATGACATTCCTCATGGGATAAGGTATTGTCATTGACTGGCAGTAGCTGCTGGTCCTGGAATTGAGGGAAATCACCCAAGCTAGGACACTTGGGAAGGTCTCTGAGTTCTATTTCTCTCTCCTCTTTGCTGAAGGCACAGTTGTGAAATGGTCCCTGGGCTATACTGAGTAGTCTAGATGTTGTCAAAAGGGATTTTGCAGACATGATTAATAAAGTCTCTAATCTGTTGATTTCAAAATGGAGAAATTTTCTATATGGGTTTAACCTAGTCACATGATTGTTTGAATCTCGGTCTAGAGGTCAGAGGCAGGAGAAGTAGGAGGCTCCCAGCATGAGCAGACGTACAAGGAAGAATTTTCTTGTAGCTGGCTTTGAAGATGGAGAGAAACCACTTAGTCACGAATGCAGAGAGACTTAGAAGCTGAAGACCAGCAAGGAAATGAGGAGCCCAGCTAGCTCAGAGATGGAAAAGAACTGAGCCTGGGTTACATCTTAAGCCAACCAGGCTGTGCTCTAACTTTTACATGGGTGAGCTTTATTGAGTTGATAATGACTTGCTATGAAGCAATAGTAAGCTAAAATTCCCTGAACCCTGAGTAAAGGACCTCTACATACATACATGTCCTGCCTTGGATCCAGAATCTTCCCTTTGAAAAGTCTCACTTTCAAAGAACCAGACCCTTACGTGAGCGATTGACTGGTTTGCCAGCCACCTATTGATTGCCTGCTCAGCGTGCTCTACTGTCAATACGCTCAGTGCATTCCAGGGTGCTGTGGAATGTTCCCTGGATTTTCACACTAGGGTTTCAGGAATCCAATGTGTGTAGACATGAGGTGCACCAGAGGGAAGTTTATGGAATTCTGAGTACTTTGGTAGTCCAAGGGAAAATGATACAGAATTGATCTTGTGACTGTCACGCCTTTGGTTGCTCTTTTTCTTGACAATCTGGCATTTAGTAGGTGCTAAGTAGACACATTCATAAATGAATTAACATCTGTCATGTTGCTGCTTCCAGAAGCCTTCTTCATCAGAAAACGATATTCTTCATCATTTAGATTTAAGTGGAAAAAGTCATGGGGGGAGGGGAAGCCAGTCAAGGTGCTGAAAGTGCACCTGAATAAGAGAGTTGCCTAAAGCTAACAAACTTTTACCCATTTTTTTTTTTTTTTACTTTGGGGGTTCCTGCCAATTTTGAAACTTGATAGAATTTTATGTTTGCACTTTCTGTGTGTAAGAACCACTCTAGCAGGCAGAAACTTTGCAGACAAAACCTCCCACTGCTTCACACATCTCTATGGTAGCTGTGGCTGCCTACTTGGAGAGCAGCGGTGTTACCAGAACCCGACAGACAGAAACCAGGAGCTCAGTGACAGCATGAGTTGTGACTGTACTTGTTAAATGTCTAACTGGCTATGGAAGCAAAGGCATGAGGAATGGGAGTCAGGCCAGTATGGAAGAATAAGGTTCACTGAATGCAGACAGAAAAGCCATCTTCTTTCTCTAATGAAGGGGAAAAACAAACCTATCTCATCCTAAAATAAAGCAACACACAGGGTGTCTAGACAGAGCAGAAGATGTTTGGTTTTAAGGATCATACAGCGCTTTAGGTATTGTAATTCTTTGGGAGACATTATATGCTCAGCAGAAATAAAGTTTTCTGGGGATTTATTGGTCTACTTTCTATATGCTGACAAATTAAATATCACATTGACATGATAGCTATGTATTTTCTATAGTTGGAAGAAAACTGATGGGTTGCCACAGATTTTCAAGTTCAAGTTTGTCTTGACCAAAGTGACACATGGGTCATCTTGGTAATTGAAGGCTGCTCTCTGGAGAATGGAGGAGATTTCTATGGAAGCCAACTGTACTCTTTCCTGGGCCAGAATTTTCCCTCTTGATGTTTTGTTGTAAGCCTACTTCCTCCAGGAAGTCTGCCTAGATTGGCTTTACTCTTTTCTGGTTCCTTCTGCATCTATATGCTTAGTTTGAACATCCATCCAGCAAATATGTATAAAATTTGAAATGCGAAAAATATCCCTTAAACTAAAGAGCGCAGAGTCTGGGTTACCCATTTCTAGGAGATTATTATTTCTCTAGAATGGTGGAAGAGCCTTCTAGCAGCCTAAAAATAGCACTTAGTGAAAGGTAGAGGGTAGTGGATATTTATGAAGCATGATAAATGCTGGCTCTAGAATTTCTAGTAATTGGAGGAATTGCTGGACTTCACTGCAGGAGGTTTCAGCAATCTTTTTTTGGCCAGTCCCGGAGCTTGGACCCAGGGCCTGAGCACTGTCCCTGGCTTCTTTTTGCTCAAGACTAGCACTCTGCCACTTGAGCCATAGCGCCACTTCTGGCGGTTTTCTATATATGTGGTGCTGGGGAATCAAATCCAGGGCTTCATGTATTCAAGGCAAGCACTCTTGCCACTAGGCCATATTCCCGGCCCAGCAATCTTGATACTCACAGTGAGCTCTGTGGACCAGCTCGTCCGCCACACTGGACAAATCATGAAATTGAATCAGTATCTGCATCCTAAGCAGGTCCCTGTAACACTGAAGATTGAAAAGCCCTGATTTACGGTACTTTCAGGGAGTTCTTTAACTCCAGAAGTGGAGAAAGCATGAGGTGAGAAGACTAACCTCACCAGAGGTGGGGAGAGCGCTATCACAGTTGGCTGAGTTGTTAGAGTAGGTAGGAAGCTGCTTTACCACACAACATCCCATTACTTGATTATAAAAAGGAACTTAAATCTGGCTTCTAGATACCCATTTATAAGGAGGTGAGCATTCAATCTTTAGTAAAGTTTGACAGTGGAAACTTGGTTGTATCAAAACTCAAAGGACAGACACCCAGCCATGCAACTGTCAACTGTCATCATAAGTCACATTAGAGATTGGGAAGATTGTGGTTCTAGGCCAACCCAGGCAGAAAATTCCAAGATGCATCATGTCAATGAGGGAAGCTGAAGGAGGTGGTGTGGTGTGCACCTGTGATCCCAGCAATGACTGGGCCCCTAAAACAGGTGATTTCAGTCCAGACTTGTAGGCAGGAGGTGAAATGCTATTTCAAAAAACAACCAGTGAGAAATATGGATGGAGGTATGATTCAGTGGTAGAAGGCCTGCCAAGACAGCTTGAGGCCCTGAGATTCAAAACAAAACAGCAAAACAAAAACCCAAGTGACTTATAAGGTGGCCCCCAAATGGGATGTTTGGTTCTTTGTTTGAGGAGATCTGACACATTCCAACATCCATGGCCTTTCCCTGAAAGAAGGACATGTTCCACCTGGAGGACTTCTTATATACGGTCAGTGTGGGGAGGGATGACACACAAAGACAAGACTGGTGGACATTTGTCTTGGTTTTAGTTGGTTTGTTTGTTTTGTTTTTGCTAATAAGCAACTGTTGATCACTTTCTTTTTTTGTTTTCCTTCCTTCTAGTACTGAGATTTGAACCCAGGGCTGTGGGCTCAGCTGACACTTGTCATTTGAGACACACTTCTAGCCTAGCTTTTTGTTGGTTAATTAGAGTTGGAGTTTAGCTTTGAATTGTGACCCTCTGGATCTTAGCCTCCTGAGTAGCTAGGATTATGAGCCTGAAATACTAGCACCCATTGAATACCTGTTTTTGGTCTGTGTGTGTGTGTGTGTGTGTGTGTGTGTGTGTGTGTGTATGTGCCAGTCAGGTCCTGGGACTTGAACTCAGGGCCTATCCACTGTCTCTGAGCTTATTTGATTAAGGCCAATGCTCTACTACTTGAACCACAGCACCACTTCTGGCCTTTTCTGAGTAGCTTATTGGAGGTAATCTCTACAACCATGATCCTCAGATCTCAGCCTCCTGAGTAGCTAGGATTACAGACATGAACCATTGGCACCCAGCTCATTGATTACCTTTTCATGTTTGAAGCATTCTCTCAGTTTGAGTTTTATGTCCCTAAGATAGTGTTCAGAAACTTGCTTTCCCAGCAACCTTTGCACACAAGATGTAGCATGTGACCATGGCCAGGCTAATTATATGCACCACCATGAGATTTTCACATGGAAAAGAATGGTGGGAAGAAGCCCCAGAGTGTTGTTGGACATATGGCCAGTATATGACAAGATAACTTCATATGATTCCTACCTATGTGACAGATTTTCTGGACTTCTTATCAGCCCATTGCCTATTGAAACTGGAATGGCCGTTGTTTGCACTAGAAAATTGTAATAGCTAATGTGCAGGGATCCATAAAAGAACAGCAACTGGTGAATTCAGACTGGAAAATGGGTTGGGTCAAATGCAGAAGCAGTTGATAGCTAGGCTAAAGGAGTCAGTCTGCATACTGGAGGTAATAAGAAGCTTTGGTTATCTTTGGAGGAGTGGAAAGAAGGAGTGTGAAAGACTGGAATAACTAGAGAGGTGTGGCAGGCAGGTGGAAGCATTGTGGGAATGTGGGAGTGGAAATGGCTATGGGTACTGAGGCTGGAGAGTGGACAGGTCTGGCCATAAAGGGTCATAAAAGGAAGCAGGTCTCACTCTGGCCACATATAATGTCCTGTGACGTGCCTGATACCCTGTCTCTCAGGTTGCTGCTGAGATTCAGTCCATTTGCAGCAGACCTTTAGAAGATGGGATTGGCCTTGGACACTAGTGTTATTTAATCTTGCAAGTGACTTCAGTGAGTATTGAAGACTGAGACTATGGGAAGAGGGAGTTGGCAAGGCAGGATGTGACTGGGCTTAGAAATCTTAAACTTGAGGGTTATGCCAATATCCTTTGCAAGCTATCAAACTGGATCCTGAGTTATTTAAGTAAACAAGAAAGTGGGGCTTGGGTGGCTCATTCCTCTACCCTAGCTACTGAAGAGGCTGATTGGTGAGGATCATGGTTTGAAGTCGGACTGGGCAGGAAAACCTGGCAGATGCTTATCACCAATGAACTCCCCAAAAGTCAGAAATGGAGCTGTGGCTCAAGTGGTTGAGTTCTACCCTTAAGCACAAAAACTCAGAGACAGCACCCAGGCCTGAATTCAAGCTCTAGAACTGGCACAACCAAAATGAGAGAGAGAGAGAAAGAAAGAGAGAGAGAGAGAGAAAGAGAGAGATAGAGACAGAGAGACAGAGAGACAGAGACAGAGACAGACAGACACATAGACACAGACAGAAATAGAGTCAGAGACAGATGGAGACAGAGACCCAAATCTCATGCCAATATCAGCTGTATTTGTGATTTTAGAATAAAACAGCAGTGTAGATAAAAATGATTCAAAATAGCTTCATTGGTTAAAATTTGACATTTGCTTTACTTGAACCTGGCTTAAACAAGTGGTTGTTGCTAGTTGACTGAAACTGAACTGCTGTGACTGGCTGATACTTAGCGTTTGTTACAAGGCTAAGTTGCAGCCTGTTTACATATCAAGTTAGGCTGCATAGTTCTCTATGTACATAAAAACCCATAGGCCAACCTGAAAATCTGCATGGATGCAGCTTTAGGCCAAGTGCAATTAGCAGAGTGCTCTCTCTGCATTTCCTCTTTGCTTCCTTTTATTAAGTCCTGGATGATGTTTCCCGGAGATCAGGCCATCCTAATGTATGGGAAAGTTAGAGGGACAGAGGAGGGGTTAGAAGCTGACTCTCTCTATTTTTGAAATGTTGCTTCCAGGAGCTGGTTAATGCCAAATCCACTAGTCTGTGGTTTCCTGCCTAGGACTTTGATTGACTCATTCTTGCAGGTCTCTGGTCAGGTATCTTTTATTTTTTTATAAAGGCATTAATCCTATTCATGAGAGTTGCTATTATTCCTCAGGACTGCCATTGTTCCCCAAGGGTTCATGCACTGGAAATCTGCTCTCCTGTGTGGCAATGTGAGAGGTGAGTAGGACTTTTCAGAGGAGGGACTTAAAGGGAGATAGTTAGGTAATGGTAGGTATAGCCCGCTGAAAGGATAAATGCTCTTGGAGTTAGTTCCTACAAGAGGGGGTTGCTCTGGTCTTGCCTCTGATCTCTTTCTGGCATATGTTCACATTATGATGCTATCTTCTATGTTGCTACATAGCCCAGTGGACACTTGCCAACACCCAAACAGATTGTGTTATGCAGTCCTGGACTTTTAACCTCCCAAACTGTGAGTTAGAAAATCTCTCAATCTCTCTCTCTCTTTCCCTACCTCTCTCTTTTTCTTATATAATTACCTACCTTCTAGATACTTTGTCATGGACTTGTAAAACAGGCTACATAAGATTACTGCTTTCATTGGCCTAATCACCTCCAAAGGTCAATCTAATACCACCACAAATGACCTTGGTGGAGGAGACACAAACATTCAGATCATATCATCTTCTATATGTATCTCATCTCCCTCTGTTTCTGTCTTCTTAATGTGTCTGATGGAATTTGAATTCTACTTTGATAATCCAGGGTAACCTCTGGATTATGATTAACTCCTTATCTTTAATCACTTCTGTAAAGACATTTTTTTTCTTATAAGGGAACATTTCCAGCTACTAGGAACTAGGACCTGGCCTTTGGGGGAATTTTCCTGACTACTAGAAGCTGTAAAAAATATTAGACAGCATCCTTTCCTGGCATCTAGAGTCACTGTACAACAGAAAGGATGTGCATTCTCATCCCTTTTCTGCCATCTACAAATGTGGGGGACTTGGAAAAATTACTCATCATTTTAGGTCCTCCGTGTTAGGACCTCTGGTTTAAACACAGTATTGATATCTAAGGTCAGCTGACATTTCGTGGGAAGCCTATGGAGCATCCAGGGTTGTGGCAGGTGTTGTGGTACATCCTTTTGTGAAGACTAGTTTTCCAGAGTGACCTTGTGATGGTACAGAGAGAATTCTGATTGAGAACCCAAGATAACTTGGTTCTGGTTCTTGTTGGGCCACTGGCTTGCATCCTCTTGAGCAAAATGAGGCCAAGTTTCTTTTGTGAAACATTAAGGGGGTGAACTTGAGTTGGTCAAAGTAGTTTATATGCATATATGAAAACAAAACAAGAAAGCTTGTTAAGATACTCATTTTTTTTTTGCTAGTCCTGGGGCTTGTACTCAGGGCTTGAGCACTGTTCCTGGCTTCCTTTTGCTCAAGGCTAGCACTCTACCATATGAGCCACAGCGCCACTTGCGGCTTTTTCTGTTTATGTGGTGCTGAAGAAGCAAAGCCATGGCTGCACACATGCTAGGCAAACATTCTACCACTAAGCCACATTACCATCTCCTTGAGATAATTTTTATTAGCATGAATTTTTAGTATAAGGAAAGTTTCAATGGGATACTTCCATACATGTAGACACAATATTCTAATCAATGTCCCCCCTTTTCCTGTCTCCCCTTTCCACCTTCTTAAA
This sequence comes from Perognathus longimembris pacificus, assembly GCF_023159225.1. Classification (NCBI taxonomy): domain Eukaryota; kingdom Metazoa; phylum Chordata; class Mammalia; order Rodentia; family Heteromyidae; genus Perognathus; species Perognathus longimembris. Next base: position 86,670,497 of record NC_063164.1, on the reverse strand, counting down.
ATAATTTCAGTAGGATTCATTTTTTGATTCTCTTACATTCAAGTAAACTACCTCAACTATTTTCACTCTCATTTACTCCTTCATTAGCCTTCTCCCCTCCTGCAGGTGCCCACCCTCCCATCTAATCTTGTTTTACTTTCCTGTCATTAATTTTTCTAAGTGTGCATTAATTGTATCAAAGGGTTTCACTGTGTGGTATTTCAGACATTCATATATTTTGCTCTGAATAAGCTTCTCTATTTCTATCTCTTCCTTCTTGTACCAAAATTGTTTTAAATGGGAGAGACAGAGATAAGGGAGAGTGACAGAGGAGGTGAAGTTGATGGGGATACATTGTATGCATATATAAAATGCCATGATGAATCATCCTTACATAACTAATGTATAGTAATAAAATGAAGAATTTTCTATAGGACTGGACATTGGTGGCTCATACCTATAATCTTAGTTATTCACAAGGTTGAGATCTGAGGACTGCAATTCAAGGTCAGCCTGGGCAAGAAAGTCCATGAGACTCATCTCCAATTAACCACCAGAAAACTGGAAGTGGTGCTGTGGCTCAAAGTGGTAGAGCACTAGCCTTGAGTAAAAAAACTCTGGGACAGGACCCAGGCCCTGAGTTCAAGCCCCATGACGGATACATTTTTTTTCTATAGAAATATGCCTGCGTGCTCTGTGAGGTGTCCTCTATGTGGCGGAGAGAGACAGACATTTGCATTTCATTCCACTGTGTATTATATATGCCTGATCAAATATCAGAATGTTTAAATTTTTTTTTTCAGAAAGTACAAGTGCAATGGGTGCTGAGCTCACACACCTGTAATCCTAGCTACTCAGGAGGCTGAAATCTGAGGACCTTGGTGCAAAGCCAGTCTGGAGACAAACCCACGAGATTCTTCTCTCCAATTAACTAGTAAAAAGCCAGAAGTAGAGCTGTAACTGGAGTGGGAGAGCAACATCCTTGAGCAAAGAAGCTAAAGGACAGTGCCCAAACCCTGAGTTCAAGTCCCAGTACGGCCCCTCCCCCCCATACACACAGTACAAGTGGAGCAAGAGAGGACACTCATGGTAGTTCTGAGGTGTCTTGAGGAGCCTATGGCATGCTCTCAGATGAGTCTGTTGTGAGCTCATCCCAGGTGCAGAAGTTCAGGCTCAGTAGCTCCCTGAAGCCCCACAGTTATGAAACTGCTTGCCTTTGACCTTTAGTCTGTGAGAAGTCACTGGAGGAGCAACAGCAGCTCCAGGCCCATGCCCCATCAGAGGTGGGAGCTCGTGATAAATGAATGGCTGATGTTTTCTTCGTGCATCTGTGAGGCCCAGGTATTGTTGACCAGGGCAATCGATAGATCAAAATAAATTTTTAAAAGGCTGTCATCAAACCACGCTTTATTTTCAAAAATACAAAAAACTCTATTTCAAAGAGGGAAAGATGACTTTCATAAAAAAATAAACAGTGAATGGCTTAGACATTACTTATGTCTTTAGTCCATCTGAGATATAGGTGTCTCGAAAACCAATTCTTCCAAGATGCACATTCCCAATGCCCATTAAAACTGGAGGCGCTGAAATCATGTTTTCTCTGTTTCTCTGCTTTAATGACAATAATGAGAACATGATAATGACATTCTGAATTTCTATTGCTTGTATCTGTGAGGTGCCGGAAGCTCTTTGTACAGAGCCACTCATCAGTCTTCATCAAGTAGAGCAATGCTGGGAGCAGGTAATGGTTGTAATTATACCCAGCTTAGCAAACAGCCCTGTGGGCTGAAGAAATTGTCTCCAGGTAGGATACTGCTGCCTTGTGGGCAGAGAAAAGGCTGGAAACTCTGCAAGCTGCTTTAGCTCCTCTGTCTTGTTCCTCTCTCCCTGCGTCCAACATTCAAATGTTTAACAGTATAGCATCTCTGCAGTGGCACTTGTGTTGTGAAGGTGACTGTGTTAATAATCATTTTGACTAATATATCTATCTCTTGTATGTACCATGTGTTCCAAAAGCATTTCATTCACTCATTCATTCATTCACTCAGTGAGATTTCAAACTTTTAAAAAAATCAGAGAGAGGAAATGCAGTTCCTAACTCTGTTTTAGAAAAAAGCTAATTGAAGCTCAGAAAGTTTATGGATCTTGTGCACAGGAGCGGAGCAATTAAGAGGTTGAGGTGGATTTATATCTATGCAAGCTGGTTGCAGAGTTCACATTACCTTAAAGTTTCTGGGACTTGGATGTTGCACCACAGAATATAAAGTACACATTCAAACAAACAAAAGTTTCACTTAACAATATTCCCCCTTCTTTACCTTAGAATGTGAAAATGCATTTTGTTATTTCCTCTTCTATTTATTGCATTAGCTAAAAAGCCAGCGGTTGACCCACATTTTGAAAAGTACTGCACAATACCTTCCTTTTCCTTGGCTGCTTTTGACCAGAGCTTGAGAAGAAAGAAGCAGGAAATATATATGATTGGATGGGGAGGATGTGGGAGGAGACCAGGAAGTGGGAGGAGACCAGAAAGTGTGAAGTGAGAGTCCTGGATGAGCTATGGGGTGAAAGTGGGCAGAGGCAGCCTTTCTCTCTCTTCCGCCTTGCACCATATGGTCTTGGGAGATCTTCTCAGCCTGCAAGCCTGGGCATCACCTCTAAGTTTAACCTAGGTATTTAATGAACAGCTGGTGTGTGCTGGCCCTGTAAGTATCAAACTCTGTGTGGGAGAACTGCAGAGAAGCATAAGACATGAGTTCTGACAAGGAAATTGCAGGGTACTAGAGAAGGAGGGCAGATGTGTGGAGGGAGAACTGGGCATTAGTGAGGGATATAAGAAGCAGAGATTTTGGAACCAGGTAGCCCAAGGTTAAAGTTCCACTTGCCAGCTAGTAATATGGTGTTGTACAAACATGTGCCCTCTTAGTTCCCATCTCTGGCCTGCAGTGGGAGCTGGAGTGTGAGTTAACACTAGGGAGTTTGGTATTCTGCGCAGTGCTATGGTCAGTAGTGGGTTGGTATGTTGTCACAACAGTATTGTCACATATTGAAAGCTGGTGCACTGGTGAACATGGTATGCTCATGGGGGCAGAGGCTGTGGGAAGGGATGTGTGTTCTTCAGTAGTCACTGGAGGCTTCCTGGAGGAAGCAGTATTTGAGGAAAACCTAAAGGGGCATTGTCAGTCACAAGAATCGTGGTTGTACTCACTCAGGGATGGAGACAAATAGATATTCAAGACTCACCACTCATATTTGAGCAATGTAGAATGTATAATAATTGGGTCATAGCTCCTTCTCTATTAGGAGGACCAGAATTGAGTCATGCCACAGTGGTTTGGGTCTCTGGCAGAAAATTGCTTAATTCCTTAGATTCAGCTTAGATCAGGGGTTAGCTGAACACATATGAGCAAGGGCTCTTGCTCTTCAACTCAAAATATCTGCAATGTAATGTAAGGATGACTTTTACATGCCTATAGCTGTAGTTACTGATCAGGCTGAAATCTAGGGTGTACCTGTTTAAGGCAAGCCCAGGCAGAAGCATCCACAAGACACCATTTCCAAAATAACCAGCAAAAATCTGTGCTGGAGGCGCAGACAAAGCTGAACAAGAAATTTTTTTTTAAGTGTTATACAAAAATAAAGAACAAAAAAGGCTCTGTGACTGTGACTATAAGGACCTGGAAAGCCAAAGATGTGTACTCTCTAGCCCTTAAAAATGTCCATTGGAACCTTAGCTCCCTATGTATATAATCCCTGTTTCAAACAGAAGGCCTGGCTGAGTTCTGAGTCACTTGTTAGTCACTCTCTCTGCCCTTCTGTCACACACCAAAGCCACAGTGGCCTGTGCACTGGAGGGAGGAGAAAATAGGTCCCATTGCTCAGTGCCTCACAAGCTGTCAGGAGTGCCTCGCTCTGCTAGAAGCATGGTGATATGTAATGTTGAGCATGTATATGTCTAATGCTTTCGACACGTGGCATGTTGTGATTAGTGCCAGGTGCCAAACTGCTAGGCAGGAGCCCTGATGCCATCTATAATAAGGAACATTCCCCCATGATGAAGCTTTCCATTTACCAACATAAATAATTTTGGAGCCTAAGCCAACAGCATTTCTCTTGAGCTCTACTTGCCCATTTGTAATAAGTTGCGATGTGAAGTCTCATTTAAATAAGCAGTTAAACCTGGAAAGTCACCACATAGCCAAATTTATCATTTATTTACAAATCAGGAAAAACAGAAAGGTGAGTGGCTACTTTTTTTTTTTGCTAAGAGTACTTTGATGACAGGCTAGTGTGCAGCTCAAAATGAAGATGTTGCCAGTTGCCAATGGCTCATACCTGGAATCCTAGCTACTCAGGAAGCTGAGATCTGAGGATCATCTTATCTCTAATTCACCACAGAAAAAGACAGAAGTGGGGCTATGGCTTAAGTGGTAGAGCACCAGCCTGGGGCAAAAAGAACTAAGTTCAAGCATCAGGACTAGATTGCAAAAAACAAAAACGAGTAAAGATATTGTGAGTAGAAAGAGGTCCACACACCCAGGACACAATCTGCCAAGAGATTTTTGGTAAATAACTTTGAAGAACAGATTTCTTTAACAGATTTGTGGAATATGTAGAGTTGTCTATACCAGAGGCTCAGACAACTCCACTTGACAATGAAGGCCTTTTGTTACCAGAAATTCAGATTCCTTTAGATAGGCATGAGATTGTTCTTATTTTTTTCTACATAGCTAAAGCTCTCACTTAGGGACCAGAAAGTAGAAGGAGCATGCTGCTCAGAAGACTTCTGGATAAAGCATGGTTTAAGGGAAAACATTTTCATTTGCTCCAGTTGATTTTGCTAGGGCTCATTTCTGAGCTGGCACTGTTCCAATATAGGCTTAGATGGCTCTGAAAGAGGAAGTGAGTTTTTGAAAAATATCTTATGGAATCTGAACTGTTTACTCATTTTCCCATGTTTTGGATTGAGGACTTATTGCTTCCTAGGCAAGTACTCAACCACAGACCCAGGGTTCCAGCCCTACTTTTCACTTTTTTATTGGCTATCTATCATCTATCTAATTTTTGTGCTGTTACTGGGGCTTAAAATCAGGGCTCTGTGTACTCACTGGGTGTTTGCACTTATAACTAGTGTTTTACTGCATGAACCATACCTCTAATTCTGGTATTTTGCTAGGTAATTAAAGTCTCACTGATTTGTCTGCTTGGGCTTGTTTCAAACCTTGATTCTTAGATCTAAGCTTCTTGAATAACTAGTATTATAGGAATGAGCCACCAGTTCTTGGCTCTTTGTTAGTCATTTTGAGCCTGTCTTGCTTCTTTCCTGCACATGTACCTGGACCACAATTTACTCATTTAGGTTTCTTGTTCTAACTGAGATGGTAAGCATACACCACCATGACTAGCTTCTTCTTAATCAGAGGCATTCTCTCAGATATTTCTGTTTGTGCTGGAACCATCATCCTCTGAATCTTAGCATCCCACATAGCTTGGGATGACAAACAATGCCACTACACTCAGCTATTTGTTGAGGGGGATTTTTTCTGCTCAGGCTGGTCTCAAACTGCAATTTTCCCATTGTCCGCCTCGCAAGAAGCTAGGATTATAGGAGAGAGCCACTAATGGCTAGCTTGTGCTTATCATCCTTCCTTCCTTCCTCCCTTCCTTCCTTCCTTCCTTCCTTCCTTCCTTCCTTCCTTCCTTCCTTCCTTCCTTCCTTCCTTCCTTCCTTCCTTCCTTCCTTCCTCCCTCCCTTCCTCTCTCCCTCCCTCCTTCCCTCATTCCCACTTGCATGCTTTCCCTTCCTTCTTTCTTCTCTTTTCTTCCCTCTCTCCTTCCCCTCTCCTCTCTCTTTCTTTTATGAAGAGCTTGAATTGCTTGGACAGCTTCAGTCTTTCTCCAGAGTCACTCTGAGTTTGTAGGTCACATCCAAATGTCGCAGCTACTTATCCCCTACTCTGCCATTTTGTGAGTAAAGGACTCCAGCCACAAAGATTTGTGGACATCAGGTAGGTCCGAAAAATGCAGCTGAACTTCTAGAGAAACATCCTAGAGTTGCTTTGTCCTCATGGTAGTTTTTGAACCCCAGACTTCTCCAAAGGGTTAGGGCCCATCTTTCTGTTAACTACTACTGTGAGAAGGGTTGAGCAAAAGGCCAGCAGCCATTTCTGATTGGTTAATTACAGCATGCTTGGTGAGGCAGGAAGGTTGGAGATCCCCTTTCATTTGCCTCACAGTCTGGGCCGGGTTTCTCAGCTATACCAGTGCAGAGTGCTGGTAAAGTGAGAGTATGTCTCTCTTGAGCTGGCCCTCTAGGCTACTGTCACCTATCTTTCTCTTTCTCTGGGTGTGAACTCAGACAATTTCTTAGGGAAGGGATATGGTTGGTGAAGGAGAAGGGAGGAGCAATCGGAAGTGCCTTTGACCTTCATTTGAATTCCATGGCTGGACAAGGAAAAGTCATTTGGTCTAATGGTTGTTAGAAATGGGAATGAGTTGGAAAGTTTGACCAGAGTTATCTACTGCTCATACAGGGGCATTTTGGAAGGAAGGAACTCATGGTGAGCTAAACCATAGCAGGTTAATAGGATGCTTCAGTAAGAAATCTTTCTACTTACCAATTAAAAAAAATAATGTTTACTGGCAGAGTGTTAAATACTAGATAGCAAATCAAAAGAGGCTACTGTGACTCAATTGCACATGCACCAGGAAGAAAAGGTGATATATGTCCTGTGCAGGACAAGACATGAACCAGCCAGGAGAATCCTAAATGTGTCATACTTACTACCATTCTGGCTGGTCTGCTCTACTGTGTCCTCTGCCTTTTGTTCCTGTGGGTAAGAGCCTCAGCCAACAACTTTACTGTTTGAATTAAAAGCTCAGGGACTTTTGGAATGCCATCTTTCTTTGCCTGCAGATATCCAATGGAGGAAAAACAGCTCAGGCCCCTCTTGTATTTCAGGGCAGGGGGCAGTGCTCCTTGAGAATGGTGGCATTATCTAGTGATGGATAAATTCTCTTAGCCTGAGATTCCCCTTCTCCTCTATCTCCAAAGGCAAAGGAATCCTGTGATTAATTCTAGTCTTTATTCTTTCATTCTTTTTTTCAAGTAAGCCTACTGTGTCTGCTGTCTCCCAGTTCTTGCTCAAGGTTCTCATTGAGAAGGAACAATATCCCCCCACCTATGTGATCCCTGGAAGCTTCCAGAACAGGAAATGAGATGTGTATGTAACTAACTAGGAAGTCAAGACTTGTGAGGTACTGTGGTCAAAGGCAGGAAGTTCTTTGCCTACAAGTATGTAAGCAGAACTAGTTTATAGTCTTGTCCTAGAAACTGGATTTGTTTCCCAGTACAGATTGTCTTCTCATGCACACATGATTTTTTTTCTGAATAGTTATTTACTTATTGTCAAAGTGATGTACAGAGGGGTTACTGTTTCATATGTAAGGCAGTGGGTACATTTCTTGTACAATTTGTTAGCTCCTCCCTCATTTCCACCTCTCCCCTCCCTTTCTCTCTTCTCCCATGAGTCGTTCAGTTGGTTTACACCCAATGTTTTTTTGTAAATATTGCTTTTGGAGTTGTTTGTCTTTTTATCCTTTGCCTCTCAATTTTTATATCCCCTTTCCTTTCCCTAGTTCTAATACCAGTATATACAGTATCCAGGGTACTCAGATGAGATACAGTGATAGCGTGGGGACAACCACAGGAAGGGGATACCAGAGAATCATCATCATCAACAACAAAAGCTACGGTTTCACATGGTGTGTTGAAAATAATTACAACAGTGATATAACACTCGTTTCCATAACATGGAGTTCATTTCACTTAGCATCATCTTATGTGTTCATAAGGGCATAGATATTGGGCTCTTGTGATCCTCTGCTGTGACTAGCCTAAACCTGTACTAATTATTCCCTATGAGGGAGACCATAGATTCCATATTTCTTTGGGTCTGACTCACTTCACTTAGTATAATTTTTTCTAAGTCCTTCCATTTCCTAACCAGTGGGGCAATATCATTCTTTCTGATAGAGGCATAAAATTCCATTGGCACACATGACTTTTTTCAGAAACAAATATTTATTGAACATCTGCTAGGGAAGGAATTGAGAATGCTATGAAAGTAAGTCTTTGGGTGGCCATCAAGACAAGAAGACTAGTCCTGAACAAAGTGACATGATGGAATGTGAGGGGTGGTATCAGGCACTGGACATGAGTGTGGAAGGGCCCCAGGAACCTCCCTAAGGAACAGAGCAATGGGTGGACCTGAACTATATTTCTTTCTTTCCCCCTTCACTATGAACTCAAAGCTTATATTTTTTCAATTCCACTATTCAATGGATATTAGGAGGAAAGCATCTAACTTAAGGTTGCATGTGAGTAGACGGATAGGAGGCCATCAGCCACCCTCTGAGGCTCTCTTGTGCTTTGATGATCTAAGACTCAAACTTGCCAAAAGCTGGCTCTCTAAAGTAACTCTTGAGTCCAAAAGAACATCTTATCCCATGCTCTGACTCAGCCCAGGAATTTTAGCCACTGCAACTTTTTTTTTTTTTTTTTTGCCTAATTTCTTAGTGAGGGACCATTTCTTATTTGGGGATAGGCAATAAAGCCAGAATAAAGCAAAAAAACAAACAAACAAAAAAAAAAACAACAAAAAAAAAACCAGGCACTGGTGGCTCACACCTGTAATCTTAGCTAGTCAGGAGGATTGTAGTTGAAAGCCAGCCAGGGCAGGAAAGTCTGTGAGACTCTTATCTCTAATAAACTACTCAGAAATAGCCGGAAGCGGAGCTGTGGCTCAAGCGTTACAGTGCTAGCCTTAAGACACAGAGAGGCTCAGGGATAGTGCCCAGGCTCTGAGTTCAAGCCTCAGGACTGGCAAAATAAATAAATGAATAAATAAGTAAACAAAAGCAAAAAGCCTTTAGAGTCAGTGTTGCCCTTCAAAATCACATAGAAACTTCAGATTTAAGACCAAATTATCCTCTCAGTAAGTCCCTGCCAAGCAATTCCCTCTTCTGTGTTGGAGCAGATGATAGGATTGTTCAGTTGGAGAAGTGGAAAAAGTAAATAGAAAAATAAGAATCCCATGAGCAAAAAGAAGCTAGGGACAGTGCTCAGGCCCTGAGTCCAAGCCCCAGGACTGGCCAAAAAGAAAAAAAAAAAAAAGAATCCTAAGACACTAAAATTTCATTCATAGTGGTGACTCCTAATCTCTTAGAAATATGTGCTGACAATGTAACCCATGGATATAACATATTATATGCCCAGATTTGGGGTCCCCAAAAAACACCAAGAAGTTGATTCTGATGCAAACGCACGAGAGTCTTTATTGCAAGCTTGAGCCTGGACTCACAACCATCACCAATGCAGCAGATCTGGATTGAGAGCCCTGACTCTTCTTCAGTTAGCAGGATTTATAAAGGTAAAAGCGTAGCACATCTAGATGTAGGGGCTTGATGCAGGGGATAGAGTAAGCAACAAACCAGCAAGCCTGGCACAGATGGTGGGGAATTGAACCCAGGGCTTCATGTATATGAGGCAAGCACTCTTGCCACTAAGGCATATCCTCAGCACATTTTTTTCCACAAATTTTAGCATTCTGTTTTCAAAATGTGTCTAAAGTACTTCAATTGTATCCATCCAGTTCATTCTCTATAACTCTCTTTTTACCTTCCCCTTTCTGCTGGCCCCTCTCCACAAACAATCCCTGTTTCCCATATTTCACTTTTAAGGACTAGATTCTCAATAAAAGAGAGAACATGCGATGTATGACTTTCTCAGTCTGGCTTATTTTACTTAACATGATGATGTATAGTTTTATCCCTTCAAATCTTATTAACTGAGTACTATCACATTGCTTTCTAATCGTTGAGATCACTTTGGCCAATAGAACAGACATATTAAAACTGTGGATTTTTGTAACAATGTTGTTAAAATGAAAATAAGAAAAAGAAATCATATGTGACAAATAAGTAATAACAGGTGAGGTACTTTTCACCCATTCCATATTTCTGGAATGTGAATGAAACAACTGGACATGTTCACTGATTGGTGAATTTGTTCCTCTTTGGAATTTTGCAACTTTCAGTCTCATGTGATCCATAATATTATTTATTTATTTATTTATTTATTCATTGGTGCTATAATTCAAAGCCTACCAAGAGCAAGTGTTCTACCATTGAGCTAGCACTGAACATATTTTTAAAGTTTGTTGTTATGAAGGTGTATTTGTCAGAGAAAGAGGATATAATATATTTTATTGAACAATTCATCAGGCTGATTTGTAACTTTTAAATATTTATGTGGGCTTCCATTTATATTCTTGTACTGACTCCAAGTTAGAATCACCTAGACTATTACTGAGTCACTCCCTTGTCTGCTCAGCAAGTAGTTACATTTTGTAAATTAGTCTATGGATTTAAGAGACTGCATTGGGATATGATTAGCTTCTACCCTTACCCATTTGCTGGAGTCTGGGTTTACCTACTCATGGAATTTTGAAGGTATTTCTCAGTTTTTTTTTTCCAAATTTTTATTATCAAACTGATGTACAGAGAGGTTACAGTTTCATACGTTAGGCAATGGATACATTTCTTGTACTGTTTGTTACCCTGTCCCTCATACACCTCTCCCTCCTCCCCCTTTCCCTCCCCCCCCCCCCCAAGGAGGTGTTCAGTTCACTTACACCAACCAGTTTTGCAAGTATTGCTTTGGTAGTTGTTTGTCTTTTTTTACCCTGTGTCTCTCAAATTTTGTATTCCCTTTCAATTTCCTACTTCCAATACCAGTATACACGGTTTCCAATATACTCAGATAACATTACAGAGATAGTGTAGGTACAACCACAGGAAGGTGATACAAGAACATCATCAATAGTAGAAGCTACAGATACACATGGGATGTTGAAAGTAGTTACAACTGTGATATAACAATCGTTTCCATAACATGGAGTTCATTTCACTTAGCATCATCTTATGTGTTCATAAGGGAATAGCTATTGGGCCTTGTGATGCTCTGCTATGACTTGCCTAAACCTGTACTAATTATTCCCAATAAGGGAGACCATAGAGTCCATGTTTCTTTGGGTCTGGCTCACTTCACTTAGTATAATTTTTTCCAAGTCCTTCCATTTCCTTACAAATGGGGCAATGTCATTCTTTCTGATAGAGGCATAAAATTCCATTGTGTATATGTACCACATTTTCCTGATCCATTCGTCTACTGCGGGGCATCTGGGTTGGTTCCAGATTCTAGCTATGACAAATTGCGCTGTGATGAACATTGTTGTGCTGGTGGCATTACTGTGGTTTTGTTGGTGGTCTTTTGGATAGATACCCAAAAGTGGGGTTGCTGGGTCATAGGGGAGTTCTATATTTAGCCGTCTGAGGAATCTCCATACTGCTTGCCAGAGTGGCTGGACCAGTTTACATTCCCACCAACAATGAAGTAGGGTTCCCTTTTGGCCACATCCCCTCCAACAATTGTTATTGTTAGTTTTCTTGATATATGACATTCTTACTGGGGTGAGATGGAATCTCAATGTTGTTTTGATTTGCATTTCTTTTATGGCCAGTGATGTAGAGCATTTTTTCATATGTCTCTTGGCCATTCTCATTTCCTCATCAGAGAAGTCTCTTTGTAGGTCGTTAGCCCACTTGATGAGGGGGCTATTGGTTCTTTGCGGTTTTGTTTTTCTCAGTTGTTTTTATAAACTTGATGCTGATGCCTGGGAATTGTTTCAAAGTTCATTGTTGATGAAGTGCCCAGAGCTGGCAGAATATACCAGAAGGAGAGAATGACTTGATGTCTCCTGCTTCCTAAATTTAGCTTTGCTTTAACTTAGTTCAGAGCAGTGGAGACTCCAGGTTGGAAAAAATGGAGAACATGGAGAGGATTGTTTGTGAATACTGAGTCAGTTTTTAATAATGGGGGAACTCTGAGTGGGCGATGCATCCCAAAATATGCCTCTTAAGAACCAGATAATTTGAACACAGAACTCTTGAGTGACTCCAGCTCCTCCTGAATAGCAGTTTTATAGCTTTTTCTTTCTTATTAGGGCTGGTCCTGGGTTTTTGCTTGTCCTGTGCCTTGAACTAAAGGCCTGGATACAGTCCTGAGCTTATTTTTCCCAAGGCCAGTGTTCTACCACTTGAGCCACAGTTCTACTTCCTCCCCCTTTCCTCCTCCTCCTCCTCCTCCTCCTCCTCCTCCTCCTCCTCCTCCTCCTCCTCCTCCTCCTCCTCCTCCTCCTCCTCCTCCTCCCTCCCCCCCTCCTCCTCCTCCTCCTCCTCCTCCCTCCCCCCCTCCTCCTCCTCCCCCTACTCCTCCCCCCACCACCTTCTTTGTCTTCTTTTGGCTTGGTGCTTACTTGGACATAAGATTCTCAAGGTTTCCCTACCTGGGCTGGCTTCAAACCTTGGAATCTCAGCCTTCTGAGTAGCCAAAATGACTGTTGTGAACCTCTGGTGCCCAGATAGTTTTAAAAATATGTTGTTACAGGGTTCGAGGGAGGGGCTCCACATCCCTCTAAGAGTTCACTGCTCAGAGACAGTCTCAAGCAAAAAGATGGATTTACTGGGGAAGCAAAAAGCAAACTGACTGGCCAAGGATGCAGCACAGACTCCGGAGCTGAAACTGAGACAGTAAAGAAGGGTGCTGACCGGCCAGGGACACAGTGCAGACTCGGGGGCTAACACTGTGATCCCGAGCAGCCCTCAAGTTGGGATTTCTAAAGGCAAATACCACATGATCAAGCCTGCCTGGCCACACGCAGGTGGCCAATGAGGTTACAACACTTACAGAGCATGTCAGTCACATGCAGGTGGCCAATGGAGTTACAGTCTGCCTCATAGTAACTGTTTGAACCAACTTATCATTTTAGTTAGGATTGGCACATGAATTTGGCAGGCCCCACACAATGCAGGTGGATACGCTTACTCATGGGGGCAGGAGTAAGGCTCCTTCCTGGAAGGGCACAGGTTTACTATTGTTAACCTTGAACTTTACACAGCGCAGGTGGTCAAGCAGTTTTGAGGGGGATATTCCCTGGATTTTGAGCAGACATCAGTTACTTTTCAACAAGGAGGTGGTTACAGGAGATAACATTTTGGGCATTAAGTTAGTTAATTTCTCTAATTCCCAAGGGCAGGTTGAGTTCTTAGTTAATCTGAGATGGAGTCAGTCTGACTCCCCTCAACAATGTAAGGCATTGAAAATCATTCATGAGTCATCATTTAAACACAGCTGCCTTCATATTGTCTGTGTGCATTTTCTTTTGCTATAAAAATATACCTGAAGGCTCAGCAGTAGAGTGCCTGCCTTCCAACTGTGAGGTCCTAAGCTCAAATCCCATTACCACCAAAACATCTGAAAAGAATAAACATGAAACACCCCCAAGAATGGGTAATTTCTTTAATTTGGGGTACCGAAGTTGAACTCAGGGCCTCACATTTTCCCTGTTAGTGCTCTACCACTTGAACCATACCTCCAGCCAAGCATTTTGCTGGTTATTTTGGCGATGGAGTCTCATGGGCTTTTCTGTTCCAGCTGTCCTCAAACTGCTGTCCTTCAGATCTCAGCCTGTTGAGTAGCTAGGATTATAGGTGTGAGTCATTGGTACATGGATTGAGACTGGATAATTTTTTTTTTTTTTTTTTGGCCAGTCCTGGGCCTTGGACTCAGGGCCTGAGCACTGTCCCTGGCTTCTTCCTGCTCAAGGCTAGCACTCTGCCACTTGAGCCACAGCGCCACTTCTGGCCGTTTTCTGTATATGTGGTGCTGGGGAATCGAACCTAGGGCCTCGTGTATCCGAGGCAGGCACTCTTGCCACTAGGCTATATCCCCAGCCCTGGATAATTTTTATATACATGCAGAGAAAGGCCTGGAAGTTCAAAAGTTAGTACTATACTGATTGAGTGAAGGCCTCTTGCTGTATCATGACACAGAAAATGGAACACAAGTGTGTTTGTGCACAAGAGAAGTGTATATGTGATACAGAGGAGCGAGCTAGAGGTAACACTTCATAACAACCCAGTTTTGTGGTAACTGGTCCAGTCCTAAGAGAGTGAGAACTCACTTCCTTGAGAAAAGCACAAATCCTGTATACTGACCTCATCACCATTGCACTTGGGACCAGGGCATAACATGTGTGCTGATGAAGAAAAGCTATAGCCAAGACTTGGCACATCTTAATTTGCACGTGCACACAACTATTAGCATGCATATATTATATTTGTTCTCACTTTTTTGTTTTAAAAGTCATATTATTTCTTTATGTCCCCAATGTCTCTGTTATTTCCATTATTCAAGTCTGAATAATATAATGAGATGCTTTCAAATGCTTTGTTTTGTTATATAGAAATCTGAAAGCAAAAAAAGGGACTAGTTTATATCTTTTAGATAGCACTGAATTTTTATTGGTTCTGTAGTGTCTAAGTAACTCCTTTAAATCTTCTTTTGACTTATTTATTTTAAAATTATGCTGCAGTAGTTGTACAAAGGGGATTCAGTTCAACATGTCAGTTTGTAAGTACACTATATCATGATCAATGTCATCCTTTTCATCATTTCCCTCATCTCTCTCATCCTACCATCCCCTCAATTTACATATGGACATTGAATATTTTCCTACTAATTTCAATGAGGCAAACAAAACACTAAGTTTAACTGATTAACATACATGTCAGAGTTAACATATTTATTTATTTGTTTGTTTGTTTGTTTTTGCCAGTCCTGAGGCTTGAACTCAGGGCCTGAGCACTGTCCCTGGCTTCTTTTTGCTCAAGGCTAGCACTCTGCCACTTGAGTCACAGCACCACTTCTGGCCATTTTCTGTATATATGGTGCTGGGGAATCGAACTCAGGGCTTCAAGTATACGAGGCAAGCGCTCTTGCCACTAGGCCATATCCCCAGCCCACAGAGTTAACATATTTATTTCAGAACAAATTCTATAACACAATAGACCCAACCTTGGCATATGGAAGCCCCAGTGATGGATGTGGCTAGGACATTTATGCCTGTCTTCTGAGTCTTTTCTCTCATTGTTTTATGAGGCTTTTAAACTGTATTCTAAGATTTATTGTTGTGTCTTTGCCTCTATGACAAATTGTTGGTCATACTTGTGATTTATTTTTCACTAATTTGTTCTTAGGGAACAACCTTGAAATGTAATTGTGCAATACAACCCTGTCCCTACCAAGAAACAATAATCTAGTGCCCCAACACGTTAGGATAAAAAGTAGACATTGCTTGATTCTGTGTGCTGTTCTTTGGTCAAGGGGAACCTAGAAGGTCACACGTATTTCTGGCACATCCACTAACAGGAATATTCATTCAGTTGCAGGGATCTGCATAGGAAAATCTGTGGGACGGGTGTAATCCAGGAGGGGGAGAGGACAGCTATGTTAACTAAAGGATATCACTCATCACAGAAGCATATCAGCAAATCTTTAAATAATAAAGGAGGGTTAGTGGATTAGAGCAGATTTAATCACCTTTAATATCTTTTCTTAGTGTAGAGAGCTCTAGATTGGAGTGGTGCATATATTTTCATTGCAAATCATTACTAAGTGCCTCAGCCCAAAGCTGGAATATTGCTTTCATTCTTTCTTTTCTTCAACCATCAATTGATGGTCACTTACTACCTGCCAGCCTCCGTTGGGCTGCATGACACAGACCCATTAAGAAATGGTCTCCATATTTTCTTCTGGGGCTATGGGATAGACAGACAAATGCGCGCACATTTGTTACAGTTCAGAGCCAGAATTTCTCCAGAAAAAATGAGCTTATGACTCTGCCTTCAGGGAAAGCTTTCATTGGTTGTAGACTTAGTTCAATATTTGTGGAACTTGTTGGTTTCTCAAATACTGGCTTGACTTTTTCAACTTTGACCACATTTTGTACAAACACTTTGGTTTATTCCTTGTTGCATGTTTTATCATCAACCATTAGGTTATGAAGCAAATTGTGTTGTCCAAGAACACACTGAGCAAAGCGGTGTCCAGTTGTTGGTCAAGAGGACTTTTACTTCTGGAGTCTCTATGGATTTTTCTTAGGGGTTAAACGTTTTCCCTTTCTTTTCTCCAGTGAAAGGCACAAAGACCTTATCACCCTGTCTTCCTGTCCCACAGACTCCCGTTTTCCAGGTACGGGAGTTGGTGCTTGTGGTCAAAAGGCTGGTAGCTGTTTTCTGTGTCTAGCCATTCTATTGAAATCCTGCTGGCAACCTTGAATTCTTGGAGTCTTCTAGGACATTATCAAACTCTTAGAGTTTTTCTTTTAGAGTTGGCCAAGAAACTTAATTGCTTTGATCTTTTGGATTTCTCTAGCTCTTTTGTTTTTATATTATTGTCATTGTTGTTGTTGTTGTGCTTGTTTTGGGGCTTTAAGTATCTAGGTACTGCCTTAGTACTTTTTTACTTAAGGCTCTGCTTGTAGCTTTTTTTTTTCTTTCTGCAGTGAATTGGAGATAAGAGTCTCCAGGACTTTCCTGCCCAGGCTGGCTTAGAACCACAATTCTCAGATCCCAACCTCCTGAGTAGCTAGGATTATAGGTGTGGGCCATTGGTGCCCAGATTTCTAGCTCTTTTTGAAAGGGTAGTGTGATGGCCACTTGTGTTTGTTTTGTTGTCGTCTTAAATTTTCCTTGACAGTACCGGCATATGAACTCATGACTTGGTTCTTCCTAGGTTGGTTGTCTACCACTTGAACTATGCCTCCAGCCCTGTTTTTCAGTGGTTATTTTAAGGATAGGGTCTTGCTTCCTGCCCAGTCCTGCATCTGACCCTCAGTGAGCCTATTTTTGTCTCTGTGTTGTTACTGTGATGATAGTCACACATCATAGTGTTTAGTTTCACTCCAAGGAGACAGAGTTTTGTGAACTTTTCTTCTCCGACTGAACTGTGCAATTCTCAACGTTGGCTTTTCATGTAGCTTGGGATGACAAGTGCATGCACTGTGTTCAGCCAGCACCTTGGGTTGACATAGGGGCTTGTGAATTTTTCTGCCCAGGGTGGCCTTGAACCACAATCCTACCATTCTTAGCCTCCCAAGTAGCCAGAATTGTAGGCATGAGGCACTGGCATCTGCTTCTTCTGATATCCCTCTGTGTTGAGGTTAGAAGGTGGTTGGTTCCCCCTAAGCCTCCCATTGAGGATTGATTTTTTTTCTGTGTAACAGGTGTTTGCTTTTAAGAGATGTGAGTAGGTCTTTAAGGTGAATTAATGCTCTTTTTTTCAGAAGTAGCTTCTTGGCTTTGTTCTTATAGGACTAGATTAGCACACATGACAGGGAGTTGATAAGTGAGGCCACCACACACATTTGATCTCTTCTGCATGCATCACAGCAGTCATTCTTGCATGACACTGCCTGTGTCTCATCACGTGACACAGCCAGATGGCCCATTCTAGACATCAGTACCAGGTTTTTTGGACCCTGAAGCCACTAGAATCATGAACTAAATAAGTCTTTTTCCTTAATGCATTTCCCAGAATCAAGTGTCCTCTTACAGCAATGCACAATAGATTATTAAGACACTTTCTCAGGGGCTGGGGATATGGCCTAGTGGCAAGAGTGCTTGCCTCGTATACATGAGGCCCTAGGTTCGATTCCCCAGCACCACATATACAGAAAATGGCCAGAAGTGGCGCTGTGGCTCAAGTGGCAGAGTGCTAGCCTTGAGCAAGAAGAAGCCAGGGACAGTGCTCAGGCCCTGAGTCCAAGCCCCAGGACTGGCCCAAAAAAAAAAAAAAAAAAAGACACTTTCTCATGGACTGTACACCTTTAAGTGGGTCATCTTGCCCTTTTCTCTGCTTCCTGTCTGCCATGAGATGAGATGAACCACCTCCCTTCTCCATCACACTTCCCATCACCATGAGGTTCATTCCAAGTTCATGACACCAAGAGACTATGGATTGACTCCTATGAAACAATGAGTCAAAATAAAACTTTCCTCCTTTGAAATAATAAATAGACCAGCTTCCTATGACTTCATAATACTACCTTTGTTCATCTCATCATTAGCAGTGTGAACTGTCATTCAGTCAGCCAAAGGAAGCAAGGCTGGGCAAGAGAGGCCAACACATAGTCAGGCACAGTGATCAACAGGTGGCTCCAGCCAGGTTTGGGCAAGCCTTATCTTCTCTTTATTCCTCACAGCTGTTTTCACCGAAGCCTGCCTGCTACTCCCCTGCTTAGAAAGATTGTTGGATACTAGTTTAATCACAATCTAGGTTCACATATTACAAAAGATATATATTAGGCAGCCTGTGTACCTTACATGCCCATTTAGAATTCACACCAGACAAGAACATATCTAAGGACTTCTGATGCATTTTTGCACAAGTGAAGAAAAGTAGAATCCTTTTTTTTGTATCAAAGTTTGCACTTTGGACTTGGCACTCGTAATCATCTTGCTTTCTCTTGATTGGTGCTCTACCACTTGAGTCACACATCTAACCCAACTTTTGCTGGTTAACAGTAGATGGAATTTAGTGAACATTTTTGCTTGGGTTGGTTTCAAACCACTATCCCCAGACCTCATCCTCCGGAGTAGGTAGAACAACAGACGTGAGCCACCCATACCTGTCTCTCTCTTTCTTTTTTCAATGTTGGAAACTTTTAAACTCGTAACTATTTTGAAATATTAGATTAAATATTAGTAACCATATTTATACTATTGTGCTATAGAACATTAGAATCTATTCTTCTTATCTAACTTCATCTCTGCACTCATTATCTCATTCCCTCTCCATCTCTATTTCCCTTCCCACAGCTCTTTCCCAGATTGATAACCTCTCTTCCGTTATCTACTTGTGTAAGACCATGTAAATGGAAACTTGTAATATTTTGTCTTTTTGACTTATTTCATTTTACAATGTCCTCTAAACTCAATTATATCATGGCTAATGAAAAAATTTGATTCTGCTTTATTATATCTAGTGTGTGTACACATGCATGTGTGTGCATGTGCGCACATTTACATGGTCTTTTATAGGCATTCATCCATGCATCGACCTCTGGGGTATTCCACATCTTCACATCGTGTCCATTGTGATTGGCGCTAATAATCACAGAGCTTTACACATCCAGTGGGCATGCCTGCACTTCCTTCCTGCTAGGACCCCAATTTATTCAGGGAAAATTCAGGAGGTGCAATAAATATCCTGGAAGCCAATGTGAAGGAGTTTACAGTGTTACATAAGGATGAGAAAGAATCAGAACCTAATTCTTCCTTTATTATTTATTGTTTTAAACGACTCACATGGGCAGGTTTGGTGCAGGAAATATATAGTATGAGGAAAAAAAGTAGAGAAAGGGGAGTAGGGTGGGAATCACCACTTCAAAAGGGCTGGTGTTTCACAGGAGGAAGAAAGAGAGAGGAAATCTCAGTGTGAAGAAGCAGAATCCAAGCCTTTTAAAATAAAGGGGAGATGGAAATAGTGCCATGAAACTTGTTTTTTGGAGGAGTCAGCTGCTCACTGTCTTAGAAGTCAAATGGCCTCTTTAAATTAGCGAATCACCTTTTCTTTTAGACTTGAATGTGATAGAAAGATTGAAAATATGACCAGGAGACAACTAAAGGTGAAATATCTAGTTGGGGCTTACTTCTCTGAATCATTCTAATTATTCATCATTTCTAGGATACCAGAAGCCACCTCAAAGAACATGATGATTCTTTATTGCTTGTGAAAAATATTTACATTTTCCCTGTACCAGCTGTATATAAGGAATTGATATTTTCTGAATTGCTAAGTCAATAACATCTCCCTTGAGCCATGAAAGGATTTGATAAACCAGCAAAACACAAGAGCTTCTGTCCCAAAGAAGTAGGAGGCACTCGGGCTGTCAGACAATTAAGTGGACCTGAATAAACTGATTTAATTTTAAAAAAAAAAGAAAATTTAAAAAAGTATATTCAAACACTTTACTTCAAAAGCACCAGAAGTCTGCTTTTAGGCAGATCAAGATCTTTCAGTGGAAGAGGGCATAGACTTAATCAGGACAGATGAAGGTCAGGATGTGACAGGTTAGGATGGATGGAAACAGCATGGCAAGGGACTCCAAGCACCTTAGTGTCTGTTGATGAATGCTTTCTGTGGATGAGCCCATAGGTCCTTCAAGAAGTTCTTTTCATGAACAAGCAAATGATTTGCCTAGCCAATCTCCTGGCTAGTTCCTTAGTTCCTTAGGGGAAGCTAATGAAGTAGTAAAGTCATATGAACACAGGCACTATGCTGTATATAGGCTAGATTGTCTTAGTTCTCCCTTGTTAGCCAGGCAGAAGATAATGGGTGACTAGAGGAGAAAAGACAGGGAGGCTTTTCCTAAAGATTCTTTTTCCTTAAACATCTCAAATTTCACTTAGGCAAGTGCAGAGACTATTGGGTCCTCTTCTGTCATGTAAGCGTGTCTTACTGGAAAGGTGGGATTTGTTGGCAGATTACTGGGTACTGACTCCTGGGGTTCACCTGACATTTTGTCCTTACAACCTATACAAAACCTGTGCCATTCAGTGAGCTAGCAGACCCCTGTCTTCCTTTTTCTCTGTGTCCCACTGCTGTCTTGACATACACCCTTCTATGGGACATCTATGAATGCAGAGAACATATCTTATAGCCTCAGCATCATTGCATCATGTGTCATTTGGTTAGGCCATCTTGCATTTTTTTTTTTTGCCAACTGCTACCAATTCAGCTCTAGTTGTACTGTAAAAATGGCTCCTTCCTTTAATCATGCAACAAAATCTCACCCAGGAAATCGGAAATTGATTTTCCTTCTCTTCTGTAGCTCCAGACACCTTTTTGGTGCCTTTCTGGGTGGAAGAGAGGGTCAGCCTCTTGTTGTGGGGTGACACAGATAAAAGAAAAAATAATTTTGACTTTTTTTCAGACTCCCACAGACCCCAGGCCTTATGCAAGCTGTAGCTTTACAAGTAACTACTCCCACTGTCACAAAACCCTCTACTTGTGCTAGAGGTAAGCAGTGGAGAATAGGGAACATGTTTTATTTTTTAAACTAAGCATTTTAGTAAATAAGCAGGTGAACCACCACTGGAGCTAGAGCTGCCATTAATGCAGCCCAAGGTATCTGGAAATGGCTTTCCTCATCACACAGTCTCTGGTGCTGGACTGACTTCATGGAATGGTTTGAATTTTTATTTAGTTCTCAGGTTTGAGGGCTGTTCATCAGTCCCTTTGTGTTATTTTTCACTTTTGAAAAGCATTCCACTTTAGATCTCATCATCTTTTTCCTCAGTTGAACTGAGAGCAAGTATATTTTTAATGAAGCGCTGATCCTTTTTGCAGTCTTTTTTCAGTGGGCCTTGATGATTGGCATATATTATCATTTCCTGTCTGCCTTCTGCATCGGATATAAAGAAATCTTGGAATTATTTTCCTTCATAACCTTAGGTTCAATATGGTCTTGCTTTTCTGCCTCCTCTCTCTTTTGTTCCTCTGCTATATTTCCTATCTTACTTTATTCCTTAAATCTAGCATCCTTGGGTATAACCAACCTCATGGTGGCTCTTCTAAATCTTGATGGTAGAAATGTCTGGGTTGAGTAAGACAGCCTGGAACTCAGAGATACAGCCTAGGCAGAAAGATGGGTGGTAGAATTTTGTCTATCAAGTGTGTATCACTAACCTTTGGCAGTCCCTTCTCATGTAAGCATTATTACTGTTCTATATGTTCAGGATGGACAGAAAGGCATGAAGTACCTGGCACAGCACTTGGCACATGGTAGCCTCTCTGTAATTGTTGATTTTCTGATTTCCTTACCTATGTGCTCTAAGCTCACAGCCAGGCAGCTGGGTGCTGGCAGGTTTTTGGAGAATAGCCATCAAATTGAGCACCACTGGAGAAGTGATGAGAATGCTTTCTGTGTGGCATTTGAACATCTTCCCTCTCCAGCGTCAGCCCACAGAGCTAACATAAGATCAGTAACAGCTTACCATTTCTTATTAATTGGTGTCTCCAATTCCCAGGCTTCAAACAGTGTAGGATTGATTTTTTTTAAATTATAAAATACTCTGGAACCAATGTATTGAAAGGGACCTACATTTTCCTTATGTACTTGCCTCTGACTTTCAGACCAGGTTGCAGCATTTTCCAGTACTTTCAGGCACAAGCTAAAAGAAGAGACTAGTGATCCAGCCTACTGAAACAGACAAAGTGAGGAGGGCAGTGAATTGGATGAGAATGCTATGTCTCAGCAGGGTGCTGGGGGAACAACTGGAGGCCACCTGAGAGCAGAGTGCTACTGTGGAGGCTGAAGAAAGGAGGGCATTAGAGGGAAAAGTACTTACCTGTACAGAGAAAAATGAACCACTCTGAATGTGGGGAGAGATGCCTGGCTGTCTACATCTTGCACCTGAACAATTGCCAGCTTCTTAGCCATGTCATGAGAGTCTCTGATGACCACAGCCCATCATTCTAGCTTGGGATGCCTTTTTTTTTTTTTTATTTTTGGCCAGCCCTGGGGCTTGAACTCAGGGCCTGAGCACTGTCCCTGGCTTCTTTTTGCTCAAGGAGAGCACTCTACCACTTGAGCCACAGTGCTACTTCTGGCCTTTTCTATTCATGTGGTGTTGAGAAATCAAACCCAGGACTTCATGTATATGAGGCAAGTACTCTACCACTAGGCCATATTCCCAGTCCTTGGGATACCTTTTTACTCACCATTCCATTAGCTTGTCTTCATCTATTTTTCTTCATCTATTTTATAAAATCTGGTGACACCAAATGTTAAAGTGAGGGGCTTTGTGTGGGGCAGGATTGGCAACACATAAATATAGAAAAACATGACAGATGGATCTCTCCTAGTATTTTCTTCCTCCTCTTTCCTTTCTTCTCACTCTGTTTTACTTGATTATACTATTATTTTATTATCTTTAAGTAGTTGTACAAAGGGGTTTCAATTTTAACATGTCAGTTTGTGAATATAGTACATCTTGATTAATATCACATATTTCATGATTCTTCCCCTTTCTCCCAAGCCCACCACCTATCTCCTCAGTTTACCTAGCTCTATTTTCATATGTGTATGTACATTGAATATTTTGACTGCATTTCCCACCTTTCCTATCTCCATTCATCTGTCCCCCTTCTCTTGAGGTCACACCTTCCCCTTAACACATATTCTAGCTCCCTGGTATTTATGTTGTTCAATTGTAAGTTGTTCAAATGAGTCATACTATTACACTCCTCCCCTCCATATGCCATAATTCAGTTAATATTTGTGTATATATGAGACCCTGTATATGCTTACATATATTTATAATTTAAATCTAACTTGTACAAATGAGAGAAAATATGAGTCTTTTATCTCTCTGAGCCTGACTTACTTTACTTAATAATTTTTTACAGGTCCATCCATTTTCCTGCCAATGACAGTATCATTCTTCCTAATGGATGAGTAAAATTCTATTGGATTGTATTATTTTCTTAGCATTTACCTTTGTACTGTTAAGTAAATGCATTTATTTATATAATGGCATCGTTTGCCTCTCTAGCTGTTGAAGATAATGAACATTGCAGCTTGTTCCCTTGTATTTTCACTGTTATAGTTATATCTATCTATAGATACTGAAATATATGATATATAGAGAGAGACATATATGTATATCACTGTTATATATTAGTGTCTATACCACTTACCACCGTTTTTAATCATAGGTCCCAACATGTTCTAGTCTTAGTGCTATATTAGGAGATTCAGCCTTTCTTATTGGGCCTGTGAATTTGTTTTCCATTCATCTTCTAGGTGGATGAAAAGCACTTCTTGTAATAATTTCTTTGAGATAGAACCAAATCTTCTTGACTGTTCAAAAATGCTGGTTTATTATTGCTAACATAAATGATAGCTTTGCTGGGTATAGAATTCTTGAATAACACTCTTCCTTGAGATTAAATGCAAAGGTATTACATTAATGTTCTCAAATATTCAATGAAACAAGAGTAAATCTTGAGGCCAACTCCTTGCTTCCCTGCTCCCACCTCATCATGAGTGAGGAGGGCCTGCATGCCCAGAGTTTCTCCCATTATGTTTGAAGTCTTATAAATGTACTAAGTAATGTTTGTCAATTGTTTTCCAGGATATTTTGTGGCTGCCTGCCAATGTGTTCATGACTCCTTTTATTTGTGGGAATCCTTATTGAATAATATCTTTTGGTATACTTCTATGTCCTTTGGCAATTTTCCTTGCTGTCATTTTCCCTCTACTCTTTCAAGCTTCTCATTGATTTTAATTTCTTTTTCCTTTTCTCATTTTCCTAATCACTCTTCTTTCTGTTTTGTGTTCTGAGTGGTATCTTATTTTTCTTCTTCTTCTTTGAGTTGCACCTATATGTCATGACTTTACTTTTAAAATGTTCATTTCTTGCTGTGCCTCATGGCACATACCTGTGCTCCAAACAAGATAATCTTGACTTTGAGACTATCCTGGGCATTATAGTAACACTGCCTCAAATGAAACTTCTTTTCATTTATTTGCAGAATTTTCAGTAGCACATATTTCAACTTGTCCTTCCACATTTTCCATGAACTTTAGTGTGTGCGAGTGTGTGTGTAATTAATTCATTAAATTGTTTAAGTAGATGTATGGCAAAATATTTAGTCAAATATTTTTTTATTCTATCTTATCCTATCCTAGTAGTTATTTCTTTTCTTTTAACAGGTCTTCCTACATAACACACACTGGCCTTGGATTCCTATGCAGCTCTGTCTGTGTGCTTTCTTACTCAAACCATTCTCATTAGCATCTCAGAACAAAGCTGGGTTCAGGAAGTTTCTGGCTGGCAGCAATCCTTCCGCATTGTTGGAGACAAGGGATTTGGTTTGTGTACCTCTGTGCCTAACTCTCTCATTGCTTCTGAAAATGATGACACAAAGGGAATAATTTTTCTTCTGGGCACCACTATTTCTGGAGCCCTTTCCAACTCTTGTGTGTTTCATCATTTTGTCTTTCTTGGGTTTGGCACACGTACAATTTGTCTATGTGTCTATTGTTTTAGGGATATGGGTTAAGGAAGAAGAATGAATGCTAATGAAGTGTAAATCTAAGCCCTCAGAAGCAATTCTTTCTTTCCAGTGACATAAAGTCTGTTCTCCCACATGTCCAGTTTCCCAGAGAACTTCTGTTTCTACCTGTTCATCTCTAGGTTTCCAGGTGAGGCCAGATTCCTTGTTCCAGGAAGCTTTTCCCTGACTATCTGAATCCCTGTTGTGCTCACAGTGCATCATCTCTGGCTGATTTGTAGGGTGTCTGGAGGCACAGTTAGTAGTGCAAATATCCAGGATTCTCTCTGGCACTGTAAGTATTGTAGAGTCCATAAACATCCTCAGGGATTTTTCTTTATTCTTGTGGTTTGTTATGGTATTGGGAATGCTGTAATGGTGCCTCATCATTCCTGAGTTTGTTTAATCTCTTCCTGGGCATTCTGCTTACTGAGTTAGATATAGTGTTGGCATGAATTATATATGATATATGCTCATCATTATAAATCATTTTAGATTTTATTTTCTCTAGGATTATATAGGTTGATAGTGCTTTTTCTGTAAACATTTTTATTGATATTATAAAGGTGATGTACAGAGGGGTTTAAGTTACATAACTCAGACAGAGTACATTTATTTTTGGACAATGTCACCCCTCTTCTTACCATCAAGTTTTTCCCTCCCATCCCTACCCACAAGTTGTATAGTTCATTTTCAACATGGTGTCTAGTGAGTATATCACTACTGCATTTGTTCACCCTTTGTGCCTCCATTTCTGTGCTTACCCTCACAAACACAGATAAGTGAACAAACAAAACAAAAAGAAAAGAATACAAAAACAACAACAAAGGAAAGACCTCTTGATTCCATTTCTTGGAGTTCATTTTGAGAAATGTGATTTTATGTGATCAGATGCACATAGGCATTGTGTCTTAGTCTTCTTCCCCTAAGAGTAATTTTCTTTGGTCTCACTGATGTGAATGGCTAGAGTCCTGTATAATATATCATATCCTGTACTATTTTAGATCAGTCTTCTGCATATGAGAAAAAATGTGCACTGTTTGTCTCTATAAGTTTGGCTTACCTCATTTAACATGATTTGTTCTAGATCCATCCATTTCCCTGCTAATGACTCCTTATTCTTTCTAATGGCTATGAAAACTCCATTGTATATAGGTACCACATTTTTTTGATCCATTCATTTCTTGTGGAGCATCTGGGCTGCTTTCATAACTTGGATCCTGCAATAAACCTGGCTTGTGATGTTCTGGATAGATGCCTAGGAGTGGTATGGCTGGGTTGCAGTAAATATCTATGTTTAGTTTTTTGAGGAACTTCCAGACTGCCACCCAGAGTGCTTGTACTAGTTTGCAATCCCACCAAGAGTGATCAGTGTTCCTTCTAAAGACAGTTCTTTGTCACTGTGTGATTGCATTCCTTCTACCCTGTATTCATCCTTATGTCATAGTCATATTCCTGAGTATTGGACTTAAAAGTAAGAGGGATTCACTAGGTCAGTGACTCTCATAGTAGCCTCACCCTCCTTAATGCCTTTTAAATAGAAACATTTTAAAACCGAGGATTGTAGGGTATATGTTTAATTCCTCTCAAAATGCTTGGTCCCAGGGTGATTGGAAGATGATTGAGTTCTTTAACAGGTGGTGCCTTGTGAGAAGTCCTTCATCACTGGGTTCAGGACTGTTTCCTTCCTCCCTCCCTCCCTCCCTCCCTCTGTCCCTCCTTCCCTCACTTCCTCCTTCCCTCCTTCCTTCCTTTCCTCCCTTTGCTTCCTGGCTATGAGATGAGAAACTTTTTTCTGTCATTCATATCTATCTATGTCAAACCACTCTGTGGTCTGTCTCACCATATTTCCAAAACAATGTGGCTAATCAATCATGGACTAGAACTACAGACTATGATTTAAAATAAAACTTTTCTCTTTATAAGTTGATTGTTTTGGGTATTCTGTAATAGTGACAGAACTCTAACACAGATGGCTTGAAAAACCAAACATCTCCTTGTGATTGTATTATGTAATCACCTTGAAATACACTTGCCCATCATCACCCTCATTCCCAGACTCTGGCTCTGCTCAATAGCAGCTGTAGGAAGCAGGCACAGAAGGGTGAAGGGACTGCTCCAAGGTCACATATTTTCTGCTTTATCTGCTGACCTGCTGTCTGCTTTTGCTTTTCACCTGATACTCCATAAACCAAAAATATGCAGTTTCTCTGGTGGGTGAATCAACTCATCTGAAGGTCAGTTTGTGCTAACGTCAGGCTTGGTGTCTTCACTGGGATGGATAGGGGTCAAGAGGAAAGACACTTTTTAGAGAAAAAGGAATCATTGGAGTAGAATTGCAAGTGTGCATTAGACACCAATCAATGAGCCAGTCAGTACTCAGTCTGAGATGTTCCAATATGATAAGAGGCTGGAGAAACTAAGATGATAATTTTAACCAGAGCAGCTTCTTTGACCTCAGCCAGTTGGAGGCTCACTGGAACAAACAGTTTCTTCTTCACACTAAAAAAAAAGAAGATTGAGAGGTTAATTTCCCATTTCTGGGAAGATGTGCTTCAGCATGATGGATTTGAAAACTCTGCCAACAATTTCTCTCTCTCTCTCTCTCTCTCTCTCTCTCTCTCTCTCTCTCTCTCATTTTATCCCTTTTATCTTTACTTTCTCTGTTGCTAAAATACCAGTCTTTCAACTTTCATTCAGTGTCAATAAGCCATCTACACCAACACCCCAGATAGGAGTGAAATGCCTAACTACAGATCTCAGCCAAATCTGGGTAAGGAATTTGGGTTTCAGGTCAGGAAAATTGAGAACAGGATGCTAGAGATATTCTGAGCAGCCCACAACTTTACATCCCTGGTATGGAAGTGAGCTGGGGAAAGAGGGAGCATGGGATGGGCTTGACCTGGGCTGGGCTCAGGAGCAGCAGCTGGGATGTATAAGAGGCAGAGACGATGCACCAAGAACTTCCACAGCCATCTGACTGCTTTGGTGACTTGTTCCCAAGAGTAATAATATAGGGCCCTTCATGGGTAAAGTTTTCATCCTATAGATAGGAAAAGGGGATATGGATAAATGAAGAGGCTTACCTGATGTTACAAAAGCATTTCTGATAGAGCTCAGGCTCTATCCCTGACTCTGGCCTTATATCCTTCTCCTTAGTGCAACACAGAGCTGGCTCTATGCCACTCTGGAAGATGTCTCCTAGTGCTTCCTACATGGGAACATCAGGCTAGGGATGCTACTATAGTAATAAATGGTTACAATGGCAATTCTAGCAGCAGCGGAGCTTATTTAAAAGTACGATTAAATGTATTTTCAAGTTTGAAAGTAACATACTGCAGCTCAGAAAAACGAGAATAGCAAGAACAAGGAATATCTAAAATAATCTCAGGTTGATAGCACAACTATTGTAATTGTTTTGGTCTGCAGCTTTATGGTCTTACCCCTTATATAGTTAGCTTTTTAAAAAGTTTGCTGAAAAGTATATATTTCACATATAATGTCATTTCTTGCTGTTTTCATGTAGCTTTTTTTGTCATACATAATTTCCCCCACAATCACTGTAATGGCAGAATGATATTTGAAAGAGCTTAATCATGAAACATTTACTAACCATATTATTGATTTTATTATATTAATTCAATAAGGGTCTGTTAAGCTCCTTGTGCTCAGGCTCTCCTGGCATCCTTTGTCCCAGTGGCATTCATCTGATGTGACAAGAGATGTGAAATATTTAGAATCATGATAATGGGAGACTCTTCAGAAGCTATTGGGGACCTTGGGCTTTTATTCTGATACAATTTCATTCATTCTGGCTGAGCCAATGTGCAAGGGGTTAATATCATCATGGGTCTATCTACCACAGTCTCCTCAACTTCATCCTCATAACTATTTTGTTTACTTCCTAGCCACTCTGTGAATATACCTCCCCAACATCACCCTCATTCTCAGAATCTCAAAGATCACTAGCTGGCGGCTTAGCTAATGACAGCTGTAGAAAGCAGGCCCAGAAGGGTGAAGGGGTTTGCTCAAGGTCACATATTTTATGCTTTTTCTCCTGACCATCCACCTGTTTTTGCCTTTCACAGGAAGGGATTCTTGTCCTCAATTATGGGGATGGTCAAACAGATAGTGCCTTATACCACACAGCTGAGATTTATACTAGCTTATTTGTCACATGCAGTCATGGTCTGGGTGAGGAGGGTGCCAGCCATCCTGCAACAAGTGAGGTTGCGATGAGCACAGAGTAGACACTGAGAGCAGTTAAGAGGCCAAGGACCTTGATTCAGCTGGAAGGGTATTGCTGACTTTTTTGAATAAGCTTCATGCTTATATAGTAATGAAACCCAATATTTGGATGCGCAGGAACTGGCCCTGGCCCCTTGGAGAAGCAGTGTTATGTTGAGTGGATCTCTTGGGGGCAGAGTAGGGAGAAGAACTAACTGCTAAGCCATTTCAAGTGTTCTGGATTTCATGAGATGTCAAAGCAAATCACAAGCCTAAATTTCAGGGCTTCCCCCTTTATAAGTATACCTATGGCCTCTCCCTGTGCCTCCATTTTTGTTCAACTCTTCTCGGTTCCATTGTGTGTGTGTGTGTGTGTGTGTGTGTGTGTGTGTGTGTGTGTGTGTGTGTGTGTCTGTGTCTGTGTGTCTGTGTCTGTGTGTCTATGTGTGGTGTATATGCTAGTCCTGAGGCTTGGATCTTGCTTGGCTTTCTTGCTGGTGTTATACTTGAGTCACACTTACAGTCCAGCTTTTTTTGTTGGTTAATTAGAGATAGAGTGTTGTGAGGTTTTTGCCCAGGCTGGCTTTGAACCATGATCTGAGTATTTAGGCTCCATTTGTAATACTCTAGTCTTTACTAACTTACCTTTGAAAGGCCATAGAATGGGGTGGTTAATAGTACAAACTCTTATTAGGTTTGTAATATTATTTGTTCTATTTTTTTCAGCCTTTATTTACTTCTTTTCTCAAGGATTAGAGTCCTGAGTCATTTCCAGAAAATGTACTGTGCCTGTTTATCCATTCTTTCATCATTCATTCATTCCTTCATCCATTCATTCAGTAAATGCACATGTAAGAGCCCCCGTTTATAGGAGACTGTTTAATGGAGAAAGAATCCATCAGAGAAGGAGACTGACAGACACCTTAGAAGCTGTGGCTAGGTGGAAGTGTATGGAAAATAGGAAAGGAATGAACAAATAGTGTGACTGGCAAAAATGTTCTGAATGAAGGGAAAGAAATGAAAGGAGACCATCTGAAAAAATGACTTGGCTCCTGTGTGCAAGATCCTTGGGGAGAGGGAAGTTCCCTTTCTTCGTGGAGTATCTTTAGGTCTCTGGAGGGCCAATAAGAGTCCTGTTTTGTTAAACTGGTTTGCATATTGCTTCTGGTTGAGAGTTAGGGAAATGGTTGGAGAGAGACATGAGCAAGGAAGTAAGAAGAGGAGGAAAACCTGCTCTGGGAAGTAAAAGTTTGCTGCAGTGGTGAGAAAGGTTGTGTGAGAGAGAACAGCCCTTCCCAAAGTTATTCATTGCTGCCTAACAAATTACTCCAGTATGTAGTCCTTTGAAAAAATGGTTTGTTATTTACAATCTTCTAGAATCCTCCTTAATCCGTATGGCTGGTTTTGCTGGTCTTGACTCATTAAACTACAATAGCAGGATGGGTAGGGTGCTTAATGTCTCCTGCTAAGCTCACTGGTATGTCTAGAAGTTGGTGCATCCCTGAATACTTTCATTGCCTCCTTCAGGAGGCTGGACCAAGTTTCAGAGCAGCATTCCAAAACAGTAAGCACCAAAATGATAACTTCTAGCATATTCTATTGATTAAAGAAAGTCACAGGGTAGCCTGGACTCTAGCAGTGAGATAGGTGTTAAGTTTGAAATCACATAGTTCTTGTTATTTGAGCTGTGATATGACTGCAGAAGAAAAGGTATATGAGTATAACCATAAGGACCATGCCCAGTGCTGGATTGATTTTATCCCTGTTTCCTGAGACTGTGTATACATAGACAAGGTTCTTGGTGTTTCATTTTGTCATGAAGATGAAGTATAGCAGGTTTTAGACTGCCCTTAGAAAGCATTTAGGAATTTGAACTCTAGAAATGTCCTGTTGCTCCCTGATAAGATTCCTCAAGGCTAGCACTCAACCTCTTGAGCCACAGCCACAGCTTTTTTTTTTTCTTATTTATTGTCAAAGTGATGTACAGAGAGGTTACAATTTCATACATTGGGCCTTGGGTACATTTCTTGTACTACTTCTAGCTTTTTCTGTTTTGCAGTTAGCACATGACAACAAAAACTTCTTTGAGCTGGCACAATCCAACTTCAACTATTATTATATCTCATTCAGAATTTTTCATTGCACATCAAACTGTGAACTCATTCCTGTATAGCAAGCACATTGAATAGCCCAATGTATTACATGCATATATGTGTATGCACATGCATACATGTATACTTATACATACATATACATATATTTAACATTTTGAAAAACATCTGCCAAAAAGTAGTACACATATCAATTGAGAATGTTACCCTAGTACAGTAGGAGTGGTAGCAATACTGAACAACATCACGTATCACAAGAAATCTCCTCCAACCTGTTTGAACTAAGAAGACTATTATACTGTCTCAGTCTTTATGGGAGCTGTAAAAGGAGTAATTCAGTCTACAGGTACATTTTGAGTGCAGTCATATTCCCAGCAGGGCGTTGGCCCCTGTGGAACATTTTAGTAATCTCTGTGTAGTCAAGTTGGTAAGAAACAGTTACTGCAAATGAAGTGCTAATGGGTAATAAAGATGATGTATAATTTAGCACCAGGATTTATGGTCCTAGAGCTCATGAAGGAAGGGAACAGAGTATCCCAGAACAGTTAGGAAGGTTTCCTGTAAGAAACTGGAATGAAACTAGATCTCCAGGATCAGGCAATATCTACATTTACTAACTTTTCATATCTTTTAAGAGGAAATCTGCTTCTACTTTTCTACTTGTCTCAGAGAATTTCCCAGAAGAAATTAGATTATGCATCCAATAGCCCCAAGTTAATGATACCTGGCTGTTAAGCTCTACCCTTCTCACCCTTAAGTGCTTTATAGCTTCACTCCAGTATCTTGAAACTTCACCCACTAGAATAGTCTCCTTCAAACTTCTGTCCTTGACATTGATGATTGGCATGGTGGGAAATTCTTTTCCTTACTAAATAAAACTAATCTGGGTGAAAGTCTCATAAAAATACATAATCTCTAAGCTTAAACATCACTCAATCAACATTTAAGTCCTTATATAAGTATGGAAATGTAACCCTGATATGATATATGATAGTTAATAGTCTTCCATCTTTTTAAGACTTTACCTACTAAAGCACACACACACACACACACACACACACACACTGTACTGTGTAAGTGAAGCTTTAAGGATGAAAGGTTGAAATTAACCCTAGTGGGAAGGCATCTGTATGGAGGTGGGAAAGGGGTTAGTCCACAAGGAAAATCTAAAATGCACAAATATGGAAATGTGGGCATAGCGATATTGTACTGAAAGGGAAAATTGTGAATGGTATAGGAATAGTGCAGGCCTGGCTGAGACTGTGGATGTGAATGAGTGTCATGGCAAGGAAAATTGGAATGAGGAATTGTGTCTAAAGCATGAGGATAAGAGGCTGGGTTGGCTCCATTGTGTGGACCTAACCTCTGCTCAGAAAACTTTGAGCAGAAAGAGGCATGGAATATATTCTTAAATATTGGCCATAGTATATATCTGGAGTGGAAGAGGGGATGGATAGGTTGTGAATTGAGGATGGCAGGTTAGGGTTCTTGGTATAGGTCTGAAAGTATCGTAGGGGGGAGGAGGAAGGTGAATGAGAGAAAACAAGAGAACTGTGCTTATCTTTCTTCCTCCTGCAGTTAGTGAAACTTCACTGAGGTGGTCATCAGGACTGCAGAATTCTGAGTTTCTGCCCACACTGTTATTGGTTTCTAACCAGAGAATGCCACCTTGAGATTTACCAATGACTGTTGCTTCCTTGACAATAACTCTGAATTGAGGCTACCTTGCTGGGAAGTCATTCAATTGACACAAAGGTCCCAAGACCCATTCCTGGGACTTTGGGCTGCTCAGCTTTCTACTACTAACTCTTTTGTTACTACACACTTCCTCTAGAAGGTGCCTCCTCTCATCCCTGTCCTTCATCCACAGGGTTGGCATAGGGGAAAGGGCTGCCTTCTGTTTCTTATCTCAAAGCACTTTAAAACTCCTACTGACATATTCTATTCAAGCTAAAATGAGTAGCTGGGGGCAACTCATACATAATTTCCTTCTATTTAGTGACTTCCTACATTATGGGGTCTGCATGATTTCTATTCATTTAATTAAAGGTTATATTGGCAAATTGTTATCCTCCAGAGTGTGGGTATGTAGGGAGCACTTTTGGAATACATTACAGGGCAATTCCCTTTGCCCTTTATTGCCTCTGCAGGCCATGCAAAATTGAATCGCAAATAACATGTTTTAGAAACAGGCAGAGCAACTGAAGCCTGTGCTCCCTTTGGCTTTAATAAGACAGTGAGAGTGTGTAGGTAAACGACCCTCTGGTTATACAGACAAGGAAGAGGAGGTACAGCAAAGTGACTAAGAGCAGTGATTTCTCCACGCCAGAAAGTGAGTTTTACAACCTTTGCTCTTGCAGAGAGCATGGGAATCCAGCAGCTGACACATCCGGAGGGTCATTATTGTTCATGGGGAGTCCCTTTTGAGCTCCACAGAAGACCAGCCCCATTTGCATGCTACCAGGAGGAAGAGCAGCCAGCACTACCTTCCTTCGCCAATCTCCCTCTCCACAGGTGAATTAAGTTTTCAAAGTTCTGAGTATGAGGAAAATACCAGTAAGTGGAAACCATTGTGGCCATGTTGCCCACTCTCAGAGCAATTGATGAAAGCCTGCATAGTGTGGAGGAAGCAATCTCTTTAAGTATAGGATAGTGGTAGTTGAGCTTGGCTGTGGACTAAAAGGCTGTATGAGATTGCATGGCTTCTTAGGACGGTCAGCAGGCTGAGCTGCACATGGACAAGAGCTATCATGACTCTCATAGTCTGTGTTGCAGCTGTTCCCAAGACTGAGAACTTGGAATGAATATTTCTGTGTTCCTTTAGTCAGTAGTGAGTGGAGGTGACAGGCTGCCATGGGAAAAAAGTAATGAAGTAGATAGGGTGAAGGTATTTTCTAATGCAATAGGGACCTTGAGTGATTGATGACCAGAAAGTGTGACTGGAGCAGAGTGGGTAAGCAGAAGAGGTCAAGGAAATGGGTTAGGGGGAGGTTAAAATGTTCCATTGGCCATGGAAAGAAGTTGGCTTCTATTCTGATGAAAATGGGAGATATGGAAGTTGTTGAGCAGTGATATGATATGAAGTTAATATGAAAACTGACAGTCTAGTGTTATGACTCAAATATACAATCCCAATAATGTGAAGGAAGCATATTCCAAAGAGTAGAAAGAAGGAACATCTATCCTTTCCCAGGAAGGAAGGACATAGAAGACAAGAACAAACTTTCTAAGCTGGGTGCCAGTGCCTCACACCTTTAATCCTAGGTACTCAGGAGGCTGAGATTTGAGAACTGTGGCTTAAAGCCAGCCCAGAAAGGAATACTGTGAGACTCTTACCTCCAATTTACCACCAGAAAACTGGAAGTGGTTCAGTGCCTCAAAGTGGCAGAGCACTAGCCTTGAGAAAAAAAAAGCTCAGGGACAGCGCATAGGCCCTGAGTTCAAGTCCCATGACCAAAAATTAGAAAAAGAAAAGAAAGATAGATGAGCCAATCACCACTTCCTAACTCCCACCTGACGCTCTGTGTTTACTTTTCATCAAGACATCCAGGGAACCGTTTCTCTTCTCTGAACTCCTGAGCGTCTTAATCTGGACCTGCTAGCCTATGATTTGTTTAAGACTAGTCTACAATCCGTTCTTATAGGGTTTGGTCAATCAATACCTGATTCTTTGGACATTCACCTTGGCTTGGGACCATTTCCTATTTCTAGGCTCATGACAAGTCAGTATGAATGTAGCTATCTCATGTAGTTGGCTTCCATTGCATGCAAATTCTTTATTGAGAGCTTCAATCCCAGAGTACTGGGATGAAATAGATAGAGGTAAAGTAGAAACAAGGAGGTCTTTTACAATCTGGCCATCACATCCCAAGAATGTATAGACAAATTCCTAGTCACTTGAGATATCTCTGGGCAAGATATACAGAATCACTTTGAGTTGGAATAGTCCAATGCAGAGGAAGAGGGAAGTGGTGAAAGAATTTTCTGGCATATACCTGTCACTTACTATTCATTAGTCAAGCTGATGTCATGCAAAGTCCTTTTTTTTTGTTGATTGGAGCAGTGGCTTGAGCTCCCAAAGGGATCAGAGGTAGTCAAAGATTCAAGCTCCGTGGAAACCTTATGTGGTCCATAGATAGGTCTGACCTTCCTTGGTACTTGGTAGGGCCTAAGCATGGGTTGGCAGTAAAGTGCAAATGAATCATGAGGGTGGTAGTGAACATGGTCTCTTCTTTCATCACTTGTTTTCTGGGGCAGTTTATTCTTGTGGCTAGGAGCATTGTGTAGAATTAGTTATTGGTTCAGTGCCTATACCATATCTTGACAAGTAGATCATAGTCTTGCCACACTATTGTCTTCCTAACACCTCCACAAGTGTAGGGCCTTCACTGTATAAGCTTTCAATGGTGTGCTACAACATTCAGTTAGGCAGACTGTCTGGGGGATAACAAACAACCTCAGGTCATTCATTATTAGACTTTCTTTGTAACAAAATGAGCTTGTTGGTCTTGAATCTGTTGCTTGGAGAGGTCTCAAAAGATTAGAGACTTCACAAGCCTTGGCTCCAAATTTTTTATTTATTTTTATTGAGAAGGTGATGAGTAGGGAGGAGTTACAGTTTTATTAGTAAAGTAATGGGTACCTTTATTTTTAATCACTGTTACCCCATCCCTCATTATCTTCCACTTTCCCCTCTTTATTCCCCTCCCCCCAAGTTGTAAGGTTCATATCCAACATAGTGACAAGTGATTATTAATGTTGCATTGGTTCATCCGTTGTCCTACTGTTTCTGTGATTCCCTTTCCCTTCTGCTTATCGAATAATCTTATATACAAGACAGGTACAGAAAACTAAGAGAAAAAAAACCTACATAAAGGACATCATAAGAATCTCTTGTTTCCATATATTGGAGTTCATGTTGATACATTTCATTATATATAATCTTATGCATTAAGAAATTCGGTTATTGAGATCCCCTGTTAAGGATATCATAGACATATTCTAGTTCTTACAAATGAGGGAAATCATGTAACCTACTTGTCTTTGGGTCTGGCTTACTTTAGTTAATAGAATTTTTTCCAAGTCTTTCCATTTCCTTATGAATGGGGCAATGTCATTCTTTCTGATGGGAACATAGAACTCCATTGTGTATATATGCCACATCTTCTTGATCCATTCACCTACTGAGGAGCATCTGGGTTAGTTACCTATTTTAGCTATGGTAAATAATGCCACAATGAATATGAGTGTGGTGGTAGCTTTAGTATGGCCTTGTTTGTGGTCATTTGGGTAAATTCCCAGGAGTGGAATTGCTGGATCATAGGGGAGCTCTATGTTTAGTCTTTTGAGGAACCTCCATACCACTTTTCAGAATGGTTGAACAAGATTGCACTCCCATCAACAGTATAGTAGCAATCTCCTTTGGCCATATCCTTGCCAACATCTGTTGTTATTACTTTTCTTGATAAGGGCCATTATAACTGGTGTAAGGTGGAATCTCAATGTTGTTTTGATTTGCATTTCTTTTATTTGGCTCCAGATTTCTGACAGAAGCATTCAAAGCAGGGAAGGAAGCTGATCCTGTGGCATATCTTTATCAGTGAAGATGAATTGATGTTCCATCTAATGAGAAATAGGCTCAATGCAATCAACCTGCCATCAGACTGGTCTTCTCAAGGAGTGATGCTATATTGAGGACTCAGGATTAGTCTACACTTATAACAAATTGGTCACTCCACAGTGACAATAGGCACATCAACCACAGTGAGTGGGGCTTGTATTACTGAGCCCATGAACAACCTTCCATCCTTGAACAAGAAATGGGAAACTGGGAAGAAAAGCTAATTAACATTTGCTGGCATTATTTTGTCATGTTTGATTCTTGGGAACTCTGTCTGGAGTGGCTTTCTCTATGAAGAATAAGAATAAGAATAACACTTGGAAGCTTTGTGAGCATGTCTATCGGTCTATCTAGAACTCTTGGTCAGGGCCTTCCATTTTTATTGTTCCTAGCTCTTGATGTATCAGCTAAGCTTTGACTGCAGGCATGGCTGAATATTGGCTTTTGGGGTCTGCTTTATGAGAAGCCATTGTTGAGTGGGGCTATACATAGCAGCAAGCTATCTCTCATGCCAACAGACCCAAGTTCTTTCCTCTTATATCATGTGGCCTTAGGAAATGAGAGGCAGGGGTATGGACTGTAAAATAAAAAAGATTGCCATCACAAAGGTAAGTGATACAATAGTCACTTAACCATATAAAATGTATCCCCACCCCCCAAAAATTCTTGTACTTTCTGGATCTGCCTGGTGCCAATTTTGCCACTTTAACCATACGGTAGAGTTCTAATACACCAATGTAGCCAGAAGATGCTATGGCTACAGTAACAGTTTATGATGGACACCTCAGATCACAGGTCACTAGGTGCTTTAAAGGGAGATGATTGTTTCAGTAACAATGCAACAGAATGCAAGAATCTATCTTTCAGAGTTGTCTTTACTGCAGAGGATTTGGTCTTAAGAACGTTATCAAATGACTCTTCATATGAAGTTTGCCTATCCTCTAATCTACCACCAACCTCTCCTACATCATGGGATTTGCTATAATATATAATTCAAGTGCCAGGGCTGCTCAGAAAGCCCCCTGAGACATTGGGAAAATACATTTGGGGAGTTGTCTGAAGTATAGTAAAGGTTGCTTTAAAACACAAAGGATTCCATCAAACATGCTTCTTTTATAGTAATGAGTGTCCAGTTAGAGAAGTGTCCAGCTACTGAAAACTTAAAAAATGTCACCAAATTGTCAGATTCTAAATATTTTGTATTTGATCTCATATCTTCCAACACACGTATTTCTTTTTTTTTTTTTTTTTTTTTTTTGCCAGTCCTGGGCCTTGGACTCAGGGCCTGAGCACTGTCCCTGGCTTCTTTTTTTTTTTTTTTTTTTTTTTTTTTGCTCAAGGCTAGCACTCTGCCACTTGAGCCACAGCGCCATTTCTGGCCGTTTTCTGTATATGTGGTGCTGGGGAATCGAACCTAGGGCCTCGTGTATCCGAGGCAGGCACTCTTGCCACTAGGCTATATCCCCAGCCAACACATGTATTTCTTTTAGTAAAGTATCTGAGCTACCTCTACTCTTCAGTGCAATTAGTATGTTTCCATTGGATAACAGACCAGTGTGATATTCTGCATAACTCTTTTTTTTTTTTTTTTTTGGCAGTCCTGGGCCTTGGACTCAGGGCCTGAGCACTGTCCCTGGCTTCTTCCCGCTCAAGGCTAGCACTCTGCCACTTGAGCCACAGCGCCGCTTCTGGCCGTTTTCTGTATATGTGGTGCTGGGGAATCGAACCTAGGGCCTCGTGTATCCGAGGCAGGCACTCTTGCCACTAGGCTATATCCCCAGCCCTCTGCATAACTCTTTAAGGGTAACCCAAGGACTATGTTAGTTACAAGAGAGTTAACAGAGCCCTAAGGGTATTGCCATACAGGTATACTGAAGTCCTTGCTATGGAAAGGCAAGTTCACATCATCCCTATAAGGGGTATTGGATATAAGCATTAGAAACTTAGATCAGAGTCTTTGTTAATCTGTTCCAGTAAAGATTGCATTATATGTAACTTGCCAGTTGACATTGAGACTAGCATTTCACTAATTTTACAGTAAACACAGACATTTCTATGATCTCTTTGGTTAATGACAGATGTGATATGCATCTCTAATCCTGGCTCTTTCAAGATTTTGGTTGCAGCACTACACTTTTCAATTCTTTCAGGAAAGCAACAAGTTGTATACCATTTATCATCTTTGAAGAAAAGAGGACATTTTCATTTGGTCCTTATTATCATGATGGTTCCAACTCCACAGTCAAGGAATATATGAGAGGCTATTTCCCATTGCTAAGTGAACTCTACCAATGAAACTTGACTGGGGAAAGAACCAGATGGTGGTCCAGTGGACTCATTAGCCACATTGTGACTTGGGCCCAAACTGTGTTTATGATATACTTTAGTATGCCCTTACAACAAGTGGGGGTGAATAGCAGTACTTTTTTGGGGGAGAGGGTGTGCTTTAGTATTACTGTCAGCCCAGCTCTTTAACATTTGTGGGTTTTATCTTTACTGTTTTTGTATGTTTGCTTGTTTTGTTTTGTGCTGGTCCTGGGCCCAGGACTTGGGCATAGTCCCAGAGCTTTTCTTCTCAAGGTAGGCACTCTACCACTTAAGCCACACCTTTACTTCTAGCTTTTTGCTGTCAATTGGAAATTAGAGTCTCACAGACTTTCCTGCCTTGGCTTGCTTTTAACAGTGATCCTCAGATCTCAGCCTCCTGAGTAGATAGGATTAAAGGTGTGAACCACTGGTCCTTATTCAGCTAGTTTTTTTTTTTTTTATCATTTTCTCTTTTAGTTTTATCTGTTCTTAAAAGCTAAGTTACCCTGGAAACATTTTGGAAGTATCTTTGGAGAAAGAATCAGAGATGTTTTCTGTACATACATATACTGATGTTGCAGGATTATTCAAGAAGCCCTAAACTCCTCCTCAATTTGCCTCCTCAATTTACCTCTCAGGGCATCTAGACTAATACCCAGCACCAGCTTGAGTAGGGATATACTGTCCCTTGTCTAGGAAGTAATAGTTTGTACTATTGTAGGAGTTGTAGGTCTTTGTTAGTATGTCCTTTTGGTGTGGAGCTTTGGGTCTGTGAACTAACTGATGTAAATCAGGAAACTCAGGTGAGGGAACTGTGGTTTTCTTCATTGTGGCAACTGATGTCCTGCTTCTGCTCCACATCAGCCTTCAGCCACTGTGCGAGGGGCCACAGTCTCTGTTCCTTCACTGCCTGCTAATCTACCACTGCCAGCTAACCATCCATGATTCTTAAGATATGACATCCTATCAGCTGTTCATTGATTTTTGGGGAATAATAATAACTGCATTGCTTCTTTTACAATACTGTTGAAATGACACAAGAAATTGCACTCAGTTGGTTGACTTGTTACATTTACTGTCTAGCAATTTTTAGATTGAGGAGCTTAAATTGAACATACAAGTCAAATTCTAAGGAAGTGGGATTGTGGCAATGTTTTCCAGCTTTGAAATCTAAAGTTATCCCAAGGCATAGGAGCCATAACTTCAAGGCAATCTATATATTTATGGAGACTGCTCATTGCCATTTTTTATCAATTATTGAGCATATACACACAGAGACACACACATACAAACACAATGTTCTCTATCACTAGGTGATATGGGTTGCATATTTGGAATTTTAGTAAGGTCTAGTGATCTGGGGGAGCAGCGTGAATATTTAATGACCATGTTTGATAATGGTGTAAAAGCTGGACATGTGCTGTTGACCAAGCTAAGAGGTTTGCATTTTAGTTGAAGACTGGAGAAATGGTTTAACACTTAAAGACTGGACAGTTTTGAGTCATCACTCTCATCAAATGGGATTATGCACACTTTCTACTTTCTCATAGGTTTTGTTAGGGATATGTACGTAGTTGACTCTTAGATTTGATCAGATTTCTCCTGTCTTTAAATCCTTAGAATATGTCCTAGGAAATCATGCTTTGTAAGTTATTTAATTGACATGTATGACATGGATGAAGCTAATTTGATAATTCAACAATATTTTCACAAATGAGGGAAGAGCTGACACTGTTCAAAAAGAAATGTACTCATTACTGACTTGTATAACTATAACCCCTCTGTACATCACCTTTCCAATAAAAATTAAAATTAAAAAATATTTTCATTTAGGTATTTGTTTACAGATCAGAAAATGAGAACATATATCATGCAGTGCTCTGAAATGTAAAACAAACAAGAATGCAGTAAGTGCTAAAAAAGCAAATATTGTTGTAAGAGAGAAAACATTTTGAAAAATTATTACTACTGAAGAAAAGCTATTTATTACTTGTTTGAGGATTTCTTAAACATAAATCAGAAGAGGAAAGGGAGGGAGCTGAATGGAACTATGGGGGATAAGGAGAGATACCAAGATAAGAGTTTCTCAGCTACAATATGAGGAGAAATCCAGAGATTACAGGAGATGATATAGACAGGGGTTCTTAAAATGTAGCCTAGGACCAATTCCAGCCCTCCACCTCTTTTTACAAGAAAGTTTTATTGGAACATAGCCATACCATTCACTTATGTGATGCCTTTTTATATTGCTGAAACCGAGACCATATAATCTATATAGATTGAAATGTTTACTGTGTAGCCCCTACAGACCCCAGATAGAAAATTCTGGATATAGATACAGTGTGGTTAATGAATGCATGTAAATTGCCTCTCTCATTTTAGCTTCTGTTTTGTCTCTGAAGATTTTAATCTCATAATAGCTACTTAATGAATGGCATTTAGTGGTCCCACTTTTTGGACAGCTATTGGAAACCATGATGCCAACAATTTATAGATTTTAAATCAAGCCTATAACCTCTACAGAACTTAAGACAATTTATTATATCCCCTCTTAGTAACCATATTCATAATTGAGACACAGTCTCATACGTAATTGGATATAAGACCATTTGAAACCTAATTATTCTAGAAAAAATGCTATTAATTGGGACTCAGTATCATGGTGACTCTTACAAAAACACACACTGCTGAATTCTGTGTTTTCAGAGGGAACCAAACACAAGTTCAGAGTACTCACTAGATTTCTTAAGGGGAATCCCTGATCAAATGCCCAGCACAAAACAATAATTAATAAGAGAACTAAATGAATACATCAACTATCTAAAATAGTGTTTGGAAGAGGATAGGTTCTTAGCAAATGTTTGTTGAATTATTGGGCAGTTATCCACTCATTCAAATGAATGAGAAGTCTCAGGCTACAGAACACAGACTATGCTAGACACAAGCTGACGCTCTGTAGGGTGCACACAAGTAATTTAAAATCTACATCTAATTTATTTGTCAGAGTGTTGTATAGCCATTGGTTGGCCCCAAATACCAGATGAGCTTCCCAATCAATGCTATCTAACAAGAACAGCTACACATCAAAGATGGACGGCTCAGTCAGGAGGGACCTCATGGCGGTGCTGCTTCAAGGCCAATTAACTGGTGCCTGACATCTTCCAGTAAATCTAAATGAATTGCATTCTTGTGAATTCTAATTTCAAGTGAATTTAATTGAACTTGGGAAGGAAGCTACCATTTAACAAGGAAAATGAAAATGAAGTAAATTGAATATTTTTTCCAGACTTGTATTTGAAATGTATTCCATCAAATGTTGTTTCAGAACCCAAGTGGCCAGCTGCACATGGTTAATATTTGGAGAGGGAAGAGAAGTATTTAAATGTCAGCTCATAGCTACTAGGAGGGTAAATACAATAGCTAGCTATTCAATTACTAAAGGTGGGCACTACTTGGCATTCAACATTCCTCTAAAGTTGGAAATTAAATAGTGTGGTCCAGTGAATTAAGGTTGAGTGTGCATAGCTGAAAATCAACCAAACCAAAGCTTCTTTCTCCATTTCTCCCCCCCCCCCACCCAACAAAAAAGTAGAGTAGGACTGGTGATTTGAAATTATGTGTTGATGGTTTTAGCCAACTGATTATACATCCACATGTTAAGCTCTTTATTCAATAACTATTTATTAATGCCTACAGTGTTCTAAGCACTGTGGGAAATAAATGATTGTGCAAGGCTGAGTCCACGGCCTAAGAGAAGCTTCTGTTCATAGTGAGATGAGACCTGAAAATACAATGGTATAGCAAAGTAAACATGATCCATACCATAAAAGCAAGCAATGAGTGCTGTAAGGAATATAGACTTATGACTAAGAAAACAAAGCATTCTTTCCTAAGGAAGATACTATTTGGGGTGTCAATATTTACAGGAGAAAGAAAGTTTGAAATCTATTTGGAGGAAGATGAAGCATTTAATTGGGCTAGTGTGGAAGATTTGTGGGATGAGATATTGTAAAATAAATGGATGTGGTGTGATTGTAAAGGTGTTGAATGAGTTTGTATGTCATTTGTTAGCTTCTAAGCCGGAAGAGAGTTTGACCAAGATAAGGAATAAGAAATCCAGATAATCTACATACAATACTTAACATGATGAAACCAA
This sequence comes from Perognathus longimembris pacificus, assembly GCF_023159225.1. Classification (NCBI taxonomy): domain Eukaryota; kingdom Metazoa; phylum Chordata; class Mammalia; order Rodentia; family Heteromyidae; genus Perognathus; species Perognathus longimembris. The sequence continues at coordinate 86,627,073 of NC_063164.1, read as the reverse complement.
CAGAAAGATTCAAATAAAAACCACTACAATATACCATCTCACACCCACTTGGATGGCTCCTAAAAGAAACAACCTAGGAAATAGCAAGTGTCAGCAGGATGTGGAGAAATTGGAACTCATGGGCACTGTTAATGGGAATGCAAAATGGTATAACCAATATGGACAATAGTATGGAGGTTCATCAAATGTTTTTTATTAGAATTACCATGTGATCCAACACTTACGTGTGTGTGTGCACACAGAGGAGATCTTGTAAAGCAAGGTATTTATATAGCCATATTCATATAACATTATCCACAATGACATAGAGATGAAAGGAACTCAATAGTCCATCCATGGATGTAATAACACTCACACTCACACTCACACACACACACTCATATGCTGAAATATTATTAAGCCTTCTCAAGAGGATATCCCATCATATACTGTAACATGGTGAATCTTAAGGCGTTCTGCTAAGTGAAATGAAGTATGATTTCTACTTACACGAGCTACCTAAAATAATCAAATTCATAGAAACAGAAAATAGAAAGATGGTTTCTAAAAGGAGAAAGCGCAAATACTTCATATGTCTTTGGCTGGCTATCAAACAACCCAGAAAACAGCAAGGGTTGGGAAAAAGAAGGAGAAGTATATTATTGCTGAATGGATATAGAATGCCAGGTTTACAGGAGTAACATTTCTACTGATCTGTTTCACAACAATGTTAATGATGCTGACACTTGAACTTAAAAATGGCTCAGTAAATTTTATATTAAGTTTTTTTCCATTTCTTTATTGTCAAAGTGATGTACAGAGGGGTTACAGTTTCATACAAAAGGCAGTGAGTACATTTCTTATCCAACTTGTTACCTCCTAAAAACCACGTTAGTCATGATTAGTCATGAGAGAGGGAGAGAGAGAGTGTGTGTGTTGCAGTGTTGGAATTAATCTAGAAGAGGGAGGAAGAGGACAATGAGTTTAGTGGTTTTTCTATAGATTTGGGCAGGGACAAGAAGGAAGAAGAATTAGCATGACTTGGTACTGGCTGGATCCTGAATTGAGAGAAGAGGTGTAACAGACAGCTTGGAAGTTCCCAACATGTGCTAATGAGAAAATGATGGAGCTGTTTCCAGAAATAGTGACTTACATGAGGAGATAAGGCATTTGGTCTGGGATTAATTCTGACTACAGGTTGTATGCAATTGTGTTGAAACTGACTATTGTGTGTGCTGAGAGTTGGTAGAAGCTCCTTTTGGCTTGTTTTATATTTTCTCTCATCCTTCCCTGTGTTTGACCTTCAGCTCCTAAATTGGCCTCGTTCAAAGGTTTAGCCCTAAGTCTTCAAATCAGTGGTAGGCTATGCATTTGAGAGATGTGAATCCTTTATGAATTTTTTCACTGGCTCTTCTATTTGAGCCTTAATATGTTTCCAGAGTTGTGAAAATTAGGGATATCTAAAAATGTACTTTTCTTCCCTTCAAAAACAAAATGCTTTTCTCTGTCCATTAGAATGATCTTATTCAAGCTGGTCAGATGGACATGATATCTTTACCATTTTAAGATGGCACTTACTCCTCTATTCTGGAAACACTTCCAGAGGTGTGAACTTATTTCTTTGTTTTAGGCGTTTTTCAGGGACCAGAAGTTTACCAGTGAATTTGCACACTGGTCACCACCTTTACCCTCCCAGAGTGGTGGTAATAGTACATTTGTAATTTCAAATCTGTGTTTTGACAGTCAGGAGAATTCTGTCAGGGAAAGTAGAGTGATGACATAGCCTTAGTTCAACCTGGCAGGATAGGTCTACAGAAGCAATCACCTGTTTCAGTATCAGCATGTCTTCTTAATGTTTCTACCAGGAAGGAAAAAAAAAATATCTGGGGTTATGATAGGCCAGAATCTAGAACTGTAATAGGTAGCGATTTCATGGTCTTTATTGTGTCATCTTTGTCAGGAAGAATTTGTCTCATGGATATTTGTGGCAAACAATTTCAAATACTGAAAAGAGCTTGAGCTTTGTTTAGCACATTGCATAAATATTTCAGCCCTGAATGTCTCAAATACTTAGGAAATTCACCTTAGGTTCTGGAGAATTGCTACGATTTGTAGAAAAAAGTTTTGTAAAACAATATTTGGCTCTGCATGGACTTATAAATAATTACTTTTAAAAATTAATAGTACAATACATGCTAATTACAGAAAAATAGAAATTACAGATGAATGAAAGTGGTGCATGCTTTTCACACAAGAACAACCATTATTAACATCATGTCATCTGTCCTTCAGTTTCAATATTGGTGCAGATGTGTATGTGTGTGTGTGTGAGTGAATGGACTATCTCTGAATATTAATTGTAGTCTATGATTTTACAATTAAACTATCAAGCATTTCTTTCTATATGATGATTTTTAACTGTCTATTTTATAAGTGCTATAGTATTTATTTAAAAACATCTTCACAGTTGGACATTTACATTGTTTCTATTTTCCACTCTTGGTTTACCTTTGGTATATCCTAGATTACTGATTACTAACATGTCTTGTTACTCTCAAAGGTGTCCTAACCTGGACAATAAAGAAAACAACCGCCCTACTCATTAAGAAAAATGTATGCATAGTTCAGTAGCTTAATTTTTGTGCATAGTCACTCACTAATATTTCCTTAGTATAAACACCTTAAGAAATAGGATGCTCATTTTAAATGGCAGTACTATAGTTCCTCTTCACAGGGATATACTCTTAATTCCTCCAGTGAATATATAAAATCGTAGATAATACGGAATCCTACACATAGGGAGCAGTTTAAAGTTTTCTTCTCTTTGGCATATTAGTTTGTTGGCATTACTACTCTTGTGCTTTGAGACTATTTTTTAATTGTAAAAATGATGTACAGAGGAGTTACAGTTATGTAAGTTGGGTAATGAATATATTTCTTTTTGAACAGTGTTTGGGACTATTCTTAAGTGAAATAAGTATACTTGAACACAAGCACTCATCACTTCAACAATCATCTGACAACTAAGATGGTTTACTAGATGCTAATGAATGTAAGAACTTGGATACCATGGACAAAGGGAATATTCATGCCCCAGGCAAGATGGAGTAGGGTTGTAAAATATAAGAATAGATTATTTCCAGGATTTTCTATGTAACATTTTTAGGCTCTTGTTGACTGCAGACAAATGAAATGGTGGAAAAAGGAATAGTGGATAAGGGAACTACTGTGTATTTAAAAGCTTCTGATGCCTACAACTAAATTGTCCTTCGGAAATGTTATTAGGAGCCTTTGAGTTCAGCCAGTATAGTCAGTCCACTAAATAGAAATGCATGTTTCTAAAATACGTGCTTTCTGTTGACTTTGTTCAAAAATCACCTATGATCTTCAACAAATACAGACAGACAGATAGATAGATAGATAGATAGATAGATAGATGGATATGAGGTGTTAAGGAATGGAGGAAGGAAGGACAGAATTATAGGAAACATTAATGATACCTAGAGAATATATAGATTATCATCATACAGATACTTAATGATAGACAAAACTCCATAATATTAATGTGAGTCATCATCATCAATGTCTATCAACTGAGTGTCAAACACCTTAAGTGAAGTCGTTCCTTCTCAAAGCAACTCTGCAGACAGATACTACTCAAGTGAAGAGAGGTTGAATAAGTGCAGTCAGTGAGCAGCAGAACTGCAGTTCACACCAAGAGAGTCCACTTCTAACTTTCAGTTGTTCTATTTTGTCTTAATTCCTGTCTTGTCTAATATCTCCTGTCTTGTGGGACTCTGACATTTTATGCCACCATTAAAGTTGGGGAAGGACTGATGTTGGTCAGGTGTCTATGGTTCTGAACTCTCTATGCTGGAGTTTCTACCTGGAGTTCTAGCTACACAAATGTGAAGAACTTGTATTTCTTTATAGATTGCTTATTAGCATAGAACTTTATTAATTCTTTAGAAGTCTCACAAAGAGTCAAAGATGGCAGGGAAAATGTTGAGTTTATTGCTTGAATAGTTGAATATTCAGGTTTTTTTTTTCCCATTTGTTAAGAGGACAAATTAAGATCCAATTCTCCTTTGGGAATCAGAATATTAGAGCATGATGGTAAAGGAGAGAGAACAGATGTCATCAAATGGAAATAATTTAGATTTGCCCTTGATAATTACAACTTAGCATTTATAGGCATGCACTTAATGACAGGTTGAAGAAATTGAAGCAGAGCATCAATTAAAAATATCTGATGCTAGTAGAAACAAAGCTATATGAAGAGTAATATGACTTTGCCTTGTCTCATTGCATCTTTATGGAAGATCACTAATGGGAAATTATTCCTCTTTGGTTATCATTGTCAAATCAAGTATTTCATTAGAAAAAGAGCCACTGAATTAAGATGTACAGAAAATAGTTGAAATGGGACCTGAAATGGGAGAACTCACATGGAAGACAGATTGTCTTAGGAAGCAGCTGTGACCCAACTTTCTTTCTTTTTTTTTTTTTAAGTTTTTATTATAAAACTGATGTACAGAGAGGTTACAGTTTCATATGTTAGGCATTGGATACATTTCTTGTACTGTTTGTTACCTTGTCCCTCAGACCCCCTCCCCCTTCCCCCTTACCTTTTCCCCCACTGAGGTGTTCAGTTCACTTACACCAAACAGTTTTGCAAGTATTGTTTTTGTAGTTGTTTCTCTTTTTTTACCCTGTGTCTCTCAATTTTGGTATTCCCTTTCAATTTCCTAGTTCTAATACCAGTATACACAGTTTCCAATATACTCAGATAAGATTACAGAGATAGTGTAGATACAATCACAAGAAGGTGATACAAGAACATCATCAATAGTAGAAGCTACAGATACACATGGGATGTTGAAAGTAGTTACAACTGTCATATAACAATCATTTCCATAAAATGGAGTTCATTTCACTTAGCATCATCTTATGTGATCATAAGGGTATAGCTATTGGGCTCTTGTGATCCTCTGCTGTGACTTGCCTAAACCTGTGCTAATTATTCCCAATAAGGGAGACCATAGAGTCCATTTTTCTTTGGGTCTGGCTCACTTCACTTAGTATAATTTTTTCCAAGTCCTTCCATTTCCTTACAAATGGGGCAATGTCATTCTTTCTGATAGAGGCATAAAATTCCATTGTGTATATGTACCACATTTTCCTGATCCATTCGTCTACTGAGGGGCATCTGGGTTGGTTCCAGATTCTCGCTATGACAAATTGCGCTGCAATGAACATTGTTGTGCTGGTGGCTTTACTGTGATTTTGTTTGTGGTTTTTCGGATAGATACCCAAAAGTGGGGTTGCTGTGACCCAACTTTCTTAACCTGGGACAACTCACAGCAATGTCCCTATCGCCACCATCTTCCTAGGCCTTCTTCTGACCTTTCAGGAAGTACTTCTCTGCATGTTCCTCCCAAATGTTCACCTGGTTTTTCAGGAATAACTTCCCTATATGTTCCTCCCTTGCCTTCTCCTGACCTTGAAGGAATTCTCCGCAGGTTAAAACTACTATTGCAGAGTCTAGATCAAAGAGGCTGCCTCATTTAAACCTATGACCTTGACACATGAAGCAATAAAGGAACAAACTGAATATTTCTCTGGATGAGACAATGGCATACAGACCTTCTTTCAAGCATTGGTGTTCCCATAAGCAAGAGAGTTGCATCCTGCATAGAGTTAAGTGCCCAGTGCCATTGCTTGCTCACTTGCATCTCTGTGGCTGGACAAGTAAATGATGAGGTGCAGACATTGGTTTTGACCTACTTCCTTTTCTCTGAATTATGTTGGTTCACTTCTTCTTTTATAAGAGTTCTCGATCGTTGTGAAGATTTTTTTATTTGCTTGTCTCAGGGTTCACAGGTGTTTATACTCAATGTATCTGGTTGATGTGCTTGACTCCTCACTTAATGAGAAGCCCTTGGTTTCCTTAGCATGATCTAGTCATGGGCCTTTGGCTCGTGGAAGCAATGGGTTTTCTTGGGTGAGTTAGGCCTGGATGTAAGAAGATTATAGTAGCTTCTGTGGGGGTAAACAGGTGGGTTCAGAGGCCCGGCACCCAGTTTAAGAATAAGGCTGCCTCTTTCATGCATAATATACCTTATTTCTACATTTTCAATGTCAGTTGACTCAAAATTGAAAATGCCTCAATTTCAATTCTTTTTTTATTTGATCTATTAATTTCACCAGTTATTCAAATTCAACATTCTTTGGGAAGATTTGACAAGCTATGATTTAGATGATTCTATTTAACCATGTGTTCATGTTGCCTATTGCTAGGTAACAGACCACCCTAAAAATTATCATGGTATGGTAGTCACAATGTTAGTGTCTCAACAGGACATAGTTGGTAGGTTAACTGCCTTTTTGTAATGCCAGTGGGCAGCAGTTAGCAGCAGGGCTAGACTAGAAGCCCCAAACTGTTCCACTGGAGGCCTTTCTCCACCAGGACTTCCTCATAGCCTGGAAGTCTTAGTATGGTTTTTAGTATGGCTTGGGTGTCTTAGAGGATGACTGGCTTCCAACTGAAAAAATAAAAGTTTCCAGCCTTTCATATAACTTAAACATGGCCACAAGAACTCCTATGGTGTCTTTCTAGTGGGAATTCGTTCAAGTTAAAAATAACCTTCTGAGTTCATTGATAAGTCTTCAGATTGGTGGTGGTTGGGAATATGCTACCCTGGGAATTTACACGTTCTATCAGTTCTTCCTTTTTAGTTGAAGGATTAGAGTGTAGGTATTTCATTTGACTTTGCTGGGAATGTCTCCACTCAGCCCCATACCCCTAATCTGATGGAATTAAATATGTAATGCAGACCCTGCTTACTTCCCAGGTTAAAAACCCATCTTTGATTCTTTAGGCAACTCACCAAAGCTAAAAGTTACTTTTTGGTGCAGTTTTACCTTCACTCACAATCACTGATGTGTTGTACTAGCTACAGACATATGGATAGAGCCAAAGGCCAGGGTTCTGATGAACACACTGCAGGATGTGAACACACCCTGGGGCTGCATGGAAAAGCGAGTTCCTTGCCTTTTGTATCCAGACATTTAGCAGCCCAGAAACCCTACTAACAATATCCCTGCTTAAAAGGAATAATCAATTGCTGGCAAAGGCATAGAAAGCATCCACGAGTTGGCAAAAAGTGAAGAATCTCAGAGACCACAGACTCAATGCAAACAAAGACCCCTGTGGGAACTTGTGAGATAAGAGAACTTGACCCTGGGTTTGTACAGGAATGGGAGACAGAAGAAGTCCCACGTGGGGAGTGTAGTTGCTATCTAAAATGACAACTCTGGAGGATCGAAGATGGCGCTGCCACAGTAGGGAGTTACCCCAACTCGCTCCAACTGAATAGTGAGCTGGGAACTCCAGCACCCAACACCCCATCAATAATCCAGCAAACCCAACAACCAGAAGCAACAGAGGAACTCAGGAAATGAAAAAGAGCAAAAAAAGAAGAGCCTATAACCTGCATGGAGCTGGAAAATCTCTGGGGTACCCTTCCCCCACCCGCCAAACCTGGCCCAAATAGGGCCAGGCTGGGAAAGGGGACCTGGCACCAGCAAACCAACTGCCGAAAAGTCATACCTGGAGTGCAGAGTCTAGACGGCAGGAGCTCCACGGACCCCAGAACTGAATGCAGACCGACAGAGACACTGGAGCTGCGGGACGGAATGGCCAGGATCAGACGTAAGCAGCAGGGGAACCGAGTGGTGCAGATGGGGAGAGCCAGGGCCACCACCACCAAATGACCGATCACCAAACCCCAGCACCACAGCCCCGAAAAGCCCACGGCGGCGCGGGACACTCACACAATCCAGGACCAGTAACTTCCCCATTACCCCTCCCTCCCCCCCCCCCCCCCCGCGCCCATGGGCAACTGGCTATAGGAGAGACCCAAGAGAGACCCAAAACCTACAAAGAAGCTAGAGCTCCCTCCCTCCCCCTCCCTACCCTGAGGGAACAAAGGAGCCAGCCACAAATCAGGCGGCAAAAGGTCCCTACAGACTCTGGGAGGACACAGGAGCTAGCAGGGGCAGAGCAGCGCCAAGGCAGCAGAGGAGCCTGAGCTGGGCCGCACCGGCTCTGCCCTCTCCCTAACGGGCCCAGGGACCGGTGGGCATGGGAAACCCCACATGAGGCGCCTGGTCCTCGTGGGCTTTTTGAACAGCAGTCACAGGCTTACTGGGCCCGAACACACGGCCCCCCCCTTGCAGCAGAGGCACAGATTCTGTGGGCACCAATCCGCACCCAGACACGTGGCCCAGCCGGGGCTCATGCATACCGCCCCCCACAGCAAACTCGCGAGAGGGCACAAGCACCCTCCAACAGCTCGGGGCAGCACACCCCCAGAGGAAGCACTAGAGTGCACATGCACACGCCCCCCCCTCCCCAGTGCCAGTGTGGGCCAGCGTGCTAGCCCTACAGCAAGAGGACCTCCTGCCCAAACCTCCGCAGGAGCTTTGCACAGGTGGGCAGGGCCCCGAGCGGCAGTGCCCACTCTGGTAGGTGCACTTCACACAGGTGGGCAGGGTCCCCCAGCGGCAGTGCCCGCTCTGGTAGGCGCACTCTGCACAGGTGGGCAGGGCCCCCCTGCAGCAGCACCTGCTCTGCTAGGTGCATCTTGCACAAGTGGGTGGGCCGCCCCTCAACAACACCAGCCCCGGAACAACCCACACAGGTGGCCAAACCGCCTCTCAGTGGCAAAGCTTAATCTGAGAGGTGAGCTCCTGTGACCAAGGTACCTAGTGGAAAAAAGAACCAAAGAAGAGAAAAGCCTCCATGCCACGCTGAATCAGCGACCCGCAAACCCCCACCAGGGGCACGCTAGAGTCAGCACAACACAGCAGCAGGACACTATCCCACAGAGAAAGACACAGAACCTACCCATCCCCAAGTGCAGTGAGGGTGACCACCCTGGCAACAACCTAGACAGTCACTCTCACCCACTGGGCAGTAAGGTTCAACAGCCAAACTCAAACCCAGAGCCAGGACACAAACAAGTCTCCACTGATGGACCAGCAGGAACCAGCACAAAGCCAACCCAAGGAAACAACCTACAGATCCCCAGATGTGCAAATCACAAAGAAATATTGCAAATTACATGAAAGGGCAAGCTAACTCGCCAGCTCCAAAAAGTAGTACGACTGAAGAGGAGATGGAGAATAAAAAAACAACTGAGACTATGATAGCGGAAATGATGGAAAGCCTCAGGAACGAATTCAGAAAACAATTCCAGGAGTTTAGAATGGAAGTCTCAAAGGACCTTCAGGAAGTCAAGAAAGAAAAAGAAGTAAAAAGGGATATGCGGCGGGCGGCTACCTCGTCCAGCAAGAAAGACGACCACCACACGAGGATCCTTCTCAATCGCACTTTATTGAAGAGCTGCTCGGTTGAAGGGGGGTTGGAGCGAGGGGCGCCGCGGGCCAAAAAACGCCTGCTTAAATACGCTTGGGGGAGCAAGGGTCGCTCCCTGATTGGTCTGTGGCTGGTTGTTACTAGCAACCGCTTCGGGATTGGCTGGGACTAGAGCTCGCTTGCGCGTGCGCGGGGTTTGGGCGCGAAAGTCCACTAAGCATTGCCGTCTAGGAAATTGTTTATTGTTAGGGCTGCCAGGAAGCAGGCGCCATCCTGTAATGGCGCCGCTGCCGGCTTCCCGCAGTTGTTTTCGTGCAGGTAAGAGTAGAGGTCTGATCTCTGTGTGCTAGTTTTGGAGCATTGTACTGGCTATCCCATGAGTGTTATCCATTCATCGAACGCCAGACCCGTCCGATACCTTTTTTCCAGAGGTGGGGTCTAGGGTATCTACCCACGTGCAATCAGACTTGCTCTTCTTGGGGCTTATTGTCATAGAACTCCCAAGTGCGGTGCTATTGCCCGGCACCCTGCTTCTCTTGGAGGCACGCCCATCCCGGGTGCAATGGGGTCTTGTAACCCCAGGGGTGCAAGGGCCGTGCAACCAGGGAGCTCATTCCCTTTTCAGGGCCGCGAGCCATATTTGGGGGGAACCGCCACATTCCAACGCGGCTAATGCTTGTGTGATCAAGACCTTATCCCTGCGCGTTTGAGCTCGTAGGCGGCAGACCAACCAGAGACAAACCACGCTGCCTCCAACACAGAGCAGCAAAAATATCCCCACTCCCACCCATTCTTTAAAGTAGGAGAGAGCGGTAGTTATCCAACTCGTAAACTGCCCCAGGGTAATGGGATGAACCTGCGTTCCATTTAGCACTGCTATTCTCAGGAGCTGTTCCCGCACCAGGTCCTCAGCCTCCCTTCCCCACTCTCCTGACAAATATTGGCTTAACAGTTTTGATTCATTCCGGGAGGCATTGAAGCGCAGGGGGGTAATGCAGATATGTTTGTAGGATGAAATACAGCCAATTTGAACTAGCTCAGTTAACTCATCAAGCTGAACCTGCATTAAATCCACTCTTTGGTTAACTGCAAGGATCCCAGATGCCAGGTGGGAATTTATTTTTGCTTCTGTTTCCAAAATCTGTGCTGTCTGGGCTACCACCTGATTGACCGTCTCAGCGGTTTGGACCTGGTTGGCCATGGCCACCCCGGCGGCAACAGCCGCTCCTGCACTGATGGCAACGGCCGTTACTATGGCTGCGGTTATTCCAAAGTCTCTTTTCTCTCTAAGTAACGTTATCAGTGGGAAGTTATCTGGGTCTAATTTTACTGGGATAGGTACGAAGGTGGGTACTTTCACAATTACAGCAGTGGACTGTGAGCCATTCCAACAGTTAGAGATCCAGCATTCCCCCATCGCACAGTTGATCTCATCACTGGAGACATTAGAAGTCAGCAGGAACATATGAGGGGGCTGCAAGCAAACAGGGGCGGCTCTTACAGTGGCATTACTCCCTACAAACTCATGTAGGCTGGCATTGGCAAATTTTATGGGTTTTCCTAGTTGGTATAGATTCATTCCAGAAGCCCGCCGCCTGGAGATGCGGACACTCCGTAATTTTGTGATTGCGGAGATATCTGACGATACCCCGGCCTCATTTGCTATAAGCCATTGGAACCAAGGCCACCTATCGGTCACTGTGTTATTTTCAAATTCTGGCTCTATTATCTGTCTACTCAATGCTGGGGAAAGGGAGAAGCCTGGGATTATTTGCTTTTCCTCCCAAGTTTTATCTTGGCACTGAATAAAGGACGGAGGGAAGGCAGGAGAGGCACGGCAATAGGGGGATCCTCTAAACTGGGTAGCACCACTCAAATTTAAATTTCGAGGAGTCAATGGTACCAAGGCCTCTACTAGAATCAAAGTCTGGTTACTTGGGGTCATAGATTGATCAGTGCTCCCTTTTAATTTATTTAGTGCCGTAATTAACTGTAAGGGGTTTGTGTTGAGAAAAGGGTTACTACTTTCTACATAGGTCAATGTTTTTCTCTTCAATTTAATGCAGGAATTATTTCCCGCAAACGAAAAGCAAAAGGTCCCCTTAAGCTTTATGCTGGTATGACTGAACCTCACTGTGGTAAATTCTTTAGGGGATAAACAGGGCACTTCCATGGCACACGTCGAGGAGAATAAAGTGGGAAGAAAGGGGGAACTGGCATGTATTGGCAAAGGGACAGGCCAAGCTCTAGCTACAGCCCAAAGCACCGTTTCCTTTGTAGTGACAGAAACAGGCATGATCATCACCGCCAGCAGCAGGGACACCCACTGCCTCTTGCGACAGGTTGGTGAGGGATTGATTTGACGGGTCGCTCCCGCAATCATCATCTCCAGGATCTCTCTCATCATCATACGCCTTCTGGTCAAGCGCCTTTACTGGTCTCGTCAATCGAGCTGGAATCCAGTGTGGGACCTCTTGGCCCTGAGGAAAAACACAAACAGCTCCCCTGGATCTCGTTATAACCGGATCCGGTCCATACCATTTGTTATCCAGGACCTCCTTCCACATGACCACATCTGTTTTGTCCTGGGCCTTTTGTAACATATGCCTATCGGATGCTGACTCACCGGCATCATTCAAATTTAAAAAGTTTAAGGTAAAGAGCGCAAGAGAGAGTCTCTCTCTGGGGGTTGCCGTCTCGGCTATTCCCCCTTTTTGTTTTTGTATTAATTCTTTTAGGCTCCTATTGGCTCTCTCTACAATCCCCTGTCCTTGGGGGTTGTAAGGCAGTCCTGTGGTATGGGCCACTTGCATTTGTGCGCAAAAGGCGCGAAATCCGTTTGAGGCATAAGCCGGCCCATTGTCTGTTTTTATTCTCTGTGGTTTACCCCATGCTGCCCAAGCCTCGAGGCAATGGGTTTTTACGTGAGTAACCTTTTCCCCTGCTAACGCAGTGGCATGGATTATGCCTGAGAAGGTGTCTACCGACACATGGACATATTTGATTTTTCCAAATTCTGGTAAATGGGTAACATCCATTTGCCAAAGGGCATTAGCTTTTAGGCCCCTGGGGTTCACCCCGACATGTGGGAGAGGGAGAAAGGTGACACAAGACTGACAGGCTCTGACTATCTCCCTGGCCCTTTTTCTGGAGATATGAAATTTTTGTCTCAAAGTGTTTGCCGGGACATGATACAGATTATGAAATTTCTGGGCCTGTGTAACAGGGTCTTCTGCAAGGCAGGCCATAAGTCGTGTTGCACAGTCAACCAGGTCATTGGCCTGCGCCATTGGTCCTGGTAGCAGAGAATGTGCACGCACGTGACCAATGAAGAAGGGATGACTACGCTGCAAAATGGCATCTTGAATCTGTAAGAGGACATTAGAGACCATACTACTCTGTTTTATAGATGCTGCGACTTCGAGAGAGGCTACAGCATTGACCACATACTGCGAGTCTGAATATAAATTAAAGGGCTCTGGGAAGGTTTTAAACACTTCCAGAACTGTCAAGCACTCCACCACTTGTGGAACATCCGGGCGGAAGGTTAGAATTACTGGTGTTTTGCCCTGTACCACATATGCTCCTTGCCCTGATTTAGAGCCATCCGTGAATACAGTTAGCGCTCCTGGTAAAGGGTCCTTTTGTGTTAACACTGGGAAATAGACCAAATTCTTTTCTATGATAGCAAGCAAAGGATGCTTGGGGTAATGGTTATCAATTACCTTGGAGTAGGAGCAAACAAGCACGGCCCACACATCCACTGTAGCCGCTAAGGTTTCTACCTGTTCACGGGTATAGGGTATAATTAGCTTGTCTGGGACTTTAGCAAAATGCATCAGACAGTATTTGAGTCCTAAAAGTGCCTGGGAAGCTACCAGCTCTGGGAAATATTGAATCGTCCTAGCGCCAACAGAACTGCCATGAAGCCACCATAGAGGGCCATCCTGCCATATCACTCCTGTAGGGTAGTTTTTTGTTTTTAGAATGCATAAGATAATTGGAGCCGCGGGATCATACCGCCGCAGCTGCGCTCCGGCCATTGCTTCCTCGACCTTGTGCAAGGACCGTAACGCAGAGGGTGTCAAGGCCCGAGGGGAAGTAACTTCTGGGTTTCCCTCAAGTATAGAGAATAAAGGCAATAATTCTGACCTAGGGATGTTCAGGAATCCCCTTATCCAGTTAATGTCCCCCATTAGTTGCTGAAAATCATTAAGAGTTTTCAAATGTGAGGTCCGAAAAGAGATTTTTTGTGGCCTAATGGTTTCCGGGCTTATGACTGACCCCAAAAACTCTATCATATTTGATTGCTGAACCTTTTCAGGGGCAATAGTCAGGCCCTTGGCTGTTAACAAGAATGTGATTTCCTTATACACTGTATAGAGCGTCTCCAGACAGGAGGCGGTCAACAAAATGTCATCCATGTAATGAATAACTTTTACTCCTGGGAATCTCTCCCTCACTGGAATCAAGGCCGAATCAACAAATAACTGACACATGGTGGGGCTGTTAGCCATGCCCTGTGGCAAGACCTTCCATTGGAAGCGCGCATCGGGTCGCTCGTGGTTTGCCGACGGCAGAGTGAAGGCGAATCGTTCCCTGTCCTCTTCACATAAAGGTATCGAGAAAAAGCAGTCCTTGATGTCTAAGGTAATGACTGGCCAATTGCGGGGCAGCGCTGAGAGCAAGGGGAGTCCTCTCTGGATGGCTCCCATGACCTGCATTTGGGCATTTACGGCACGCAGGTCATGTAGCAGCCTCCATTTTCCGGAGGCCTTTTTGATTACAAAAATTGGAGTGTTCCAGGGTGAGACAGAGGGTTCAATATGTCCTAACCGTAATTGTTCTTTTATCAGTGTTTGAGCGGCTTCTAACTTTTCCTGAGAAAGGGGCCACTGAGGGACCCATACCGCCTTTTCCGTTTTCCAAGGTATGGGCACCTGGCCGGGTGTAGAAGCCTTATTTTCAGAGACCCCTAGGAAAAACCCAAGCCTTGTCTGTTCCTTTTACTGGATGGTTGTAAGGGTTCAGGCTTGCCCTGTAAGTGTTTGCCCAACCCTAGCGATGGGACAAACCCTTGATGTTGCATCATCCTCTTGCTAGCTTCTGAATACTCATTGGTTAATCTCAAATCTAACTGTTGTTGGACATCCCTTCCCCATAAATTTATCGGGACTTTAATGACAAACGGTACAACTTTGCCCTTTTGGCCTTCCTCAGTCCTCCAGACTAGTTCCCTCGCACTGAGCTCCGGAGAACTAGCGTACCCTAGTCCCTGTAGTGTCTGTGAGGATTTTTGTATAGGCCACCGCCTTGGCCATTCATCCTTCCGGATTATGCTCCGATCTGCGCCTGTATCCACCAGTCCAGAGAAATTCCTTCCCTCTATTTCTAGTGTTAATATTGGCCTTTTGTCTAGTTCCATAGACAAACATGCAATTTCCACCCCAGTGGATCCAAGGTCTGCATTATTCCTCTCAATACCCTTTGTGGGAAAGCTGTCATGCCTCGAAGGCAGTAACAGGAGCTGGGCAATCCGATCTCCTGGAGCTATGGAAATGACTCCATGGGGGGCATGACAAAGGATCTTTATAGTTCCTTCACTATCTGGGTTGATGACCCCTGGGAGGACAACTAGCCCCCTCATGGTTGAAGAGGAACGGCCAAGAACTAAGCCCACTGTGTCCTTTTCAAGGGGTCCTGTCATATCAGAATCTATGACCTGTATGCCCATTGCCGGAGTTAATACTGTTCCGGTGGTGGCACAGAGGTCCAGCCCTGCGGAGCCTGAAGTTGCCCTTCGAGCCTGGGTGGCTGTAGGTGGGGGGCTGGTACCGACGTTTGAAGTGCCCCATAGATTTGCGGGCCCTGGGGACGAGGGCCCCCTCTCCCGTTTTTTGACTCTAGCTGTACAGCTTGGGGGATTGGATGTCCATTAATGTCCTTCACTGACCTGCATTCATTGGCCCAATGCTTTCCCTTTTTACATCGGGGGCACAGACCTGGTTGTCGCTGCCCTCCCGTTGAATTAGCCGGGGTCTCGTTAATTTTCGGGCATTGCCGCTTAAAGTGTCCTAATTGGCCACACTTAAAGCAGCCCCTCTGTTTATTGTCCCTGGCCATGCGAGCGGCAGAAAGCACGGCCGCCGCCAAGCCTGCATTTGTCAATGGGCCTCCCACCTCTCGGCAAGCTCTTACCCATGCCTCAAGGCTCTTTTCCTTTACAGGGGTTATTGCTCTTTGACATTCTTTGGTACTCTGCTCATAGATTAATTGTTGCACAAGGGGCATGGCTACCTCCAAGCTTCCAAGTACACGCTCCGCCTTCTCAAGCATGCGTGCCACAAAGTCAGAAAATGGTTCATTGGGTGCCTGAATTACCTTTGTAAGGTTACCAGCCACCTCTCCCTTGTTTGGCAAGGCCCGCCAAGCCTTGTAAAATATCTCATTTATCTGGGCATAGACTTCAAAGGGGTAGTTGGTCTGTTCCACTGAATACTCTCCCTGTCCTAGAAGCATGTCCACTGACCATTCGGCTCTCCCTTCTTGGAGATTCTTTCTGAATTGTGTTTGTGCCTTATCCTGAACAAGGGACCTAAAGTCAAGGAACTGCCCGTGACTAAGGCATGTGCGCGCAACCTCAAACCAATCCGTGGGCGTCAAGGCATTAATCGTGAGTCGCCGCAATAAGGCGGTGGTATAATTGGCTGTTACCCCATATGTGCGCACTGCCTCCATTAGATCCCTTAGTTGTTTATAAGAGACTGGCTCATAGATCCTTTCCTCTGTTACCAGGTTCTCAAAGACTGGAAAAGCCGCAGCCAACCTAGACCACGTGCTTCTCTTTATGAAGTTACTCCGCCCGCACGCCGCATAAGGCGGGGGGGGCAGAGGGTGTTTTTTGCCTGGGGGCCCTGACCCCAAAGGGGTAACCGGGTCCGTATCTGTCCTCCTTGTACCTAGCAGCGGCTTCCTCCAAGCCCTTTTCATCTTCTGGGCTCAGCTCGCTGCCCGAGGTATGGCCACTCTCAGCCTCGCTCTCTGATTCACTGCCCTCTATGCTAAGAGCTGAGAAGGAGTTGTCAATCTTAAATTCCTCCAAAGAAGGATACAACGGGGCAACTGGTTCTTGTCCTTGCCCCTTTTGGGCTTGCTTTTGTTTTGCTTGTCTCGTCCCCGCCGCTTGTGCATTCGAGGATTTTTCTGAGGGCTGCAGTCCCTCCTCCAGACCCTTATGGGGTCCCCCTTTTCTTTCTTTCATCCTTTTATTTTTATTTTCCTTAGGCCTAACCACTTCCCCCTTTACTGATGAGGACTCCGAAAAACTATCCTGGTGCTTACTAAGGGCCCTTTGACCTTCCTTTATAAGGTCTGTGGAGCGTCCGTCTTCTAGGCACGAGCGTACCATGCGCCATAAGGGCATCGTTGCTCCAGAGATCTCACCCTTTTCCTGAGCGCTGTCTAAATCCCTGCCTAATTTGTCCCAGCAGGGGAGAGTCAAGTCGCCAGAGACCGCGAACCATGGCGCCTGTTGATCTATATCTGTGAGAATCTTCTTAACAGTCGCCTTACCAACCTTAAGGCCACGCTGCTTTAGTAAAGCCTGAAGGGGAATGTAAAGATCTTCGGAATCAATTGTTTTCCCCTGAGCATTTCCCATGGCGCACTCTTATCTACGAGCGTCCTACCCACGGGCGAAAGCCGCGTTATCTACCGCGGACTTACTTTCGCTTCTGACTTACTCTAGATCAATACAGCGGCACTCCTTTCCAGGTTCGTCACAGCGCAAACAAAGCAAACACACCCCCGCCACCAGCACCCACAGCGGAAGGATAATAAGAAGCCACCAGACAGGAACGGCAGTCCACATACCTGAGGGAAGTTACCTCTTCGTGCGTTGAGTTCTGGATCCTCTTTGTCCCCTCGCGTGGTTCCCGGGTTTCGGCACCAGTTGCGGCGGGCGGCTACCTCGTCCAGCAAGAAAGACGACCACCACACGAGGATCCTTCTCAATCGCACTTTATTGAAGAGCTGCTCGGTTGAAGGGGGGTTGGAGCGAGGGGCGCCGCGGGCCAAAAAACGCCTGCTTAAATACGCTTGGGGGAGCAAGGGTCGCTCCCTGATTGGTCTGTGGCTGGTTGTTACTAGCAACCGCTTCGGGATTGGCTGGGACTAGAGCTCGCTTGCGCGTGCGCGGGGTTTGGGCGCGAAAGTCCACTAAGCATTGCCGTCTAGGAAATTGTTTATTGTTAGGGCTGCCAGGAAGCAGGCGCCATCCTGTAATGGCGCCGCTGCCGGCTTCCCGCAGGGATACAGTGCAAACCTCCGTTAAAGAAGACCTTAACATCCTGAGAAGCGAAATGCATGAAAAAATAGATTTAAAATAGAACTCTTTAAAGGAAGAAATTTCCACGATCAGAGCTGATCTGGCAACCATAAATAGCTCCGTGACATGCATAAACTCCACACTTGATTCCACAGCACAAAGAATTGACCATATTGAAGCCAGAATCTCTTTTTTAGACGATGATGCAGCCAACAAGAACCAGAAAATTACCACACTCCAAGAAACAGTAAAGCTCTGGGGTAGACTAATCCAGGAGCTAGTGGACAAAGACAAGAGATATAATGTGTGCATAATTGGAATAGAAGAAGGAGCCGAATACCAGAGCAGAGGGCTTCAACATATTTTCAATAAAGTGATTGCAGAAAACTTCCCCAATCTCACAAGGGAACTCACCCGAGTAACCGAAGCCTATAGGATGCCTGGCAGACCAGACCCTAGAAAATCCTCGCCCAGGCACATAATAATCAAGACTACAGATCTCAAGAATAAAGAGCAAATTTTGAATGCAGCCAAAGTGAAGAGAGAAATTTATTACAATGGGAAAAGAATCCGAATAACAGCAGACCTCTCCACACAAACCTACCAAGCGCGAAGAGAACGGAAGAACACCACCCAAGTCCTACAGGCCAACAACTGCCAACCCAGAATAAAATATCCAGCAAATCTAGGGTTCATGTTCAAGGGAAAAACCAGATCTTTCCATAGCAAAGAGGATCTAAAGGAGTATGTGAATAAAAAACCAGCCCTACAGCAAATTATAAGAGGGGAACCCCACCCAACAGAAATCTTACAGGACACATAGACAGAAACAGAAAGAAACTACAATAGCCATAGCCCAACAGAAAGAACAGCTCACTAAAGACAAGAAAAAAAAAAAAAAAACAGGAGAAACAGCCTAACAGGAAAATGGAAGGGGAAAAAACACTGTTATCCTTGATCTCTTTGAATATAAATGGTATAAACTCTCCGATAAAGAGGAGCAGACTGGCAGAGTGGATCCGCAAACAAAAAGTGGCCATCTGTTGCCTACAAGAGACCCATCTTACAGCAAGGGATAAAAACAGGCTCCAAATGAAAGGATGGAGCAAGATCTTCCAAGCAAACGCACCTACCAAAACGGCAGGAGTAGCCATCCTGATCTCAGACAAGCTAGACTTCTCATTAAAATCAACTCAAAAAGACAAAGAAGGACACTACATTTTAATAAAAGGAAAAATCCAGAACCAAGACATCACGGTGATAAATGTATACTCACTGAACAAAAGAGGCCCTACATATGTCAAGCAAATTCTCACAGAACTACAGAACAAGATAGACCCAAACACATAGTGGGTGACTTTAATACCCCACTCTCTCCAAGAGACAGATCCAACCCCCAGAGGATTAGCAAGGGAGCTGAGGACCTAAGTAACACCATATCCCAAATGGATCTGACAGATCTATACAGAATCTTCCACCCTACAGAGACCCAATACACCTTCTTCTTAGCAGCCCATGGATCATACTCCAAAATAGACCATGTCATAGCCCACACAAAGAACCTCAGTAAATACAAAAGTATTGACGTCATCCCATGTATTACATCTGACCACAGTGGAATAAAGGTAACCCTCAATAACAAAGGATACCACAGAGGCTATACACATTCTTGGAGGCTAAACCCCTCACTGTTATCTAACATTTGGGCCACAGACCAAATTAAAGATGAAATTAACAAATTCATAAGCCACAATGACAATGAAAACACATCACAAAGGAACCTATGGGATACAGCTAAAGCAGTACTGAGGAGCAAGATCATTGCCCTCAGCATTCACATTAAAAGAATGGAAGCAGAGCAGGTAAATAACCTCATGATGAAACTAAAACAACTGGAGAAACAAGAAATGATCGAATCTAAAATGACTAGGAGGCGAGAGATCACAAAGATTAAAGAAGAGATAAACCTGATTGAAAATAGAAAGACCATTCAACAAATAAATAAGACTAAAAGCTGGTTCTTTGAGAAAATAAATAAAATCGACAGACCCCTCGCAAGTCTTACAAAACAAAGAAGAGAAGAGACTCATATACGTAAAATCAGGGACTCCACCGGAAAAATTACAACAAGTACACACGATATTCAAACAATCATAAGGAACTATTTCCAGAACTCACTAAAAAACAATAATTTTACAGAAATGGATCAATTCTTAGAGAAGTATAAACTGCCCAAACTGAACCAAGAAGAAATAATTAACTAAATAAACCAATCACTTACAGCGAGATACGGGGGGTAATCAAGAGCCTCCCAACAAAGAAAAGCCCAGGCCCAGATGGATTCACCAACGAATTCTATAAAACCTTTAGTGAGGAGCTAATACCAATACTCCTCAAACTCTTCCGTGAAATAGAAACAGAGGGAGAAATCCCAAAGTCATTCTATGAAGCTAATATTATACTCATCCCTAAACCAGGCAAAGACCCAACAAAAAAAGAGAACTACAGACCAATATCACTAATGAACACAGACACAAAGCTCCTCAATAAAATATTAGCTAACAGGATCCAGAAACTGATCAAGAAAATTATACATCATGACCAAGTAGGCTTCATCCCACAGTCACAAGTCAACATTCATAAATCAATCAATGTAATTCACCACATCAAGAGAACTAAAATCAAGAATCACATTGTTATCTCAGTAGATGCCCAAAAAGCCTTTGACAAAATAAAACATCCATACTTATTAGAAGCTCTGGAGAAAACAGGAATAGATGGAACATTCCTCAAAACAATAAAAGCCATATACAACAGACCAACTGCTAACATCGTATTAAATGGGGAGAAACTAAAATCATTTCCCCTAAACTCAGGAACAAGACAAGGATGTCCACTCTCCCCACTTCTTTTCAATATAGTTCTGGAATCCCTAGCCATAGCAATAAGGCAAGAGGAGGAAATCAAAGGGATCCCCATCGGCAAAGAAGAAATCAAGGTATACCTATTCGCAGATGACATGTTCTTATATCTGAAGGACCCCAAAAACTCAGTCCCCAAACTCCTACAGCTAATAAACCATTTTGGCAAAGTATCAGGCTACAAAGTCAATCCACAAAAGTCAGCAGCTTTTCTGTACACCAGCAATATACAAGCAGAAAAGGAAATTATGGAAATAATTCCTTTTACAGTAGCCAAAAAAAGAATAAAGTACCTAGGGATCAACCTAACCAAAGACGTGATGGACCTATTTAATGAGAACTATAAAGATCTAATAAAGGAAATCAAAGAAGACACAAGGAGATGGAAAGACCTCCCATGCTCATGGGTAGGCAGAATCAATATAGTGAAAATGGCCATATTACCCAATTGTTATACAAATTCAATGCAATTCCCATAAAAATCCCAGCTACATTCTTCACTGAAATAGAGAAAGCAACCCATAAATTCATATGGAACAGCAAAAGACCTAGAATAGTCAAAGCAATTCTAGGCAAAAAAGAAGCAGTGCAGGAGGTATCATAATACCAGACTTCAAGCTTTACTATAGAGCCATCATAACAAAAACAGCCTGGTATTGGTATAAAAACAGACCGGAAGACCAGTGGAATAGAATTGAAGATCCAGAAATAAAACCGTACTCTTACAGTCAGCTGATATTCGACAAAGGAGGTAAAGACATACAATGGAATAAACAGAGCCTTTTCAACTACTGGTGCTGGGAGAACTGGGCAGCCATATACAGAAAACTCAGAGTAGACCCATGCCTATCACCATGCACCAAAATCAACTCAAAATGGATCAAGGACCTCAATATCAGACCTGAATCCTTGAAACTACTGAAGGACAGAGTAGGAAAGTCGCTAGAACTTATAGGCACAGGAAGGAACTTCCTGAATAGAGTCCCAGGGGCACAACAAATAGGAGAGAGACTCGACAAATGGCACTACTACAAAATAAAAAGTTTCTGCACAGCTAAGGACATAGCCACCAAACTAGAAAGACAGCCAGCCATATGGGAAAGGAGCTTTACCAGCACAGCAACAGACAAAGGCCTAATATCTGTCATCTACAGAGACCTCAAAAACTAAGTCCCTCCAAGCCCAGTAAACCAATTATGAAATGGGCAAAGGAGCTAAAGAGAGACTTCATAAGAGAAGAGATAAAAATGGCAAAGAAACATATGAGGAAATGTTCAACATCTCTGGCAGTAAAGGAAATGCAAATAAAAACAACCCTGAGATACCACCTCACTCCAGTTAGAATGGCCTATACTCTGAACTCAGGCAACAACAAATGCTGGAAGGGGTGCGGGGAAAGAGGAACCCTTCTCCATTGTTGGTGGGAGTGCAAATTAGTACAACAACTTTGGAGAACAGTATGGAGGTTCCTCTAAAAGCTCAATATAGACCTACCCTATGACCCAGCCATACCACTCCTAGGCATCTGTCCTGAACAAGAGGTCCCAAGATATCAAAAAGACATCTGTACTTCCATGTTTGTTGCTGTACAATTCACAATAGCCAAAACATGGAAACAACCCAGATGCCCCTCCACAGATGAATGGATCCAAAAAATATGGTACCTATACACAATGGAATACTACATAGCGATTAGAAATGGTGAAATCTTGGTATTCGCAGGGAAATGGTCAGAACTTGAACAAATAATGTTGAGCGAGACAAGCCTAGAACACAGAAAGCAAAGGGGCATGATCTCCCTGACCTATGACTATTAAGGTGGGGGTAGTGGGAGACAGTAGAGACCAGGTCTGTGAAACCAAAAACTTCTTGTCCAATGGTATTTCCCAGAGGTTTGGGTCAGCGACCCTACACTATGTAACTAAAACCAAACAACTACTCAACATATAAATGTCAAAAATTGACCTCTCAGTGGATCACAATAGCTCAAAAGGTATGTATGTACTTTCATATAAGACTATTGTCGACAAATTATCTATTGTCGACATTACATTTAAAGCCCTAGGCAAATTTTCTTCTGCGTAGGCCACGTGGCTATTGTATATGTTCTTGGTACATTGTATATTGTATATATTTCTACCGTCCTAGGGAAGAGAAAGAAAAACAGGATGTAAGATATCACAAGTAATGTACACACTGCCCTACTATGTAACTGTACCCTTTTTGCACAACACCTTGTCAAAAAAATCTTTTCTTTAATTAATAAATAAATTACAAAAAATAAAAAATAAAATGACAACTCTAGTTGGAGACTCCCCCTGTATTAAGATAGGACTCCTAATAGCTATGTACTTAGGTAGGTCTAGAAAAGGAATAAGTCCCATGGAATGGCAAAGAGAAGCTACCTGTCTCAACTCTTAATTCTATATAGAAGGGAGAAAGTCTCTCATTAGAGATTGGACATCTGCACATAGATCTGTAGCCCAGATATACTATAAGGGTGGTCTGAGAAACCTCAGGTAGGAAACTGAGTTTAATGTAAAGTCCAGGTTGACATTGCTAAGCCACCTGGGAGAAGGAAACAAGTTTTTGGAGAAACTCACCTGCCACCATGCACTCAAGGAATTTGCACACGTAATGTCCTGGGAGAAAATGAGCTTTTACCTTTTAGTAAAAAAGAAAGATAGCACAAAAAGAAAACACTAAGAATAAGTGAAAAACAACAGGATGTCATTCAGACACCGATGTTAGAAGACATGAATCATAAAGTAACTATATTTAATTTGTTTAAAATAATAAAGAGACTTAGAAAATATGACAGGAACATGATCCTTTTAATAGCTGGCAGCTTTGACAAGGAACAAAATTAAACTTTTAGAAATGAAAACTATAATAGTCAAATATAGCTATTACATTAAGCAGATTTAACAACCAGTTAGACAGATTTTTAAAAAGATTGGTGAACTGGAATAGATAAAAGGAAAGCATTTATAATGCAGTGCAATAAGGCAAATGAAATGAAAGGCAGATTAAGTGGATAGAATGAGAAGGCCTACAGATATCTAATGAGAATTTCAGAAGAAGAAATGAGAAAATATGGGGGAAAACTACCTTTTGCCTTGTGTATAAGTTTAGTTGATTTGGGCACGGGAAGGGAGATCACAGAAATGGTGGGATAAAGGGTGAACTAATGCAACAGTGATACTCACTAGATACTATATTGGTAATGAACTTTACAACTTGGGGGGGGGAGGGTAGGAAGTCAGGGGAGGGAAAGCAGGAGAAAAGGAGGGAGAAGGTAACACTGTTCAAAAAGAAATGTACTCATTTGAACAGTGGAAAGCTGCGGTTGGCCACAGACTGAGACCTTCACTCAGCTCCAAGGTTTATTTTCTCAGCTTTCCATTTCCTTGATGGTGTGTGTGTGTGTGGTGTGTGTGTGGGA
Source organism: Perognathus longimembris pacificus (assembly GCF_023159225.1). Lineage (NCBI taxonomy): Eukaryota > Metazoa > Chordata > Mammalia > Rodentia > Heteromyidae > Perognathus > Perognathus longimembris. The sequence goes on along the minus strand of NC_063164.1, from coordinate 86,603,020 downwards.
CGGGGGGGCTAAAACAAGTTTCCTACTGTCCTATTGCTCTTTAATCCTTCTCCCAGAGGAAGAAACCTTAGGATATGGGCTAGCCTAAGACTGCTTTGCAGTCCAGGCTAGCACTGAGCTGGATCTTTGTTTCTGATCCTTATGCCAGAACCTGGTGATTCCAGCACTTGTGCTTGAACTCAAGGCCTGAGCACTATGCCTTAGTCTTTTCTGCTCAAGGCTGGTACTCTATAACTTAGCCACAGCTTTACTTCCAGCTTTTTTTTCTGGTTAATTAGAAATAAGAAGCTCATTGGCTTTTCTGCCCAAGCTGGCATTGAATCACAATTCTCAGATCGCATCCTACTGAGTAGCTAAGGATTTCATATGCATGAACTACCAGGACACAGCTTTGCCCTGTGGTTCTAGATCCTAAATATCTTTGCTCCTACTGCCTTGAGTTTAGAAATTTTGCCAAGGTTCTCCATGGGAAGGTGGATACTTTGATATTGGCCAATCTGCACCCATCCCCTATTTAGGCTGGGCTACTTGTTACCATGCCTCTCAAGGCATTGCCTGCAAAGTCCTAAGTAAACAAATAAATAATAATAATAAAGAAATGTACTCATTACCTTACTTATGTAACTGTAACCCTTTGTACATCACTTTTACAATAAAATAAATGTTAAAAAAACAACAACAGTGGCTGAGACTAGCCCCAAACTAATGAAATTGAGAGGATTTAGGAAACATCTGAAGAAAATCAAATCAAAACTCTCATTATATGCATTCCAGGGAAAGTTAATATCAAAGACAAGTAGAAGAAAATATTTGGAGAAAATACTTGAGAAGCTTTCAGAAAAATCAACCTTATTTTTAGGTTTCCTTTCCTTTATATGTGGATAAAGAACAATGAAACTAAATGGTAAATAGACAGATTTTATTATTTTCATCTCTTTGGTCTGCTTGATTGTGTGAGTCTGTTCTTAATTTTCCCAGAGAACTTTTTGATGAGCTTTTTAGAGTACTCTCTAGATTTGATTGTGGCTAATCACTGTGTCTGGTGTAATGGGAAGGGGTACATGGGGTACATGGCTATGGTTCACACCAGTAGTGTGAACTAACATGTGTCTGATAAATTAAATAGATTATTGATATTGGATAGACCAAATCTCTAATTCTTTTTGTATTACCTTTTAGAAAAATTTTATGCCCTAAAATGCCAGAAAATATTTCCACATGAGAAATGCTATAAATGTCATCAGTTTTTTATATGAATGTAAATTCCATCTATACTTAGTAAATGAAAAGCTACTTTAGTTAGGGAAGAGGTTCAGATACCAAATTCCCTTGGGACACGGGCCTAGGAGCATGTAGAGGAGGGATAGCTCTGGAGAGGGCTCCTGTGATGAACAATGTGCCTCAGCCTGTGGTTCCCTAGGCATCTACCTGCCTACCCCTGCTCTCCCTTGCTTTCTATGCAAGCAGCTATCATGCTACCTACTTCTGCAAAAACCCCGCCAAACAGGAATACAGAAGAAGCTTTTCTTCTTATGTAGTGGCATCAAAGGAACTATCTTTACTCCAGACTCATGTTTAGAGACTGAGGGAGCTGGAAAGTAAAGGGATATTACCTGGAAACCTTATTAACATATTTGATTTGTAAAATAAATACAGTTTTTTAGGCAACTGCTGCTTCTTTTCAGAAATAGTTAACCATCACTTGTGGATTTAGTGTGAGGAAAAACTACAGTTTGAAATCCTGAATGTCTCCCAAAGGTCCATGTGCTGAATGCTTGGTTGTTAGCCTATGGTGCTATTGGGAGGTGAAGAAACTTTTAGGAAGAGGGCCCTAGTTGGAGTAAGTTAGGTAATTAGGAGTACACCCTGAAAAAGACTATGGGGATCTATGTCCCTTCCTCCTTCTTCCTTTTTGCTTCCTCACTGCTATGACTCTTGAACACATACCTTCCATTGAGGGTCCTGCCACCATGAAGTACTCAATATCTAAAACACATTTCACTGTATTTTGGACAGTGGGAGGGAGACATAATAGTGAAAAGAAGACAAATTCCAGCCCTGGGTTGCTAACAATCTAGTCAGGAAGACAGGGAAAAAGTAGTATGGGGAGTGTGCCAACGCTGGTAAATGCCATGGAAAATGACAAAGAAAGAGAGGAGAAGGACTGCAGGGCAGGTGGAAGGCAGGACTTGTGTCCATTTTAAGGATTGGCATGGGTGCCCTCAGAGGCCAAGTGAGGTGAGCACAATCCTGCATGAGATGAAGGAGTAAGGGTTACACATTCGCAGGTGGATTTACTTCCTCATGCTCCATCTCAGACAAGAAGACACTGTCCTGACCACCACCTGTTGCATGAGGAACGCTGAACTAGGCCACCATGCAACGGTGCCTTGTGCAAGTATCTCCTCATGTTGAAGGTAGGCAGTGACAGCTGTTTACGGACTAAGGGGTTTTGTATTTTCTGTGGAAGATCGCACTTACCTACACAAAGCCCCAGAACTGAATTCATAACTGAGCACCAGCTCAAGTGTGAACCACAAATGGAAGGAACCACTCTAATTTGTGAACCTTGAACCAAGCTGAGCCCCAAATTAATCATTTTCTCTTTTCCATTGAGCTGAGCACTGAACCAAGAATTTTTTCAAGACAGCGACACCTAGTAAGCCAGTTCAAATCAGAACCAAGCCTATTCATTTTCTAAAAGTATTGAACTGGAACAATATGGGAATATTAAAGTATCTTTCAAGCTAAACTAGAATTGAACAGATCATTTACAAGTGCCTAGCTTGGGAGGGAAAAGAATTCTTTTTTTTTCTTTATTCCTTTTTTTCTTTGTGGTGAGCCCACTGTGTGTATATTAAATGACTGGTTGATGACTGGCTGAGCATCTGCCCTCTTTGCCACTAAATTATACTGCTTATGTCCTTGGGCCTCATACTAATGTTGAAATTTGTGTTCACAGATTTCCTTGGGCATTTGTTCAACACTTTCTTAATAATTGCACCCACATTTTGTATTGGCCAGAAATCTTAGTGCAATTGCTAGGTTGTTGCACAAGCAGGCTAGTACTATGAAATAACCAAGAACTTGAAATGCATTCTTCAGGGCAGAGAAAAATGTGGAATAGTTTGAAGCAGAGAGTGATGATATCACTGTCAAGTTTTGGATATAGTAGGCTATGGAATGCCTGCCTACAGGTGGATTGCTTAGTGCTGGTAGCAATTACAGCAAGGAGTGATCTATAGCAGTCATGTCATGTGGGCCCGACAGTCAGATGTTGCCTAAATTCAAATAAATCTTCACATTTATTTGTTCTGGAGGGTAAGGAGGAAGGAATAATCAACAGGAATATTTGCACAAGGCACTTCTAGCCAATTATGGACTGATGTTTTCTGATAGAAATTGTCATCTTTGGTCCCCTGGCTGGGGTGCTCACTGGAGGAAGTGAGGGGGTTGTTGTGGAAGGCTGTTTATAGGGTTGAGGAACAGCTAGGTGTGGGAATGGACAGGATATGTGGATGCAGCCATTTCAAGACTCCTGTGAAGAAGTGAGGAAAACAGAGTTTTCTTCATGCAATCAGGCCTTGAATTTACTTGCCAAGTCAGGGAGTCCTACAAAAATAGTATAAGTAGCTGAATATAGTGGTGCATACCTTTAGTCTTAGGAGGCTGTGGTGGGCCTAGTAGTGAGTTCTAGGTCCACCTAGGCTATTCAACAAGACTGACTCCAAAACAAAACAAAACAAATGGAAAAAAATGCATGTCTTTTTCTGGCTGGCAACTTTTTAACCTTGTGAGGAAGACATTCTCTCCTAAATACCCTTAGATCTTCTAGTCTCTCCATTAAACCAGTGTGACAAGAATGTATGTTGCCTTATCATACATGTTCCCAGAGAAATCTTCCTATGGCTTAATTCCAGTCATGATCAGGCCTTCCTACAGCAATGAAATTACTTTAATCACAGAAATACTAGGTCTTGTTTCAAGTTCCCTTCTGACTATGTTCTTCTGTATGCCTTTGCTCACAAAGTCAAGTTTGCATCCCATTTGTTTTTTTTTGTTTTTTGTTTTTTTTGGTAGTCCTGGGCCTTGGACTCAGGGCCTGAGCACTGTCCCTGGCTTCTTTTTGCTCAAGGCTAGCACTCTGCCACTTGAGCCACAGCGCCACTTTGGCCATTTTCTATATATGTGGTGCTGGGGAATCGAACCCAGGGCTTCATGTATATGAAGCAAGCACTCTTGCCACTAGGCCATATTCCCAGCCCTCCCATTTGTTTTTTGCAGATGAGAAAACATTCAAGCACATGTTTTTGTATGACTTAATTCCACATAACCCTGATTTCAATCAATTCATCCTTGCCCGATTTTCCATTTCCCTGATTCCTCATGTTCTTACATTTACTTTTCTGTTTCTGATTGCAGTTTCCTAACTTTCTTCAAATAATGTTTGGAAGCAAATGAAATTATGCATCAATCATGAGAAAGATAGGATGGTAACTCGAAGAACTTGTATGGAAATAGGCTTGAGGGTTTAAGGAAAGTAATGGGATACCCTGAGGAGATGGGAGAAGTAGAGATTTCCAAGAAACTTCAGCCTTGTTGGAGGCAAATTGAAAAAGCTAGGGAGAGAGAACTGCTAAGATGGCTGCAGGAGCTGGTTCTGATGGGGATATGTGGGACCAAGGGGAAGAGATCATCACATGTAGAAGGCCTCACGGAAGATCTGAGACAAAAGTAGCCTTGAGCAAAGAACATCCAGATAAACCACATGCAGCTTACATTTTCACAGTTGAGGCTGGCAGTAGCTACTGGGCAAGTGGCCAGACATCTAAGTCAATGCTTGCTGGAAAGGCAGCATCCACAGGAATTAGGACTGTTGGAGGATGCTGAGGTTAGTCTGTGGGCACTCTGTTTGGCCGTCCCAGGGTAGGGGTCTCTGCCAAGGTCAGAATAAAACAAGGCCTATTCACTCATATTTGACCTGCTCTACTCATCCAAGCTTTTTGGATAAGTCTGGTCATTACACCCATTTTGATCTTCCTTTGCTGACCTTGGCAGCAGAAAGCCAAAGCTGGATTGCAATTCCACTTAAGGCCCACAGTGTATCCTTTCCTTGCCGACTCATCAGCCAGCAGTAAATGGAACTTCTTGACAGTTTTAAATTTCCTGCCAGGGAGCATCTGGTGAGTGTTTCTCCTGAGAAGCAGTTTTGGAGAACTTTTATCAGTATCTGGTTAGGAGGATGGATTTCCTTTCTCCTCCTCTTCCCAGCATACTCATCCCCAAATCTTACATTTAAAGACATTACTATTTTTGGATCCCTAGCCACTGAAAATGAATTTAGGGACCAGGGCAGGTTTCTCTGAGTAGCCTACTGAGTCACTCATTACTGTCCTCAAGATTCAAAGAGCAACCCTCATTTTCAAGGTTCTTTTAATGAGCCATTTCAGCTTCGGATTTCCAATCTTCACTGCTGCCAGACAACAGCCGCTGGGAAGGCCTGGGAAACCATTCTTGCTTCCAGAGATGGGAAACTAGTGGGCAGCAGGAGCAATGTAATTATTCCCCATTAGTGATCTATGAAAGTGCAGATGGTGCAGGGGCCTGATGCTGTTTTGCATGCCTTTCTCCCCTCCTGGAAACATTTTGGTTTATGCTCCTTCATTTCAGAAAGCAACAGAAAGCCTATTTACCAATCTCTCCTGCAGGACAGGTTAATATCAGAGTACAGTGTTGTAAATTTCCTATATGGAATGAATAATTACTTGTTATTTACTCAGGCATGTGAAGACACATGTATCCCTCCAGCAGGAAAATTTGTTCATTAGAACTCCCTTTGCTGCTGAAGAAGCATAGAGTATTAAAAAAAAAATCAGTCCCCTTAGAACAAAAGCAGCAGCCTGAAAAATAGCCCAGTGATCATTTTTTTTTAAATTGGAGATTGCCAACAAGGCAATGTATGCAAATTTGATATCAGTTTTTATCAACTCCACTTTGCATAGTGTGGCTGGTCTGCACACTTCCTGAATCGCAGCAATATGGCCTGTGTTCCTGGTGCCAGGAGCCATTTTCAGCTGTGATGAATGAGATTAGGAAGCTTTGTGGTCTCCATGGTGTCAGGGAATGATACCTTGGGATATGGAGTAGCACAAGACAGTATTGAAACACGAAAAAATAAAAACAAAACAGGCTCACTTCCACTAACATTTAAAATGACTGTTTGGTTTCCAAATTTTAGCTCCATGAAAATTTCCTGTCCCTTCAAAAGCCATGATCTGGTGACATTCTTATCGAAGTGTCTCTCACAGAGCTAGTCTTTAAGGCAGAGATCACAGTGGAGATTTTTCAGAGGGCCATATCCTGATATATGTGTGGCTGATTGTGTATAAGTACATGTGATAGGTCTTATCACTCAAATACTAAAATTTACATTTGAATATAAATTTTAAATATTCCACATAAGTAAGGCCCCTGAATTGGTCATCTTAAAGCATCCAGAAAATTTTCTAGAGGTACTTATGAGTCCTTTTTACTTTCCCCCTAAGATCTTTATCATTTCAATCATACTCATTGGAAATTTGGTGGCTGAATGTAAGAGGAAGTATGGTTTGTGGAGAGGTAGGAAAGATGTGGGCAACCAGAGATAGTAGAAATTCATGTGACTACTACTACCTTCAAATACAACTCTTCCTAAATCAGTAGAGCAGAAATCTTTGTTGGATTCCCTTCTCTTACCTTCCTTGCCCACTCATCATTATGGAAGCAACAAAAGGGCATATGTTGGATTTCAAGTGGACCTTAATATAATTGTCATAATTTATTAGGAGTGTAATAATCTTTTGCTCTAGAACAAATCTCTTTTGTACACACTATTTAATATGCCAGATCTGGGGAGCAATGCAATAAATACATTTCTGCTGCTCCTCACCACACAATAGCTTAAGGAAAAGGAGCTCAAAGAATCATGGTCCCTGGATTTGGAAAGCCTTCCTTCATGATTACTGATGGGTGGTAAGGACCAGATCCAGTGTGTGCATGCTGGAAAGAGAAGGTAGTAGTTTAAAAATGTCAGCAGTGTTCAGTAAACATGTCAGTGCAATTTCCTAAACTTTGCTCTGCTGAAATGCATGACTGTTATCTGGAAAATGCAGTGCATTTGGGGTCCCATTAATGGGCTCCAATTTGACTTTGTCATTCAATGGACTTCATCTTAGGGTCAAGTTCAATTACTCTAATAATGCAGGACTTGAATGTGGTGTTAAAGTTTTGATATTATTGACATGTGATTCTTTAGCAACTGGAAGTCTAAAAACACTGATTCGCCTTGCTGTGGTAGCTAAATATGTGTTTCAGATCTCTCCAGGTTGGCAATAAAATGTTCCCCAGAGGAGCTTTCATTTTCATTACTGATGTAAGAGAGCAAGCAACTCCAAAAGGTGACCCTTTGGGCTTTTTGGCCCCAGTTTCTGAAGCTGTGGGTGGTAATTTCCTGTCTTTGTAGGTGCTCTGATGCTCTTTTGTCCTGAATCCCTTACGAGAGGATGTGTAATGCTCTTTTTGTGTAGTTCCTTCATTCTCTTGGGAAAGTTTGTCTTTCTCAGCTGGCCACCTACACACCAACTCACAGCTCTCATCCCTCATAATTTTACCTCCAACATTTTCAGTGGCATATATTATGTTTTCACACAAAATAGCAATAAAATAATGGCTTAAAAGAATTATGAAGCATTAGACGATTCCTCTACAAAGCTCTAACATAACTGAAAATGTATAGGTACTGAATTCATTTGTCAGAAGGTTCAAATAATGTTTTCTTGGTATAAAATGAAAACAATGACTATTATAGTACTGTCCAAAGGAAATTTTGTGTACATGGCTTACTTGGTCATATAGAGTCAGATCATTCCAAAATACATCTTCATTTAATATGAAATGAAGTAAGCTGGGCTCAAAAGGAGAAAGGACACATGTTTTCCCTCACATATGGATGTCAGACTTAAAATACTAATATATACAAAAGTACATATAGGATTGGGGGGCAGTCAATCAGACTAATGTATGGTATATGCAAATGTGAGATACCCTTTGAACAATTAACATTCACTTTAACAAAAAAAGGATATTAGGAAGCTGAAATATTTCTTCCCTGGGGTTTTGGTACTAGTAGAAAAGAGCAGATAAGTAGCGAGGGAAGAGGGAAGTGAATATGGATATAATATTTTATTTACATATGTGAAAATGGAGGAATGTAACTTGATGAGACTGGTTTAGATAGGCAAGCATAAAGCCCTCAGCTCAAATCCTAGTGTTCAGCTTCCTGCACCTCAAAAAAAACCCTGTTTTTTTTTAAACGCTGCTTTGCTGCTGGCAGGTGAATTCTATCAATGACTGGTAATATGCAACGTTTTAGAGGGTATATTGATATCAGCAGTGGACTGAGCATTTTGTATGCGTTTTCTGAGCATTTCACATGTGTTTGCTCGGCATTTCACATATTTTTCTGGGCATTTCGCATATTTTTTTTCTGAATATTTCATGTGTTTTCTTTCTTAGTTTAGATGTAGGTACTGAGGATTGGAAAGAGTTAGAATTTGTCTCAGTTTATGCAACAGCTAGCAAGCCCTAGGTCAGGATTTGAACTCCATCATCTTCAATACAGTTCTGTTACTCCCTGGAATTAAGATTTCACAGGTGAAAAAATGCAGTCCCTGTGAAAGCTGACCATGCTTCAGGTACCAGTCACAAGCTTGTGGAGGAAGGGGAGGCCCAGGCCACCTGTACCACTGTCCAACTGACCATAAATTCATGTGTTCCCAAGACCCTCTGAGGTCTGATAATTTGCTAGACCAACTCACAGAACTTGGGAAAATCAACTATATTTATAATTACATTTTTCTTGCAGAAGATACAGATTAGTACCAGAGAAAAGAAGAAGCAGCACAGAGTGATGAGTGGGAGATGTCATGGAATTTTGTACCATGGATTGGTACAAGAATTTACCGAGATGGGAGAGTAAAAGAAATCAAAGATTTATTATGAGCTATATGGCAGAGACAGAGGAGGTAGCTAGGCAAATGAGCATAGAATGCTAAGGTAGGGCTGTGAATAAGGTTTATATCTCTACCTAGGCTACTTTTGATTGGCTATCATCTTTTTGGTGGAGCTTATTAATTGATTTCTTCTTTTTCAAATCATGGTTTGAATTTCATGGAAACATCTTGAAAGCTTCTTTTTTCCTTCCATTCCTGGGACTTTCCCTCCCTTCCTCCCTTCCTTCCTTCCTTCCTTCCTTCCTTCCTTCCTTCCTTCCTTCCTTCCTTCCTTCCTTCCTTCCTTCCTTCCTTCCTTTTTCTTTTTCTTCTTCTCAAGGCTAGCACTCTACCACTTCAGTCACAGCACCACTTCTGGATTTTTAGGAATTGAACGCAGGGCTTCATGTATGCTAGGCAGACTGCTAAGCTACATTCCCAGCCCCAAGAGCTTCATATTTACATCTGTATTCAATGTGGCTCATTTCACATACTTGACTCCCTTTTGCATTCCACTGGGCTTTAATATAATTTTCTGCCTGTTACATGTCCTTAAAGAGGGGAGCAGGAGTTCTTCCCCAAGAGAACCTCAAGCACAATTCTTCCATGTTCTTACAAGTTATCACTTTCTTCATGTAATTTACCACGAATTTCCAGAGAGCTTCAGGGCCTACAGTCTTTATTGAGAGTTCATTGTGTCGGTGGAATTGATTGAAATCACTGGCTACACTCAACCTCTAGTTCCCACTTCCTTTCCCAAGATTGGGAGTTCAAGCTGATAACATAAGACCAAAGCTCCATTGAAAAATAAATTTCAGTCTTTTGGGCATCCTGAAACTTCCTAGGATTCTGTCTAGAACCACCAAAGTCACAGATAGTGGCCCACTTTGGATAGCAAAGATACTTCTAAGACTTGGGAGGATATTCCATGTGTAAAGCCTCCTGGCCAGAAGCCAAGGACCAGCCAGCTCTTTGGGATACAATACAGTTCACCTCTAGAGGCTCATCACTGGGCCATGATGCTTCAGGACCATGGACAGGTGTCTGCAAGCAGGTGAAGCAAAGCAGGATGAAGATTTACCTAGCAAAGCCAGGAAGACACCCATTTGGAGAGCCTATACTTCCACCCATTTCCATGGTACCTTCCAGCCCAAGAAGATTTCCCCTTTTGTTAATTGCCTTGGAAAACATATCCCTCTCTAATCAAGGTTTGTTTAAGTCCCTGGACAGTTGATTGCTAACTGAGAGTGATGAGCATTGCTAGGCTATCATCTGCTGTCAGTGGCCTGGAGCTGAGCAGAAGCTCCCAGTTCAATGTTGATGAGGGATGTGGGGGTCACAGAGAAATGTCTGCTTGGATTTTTATGTTCCTACTGTCTTCCAGTCCATTTACATGAGGCCAGGAGATTAGTGGCTTCCAGGGTACATATTTCTGGTTGCTTAGTCATTAAATCCACAGATTCCATTATCTCCCAAAGAGGGGAGGCAGACCTGGTGGGGCAGGCTTTATAGAAACCCTAAGTGGTGAGTTTGTGTGAGAGGAAGCTGGAGTTGGAAAATACTGAGAGAGAGCTGGAAAGCTGGTGAGAATCATTAACTGAATCCTCCCTAGTTCCTCTACCTTCTCCTGTGTATGACCCACTCCCTCTATCTCTAGGGCTCTGTCTGACAGTCCTGGAAAGAGATAGTCTCTCCCTCACCTTGGTAGGAAGTGAGTAATAAACAATTCAGTGTGTGTTGCCTGGATTCAAAAATAGCTTCTGGTTTTTAAAATAATGTATGTTCACTGGAGAGAGCACAGAGAGATATACAGAGTAAGAGAAAAAAAATCTTTTAATCTTGCTTATTTTATAGTTCAAAGATAGCTAATTGGTAAACTTGGTACTTCTTCATCTGGAACCAATGCCAACCTAATGCTGATACTATATATATATATATATATATATATATATATATATATATATATAGAGAGAGAGAGAGAGAGAGAGAGAGAGAGAGAGAGAGAAACTCATACTCTCTTTTACACACACACACACACACACACACACACACACCTTTTTCTGTCTGATTGTCCATTGCCTGAAACCAGGAGCCGAATGGATTCAGACAGAGAGATAGCCTATAAGTAGTACTTGAAGAATATTCCTTATATTTACATTGTAACTATGTTTTCTTTTTCCATAGTTCTTTGGGAACAACATAGTTGTGACCTTGAACAGATTTTGGAACTGTTTGACTCACAAGTCTTTTTTATCTGCAAATAGATGACCCCTGCTCACAGAACTGGCTGCTGAGAGTTTGAAAGAGATATAAGCTGCAGAGAAAAGCTCTGCATTGCTAGCAGCAGGCAGGGGCCTGCACACAGCTAGTTCCTGTTCTCTGTCCTCACTGACTCCAAGCCATCTATCCCAGCCCTACTTTGCTTCACCTGCTTGCAGACACCTGTCCATAGTCCTGATAATAAAGCTCAGAGGACAGGGACCTTTGTGTGGCTGTTTGGGGAAAGGATCCCAGGAAGCCATTTGACCTAGGCTCAGAGAAGGCTGAAAGGTGGGGAGGACATTTTAACAGTTCAAAACTAGTAACTGTAGTTAAAATTGTTTATGTGTCCCCTAACTATGACCAAGTGAACTACTAGGGTGGATCAAACTACTTGGTGTGGATCAAATATATGAGCTTGTGGTTGAGTTAATTGCTCATGGCATTATTCTGTATTGTCCTGACAGGATTCTTGAATTTTGATTCCTTGCAGGTTAAGCATGCAGTGACTTTTGTGAAGCAGGTTCTCTGTAGACTGATTGCCAATTTGTCTGACATAGTGGGCCAGAACACCATTGCCCACAAGTTATATGAACTGTATTGGTTACTTAAAACTAGATAGCAGGGGAGGAAAGAAGTCCAGTATATATTACAAACCAGTCCTTGAAGGCTCTGGAAAGCTGCCTAGGTGTATGCAGCTTCTTCTCTTTCATATGCATCATAACTTTTTAGTTGGCTCATAAGGCAGTCTGTGTTCTGTCTTATACCCTAGGGCACTGTGGATTACTGGGTTAAGTTGTTGAGGTATATCCTGTTTCTAGGAATACAAGTGGGGATTATAAATAGCCATGCTATTCCGGATAGTCTCCCTTATCTCAGGACGTCATCACCCACCCTACTCCCTAGTACATTGTAGTTATTTCTGAGAAATGTAAGCAAGAAAGAGAAAATTGGCTGCAGTGGCATATGTCTAAAATCCCAGCACTAGGGAGGCTGAGGCAGACGGATCATGAGTTCTAGGCTAACCAGGGCTACATAGTGAGTTCCTGGATGCAATAAACCAACAAAAAACTGGGTGTAGAGTAGAACTGAGTCAATCCACCAGCTAGAGACTGATCTATACTTTTGACTACAATATGGCATTGCATTTTTCTTGTTCTTGGTTTTGTTTGTGTTACTACCATAATAGAGCTTTTAAAACAGACTAGAAACACTGGTGTTTGAATTTATGAAATGAGCGAGTTTATGAGAATTCTTCAAATGTGACTCAGGATGATCTTTCACTGTTTTTGCAACTCATTCATTTGCTTACACCATGTATAAGGTAAATCGGGGTATCTCTGATACTCCCAGCAGTGCTTTAAAGAGAAAATAGAGTGATGATTATATCCAATTTGGTTTTTCATATATTCAGAATAATGGGTTTATCCAAAATATGTTATCTGCATAGAAATGGTAAAAAGGAAAAGAAAAGTTTAAAATATAAATCTTTTCTTTTATCCCATCATCTAAAGGGAAAGCTGTAACATTACCAAAATTAATTATTTTACTTCAAATGGGCCCATTGCAAAATTCCTAGCATCACATATTGAAAACAGGGTTTATCTATCTGTTGCTTGTGAACCCGCATAGTTAACACTCCAATCTGCATTTTAATGTATATTCACATCTCTGAGCAAACCTGATAGATTATAGCACTTTGGAATTTACTGCCAACAAGTTATGTTTTTCTTACATAATTAATCTCAAGTAAATTAAACTGTGTGCATCACTTGGTAGATGTGAATAAGTAAATTTTTAACTAGCTTCTATGAATATTATTAAATAAAATTAATAAAATTTATAACTCACTCTTGAATACTATATTAGTCTGAGTGAAATATTCTAAGCTGAAAATCAGATTTTAATGTAGTATGTGAAATGATTTCTTTTTTCTTTCATTTTACGTTATCCCCTGTTGTCACTGTATTTGATTTGGGTGCCCGGGGTATTCTATATATGTTTATCTGAATTAGGGAAAGGAAGGGAAACATCAAAATGGTGAGACAAAGGATCAAGGAGGAACCAATGCAATGGCAATACTCACAAGACAGTATGTTGTAAATTAACTATACAACTGGGGGAGGGACTCAGGGGGAAGGAAGGAGGGAGCAAAATGAGGGAGGGGGTAACAAGTTTGACAAGAAATGCACTCACTACCTTACGTATGTAACTGTAACCTCTCTGTACATCACCTTGACAATAAAATTAAAATTTTAAAAATTAGAACTAGGGAAGGGTAAGTGAATACCAAAATCAAGAGACAAAGGATGAAAAGACAAACCATTCCAAAAGCAATACTTACAAAACCATTTGGTGTAAACAACTGTACAACTCATGGGGGGGAGGGGGAAAGCTAGGGAGGAGGTAGAGGGGGGAAATGAGGGAGGAGGTAACAAGTTGGATAAGAAATGTACTCACTGCCTCACATATGAAACTGTAACCCCTCAGTACTTCACTTTGTCAATAATTAAAAAAAATCAGGTCTATAGAATATTGTAAACAAAAGTGACCAAACAGTTTTTAAAATTCAGAAGGCAGGGATATTGCATGTCATTCTGAGTAGGGAGTCTTTGGTCAAGAATTATCATGCTTAGAAGCCCTGGACTCCTAAGGCAAGCTTTCCCGAAGTAGCTGTATCAAGGTAGTAGCCATTTGCTAGCTTTGTAAATAACAGCTAACAGCAAACAGCAAACTATGTGCTAGGCATCCTTGATCAGGCATTTCTTAGTATGAACTACTTAATTCTCCCAGGGGCTCTCTGAGCAGGTCATCTCCATTTTTCATATGAGAAAACAGTGGCGTTGGAGTCCTAATCAAATGACTGCTCAAAGCCAAGCTGTCTATCTGCAGACTCCATACATCAGGTCACTATTGTGTATGCCTATCACAAAACAAACGGTTAACACCTCACTGCAGGGGTGTCTTATGTTCCTTGTCTTGTGCCTCTAGCCCCTAAATAAGCACCTTTTTCCTCCCAAATACAAGAAGTCCTATGTTCACTCTCCCAAGAATGTTAATCTGTAAATTGGTTCTGCATCCATCCAGTGCTGAAAGTGTGACAGATTATTGATGTATTTCTTCCTCTTTGCCTCTGTGGTTCTGTACATGTGAACTTTGTAGAGGCTGAAAAGCTGTCAGTAATCCAAACCATACAGACCATTAGTGGAAGAATCTATCAATTTGCTTTGAGAATACTCCACGATCTACTGGGGTTGGTTCACCAAGACATAGCTATGTCGGGCTTGTAGCCATTTGCTGGCATTGCTGGCCACTAGGCCAGCTGTGGTTGGACTTAAGGATTTCTGAAATAAATACTCATCAAGAGATGAGAGTATCCAAATGATTGACAGAGGGGCACAGCCTCCCCCTCCTTAAAACGGGAAGGTCTCAGCACTCTTGGTCTTCTCCAGGTGGATGCATTCTGGCCATGTTTGTTGATTGTGGTTTGTTCTGAAGCACAGAGGAGGTTGGGAGCCTTAGCTTTGGGATCAGGAAATCTCTACTTGGCCCTTTTATCAGTTGTGTAAACTTAGGCAAAGTTGATTTACTTCTGTCAGTTTTGATCTTATCTGTGCAATGGAGTTAGCAACAGTTTTCACTGAAGAGGGTTGTTTTGAAGACATGAATATGTTATGAATAAAAATATAAGGAAATATAATACAACAAATGTAATTATGTTATAAATATAAGTGTAATTGAAATTATGAATACACAGAATATACTAACATATGGCTCAGAATATAGTCATGTGTGGTTTAAGAGTTGAATATGTTCTGAGAAATGTGTTATTAGGTGATGTCACCATTGGAAGAATATCATAGACTGTACTTATGAAAACACAGATGTATAGCTCAATGCCTGTATATAGTTCACGATGCCCCAGAGGTATGGAGGACAAGGATGTATGAGACCGATGCCATAGTAACACTGCATGCTGTTCTAAGATAACATTTTTAAAAACATAAATACAAGGAATGTACTCCAAAATCATGCTTTAAAAGTACAGTGTAGTGGATAGAAAGACCAGTAACATAACCACTTATCATCATTATCAAGTATTATGTCTGAACATAGTTGTCTTGCTGTATTTACACGAGCACTGGCAGTGTAGCCTGTCTGTGTACACATCACCACAGAAG